>NC_134699.1:45293611-45893611 GCF_050947455.1 Rhinoderma darwinii | reverse complement strand
GGGCAGGGACATGATAATGGGGGCAGGGACATGATAATGGGGGCAGGGACATGATAATGGGGGCAGGGACATGATAATGGGGGCAGGGACATGATAATGGGGGCAGGGACATGATAATGGGGGCAGGGACATGATAATGGGGGCAGGGACATGATAATGGGGGCAGGGACATGATAATGGGGGCAGGGACATGATAATGGGGGCAGGGACATGATAATGGGGGCAGGGACATGATAATGGGGGCAGGGACATGATAATGGGGGCAGGGACATGATAATGGGGGCAGGGACATGATAATGGGGGCAGGGACATGATAATGGGGGCAGGGACATGATAATGGGGGCAGGGACATGATAATGGGGGCAGGGACATGATAATGGGGGCAGGGACATGATAATGGGGGCAGGGACATGATAATGGGGGCAGGGACATGATAATGGGGGCAGGGACATGATAATGGGGGCAGGGACATGATAATGGGGGCAGGGACATGATAATGGGGGCAGGGACATGATAATGGGGGCAGGGACATGATAATGGGGGCAGGGAGATGATAATGGGGCAGTGAGATAATGGGGGCAGTGAGATGATAATGGGGGCAGGGAGATGATAATGGGGCAGTGAGATGGCATTGGGTAGGGAGGGAAATAATGCTAGAGTGGGAAGGAGATAATAATGGAGGGCGGATGGCACTTGAGTAGGGATGCACGATGCATCAAAACTTCGATACCGTGCACCCCCAAACGGTTCAATACCGTTATTTCATGTATTTCGATACTAAGCTGTGCGGCCGCACAGCTCAATATTGTAATACATGAATGTATGAGAGCGGAGCTGCGGCTGTGTAACACAGTCACGGCCCTGATCCGGAGTCCTGACATGTGCGCGCCGCCAGGATTATGTGATGCGGCCAGCGCTGCACTAATGAGCGGCGGCACTGAAAACAGAACATGGCGGGCGCACTACAAAACACCCCCACATGTTCTGTCTTCAGTGCCTGAACCGCCGCTCATTAGTGCAGCGCCGCCCGCATCACCTCGTGCTGACCGCGTGCGGGGCGGGGCAATGGTTGTATTACACAGCCGCAGTCCCACTCTATAAAGGCAGAGATCAAAGAAACCTCTCATCTCTGTCGCTATTCCCCTGAATGCTGCGATCAAAGCTGACTGCAGCATTCAGGGCAAAATAAGAAGGGGGGATGCCCCTTGGATCACGTCACAGGAATCCCTGTGACGCGATTGAGGGACATACCATATATGGGCAGACAACCCAAGGTCCAATGAAGGACCCCAGGGCTGTCTTACCATATTTCCTGTTAGGGCATACTCAGGTCTGTCCTAACAACTGCCTGTGTACTATCCGTATATAGATATATACCAGTACATTAAAGTTTCAAAAAGAAAGTAAAAACATAAAGTAATGTTAAATTAAAAAAAAATACACATACACCTTTTTTACAAAACACATTAAAATAAGTCTCAATACATAAAATATACACACATTCAGTATTGGCGCGGCCGTAATAACCTGCACAACAATTTTTTTGCATCATTTATGATGTGTACGTTGTAAAAAATAAAATAAAAACTTCTTTCACTTATTAATGTGAGGCACGAGGTATTATGAATTTTGAACCTCCATGTGCCTCACATTAATAGTAATTAACCCCATCATGTACCTTACACATTAACCCTTTATAATTGAGGAACATGATGGGGTTAATTACTATTAATGTGAGGCACATGGAGCTTACATTTACCATCACACCTCGCGCCTCACATAAGAAATGGAAGAACTGGGTTTTTTTTTTATTACTGTTGGCAAAGTATCGCTTTGTTATCGAAATCGCAATACTACACAAAGCATCGGTACCGAAGTCCAAATTCTGGTATCGTGACATCCCTCCACTGGAGGAGGCATTATACAATGGGGGGGGGGGGGTAATAATTGGGTGAAAAGTGATGATATCTGAAGGGAGGGGAGAAATTATACATGGGGAGGGGTAGAGGAAGGAGAGAGTATACCTGGGTAGGGGGAGAAAGCTTATACCGGAGGCATAGTTAGCAACAGTCCTGAATTTGCAGGGACTGTCCTGAATCTAAAGAGGCAGTCCCGGCAAATTACTGTCCCAGACGTGTCTCAGCCACTGCCATATTCAATTGTATCAGCGTCCACAGGATGCAGATACAATTGAATACTATGGCAGAGCAGGAAAGTATCAGCTTCCTGCTCTGCCATTCACCCATCCAGGAGCGGAATCCCCGGCCAGAGAGTTGCCGACACTCTGGTCGGGGATTCCTCTCCTAGAGGTAGCCCCTGAGGTCACTGTCCATATATGGACAGTGAGGTCAGGGTCTCCTCCTGGACTGGAATCCCCTGTAGAGAGTGCCACACACTCCCCTGTAGTTAGCGCCGAACATACCCCCTGTAGATAGCGCCACACACACACTCCCCTGTAGATAGTGTCACACACTGCCCCCTGTAGATAGCACCACACAATCCCATGTAGATAGCGCCACACAATCCCATGTAGATAGCGCCACACCCACCCTGTAGATAGCGCCACACACCCCCCCTGTAGATAGCGCCTCACCCACCCCTGCAGATAGCGCCACACACAGCCCCCTGTAGATAGCGCTACACACAGATAACGTGTGTGCAGCGTGTGAAGAGAATGCAAAAGTATCATCCTGACATGCCCGTGGCGGTGGGAGATCTTAGGGACTACATTTTGGTGAGTGACTCTGCTGTGTATAGGGCTTCAGTGCAATGATTTTTGTTTATAGTGCCCTCCTACACCCAGACAGATTCTACATACACACACACACATACACACACACTCACTTTCCCTTTTTGCCCCCCACAGAGCCGCTGTCTCTTGTCTCTTCCTTGTCACTCCACAGAGACCCTGTGAGGTTGCGTCTCCCCCCTGGCTACCACTGCTACCTTCAGTTCTCCCAGCCCTGGCACTTAGTTTCTCCCCTTTGCCCTCCGACACCCACCTCCTGTCTCTGCACTGCTCTTCCAAAGAGTTTTCTTTTTAATGTGCCCTACCTCCCGCCCCTTTACATTTCACACCCCCTCCTAATAACGAGGGGGGCGGGGGCCCAGACTCATTGGCAGTATGGGGCCCAGAAATTCCTGATGGCAGCCCTGACTACGTGTTCAGTATACGGGACGTCACACACGAGGAGCATGGTTATAAAACTGCACGTGAGACTGGTCTACAGAGACCTTTTGCAACAGACAGAACATTAATAAGTGACTAATCTTACTGCAGTTGAAGAGGCTCTGTCACCACATTATAAGTGGCCTATCTTGTACATGATGTGATCGGCGCTGTAATGTAGATTACAGCAGTGGTTTTTATTTAGAAAAACGATCAATTTTGACTGAGTTATGAACGATTTTAGATTTATGCTAATGACTTTCTTAATAGTCAACTGGGCGTGTTTTTACTTTTTGACCAAGTGGGCGTTGTGGAGAGAAGTGTATGACACTGACCAATCAGCGTCATACACTTCTCTCCATTCATGTACTCAGCACATAGTGATCTTGCTAGATCATGATGTGCAGTCACATACTCACACATTAACGTTACTGAAGTGTCCTGACAGTGAATAGACATCGCTTCCAGCCAGGACA
This sequence comes from Rhinoderma darwinii, assembly GCF_050947455.1. Lineage (NCBI taxonomy): Eukaryota > Metazoa > Chordata > Amphibia > Anura > Rhinodermatidae > Rhinoderma > Rhinoderma darwinii. The sequence goes on along the minus strand of NC_134699.1, from coordinate 45,889,966 downwards.
CGATGTCTATTCACAATCCTGACACTTTGGTAACGTTTGTGTGGGACTAAATGACAGTAAGCTTGATCTCGCATGGTCAGCGTCATACACTTCTCTCCACAACGCCCACTTGGTCAAAAAGTAAACACGCCCAGTTAGGCATTAAGAAAGTGATTAGCATAAATCTAAAATAGGTTATAACTCCGTAAAAATTTATCATTTTTCGAAATAAAAAACACTGCTGTAATCTACATTACAGCACTGATCACATTATGTAGAAGATAGGGCACTTATAATGTGGTGACAGAGCCTCTTTAAACTATCAGCACACCATTTTTTAACGTTTGGAAAACCCCTTTATAATCAAATTGACATGTGTGAGGGACTGCATTTATAACTTGTCAGCCAATAGGAAACCAGAGCTATGTAATTCATACAAAAGTATGGGTACTTCTATGGTAAATTGATGGTGAACTTATTTATATACACTATAGGGTCAAAATTGTATGGACACCAGAACGTGGCATCCATGGATTTGGTAAAAGGAAAGGCGTCCAGCATCCTAGAGTTGCCTAAGCACCTAGCTACCCCTCCCACCATCACTTTTAAAATTATAATGAGAGATACAGCTGCTACCGTCATTGGAGGTAAACTTGGCTTCAGGTTTTAGCATCCATTCAGCCAGGCCTGGCATGGCTATATAGGTATTTTTCTATAAAAAGTGTGTAAAAGTGTAAAAAGATGTCAAAGCACACATATATGATATTGCTGCCATTGTATCAACCCGAAAAATAGTTAACATGTTATTTAAACCACAAGGAGTACACTGTAAAAATAAATCCCCCACCCAAAAAATTTTTTTTTAAACCTTCGCCAAAAAATTATAAAAACATAGGCAATAAGTCCTATGTACCTCAAAAGGGTACCACTGAAAACTACATCTCCTCCCACAAAAATCAAGCCATTATATAGCTATATCAACAGAAATATAAAAAAGTTATGACTCCTGGAATACGGCAATGAAAATGCTAATTATTTTCGTTTTAAAAGAGTTTTTAGTGTACAAGAATAGTAACACATAAAAAAAGATACATATTTGGTATCGCCGTAATCGTATTGACCGATAAAATAAAGATAACTTTTTGTTATGCCCCTCGGTGAACGGCGTAAATTTAAAATGCGCAAAAAAAAAGACGAAATTGCCATTTTATTTTCTATTCCCGAAAAAGTCAATAAAAACGAATCCATAGTTTATACGTACCCCAAAATTATGCACTTTAAAAAGACAACTCATCTTGCAAAAAACAAATCAAAAACCCTCATACAGCTATGTTGGTGAAAAAATAAAAAAAAGTTATGGCTCTTTGAATGCAAAGATGAAAAAACGGAAATAATTGCCTGGTGATTAAAGAGGACTGGTCACTTCTTCTGACATGTTTATTTTAGTAAATAGTTGTATTCCCTATGAAATATCAATTCTAGAACATATTTTTTTATGACCAAATTGACAACATATAGTTCCTCATACTATTAAAATAAAACTATTGTGCTCTAACTCCAGTTCTGATGAACTGCGGGAGGTGTGGACGCAAAAAAACATATGTATTATGCCCGTCTGAAAGTGGCCTTACACTGTCAGCATTGGTTGGACAGTGTTAGAGTTTGTAGGAACATGTCCCATTGACAAGGGGAATGGTAACACCCAGTTGTCAACTTATTCATTCATTTTCAGGAGGAATCCCAGAGGAACGGTACAACGCTGTTCTAAAGAAAGATGCTCCGAATTGATATATTTTTTTTAGAATGCAAGTATTTACTAAAACTTTTCTTAGTAGAGCTGGCAGGCTCTTTTAAAGTATAAAGTGAATTGTAATATGTTCAATGACTCACACACTGATGGCCGGAACATTTTGCCAACTTTGCCTTTGGCGATGACTTGTCCCTGCCACGGTCTACAAAAAGCCTGCCAATGTCATTGTTATGGAGCTAATGGCTAATGGGTGCTACCTACTGTACATTTGTACCCCTAGTAAGCTTTTACTTATAATGAATATACTGCAAATGGGATAATAAATGTACACAATACATCTATATCTGCCTGTGAAGACCTTGAAAAGTACTTTACTTTTAAGTCGTCATTTAAGTTACAAGTCCGTAATTTGATCAGCTCATGTACTGAGATCTTGGAGAAAATAGCTGTATGCATAACTGACTAAATAGTAGAATCTATGAACCCTTGGCACATACAGACGTGATCCCCAAGTTCTCAGTTTGGGGACCACATTGAGACCTGTTATACAATACAAATATTACAATCTTTAGATGTAGTACTGAGCGTGCTTTTTGACCTTTCAGTCCCCATGGGGCTGAGTGGAGTTTATATATTCACCCTGTTCTTGTATAGCTTTGCTCAAGGTATTCCACAGGCCAAAAACGTGCTACTAGATAAACTATTTGCCTGTAAAATTGGTCTTATCAGTCCCTATCCCCATCGAGACTGTGAGCTTCATGAAGACTGGAACAAATGTAATAGGTTTTTAGGTTTAGCACTGTCACTATATAAATAATGAGAAAAAATTTTATTTGAATATATGGATATTTTTTTATAGGCAGGAGAGATCAGGGACACCATTTTTTCGCAAGCTCAGCTTTGCCCTCTTCACAAAGTTTTGTACACTGCATTCAGCACATGCAGAGTACAAGCTCAGAGTGTGTCCATTTACCTGACATATACAAAAATATTGTTCTTTTAGTAATGCCAGGGCATGATTTTTCATCATTTGAGCCTATGGGCAACATTTGCATCCGACAAAAGCCGTAAGACTAGGTGCACACAGGGCGGATACCCTGCGTAAAAGTACACAGTGTATCCGTCCTGGAACACATAGGGAATTTCGCTTGAAAAACCACACCATATTGTGGCACAGTTTTGAAAGCAGTGCTAGAAAAAAAAATAAAAATGTTAATACTTTTCCCCTGGTGTTGTCATAGCTACACGTCCCTCTATTCTTAGAAGTGAAGAGACATAGCACATCTGCTGGAAGCAAAATTTCAAAAAATTTCCCAAACTACAAAGGAGTCAAAGTCCCCAAAAGGTTCATAGTGTTACAAAAGGGGGATAAGAAAGAAAACCGTTTATCAGCACGACACTTGCCTGTGCATAACAGATTGCTTCACAGCGTACCACACATCTATGGATAATTGTATTTTTTACTGAAATACCAGTAAAACTCCAAACAAAATTAATACCAAGCAAAATCCACACTCCAAATGGCGCTCCTTCCCTTCTAAGCTCTACAGTGTGCCCACACAGCAGTTTACTTCCACTTGTAAAGCACTGCCATACTTGGGAGAACCCACTTAACAATTTATGGCGTAAAGCACAAGCTGGGCACACCATATTGTGCGGTAAAATAGCATATCAATGGAATAATTGCAATTTTCACTTTGTATCATCCACTGCGTATTAATTTCTGAAAAACGCCTGTGGGGTCTAAATTCTCACTACAATAACCCCTCTAAAATGGGGTCACTTTTTTTTTTGTATCAGGGGTTTTACAAATGCGATATGGCGTCTGCAAACCATTCCAGCAAAATCTACACTCCAAAAGTCAAATACCACTCCTTTTCTTCCGAAACCTCTCATATGTCCAAACAGCAGTTTATAACCACATATGGAGTATTACCATACTCTGGAGACATTGCTTTACAAATATTGGAGTGCTTTTCTACTTTATTCCTTGCGAAAATGAAAAAAGTTGATCTAAAACTACCGCTCATTGGAAAAAAAATAATTTTTCATTTTCACGGCTGAATTCTAATTAATTCAGCAAAAAATCTTTGGGGTCAAAATTCTCACTATACCCTTAGATGATTCATCAAGGGGTGTCGTTTCCCAAATGGAGTCACTTTTGGGGTATTTCCACTGTATTAGTACTACAGGGGCTCAGCAAATTCGACATGGTGCCCAGAAACCATTGCAAAAGCCAAATTGTGCTCCTTCCTGAGCCCTACCGTATGTCCAAACAGGGGTTTATGACTGCATATGAGCTATTACTCGGGAGAAATTGCTAACTTTACTGCTAGATAATTTCCTTGAGGAGTGAAGTTTCCCAAATGGGGTCACTTGTGGGGGGTTTCCTCTGTTTTGGCCCCTCAGGGGCTCTGCAAATGGGATGGCCTCCGCAAACCATTTCTAGCTAAATTTGAGGAACCTCCTTCCAAATGGTACTCCTTCCCTTCTTAGCCCTGCCGGGTGTCCAAACAGCAGTTTATGACCACATATAGAGTATTGCTGTGCTCGGGAGAAATTGTTTTACAAATGTAGAGGTGCTTTTCCTCCATTAGTCCTTGTGGAAATGAAAAAAAATCTACGTTTTATTGAAAAAAATGAAAGTTCTCATTTTTACAGCCTAATTCTAATAAAATCTATGACATACCTATGGGGTCAAAATGAGTAGTGAGCATTTTGACCCCACATGTTTTTCATAGATTTTTTAGATAAATTCCTTCTTGGTGTAGTTTCCAAAATGGGCTATTGGTTTTGATACCATAAGACCTCTTCAAACCTGACATGGTGCCTAAAATATAATCTAATAAAAAGAAGGCCCCAAAATCCACTAGGTGATCCTTTACTTCTGAGGCTGGTGCTTCAGTCCATTAGCACACTAGGGCCACATGTGGGATATTTAAAAAAACTGCAGAATCTGAGCAACACATTTTTAGTTGTATTTCTCTGGTGAAACCTTCTGCGTTACAGAAAAAAATGGACTAACAATGAATTTCTGAAAAAAATATGAAATGTGTAAATTTCACCTCTGCGTTGCTTTAATTCCTGTGAAACAATTAAAGGGTTAAGAAACTTCCTAAATGCGGTTTTGAATACTTTGAGGGGTGTATTTTTAAAAATGGGCTGATTAATGGGGGTTTGAAAAGTATGGGCACCTCAAAGCCACTTCAGAACAGAACCGGTCCCTGAAAAAATTGCCTTTTTGAAATTTTCTTGAAAATGTGAGAAATTTCTCATAAGTCTTGTAACGTCCTAGAAAAATAAAAGGAAGTTCAAAAGAAGATGCCAATCTAAAGTAGACATATGGGAAATGTTAATTAGCAACTATTTTGTGTGGTATAACTATCTGTCTTAGGCCTCATTTACACGAGCGTAATATACGCGCGTGCGACGCGCGTGCATTTCACACGTGTCGTACGCACCTATATTACTCTATGGGGCAGTGCAGACGATGCGTGAAATTTCCGCAGTGCGAGTGCGTTGCGTAAAACTCACGACATGTTCTATAATCGTGCGTTTTTCGCGCATCACGCACCCATTGAAGTCAATGGGTGCGTGAAAACAACGCATGCCACACTGACGCTCCTGCGTTGCATGCGCGAAAATCACGCATCACTTGTTATATCCATGAAAGACAGTCTATAAAGCTGGACAAAGCAAACAAAAACCAGGAAGTGCTTGCGTTTCCACTGCGAGTGGGCAAGGCTAGTGACTGGAGACTGAAGTTATCTTCCACTGAACATCTGCTGCCATACCGCGTGGGATGGACGTGGAGCGCCTCTTTGTCCTGGTCCAGGGACATCCTGCAATTTGGGACACTCACTCGGAGGCGTACCACGATCGCACGGTCAAGGAGGACGCCTGGGAGGAGGTCGCGAGAGAGCTGTTTGGCCAGGAGTGGGAGAGTGGCCGAACCCGGGACCGCAGTCGTTTGGGTGAGTACCAATCTTTTTCTGTCAATGCATGTCATCCCTATTGAAGAACTGAGGCCCTGTATGTGTCTTCTGCGCATTTGCCCGAGGAACTTTGGTGCAGCAGGCGCATCACCGTGGACCACGTAATTGGCAGTGCAGGGCCCCTGATTTAAGTGAGAGGGCATAGTTCTGATGGCGTGATATTTGTTTTTTTACTCCAACAGTCCAAGAGATCAAAACACGGTGGCGGAGCTGCCGTGACCAATTCCGCCGTGAAATGGGTGAAAAGGGACGCAGCGGAGATGGCGGATCTCGCAAGCGACCCTATATGTACACAAAACAGCTGATGTTCCTGAAGGACATCATGGCGATGCGCACGTAAGAGTTTCTGCTTTTGCATGTGTCTAATGTGTGTTCGCCCATGTCCTGTTTGCCATCGTGTTGTTGTAGGTATTGTTCTATATTCTGTTCTAACGTAATTTTCTCATTATAGAACAACCGACAATTTGGAGGAGACAGACGTTGGCGAGTCTCTGCCGGAACCTCCTGCTGCCCATGTCCTGCCCCCTAGCCCAGAGCAGACACCCCTGGAGCCCGCCCCTGGCCAGTCTGCACGGGCCGTCGCCTCTCCGGCAGAGGAGCGCCCCGTGCGTGCCCGCACTCGCCGGGCCCGTGCTCAACAGGCCTCCGCAGCTGGGCAAGTAGATACCCGGGTCCTGGAGTATCTGAGGCGAGCCGCAGATGAGGTCGGGAACGACGCCTTTGGGCGAAGCATCGTTCCCCTACTCCGGCTGGTCCCCATGGACCGTATGGGCCGTCTGCAAGCGTCGATCGTAACGTTGATCGACGCTTCCAGACCGCCCCACAATCCCAACCAGTGCTTCACGGCCATTGAGCAGTGGCGCAGTTCAGCCATGCCGGCCACCACGCCCCAGGTGCCGGGCCCATTCCATCCAGCCCCCCAGATGCCACGTCCGCATCCTTATATGCGCCCTATGGCTCCCCACTTCCCTGCCCCAACATACCACGGGCAACATCAGCACCACTATGCTGGCGAGGAACAACCTCCACAGCTCCAGGTCCAGCATAGTGGTGCTGAAATGCCGGCGTATTCGTCCCCGGGCCACCAGTACCAACACCTTTGAGTGTGTTGGAGGACTGAATTTTTGACGCCAGAGTTGTTTTTGCTGCAGGGATGGCAACTCGCCGTCCTCTGTTTTTTGGATGTATATTAGACACCATGTTGGTGTTTTTGGGTTGAAGCAAAATGTTTGTGTTTTTGCAAAACACAGTATTAAAAAATTGGATGTTGATTGGTTAGATTTCGTGTGGTTTTTCATTGATACCCCTCAACACAGTGTTTGTGCCACATTTCATTTGCCTATACCCTCTCACACTTCTGGGCTTTGGGTCCAAAGCATACACACGTGATATGAGGTTTTAGTTAATCAATCGGGGTTTGATATGGTTTGCAAGAGGTGCGAACGTTTAGGTGCAGTCATGGGCCCCGAGGCAAACTATGTACACTAGCAATTGGACTTTCCAAACTTTAGCCCACACAACATTCTATCTCCAGAAAGAAGGTTGCCAACTTGCAAAAGTCCTGCTCAAACCCCGACAGATGTAAGCTCGCAACCCGCGTCAAGACTCCTCTTGTTTTGCAAGTCCCTAACCCAACACAAACCCCTAAAAAAAGAAAAACCACAGGCCACATGTGACATGTGTAGGGAAGCCGACAAACAACAGAGAACCCTTCAAAGGTCATCACGCACCCACGGTGCGGCTCCAGATCGACACTCAAAATATGCCGCCAAAGTATCCCTCACGCGAAGGCCGGATGAGAGAGATCGGCCGAGAGGAAGAACCGGGACAGTGAGGCTGCTGCCTGCATGTGTAAGAATATATTCTGCATCAAAGGTAGCATCATTAATGCGGCAGAAGTTATGCAGCCCGAGACACAATTCTATAACACGTGTCACATTCTGCATGGACAATGGCATTGTCGTCATAAAGACACGCCACCTGCTCGACATAATGCCAAAGGCACATTTCACACATCGACGAGCTCGGCAGAGGCGGAGATTAAGGTGCTAAACCTGCTTCTCCTAGCAAGCAGCGGTTGGGCCAGCTGGCCTATTTGTAGGCGGGCTTGCCATGAATCCTCTCTGCGTTTTTGACGTGCGTGGCAAACGCTAGTCGTGCACGCGTTTAAAACGCAACAACGCAGCGTATATGCTGTCAAAACGCAATGCCAACGCGCGCAACACGCTGCGTTTTTTGCGCGCGCAAAACACACACGCTCATGTAAATGAGGCCTTACAAGCAGATACACAAAAATTTATAAAAATGCTAATGTTTGCAATTTTTCGCTAAATTTTGGTGTTTTTTCACAATTAAATACTGAATGTATCGACCACATTTTACCAGTAACATAAAGTCCAATGTGTCATGAAAAATCAATCTTAGAATTGCTTGGATAGGTAAAAGCAGTCCAAAGTCATTACCACATAAAGAGACACTTGTCAGATTTTAAAAATGAGGCTCTGTCAGGAAGGTCAAAACTGGCTGCAGCGGGAAAGGGAAAGGGTTAATGGTGTCCTCAATGCTAAAAAATGCAAGCAGATACTTATCCATCATGCAATACCATTAGGGTAAGGCCACACGAAGCGGCCCTGACACGGTCGCAACGCGGCTAACAACCGCGCCGGCACCATGTTTGGTGCCTGTTAGTGGCCGCACGTTAATGCGGGTAAACCGTCCTTTTATCGGCAAAATCGTGGTGTCAGGAATTAATACACCCTTTATGGGCGCACGATTTTGCAGGCTACAACAAGTTACCCCTATTCATTCCCTATGGCAGCGCCGGAAAAAGCCGAACACTTCACTCGGCTATCTCCGGCGCTCCTATAGAGAATGAATGGAGCGTCATTGCACATGAGCGTGTAACCAGAATACCCCTTAACAAGGTATTTGACAGCCGTGCCTACATAGTGCCAGCGCGGTTGTTGGCCGCGTTGCGACCGTGTCAGGGCCGCTCCTTGTGGCCTTACCCTCAGGGAGGCGTCTGATTGGCTCCAAATTTATTCTGCAGCAGAACAATGACCCCAAACACACAGCTAATGTCATTAGGAATTATCTTCAGTGTAAAGAAGAACAAAGAGCCCTGAAAGTGATGATATGGCCCCCCACAGAGCCCTGTTCTCACCATCACAGAGTCTGTCTGAGATTACTTGAAGAGACAATAGGATTTGAGGATCCTACAACCATGGAAGTTCTGTGGTTATTTCTCCAAGATGTTTGAAACAACCTCCCTGCCGAGTTCTTTCAAAAACTGTGCAAGTGTATCTGGAAGAATTGATGCTGTTTTTGAAGACAAAGGGTGGTCACACCAAATATTAATTTGATTTAGATTTCACTTCTGTTCATTCACTTTGTATTTTGTTCATTGATAAAAAAAAATTATTAACACTTCTATTTTTGAAAGCATTCTTACTTTGCAGCAATTTCCCACAACTGCCTAAATCTTTTGCACAGCACTGTATATCAAATAAGTATTTGTAGTTTGCATGTGAGAAAACGGCAATGAAGACCTCACATATAAAGTTTCAATAAAGAAATCATTTAAAGTGAAAGATTGTACAAATGTGTTACTCGTGGGACGATCATAAAACTTTCAGTGTCATACTACAGCACAATATATTGGTCTGGCAGACAACAGTTTAACCATTAAACAGATCTCAACCAGAACCAGTTACAACAGCTGATCTGTGCTAAACAAAGAAGCCCAGAGGGGAGGGGGCCATTTAAAGCAGACCCCAGCTGATAGACACCTTCTACAATTTAATAGCCAAATATGGGCACAATATATAGCCCTCGTAAGCAGCAAACCATTCAATCTAACATGTACAGTACATCCAAGCCATAGCCGTCATTTGCCACACAATAAGCTTATAAATATGCACGTGACATTTAACCATCTGCATCTAGATATATGACATGGCTGACCAGTACGACTGGACAAAACTAATCCCCGACTCAAAGTAAGAAGCCAAGTAAAGAAATACTATTAGGCATCCTTGTATTTCAGCATTTTTGTTTTTGGTGGCATCTTTTACTTAGTAACATTTCGAACATGCATTTTTCTTTGTGACATTTTTTAAGTCCTATATTGAAGACCATGGGTAAAAACAGCAGATAAAAATGCCATACCCAGAGCATGCTGCATTGTAAAAAAAACTAACTCAACGCCACAAAAATGGCACAGACCAAAAAGCTGTGCATGTAGTGTTTTTATATTCCACTGTAGACACCAACATCTGGTAGCAGTGTTACTGATCTAAAAAACGCACGGTGAGAAACGCTAACAAAACTTGGTTTTCTGCCATGGACATGCTGCGGAGCTGGATTATCTCCACAGATTTTTTTTCCCCTGCATGCGAGTGTGGTTACAAATACCCCATTCACTTGCATTGAAAGCAGAATGTCAGTGGATTTGGTAAGGATTTAGATGTGAAATTTGCTTCTAATTCCTCGCCAAATCCTGAACGTGTGAACATGGCCATAGATTTTATATGATACAGTAGGACAGCAAGTTGAATTTCCTGCAACTTCTGTCTCTCTATAGCAAGTTTACACTATTTTTATGACAGTAGTTTATCACATACTGTAGATTGGAAGACCGTGGTCTGCTGACAGACTTGCAGGACAACTGTTGTGAGTTTTAGATTTGCTCCACCCCTAGTAGGAACACTCCTGCTCTCAGGCTACGTGCACACGATGATTGTTTTTGTCAGTGTACTATCCTTTATTTTTATGGATAACCCACTAAGCTATTTCCATGGCCCCATACACACTACCATTTTGTTCACGGATCCGTGTGGGGGTCGTGAGAACGAGCCGCAAAACTCATAGCTGGTCTTATTCCTCTCCGAATTTGCGGCTCAGTCTCGCCCATTCAAGTCAAACCTATGGAACATACGGAACAGACGCGGAGGACACAATGACGCACGGACTGCAAAAAACGGACAATGGATTCGTTGTTTTTGGGCCGCAAAATACAAACGGTCATGTTCCAACGTAACAAACGCTGTGGAATTTCCACAACGGAATTGTGTGTGGAAAATCTGCAGCATTTACAGTAGCAGCAAAGAGGATGAGATTTAGAAAATCTCATGCCCACGCTGCTGCAAACAAACGCAGCGTAAACTTTAATAAATTGACCTGCGTTGCGGAATTAAATTCCGCAGCATCTCAATATATGATGCGTTTTTGTTGATTTTCTGTTGTGGGTTTTTCCCATTGAATTCAAAAGAGGTGCAAGACCCGCAACATAAAGCCAAGTGTTGCGACTTTTGCCAAGAATCGAAACTCTGGAAGAAAAAATAAGTCAAACTTACCCAGAACGCCCTCCTTCTTCCTGCAGTCCGGCGGCCTGGGATGACGTCTTATCACATGTGACCGCTGCAGCCAATCACAGGCTGCAGCTTCACATGACATGCAACGTCATCGTCGGAGGCCAGAGCGGACGTCAAAAACCGCAGTGTATCTGACTCGTGGGAACCCAGCCTTTGGGCTTATTCACACACGGCAAATTTAGAAATGGCACATGCTGTAGAAACAGTCCATTTATATGTATACGATGGATTTTCAGCCATAGAAATTTCTACTACACATAAAATAAACTATTTCAATAATATCGCTATATTACAGAATTGCCATTTACGCAATATTGTCACAAAACACAAAAACTGATGAAACATAATTTATCATGAACTGAGCACCCAAGGCCATTCCTTTGTGATAAAGTTACGGATTGAATATTTAACTGCTTTTTCACCACATGCTAAAGGTATGTTCACGCAGCGTTTTTTGCGCTGTTTTTGATGCGGAAACTGCACCAGAAAACGTCTGAAAACTCCTCCCATTGAATTAAACGGGAGCGGAGCCATTTTTTCCTGTGAGCGGAAAAAAACGCTTACGGGAAAAAAGAAGCGTCATGCCCTTTCTTCAGGTGTTTCCGCCTCTGGCCTCCCATTGACAAAGAGTGTGCAGGCAGGTCAAAATCTGCCACAAAAATTTCTGAAGGAATTTTGAGACAGATTTTTCCGCCTTCAAAAATACTCAGTGTGAACAGGGCCCAAGAGAGCTTAAAGAGGCTCTGTCAGTCGATGTAGCTACTTACCTGCAAACGCTGATGCTGCTGCAGAATCAACTGTAGCCTCTGGTGCCGATGTGTCCTCGCTTGTCTGACACGATGCAGGACCTGGGGAAGTGACGTCACAGCGTGATCTGCCAGAAGCTGGGCGTTCTGAAGAGAAGTGGATGATACTTCTCGTCAGAACGCCCAGCTAGTAAAAGTAGTAAACACGCCCCGATGTACGCACATAATACACGCCCAGTTGTACTTTTACTTTTCAACACGCCCAGTTGGACTTTTGCAAGCCTCATTTGCATAAATACAAAAATGGTCATAACTTGGCCAAAAATGCTCGTTTTTTAAAAATAAAAACGTTACTGTAATCTACATTGCAGCGCCGATCTGCTGCAATAGGAGATAGGGGTTGCAAAATCTGGTGACAGAGCCTCTTTAAGGACTTTTAGATACAGTCTAGTAATTGCTTTGTAAAAAAACATAGTTTTGTATATTTCTTCCCACACAAGATGAGGAGCATTCTCCGGTAATCTCTGGTGAATAAGAGAAATGTCATTGTCATCTTTTGCTCTGTTTCTAACCAAATACCAGTTCAGGCAGGAGAGAATTTTCAGTCAGGTGAATGCAACATAAGCGTCACACAAAGGTGACAAGGTTACCCTGTCTGGACTGTACTGGCATCCTTGCGTGCAGATTATTGTGGAATGTGACCCATGTGTCACCCCCTTTCTGTCACTCGTCACCTCGATGCTAGTGAAATGGTTGGAGTGCTATATCTTAAGAAAGCAAGGACACGGATGGTGTGAAGAAAAAGATCTAGAAAGGCAAGAGTGAAAGTGAAATGACTAATAGTGTTGAGACAAGCATTAAGGGTCTTGTAACCCATTAATGTTTATACGTTTCATTCTTCTTCTATCGTACACAAGAACATACATCCTTCAATATAAGTACTTGCCTCATTCTCTTATCATATATGTTTCTGGGAAAGCTGAATGGTAATTAAAGGGGTTGTCCAAGATTAGAAAAATAACTCTAACCATGGGCTGCAGGACCAGACACAGTCTGTGGACAAGAGTGGCGCTGTTTCTGGGGAAAAAAGGAGACCTTTTTTTCTAGTTACGTGCAACCCTTTTAGTATAAATCCCACACAGCTTGTAACCAAGCTTTTCTAGAGTTATTACCGACAAATCCTGTGCATGTATTGTTGTAGCGAGCCAGATTTCAGATCAGGATCCTAGAAAGGTTGGGACATCTGACATCTCCTATGGGGGCTGTATTGGCTGTCATTTAGTTTTCCCAGAGACAGATACAGCAAATAAATTATTGAACAGCATTGACAAACATGTAAAGCTCAAGAAATAATATTTAGCGGCAGTTTTTTCATTTATTTAAGAGGAGAATGCTCTTTAAATTGACTTCATGCTCATATATCAGATTTGCTGGGTATAGGCCGTACCCATAGGGGTATGTCTTAACAAACCAGCAAGTTACCGTAAATGCTTCCCCCACTATTCTCTCAAAAAAAAACCAAAAAAAACAAAACGACTATACCCACCTCCATTGGCTCTCCTGCAGAAATGTGCCCCCACCGGTCTCTGTGCAGACGGCCTCCTGTAATGACGTTTTGTCACATGCCCGCTGCAGCGGTCACATCTGACGATATCTCATCACAGTACCTGTGTGGACGTACCATAAGGGTATGTTCACAGGCTTAACAAATTACTGCTGAAAATACGGAGCTGTTTTCATGCGAAACAGCTCCTGATTTCCAGCCGTTTTTTAATCAAAGTCGCGTTTTTTGCTGCGTTTTTTACGGCCGTTATTGGAGCTGTTTTTCTATAGAGTCAATGAAAAATGGCTCAAAAAACGGCTCAAGAAGTGACATGCACTTCTTTTTCGCGGGCCTCAGTCGGTACATGAAGGTTCAGTACAGCAAATCATGGACCTATATCAGTCTATGGATGTCATACTAGACATCCGTACAACACAGATCTGTAGTACTGCCATGTGTATGATGCCTTATCCTGTAATCTAAAAACACATATGAGTGGGAAATCCCTTAAATCCTCCACAGGATGACATGTGTGGCCCACTTTGAACATGCACATAAGTTAAGGCCCTTTTACTCCAGCTGATAAGTGGCCGGTGCAGTGAGCGCCGATCAACGAGACAACGTTGATCGGCGCTCGTTTGCTTCTGTCACACGGAGCTATGAATGGGGACGAACGGTCGTTTCTCCGATCACTCATCCCCATACGTTATTATCATGTTTACACAGGGAGATGTGCTGCGACAATGATAATATTTTACTTTTTTAAAACGATATGACCAGCAGATGTTCGAGTATTTGCTCGTTCATCTACTGATCATTCCCCTGTTTACACAGGGAAATTATCGGCAACGAGTATTCTATGAACGCTCCTCTGCCCGATAATTGTCCAGTGTAAAACTCCTTTACATAAGCCTCCTCCTTAGGCTGGGTTCACACGAGCATGTTACGTCCGTAAAGGACGGAACGTATTTCGGCCGCAAGTCCCGGACCGACACACTGCAGGGAGCCGGGCTCCTAGCATCATAGTTATGTACGATGCTAGGAGTCCCTGCCTCGCTGCGGGACAACTGTCCCGTACTGTAATCTTGTTTTCAGTACGGGACAGTAGTTCCACGGAGAAGCAAGGACTCTTAGCGTCGTACATAAGTATGATGCTAGGAGCCCGGCTCCCTGCAGCATGTTCGGTCCGGGACTTGCGGCCGAAATACGTTCCGTCCTTTACGGACGTAACATGCTCGTGTGAACCCAGCCTTACATTATGTATTATTTTCATTACTACTTTTTGTAAAAGTAGATTTATAGGAGTTACAACACAAACATAATTGTTTGAAAACATGTTATAGGCGTGGGATGTACATTACACAATTATTTGTTTCTCATTTTTTTGTTGCATTTGGGTAGACTATGGCAACAGAAATTGAACCTGAAGTTATATCCTTACATATCAGTATACTGTAGCCATTCATCAGGGGCGTAACTAGGAAAGACTGGGCCCGATAGCAAACTTTTGACTGGGGCCACCCCCTCCCCTGGGTGTCACACAACCCCCCCTTGTAGATAGTGCCTTTTTTACAGCCCCCCTGTAGATAACACCATACAGCCCCCTCTGTAGATAATGCCATACACCCCCTCTGTAGATCATGCCATACAGCCCCCTGTAGGTAACGCCATACAGTCCCCCCTGTAGATAACGCTATACAGCCCCCCCATGTAGATAACGCCATACAGCCCCCTCTGTAGATAACGCCATACACCCCCTCTGTAGATAACGCCATACAGACACCCCCTGTAGGTAACGCCATACAGAACCCCCTGTAGGTAACGCTATGCAGCCCCCCCTGTAGATAACGCCATACAGAGTCCCCCCTGTAGATAACGCCATACAGAACCCCCTGTAGGTAATGCTATACAGCCCCCCTGTAGGTAACGCCATACAGCCCCCCCTGTAGGTAAAGCTATACAGCCCCTCCTATAGGTAATGCTATACAGCCCCCCTATAGGTAATGCTATACAGCCCCCCTGTAGGTAACGCTGTACAGCCCCCCTGTAGGTAACGCTATACAGCCCCCCTGTAGGTAACGCTATACAGCCCCCCTGTAGGTAACGCTATACAGCCCCCCTGTAGGTAACGCTATACAGCCCCCCCTGTAGGTAACGCCGTACAGCCCCAACCCCCCCAAAAAATCTGACCTATAGTTTGTCCTACAAAAGACATGTATCCCCTATCCACAGGATAGGGGATACATGTGTGATCGCTAGCAGCGATAAGGAGAACGGGGGACCGGAAGTCCCCCGCAGTTCTCCATGACTAACCTCTGACTTCCGGCGTCTGCGCAGTTCAATAAAAATGAAAGGAGCGTTGGTCACGCATGCGCACAAGTGCGACCGGCGCTCCATTCATTTCTACGGAGCTGCCGACACAACCCTGGAAGTCCGAGGTCTGCCATGGAAAACTTCAGGGGACTTTCGGTCCCCCATTCTCCTTATCTCCTTATCGCTGCTAGCGATCACACATGTATCCCCTATCCTGTGGGTAGGGGATACATGTGTTTTGTAGGAACAACCCATTTAATTGCAGAGCGGTGAGATACCACCCTGCTCTGCCATAGTGTTAAGTGGCATAGCTGTAGTGTTAAGTGTAGTAGCCATAGCGGCAGCTAGTGGAGCCTCCGGCCATGGTGGGGGCCCGTGCCTGCGGGCGACACGGCCCCCTCATGCCGCGGGCCCCGTAGCAGCCGCTATGGCTGCTACAGCGGTAGTTACGCCACTGCCATTCATATAAGGGGAGATGTTTCACAAGTAGCTAGAGAAAATTTCAAATTTACGCCCTAATCCAAGCCAGCAGCACGGCACCGATCCAGTGGATCAATCAACCAACCACACAAAGATTTTCCAATATGTTCTACGTAATGTTCTAAATATTCTACTTATTTTCATATTGCATTAAGTATACCTTATGCGCTAAGACATGGCTATAGCGGCGTGTACGCTTAGTTGTACAGTGACAAACTAGATGAGCACATTTTTGGTCTTGCCTCAAAAATCCCCAGCATCAACCTAGCCTTAAGCAAAGATGAGCTACAGAGAAAATTATTAAAGCCGATATAATATTCCATTGAATCCTTTAATTGCTACCATTACCTCATGATTATTTTACGTTGACTGCACAATGATACAGGAAATTACACAATGTGAGAATAGGTTGAAATAAACATGGATGCAAAATTCAGAGTAGAAAAACACCTTAGTAAGTAATTGACTTGACTTGTTAGCTCACTCATCTCATTAACCCACCACCCATGGGGTGTGAGGTGAGCCCACATAAACGGGTTTAGCTGACCCATTGTTCTTAGGGTCACTGAGTTTTGTCAGGTCTGGCACGTTCCTGACACATAGGTGGAGTCGCTTCAGGGTATGCAAGTAAAGCCTTTCTTCTTCTACATTGTGTCATCACAGCGTGCTGGCTCATGCCTAATATCTTAGTAGAGGGATAATGGCGATGATTGCAGAGTGTGGGGGACGGCTTTGGAGATGTCTGTGTATACATTAATTCTTGAGAAACGTGGTTATATTTCATTGAGGCAAGAGAAGGCAACTTTTTTGCCCACCATTCTCAAACATGAGAGTACTCCGATAAACAATTTATTCTGTAGACTTCTTGTAATGATGGGGTAGGGAGACAGACAGGTGAGCCCTAATCTACCTGCCACTCAGTCCCTGCCTACTTACAACGACCCGCCCTAGGCGACGGGGTACAACTGGGCGACGGTCCCTACACTCAATAGGTGCACGACAGACAAACAGACAAGGGTACAAAGAAGCCGGGGAAATGGGGAAGTTGCCCACGGGAACACCGTGTGTATAGCTCTCTGCACTTATGTACCTCGTGAGATGAGCGAGGTACAAAAACGCAGAGCAGAAGAGTGGTCAGAAAAGCCAAGGTCAATCACAAGCAGAGGATCAGTAGGTCAAGAAGCTGCAGCAGGGCCAGGAAACCAACAGAGAAGAATCACAAGCAAAGGAGGAACAGTAAAGTCAGGCATAAATAGACAGAGGGCGGGAGCTAGCTCCGTCTGGCCAGGCTGTGATAGGCTCTACCACTCCTAAGCCTGCCATCCTGAGTGGAGGAAGATCGCGTCAGTCTCACAGACATAGAAGCAGGTGCAGACTGATTACCTATGGGCGTTGACACAGAAGCTGTGTCTGACAGATCCTTTACACTTCTTGTAATGTTCAATTAAATTAGCTATGGACATGACTCAAAATGGCTACTGAGACAAAAGCTTAAAGGGGTTGTCCACTACTGGACAACTGATGACCTATCCACCGGATAGATTATCACTATATCATAGGGTAAGAGTCTGACACCCAGACGCCGCACCATTAAGCCACTCCGACTGCCTCCGGGCACAGCATGTTCTTGCCCATTATGCTACATATGAAGTCGGAAGCAGTTGGCTCCGTTACCCGTACATAGCATAGCGGCCATTCAGAGCTGCAGTCAGCTGGGCCGCTATTCAGTGGTAGGAGCCAACTGCTTCCAGCATGTACGTCCGGTGCCCGGAGGCAGCCGGAGCGGCTTGGTGCGAGGTTCGGGTGTCGGACCAGCACCGATGATATACTGATTGTCATGACCATGGCTGCGGGCCATCAGGCTCACTCACCTCCTGACGCCGGCAGCCATGGATCTGCGAGCGTTGGCCCCAGTCTCCTCCTCAGGAGACACCAGCGCTCACTTTCGCTCACCTCAGCCGGGTCCCGCAGGGTGCGCGCGCACGCTCGTGCCTGCTCTTAAAGGGGCAGCGCGCGCAACAGACTTTTATGTTTAATTAGCCCATAGCACCCTGGACTATCAGAAGGGATCAGCCCCTTCCTCCCACCCCTGAGCGTTGTTGTCGTACCCTAGGTTTGTCTATGCAAATGGTCTCTTAGTGTTTCACAGTTCCCAGTGTTCCCTGTCCCTGTATCCTGTTACCTGTATCCCGTGCTGTCCTGGTCAAGTGCCGTGCTGAGCTGAAGTCGTGCTGTGCTGTATACCACGCCTGTCCTGCTACACCACGCCTGAAGTCTACCTGCTGCCTAGTCCCAGCCGAGCCTGTCTTGCTACTGTCCGAGCTGCCACAGGTACACTATACGAACTATAGACTGTAACCTTCAACCTGTTGGGCAGATGCCATACCGCCAAGGCGGTGCGACCCAGTGGGTCTAAGAACCCAATGTGACACTGATGTCCTATCCGGTGGATAGATCATCAGTAGTCCAGTAGTGGACAACCCCTTTAATATTATTGACATGATAATACAACTAGTATGAATACAGTAAACTCCCTGCTACACTCCATTGGTGGTATACTGCAATATATGTAGGAATATAAAGCAGTTAGACCAACGGCTTTCATTTCCAATATCAATCCAATTAGTTAGATCTTAATCTAACCTAAGTGTATAGTGACTGAAGGCACTAAGATTCTAGAATAGTTACTGCGACTTCCCGAACAATTTTATTAATGTAACTAGATGAATAAAAAAAAAAGATAATGAAGATATATAATGAAGCCAATGTCAAAGATGGAGCTTCACTTTACGTTTGCCATACAACTGATTTAGGAATCATATGTCTTATAACATGTCAGGTTATTTACATTGCAAACTTAAACGGGTTGTCTAATGTAGACAACCAGGGGTGTAGCAAGTTGGAGCCCAGTCTGGGCCCCTTACACTAGCTCAGCTTGGACCCCTTCCCCCAATCGGACAAAACACCCGATCAGACCTAAAAAGAAAAATTATTTACTCACATACAATGCCCTAACGCTGCTCGGCATCATAATCTTGTATGCGCCGCAAAGCAGACCTTTGCCAGGGCCTAATGTGGCAGCCTATGTGGACCCTGAGTGGGCCCCCTTCCCAGCCCGATCATTATGCAACTGTAGACAACCCTTTCTCTACAGACAGCCGTCTTGGCAATATATTTTCTCTGTAATATATGGATGGACCTGGTCTACCAAAGCAGAAGTATTTCTTATTTAGTTGTTGTCTGCTTAAAGGGGTTGTCCGAGATTAAATGACTGTGTTAATGCTTGTAATTTATAAATGTAAATACATTTGTAATATACTTACATTTTCCAAAGTGGTCCCATTTCCAGATCCTGCCGTGGGGTACTTGACGGGTGATGTCACTCTCTGCAATGGCTCCGGCCGCTGTATTGATCTTCAATTATTTTCCGAGTGTAAGACACATCACTTGTGACGTGCCGTGTATGGGCTGTTCTGTTGTAACGTGCATGCGCGGCCCCTGCTGTTATCTCAAGAACAGCAGGGACTGCGAGAACAGCAGTGACCGCGCATGCGCGTTACAGTAGTCAAAACTAGAAATGAAAACAGAAAAGCACCACGTGCTTTTCTGTTTACAAACAGAGTGTCAATGATGGCGGCTGCGCGAAAATCACGCAGCCATGCATCATATGCTGCTGACACACGGAGCTGTTATGGACCTTTTGCGCGTGCAAAACGCAGCGTTTTTTGCGCGTGCAAAACGCAGCGTTTTTTGCGTGCGCAAAACGCAGCGTTTTTTGCGTGCGCAAAACGCACACGCTCGTGTGAATCCGGCCTTAAGGTGTTTATAATTCAGTCAGATCCAACAATAAAGTCTGAAAGTACTAAATAGAGACACATAATACGAATACAAGATCCACCAACAGCATATTATTGATGAGTTCCAAATAGCACCAGGATTTTTTATACACAGAACAGAGTTTGGATGGATTCACAAGATTTTGTTTCCGAAATTTCTGCGACTGAAAATCAGTTTCCATTCATCTGAATGGAACTTGCAAAAATCTATGTGCTTGCCGCAGAATCAACCCCATTTAGATGAATAATAATTATTTTCAGTTGCATACATTTCTGAAACAAAATCTGTAGCTTGTGAATCCGCACTACAAATAAACTACAAAATAAGTGTAAACCAGTAAAAGCAGCAATAATAATATGTATTATAAAGCCAAATGTATTCCTCGGAACAATATTTTGCAGTTTGCAATTAGCTCTTCACAAAAAAATGTATTAACTTTTTAAATATATTTCTTGCTTGTCTTGTAAATCTAAATCACAATTCTGAAGACTGTTATTGGAAACAGTCAATGAGCTTGGAATCAAACACATCCATAACAGTTTAGCTGAGCTCCTATAATACAGCAGGACAGTTAGCTCTGTGCAGACATTAACTCAGCAAGTTATGCTGGAAGAGTTCAGCTCTGAAGCTTGCACAACTGGGAATGCAGCTGAGGCTTTTAAAACAGGCTGTAACTCAGGATCAATACAAGATAAGTAATGCAATTTATTTACAAAGTCACTCAACGTTTCATGTAGATTAATTCTATATGTAAATTGTACAATAATGTTTAAATGCAAACTTGCACATTACGTGTAAAACCTTCGTTTTATTTATCACATTATAACATCAGTGGAGGGATTTACCAACGGAAGCATGTGTATAGCTCTCTGCACTTATGTATATTGACCTCATTATGCTTTCGATAAAATGTATTTACTAACTATGTTCTTCCTCCTCTGCTCTGGAAAAATATTTAGTTACATAAAATGTCTTGCAGCAACCAGGATGGATTTAGAATAGACTAAATAGCCACACCTAGAATATTATTTCCCGCCAGTCATCATCCCATTATACTAAACAATATTTTAATTCACTGTATTGGATTTCTCACACATTCACATAAAAATATGTTGACACATAGAGGCATATATCAATAAAGTCGCTTAGATAAATGGGATCATTGTTTAAACTAACTTTTAGTATTTAGGCCCTTTTACACCGCCGATAATCGGCCGATGCAGCAAGCGCCGATCAACGAGACATCGTTGATCGGCACTCATTTGCTCCTGTCACACGGAGCTATAGATGGGGACGAGCGGTCGTTACTCCTATCGCTCGTCCCCGTACACTATTATCATGTCGGCAGCGCATCTCCCTGTTTACACACCAAGATGTGCTGCCGACAATGATAATATTTTACTTTAAAACGATACGCGGATGATCCAGCGTTTGCTCGTTAATCTACTGATCGCTGCCCTGTTTGCACTGGGCAATTATCGGCAATGAGTGTTCTATGAACGCCTGTCTGCCCGATAATCGCCCAGTGTAAAACCCCCCTTAGTCTGTGCAACCTGCTTCTAAACATGCATATGGCCATATTACAGTGTCCATAGCCAACTATAGGCCTATTTACTTTATTTCCCACAGATTCATATGGATTCCCTGATAAATATAAATTGTGCCACGTTCCATCTTATTCCATATTGTGCAGGTATTCTCCCCTCAAAGCATTGTCTCACAGAGGCACCATACAGCAGCACACATCGTGCCTATGTCTCTGTAATACAGACCTGCAGGGAGTCTATATGAAATTGTATAGGGGCAGTACATGGCTATGCATGAGCCCTTACACATGGCATAAAGATATCATGTATCATGTTGATAAACACATTATATCATGAAAATCGAATCACTTTGTAATGGCTCAAAAATATTAACGTTATCTGCAGGTGTCACAGAACATGTCCTAATCGGTTTATATTTTGGCCATGGCATTAAAAAAAAGATATATATATCTTTTTTTCAATGGCTGTAGGCCATTTAGAGGGTACAACACATTGATATATCAACCCACAGTCTCAGCCGATGTCCATCACTAAGGTTGTCTCCTGCTGCTGAATAAAAATGTTTGCAATTTTTTTCTCTCTCTAGAGCATATCTGACAACTGGCGTAACTAATTCACGTTGCTGAAATCTCTTAATATGGGTCAAAGTTCTCTTCTGCTTTCCTTCCTCCATGCTCTTGTAGTTACGACCCATAATTACAAACCACAAAGCTGTAGGGTAAAACAAAAAAAGTGGTGGGTACTTATGAATGGCAATGCTCAGACATGACATATCTTCAGAGAAAGACGTAGAAATACTAAGATCTGATCTACCACTTGTATGCCACGCATTTCATGTGATTATGTCTCTGTTCCAAAGGTTTGGTATTTACTTTCACTACTTTTATATAAAGCGTTCCATTCTGTGTCACTATTCTATGTGGCTTCATGGTCAGGATTCATAACAAAATGTAACCTTTTACTTGCCATTATTTGGAGGCAGACAGCAAACAAGCAAGGAAAATGGGGTCCCCTTACCGGTGCTTGATGACTTCCTCATGGTACCCCAATGCTTCTTCTGTAGCTTCCCTAGCTAAGATCCTTAGGGAATTCTGACCTCCCAAGAGAGACAAATGCAGAATGGGGAGGGCAGAGAAGGGAAGCGCACACTTACACAGATACACAATCAGTACACTCCCATTTGTTGAGGAACACACCTTTAGTGAACTTGTGCACAGTTATGGAACGCACCAATGCGCTCTGAGACGGAGGGTACTACTGGCATCTCAAACCTGACAGCGCTTTTTAACCCTTTCCTGCAGTTTGCAAGTATACAAAGTGTTAACCCTTGAAATCTTGAAAATCTGAGTCAGAATGAGGATTGAGAAACAATGAGTCCTATGTTCTGGTATTCTGAGAGTATTTGCTTTGTTGCTCTAGTTGAAGTTCATTGGCACAGAGGTTCAATTGCTATTCACATGCTCTGAAAATTAATATAATGTGCACTTAGTTAGTTGTTGTGCTGCATTTCGTTAAGGGTCAAAGAGGACGGTGTGACATTCAGAAAACATTGGGAGTGGGGGGGGGCAGACAATTCATAACAAGTAGACAATTATATTTAAAACTTCTTCTTATTTCTTTGTCTAAATGATGACTTTCATACCAGGGGATTTATGCAAGGATTCTGTAATAAGGGCTTAAAGAGGGTCTGTCACCAGGTTATAACTTCTCTATCTCCTACCTAATCTAATAGCTGCTTTGATGTAGATAACTACTGCTTATTTTTTTTAAATGTTTAGATTTATGCACATTTTTTCTAAATGCTCAACTGAGCGTTTTCTTTTATTAACCACATGACCAATCAGCCTCATACACTTTTCATTCCTGCCCAGCTTGATTAGCAGCACAGCGTGATCTCACGAGATCACGCTGTGACGTCACTTCCTCCCGCAGGTCCTTCACCAGAGCGACGGAAGACTGAATAGACATCGCCTCCAGCAGTGCCAGGACGTTTATCTGAATCTGCAACGGCTGGAGGCGATGTCTGTTCAGTCTTCCGTCGCTCTGGTGAAGGACCTGCGGGAGGAGGTGATGTCACAGCGTGATTTCGCGAGATCACGCTGTGCTGTGAATCAAGCTGGGCTGGAATAAAGAGAAGTGTATGACGCTGATTGGTCAGCGTCATACACTTTTCTATACAACGCCCACTGGGTGAATAGAAAAAAGCGCCCAGTTGGGCATTTAGAAAAAATTAGCATAAATCTAAAAATTTTCATAACTTGGTCAATAATAAAAATGTAAAAAACCCACAAAAAAAATAAAAAGTAGTTATCTACACCAAAGCGCCTATTAGATTAGGTAGGAGATAGGCAAGTTATAAACTGGTGACAGAACCTCTTTAATGTACACTTTTTTGTTAGATTATTAAACCCAGTCCCTCGGCTTCTTTGCCCCGAGAATTTTTTTGCCACTTTACCCAGGCACAGTTGTTTCTCTATCCCCATTTAATTTCAATAGAGAGCGACAGCACACACAGAAACACGCATGTCTCTGCTCCAAGAACAGGGACCAAATCACAATGAATGATTGACTTGCCATAAACATAAACTTGCATTATTGACACCACATGGTTTCCAAGGCACAGTTGATTGGACAATCGGCAAGGACTTGGTGTCTGAGGCACTGCTGAGAGGACACCACATGGTTTCCGAAGCAGTTGCACAGTTAGCTCCGTCCACAGCCTGACCTGCAAGAAGCTTGTGAGGAAGGAGATGTGATCCGAGTGACGGCCGTGTATTGTGCCGCACGCTCGCTCTCTTCTCCTCCTAGTGTAAAGTGCATGTGGGGAGGAGGAGAGTATTTTGTTACTCCCTGTAGGAGCTGAATCCCTAATCCCTGGCTCACAACTTCAGCCGAAGCCTTGGCTTGGGATTCTGCTCCAGGAGAAGTCCCTGATGTCACTGTCCATTTATGGACAGTGACGTCAGGGACTTCTGAAGCGGAATCCCCGGTGCTGTGGCTTTTGATTCCGATCCAGGAGTAGTTCCTGACTTCACTGTCCATATATTGACATTGAAGTCAGGGACTTCTCCTCTAGCGGCCCCCCACAGGGGTTAGGTGCCATCTATGGGTGGTGGCTATTTACAAGAGGGCTACAGGGGGTTGTGTGGCATTAACTACAGGGGGGCTGTGTTGCATTACCTACAGGGGGGATGTGTGGGACATTACCTACAGGGGGTCTGTGTGTGGCATTACCTACAAGGGAGTCTGTGTGCATTACCTACAAGGGGGCTGTGGCAGTATCTACAGAGGACAGTGGGTAGCATTATCTACAGAGGGCAGTGTGTGCCATTATCTACAGAGGGCAGTGTGCGGCATTATCCACAGAGGACAGTGTGGCATTATCTACAGAGGTCTGTGTGTGGCATTATCTACAGAGGGCAGGGTGTGGCATTGTCTACAGAGGGCAGTGTGAGCCATTATCAACAGAGGGCTGTGTGTGGCATTATCCACAGAGGGCAGTGTGTGGCATTATCCACAGAGGGCAGGGTGTGGCATTATCTACAGGAGGAAAGTGTGTGGCAGAAAATGTACAAATTAAATTCATCCGTTTTTAAAACAGACAGGGAAAAAAATGGATGCAAAATGGGTCAAAATCGGCCCGTTAAAAACGGAAACACAGGCCGGAACGGAAACAGAATGGATGCAAATCGGCCAAGAAAAACGGACCCTGTCGTGTGAATAGAGCCTTACATAGGACTGCAGGTAACATTTACTACATTATACCTTTACCCTGGGTGAATAACCTATTATTCAGCAAACGCTTCCGCATTTTTCTTAGGTTACAAATTTTAGTAATTAGGTTTTAAAATACTTATATTTTTTTATAATATTTTTTACAAAATATTTGCAGACAGTAAAAACCACTATGGTCGTGTGCATGAGGCCAGTATTATTTGTATCCAGAAACCTAGGATGATAAGCTGACAACCAGTGTGGCTGCTTTACGAAAGTGTTGCCATCCAACTTTTCCAGGCACCTGAAATGCATATCTGCTTAGTCAAGCATTAATATATATATTCTTTTCCCCTGTTGCTGCACAAGTCAATGCTCGCAATGCAATAAGCACTGCCAATATATAAAGTGACACGTCATGAAGCATAATCACGTTGGGAAAACAAGACGTGGCACAAGACTGGCGGTGTGGGAATGGTGCGGAATTTAAATGGTGAGTTGTTCCTATTTAGATGTTTAAAAACTCTTTTAATCCCAATAAACTTGGAATTAAGATCCTTCATAGATAAAATTAGTAGAATTTCCTTGTTGCTATTTTGTGATTGAACAAGCCTCTTGTATAATGGGTCTATACGCCACCTGTATACAATGATAGCAGTCATTTTGTGAGAAGTCGCGTCAGTAGATGCAGTACCGTCAGCGCCGCCTGTTCTTTACAGACTTTTTCAATAGGTCGTAGACATTTCTGACTCATTACACCCCTATGTTTGTAGCAATGGTACGGCCGGCTGGGGATAGTCCAAGCTAGGTAACCTCTATCAGTACAAAGTGCTGTTCTCTGTCAAAAAGGAATCTTTTTTTTCTTCCCAGGCAGTTGTGAGGGTAAACATATCGAATTTCAGCAGAGTAAAAGGGAGGGGGTGACGTCAACTAAACATGCACATTCAGGACTGCCGGTCATTTAAGATGAAGAGAAATCCTTTGCTATTAACTCTGCAGACACATAACATCAATACGTTTCCTTTATTCTGACAGGGGATAGAATGAGGAATGTTCTACAACAAACCCTTATCCCACCTGGTTTGCTGTGATTTATTACCAGAGGACATTGCACATTTTATACACAAGGCAGATTAAGGGGGAGCTACAGAGTTTCCCGTTGTAATTATTTATTAGGGAGTCCATAATGATTCATTTTTGTGGGCATTGACTTTTACGCTGCGGCTCAAATACACTATATGGACAGAAGTATTGGGACACAGCTCTTACTCATAGAATTCAGGTGTTTCTTTCAGTCCCATTGCCACAAGTGTATAAAATCCAGCACCTCGACATGCAGTCGCCTTTACAAAGGTGTAAAAGAATGGGTCGTTCTAAAGACATACCTCCCAACTGTCCCGCCGTCCCGGGCGGTTTCTCACCACTGTTCCGCTGTCCAGGGCGGTCTGCAAAATGTCCCGCTGGCCGCTGCAGCTGTATCAAAACAGCTGATCGCTGCGGACAGGCGCCCTGCATGCCAGCCGTCTGCAGAAGCGATCGGCATCAGAAGAAGGCAGGAGTCTTGTGGTGCTGTTCTGACCTGCATAAATGCGGGAGTGGACCAGTCAAATCACCTGACCTGTCATCTGACCTCACCGGTCAGGTGACAGGTCAGGTGACTGGACTGGTCCACTCCCGGGCCGGCATCGACACCAGTGAGAACGCCGCTGCAAGACTCCTGCCTTCTTCTGACGGTGAGTGACATCAAAGCAGAGCGGAGAGTGGCAGCAGAAGGGCCGGCTACCTGTAAGGGTGGTCAATACACCGAGGACATACCTGGCCGGAGCGGAGCAGGATGGCGTCGGCGGCTGTGAGGCGCGCACATGCCCCGGAAGTGAGGGAACACGCGACCGGAAGTGGTCGGAAGGGCGAGAAGAGGACGGAGGAGGAACAAGGTGACAGAGACCGGGAGCGAAGAGGAAAGGAGGGGAAGGAGGGCGGTAAGAGGAGGAGGTGAGGACAAGCGGCGGAGTGTGGGAGAGAAGCGGCCGGGAGACTGGTTCAGCAGAGAACCAAGGCAGGCAGACTTGGAGTGTGGCAGAAGGGAGAGAAGTGGCACAGAAGGAGAGAAGCGGCAGGGAGACTGGGGGAGCAGGGAACCAAGGCAGGCAGCCTTGGGGTGAGGGGGAAATAGAAGAGGAGCCGGACCAGTAAAAGACAGGCCGGACGAGAGTACAGCAAGGGGAGCAGTGAGTGCCAAAGTACCCCCCCAGCAGCACTAGCCACCCAACAGCCAGCAGCACTAGCCGCCCAGCAGCACCAGCCGTGCAGAGGTACAGCCGTGCAGAGGTCCAGCCGCGCAGAGGTCCAGCCGCGCAGAGGTCCAGCCGCGCAGAGGTCCAGCCGCGCAGAGGTCCAGCCGCGCAGTGGTCCAGCCGCGCAGTGGTCCAGCCGCGCAGTGGTCCTGTGGCCAGACCCACCCCAAAGCCGGAGGAAGAAGACGCAGAGGAGCACAGGTACTGGACTTGTTTCTGCCTAAGCGAGGACGAGAAAGCGTGACTCCGGTAGTCGCGACCGTGTACCAGAGACTTTCCCATACAGCAAGGCGGAACAGCCATTGAGCCACGCCCTTCAACGCCCCCAACCTTTTGCCCGTGGTTACCTCCTGGCTGTGTTCTGGCGTTCATTGCAGAGGACTATTGTCACCCGAAGTTAAATGTTTTAACATAGAAGAGGAGATCCGTCTCTGAATTTATACAGTAAGCAACCGTTAAACCAACCGCAGTGTCGTATCTGTTACCCACCACCACAGCACCCACCTACACAATTTGGCGTAGTCGGCAGGATCCAAGACCCGGATTAGAGGATAGAACAGTCAAGCAGCGGGGGCGCCGCCGCGCCTGCCGCGATCGTAATACCGATGGGAGCTGCTCTGATGAACATCCCTAAATTCGATGGACAGAGTGTACCTATTGCGGATTGGGCCGAGAGGGTACGGGCAGCCGCCCGTTTCTTCCAGGTGCCCTTAGCCCACCAAGCCGACTTAGCACTCAATTCCCTAGAGGGGGACGCAAGGAGAGCTGTACTGGTCCTACCAGCAGGACACGCTAGAAGATATTATCAATAGACTGGACTCAGTATTCGGGGATGTCACTTCAGTCGCTGATCTGCGAAAGAAATTCTACACGCGGGTGCAAAGGAATGGGGAGTCCCTCCAACAATTTGCAGTGGGGTTTCAAGGTATGTGGAGTCGGTTGGTGAAAAAAGACCCAGAGGGATGTGCGGCGCTACCCGAGACCCGACCGGATTGTGAGGGACCAGTTCATCTCCGGTCTGGATATCCGCACCTGGAGGAGGACTCTGCGAGAGTTCATCAGAGCCACACCAACGGTGACGATGGGCGACGTGCTAAGAGAAGTCCTGGAACTCCATCGAGAGGAAGCTGGGGAAGCCAATGTAGCCTCGCAATGTACCGGCCCTACAGAAGCGACACCAGGTGGAGTGGAGTGACCGGGATCCGGGTTTCAAGATTTCGCCCGGGATGTCCGGGAAGCAATCCGGGAGTTGAAAACGGAGGTCGCGCAGTTGAGAGTGATGGCCGATAGACCGACACCGCCGCTGCAATCATCCAGTGGGCCGCCAGGTGGCCCTCGTCGTTGTTGGCGCTGTGATCAACTAGGACATTTTGCCAGAGAGTGCAGAGCGGAGCGGTTGCCCAGAAGGGAACAGCCGCCGTTAAACTAGGAACTCCCGCCGCTGAGGGTTAAGCCGCGGGCAATTCACTGTTAGGCCCACGAGGGAACGGGGAACTGTTGACGGGCCGATGTCCAGTGGTGATGGCCGTCATTGGGGGAGTGGAGGTCCCCTGCATGATTTATACGGGTTCCGAGGTGATGACCATGACGTACCAGCTATTCCACGACAAGTTCCAGAACCATCAGAGGTTAGAAGCACCCTGGATAGAGCTAACGGCAGCCAATAGCCTTCCAATTCCGATTGCGGGGGTGACCTGGCTACCAGTGGGAGGTGTTTGGACGAGAGTTCCAGCGGGCAGGCATTGTGGTGGTCCATAACTGCGCTCGACCAGGGATGAATGTTCTGCAAGAGATACAGGGGCTAATGTTCAATGAAGTCGGTGACAGTTATTGGGAGCGTCTGGCGTCTGATCAGAAGGTACATCGGTCCCTATTTCATGTTGATCAGGTGTGTCAACGGCAAGCAAGCTGGAAGACTCTCGTGGGGCAAGTTGGAATGGTCCACGCTCCAAGCAGAACGGGAATCCAGGTGCAACCCCGTCAAGAGGTCGCTGTTCCTTTGATGGTCGGAACACATCACCGGCTGAAGGGCGCCCTGGTCATAGTGGAACCCGTAAAAACTATGGAGAATCCTAGTGCCTGGGCGGTTGGAAGAACGATGTGTCGAATCGCAAGAGGCATGGTCACAGTCCGGTTGATGAATCGCACCCCGAACGCCATTGTCATCTCAGCGGACACACTACTGGCGGGCATCGAGTTAGTCCGACCGGAAGACGTGTCCATTCCAACCAATACCGAAGGCCCTGCAGAAAGGTCAAGGCAATAGGATCAGGGTCCTACATCAGATTCAAGCAATCGGCTGTGGTAACAGTTGGAGCTGGACAGAGTGGCCCCAACGACAGAGGCCAAGGAGCAGTTGAAGCTTTTGGTGCGACGGTTTGACTGGGTGTTCGCCCAACATGAAGAGGATTATGGGTGTACCACCACTATCGAGCACGAAATCCACACCGGAAGCAACCCACCTATCAGGGAACGGTATCGAAATATCCCACCGGCGTTGCATCGAGAGGTGAAAGGACCTATTACAGAAGATGTTGGAAGGCCAAGTGATCAGGGAGAGTCAAAGTCCGTGGGCGGCTCCAATCATTCTGGTACGTAAGAAGGATGGCACCCTCAGATTTTGCGTGGACTATCAGAAGCTAAACGCATGCACTCATTGGGATGCCTATCCGCTACCACGTGTGGAGGAGTCGTTAACTGCCATGCAAGAAGCACGATTTTATACAACACTGGACCTAGCCAGTGGGTACTGGCAGGTGCCCATTAAGGAAGAAGACAAGGAGAAGACGGCATTCATCACTCCTTCTGGACTATTTGAATTTAACCGAATGCCGTTTGGGCTCACCAACGCGCCCAGTACATTCCAGAGGTTAATGGAACATTGCTTAGGGGACTTGAACTACGAGTCGGTGCTGATCTTCCTGGACGACATCGTAATTTTCTCTAAGACCTTCACCGAACATCTCCAGCACCTACATGTGGTGTTGGAGCGGCTGGGCCAGTATGGTCTTAAATTGAAGCCTAGTAAGTGTAAGTTAGCCCGTCAACAGATAAAGTACCTCGGTCATCTCATGGATGGGGCGGGAATCGCCCCAGACCCTGGGAAGGTGAAGGCGGTACAAGAGTGGCCCGTGCCGAAAAACACAACGGAAGTAAGGGCCTACTTGGGATTAGTCGGATACTATCGACGATTTATTCAGGACTTCGCCAAGATCCCGGCCCCCCTGAATCAACTCCTGTGCGGACAACCCACGCAGAAGAAGGGAAGTCACAGTCGGAGTGTCGCCGAACAGCGGCAGGAATCTCAACAACGGGCGTTCGAAGAGTTGAAGACCAGACTAGTGTCAGCCCCTTTCTTAGCGTTCGCTGAATTTAATCGAACATTCCGGTTATACACCGATGGTAGCTTAAAAGGACTGGGAGCCATGCTGGCACAACATCAAGGGGGAATCGAATGGGTGATTGCGTATGGGAGCCGCAGTCTCCGACCAACGTAACGCAACCCCGCTAACTACAGCTCATTCAGACTAGAGCTTCTAGCTATAGTGTGGGCCGTGACGGAACGCTTTGCCGAATATTTAACCGGCAGCAAGGTGGACATCTACACTGATAATAACCCCCTGGCCTACCTAAATACTGCAAAATTGGGAGCGATGGAACAGAGGTAGGAGGCCCGGTTGGCTCGGTTCGACTACGTGATCCATTACAAACCAGGCAAGGATAACACCAATGCGGATGCACTGTCCCGTCAGCCCTGTGAAGTCCCTTACGGAGAGGTGGATGAAGAACAAGAGGAAATCGAGATTCCCCCACTGCGAGTGGTCCCGACAGAGTCAAGGACCAAGAGGGTCACTACAGTGGTCCAAGCAACTGCCGCAATGGCTGAACTGTATGACCAAACCGAATGGGCGCGACGCCAACAGCTGGATGCAGACATCAGGGTAGACTGAGGTCCTGGAGCAGATAAATTGTATCCCTTCCAAAGATTTCTATGTAAAGACCTATCATCTACAGTATCTATCTATCTAGTTTGTTCCATTTCGTGTTATGATACCTGATATATAAATCTGGGATGGCTATACAAGTGAATGTCAATTGTTTGCCATGAACAAACTTCCTTATATCTTCAAGGCCAGGTTAATGTTTAGTAAAGATATGGCATATTAACCCTTAACTCTTCCACTGACAAACATCCACATGCCAGGGAATTCCTATACCATTTACTCACAGTGATTGACCCTAGTGATTTGTGCCAGCTGCAATATTTTGTGCACCTATGTAGACTGGATAAAGAAGGCAAAATGATAAATTAGGAGCCTTCAAGTATAAATGAGAATGCTTCTTTTCTGATTCATTAAAAAAAAATTTTTTATAATATTGTGTCATAATAAGAGATATATTTTAGACCTAACAGGCTAACATAAAGAGTAACAAGTACTCTTCTTTCTTCTACCATCACATATGCATGTAGATGAAATATAAACCTAGAAGTCTATTCAAAGTCCAGTGACTGATACAATCTGGAAGGTGGGTGATAATAGCAAGTATCTGTCCAACTCCGGTACACAAATTAACTGTTTTTAAAGTAAGGCAGAGACGAGGTCAGGAAACAATCCTGTCACGTAGGGTTCGTGGACCCACGGGGCCATACCGCCTTGGTGGTATGGCATTTGGCCAACAGGGCGCAGGTCAGAGTCCATAGTTCATATAGGGTATCTGTGGCAGCTCGGACAGTAGCAAGGCAGGCTTGGCAAGAACTAGGCAGCAGGTAGACGTCAGGCGTGGAGAAGCAGGACAGGCGTGGTATACAGCACAGCATGGCTACAGCTCAGCACGGCCCTAGAACAGGTTACAGGATAAAGGAACAGGGAACACTGGGAGCAGGAAACACTAGGGGACCATTTGCAAGACAGACTTGGAATACGACAACAACGCTCAGGCGTGGGAGGATGGGGCTGGGACCTTCTTATAGCCCAGGGTGCTCTGGGAGCAATTAGCTCAATCTCCAACATGCTCTGGCTTCTTAAGTCTGGACTGAGCTCTGGAGCGCACCCTGGTGGTCACTATGGAGCAGGACGGCCATATGTGCAGACATCTCTTGAGAGAAGGGCGTCGACTGGATGGAAGGAGTTCGTGGCCAGCGACCACAGACGTTACAAATCCAAGTTCAGTACATAAATGAGCAGACAACAGTTTGTAGAGTAAATAAGCAATGACATGGACTGGATGCAATAGTTTGGCAAGAAGGAAGTCTAAGGGTCAGGCTTATATAGGAAGCCTAAAGGGTGAGACTAATTAGGTAATCAAGGCAAGGAATCTCAAGAGGCAAGAATCAAGAGAACCTAGACAATATATTTTAGCCTTGGAGCTGTCCAGCATCACCAGTAGTGAGAAGAGCTGCTTCTTAGGACACACGAGTTTCTGAGCTCAAAACCGGACATGTAATGTCTAGTGTTTCAATGTCAAACTCTAGTTTGGAGCCATCGTTAAAGGTTAGAGACGGAACTGAATTGGAAGAAATATATATTATTGGGGAAAGCACCCATTCACAAGTTTAAAAGAAAACACATTTTCCACCACCGCCCCCCGACAATCCATTTGGCAAAACACAATTCAGCTACTGGCTGGTATCACGACAGCATTTCATCCCTTGCTAGCCTTTACTAGTCTTGACTTCTTCCTTTTAAAACTTTTGCATAACTGGCACTCCTATACAATGCCCAGGAAAATAATGGGTGTGGCGTCATTCTTTATCTCTTCTTTTACTAATTTAATTGGGGGAGGATCTCTTCCTTCCTGGGCCCTTGGCACTGCCCATTACTAAGGGGACCTTGATATGGTGCGGTCTAAACCTAACCACCACCTACCTACCTAAATAAATAAAGAGATACACAACATAACTTGAATAGAAAGGCAACAGCAGCCGTTTTACTAACACATCAAATAAATCAACTTATCAAAACAAAAATATTATCGAACATTATAAACATCCAAATAAGGTACATTAACCCAGAGAGGAGGTAATTTGGAGGAGCATCACATTACCAATATCTTCAGTCACTCTTTGAAACTCAACCGTCAGGACCATGTCCTGTTCGACCTCTGCAACCATATTAAGCTTTCTCTTAACAGGAGCCCCCATTTTACCTCTCCCATCAACTGCTGTGACATATAAACCCCTACCTATCCTCCTAGCTCTCAAACCACCGCTATTCATGACAACACAGCCATAAAAAGTGACCAAAGACTAGAAAGGGTTGGACAGGTGGCAAACTGCTGATCCTGCTGAATCCCCGGACTAAAAAGACCCTCCCCTTCTTGTTAACATGTAAAGTCTGGGCCACTGGACCTAGCACTACCACCATAAGTAATATCCCTTTACCGCCTAAACTTACACTAGGCCCAGTCTTGCACCCTTCTGCACAGGCTCCACCATGCTCCAGTACATCTTTTCTACAATGTTGTTTGCTACATGGTGAATATTAACTTATTATGCTTAGATGCTGTATATAGTTATTTTACCCCTTTTTTTGCAGCAATCTTGTCTTGATATGTCATGACCAATTACCCTTTTTTTCAAAACTGTTTAAATAGCTATGTGAAGGGATATCATTCATGTTGCAGTACTGGACAGACTGATTACATTCCATGATTTGCCTATGTTACAGTGCTGTGGTTTTTAATAGCTATAAATGGAGCATAGAGACAAAGGTTTTGTTGTAAGCCTAAAAAGGGCTGGCACCTAAGATAAGGGCTAGATGAAATTTGCCACAGGAACCAATGGATAGGAATGTGTCTTGGTCTCAGTTCCGGTTTTAAAATTTTCAATTTGAAAACATTGGGAGATATAGATTTCCCTTTAAATTTGAATACCGAGAAATTTCAGCTCCTTTTGGGAAAATGGTTAATATAAGTATATCAGTAGAATAATAACAAGCTGTTTTTGGTCAGAATTTACAATGAACTTGTCCAGCCCTTGATGAAGATATATTTAAATAAAATAAATTGGCTATATTAATTGTAAGTAAATTCTGCTTCTTTCCTTGGAATGTTTGTTCAAAATGTTCTGTTCTATTGTAAAAGAAGGCTCAATTATTTCCACTGTTACACATGTACTAGTATACTATTCTGATATACTTTTGCATTTTTACATTAGAATATATAAAATTTGTATGTGCTATTGTAGTTCTTCTGTTTCTGATCTTGTAGTTGATCTGATTCTAAACGTTTATTTAGGATTCTTCTGTCACATATATCTTCCTTGTAGAAGAGAAGTCACCCTGAAGCAAACACTTAAACATGATAATTATTGTTAGTGTCCTAACAATTTCTGGGGTGTGGACACAGAACAAGTTAGAATATAGGCCCTGGAATCACCTTTCTGTCAGGAGTTTAGCTTGATGACTGTCTAATTTCGGAGATAAAGGCTATGTACACCTTTGAAATAATTTTTTTTTCTTCAATAAAAATGTGTGTTTTGTGCAATTTCTAAATCGTTTTTATTAAAAATTATTTTTACTTTTTGAGATACAGCTGCTTTGTATCCTGTATACAGAGCAGCTGTATCTAGTGCTGAAACCTGAATCAGTCAGATCACCGGCACTGACGGCTTCAGTGTCAGCGGGTTTTGCATGTCTCGGACACGCAGGATCGAGCTGTACCAATCACATCCAAGTTCATAACTGTCTACAAAGCTTGTGTATAAACTTGAAACGTCACTGGTGGGTCATATAAATTAGAGAAATGAGATTCAAAACGATGATCGAAGACAGATAGTAAAACAACCGTACAAGGTGTAGTGTATTAAGCTTATAGATCAGAAGTAGAAATTAATGTTATAATTGTGATGTATAAGCAGGTAAATCACCGCTTAAAAGCAAATCAGATTTTGTTTTGTATCATTCTGGATCAATTGTATTTGGCGTTTGAATAACAATGCACTAGTTTTCCTTGCTTTTTGCAGTGTTATTAAATGGAGGTCACTGATCGACATGCCTGGTCATCATTGGCCACGTCCAGAACGGTAGCACCATAGAGTCTGTGGAGAAGGCTATACTAACAAGGAGTCGACGCTACACAGAGGAAGACATCGGCACTGATCTAATAACTATGTATTAGTAGCTCAGCACTGACGGCCACCATTTTGTAACTATGTATTAGTAGCTGAGCACTGATGAACACTATTTTGCCATAATTCATGTGTCGCAAACTCCAAAAATGTAGGGAAATTTGAACCAAATTAAATTGGTGTAGAATTAATTTGCTCATCTCTTTTTGGAATGTTCTGGTCAAGTACCTATCATATTGATCAGTCAAGTTAGGTCAAGCTTCCATCATCTTTATCATGATTCTAATGGTATGTATGTATATACTCTGAAATAACCAGAGGTTTATCCAATTAAATAACCCAGAAAATGCAAAACTATTTTGCACGGTGCCGTCCAAGACGAGATTAAACTATGAAAAAAGGAAAAAAACAAAAAATAGTATTCCTGGACTATACCAGCACACTCGGAGTAAAAATGATTTAGAATACTTTATTCACCCAAGTTAAATATCAAAAAATAGGATATAAATTTAATTAATTAAAAAGGTAATGTAGATACCATTTCATTAGTCAATTAACATACAAACGCGTTTCATCCCTTCCTGGACTTCCTCAGAGCCATCATGGCCGTCAAGGTGTCCACACCTTATATAGTGTCGATTTTAAAGGCGTAGTACTACTCCATACGTAGTTCTAATGTATTAAGAAGTCAAAATTGAACATCATATATTATATCACATATAGACCTAACATATAGTTTTCAATAATTAGGACTCACAATAAGAACAACAAGCCCCTGACATACAGAAGACTTCAAAGTCAAGGATATAATACAATTCAAAAATGAATGAACCTCTCCACATTGGAAGGTAATGTACGGCAGAGTCTTCTCATCACAAAGTTAATATAAAACAAAAGTGATTAACTACAATATAATTCTCTCAAGTCAAGATAAAGACACTCTGTCAGTGGTGTGGATAGATGCTTTCAAAGGGGGGGGGGAAGCAAAGGGGGAAAATATAGGGGATAAAAAGGAAACAATAACACAAATGTAATTTAGAAGTTTAAATTCGGGGTTAGAAGATGGTAATTTATATATACTCCCTCTGTCCCAGGGTAGGGAGCCTGTCAGCACAGTTACCCAGAGGCAGTGTCGAGCAGGAACACCAGCGAGGGCAACGGCCACCAAAAACCACCCACACCCAGCGGTGACAGCGAGCCAGCCAGAGACATGCATTCTATTTTTTGATATTTAACTTATGGTGAATAAAGTATTATAAATTATTTGTATATTGAGTGTGCTGGTATAGTCCGGGAATACTATTTTATATTTTTTTCCTATGTATACACTCTACCTTTAATTCTACTGATCAGGGATGGGACAGGATTTGGCACCCAATATAAGGTGCATGCCCGGCTTACCTCTTATCCAGGCTCTGGTAGTAATCTACTCATTCAGTTTTTAAAAAAAAAAATTCTACAGGTCAATCTGATAACATAACTACATACTTTTTTTTTTCCCTTCACACACTCAATAAAAAATGTATAATATTGTCATATATTATTAGACTTTATGACAAATATGCTTATTGACTACTTCTTCACACACATACTTAATTGAAACTTATTATAAGCCAATTACTATTTCTATGAGAAATGCATAAACTGTACATGGTCACTGGGAAACAGGTATGTTTTCTTTTTGTTTGTTTTTCTAGGTGCTATATTATTTTTTATCAATAAGGGAGACTAGACATGGACCGCACATCCACTATATACTATGATCAATTGCGTCTAGGCAAAATTATTAAACATGAACGAGAGGTTCTTTGTAACATTTTGATCAAATTGTATGCAAGCCCACTTACTACTTCACTTCATTATTTTTTATACAGCAGTGTCATAGTCAACTACTGTCCTCCATCTTCATCTATAGATTTATCCGTGGAATTATTTGGTAAAAAAAGTACCGTATTTGCAGTTCTATAAAGACATTGTTTACTTTCACTTATGGATGTGGCATGCTAATTTTGGGGACTGTGCTTGCCTCATTTTCCTATCAATGGATGTGGTATTAATATACATTCACAGATCTCAGGTATTGTGGCTGCAGAGCCTTTATCGATACACATGAGATATATAGATACCCGTGTCCATATCCCATGTCAAAACATAAGTAAAAGCAATGCTTCTTTAAGCATGGCTTTCAAGCCTGGAAATAGCACATTAAACAAAATTTATCACGTATTTCATTTTAGTTTCATGATATTAAATTTAAAATTGTTAAATAAAAATAACGTGTTTGTTTGTTTTTAATGTTGCTTCCTTCCTGCATTGGCTGGATAGGCAGTGCAGCAGGTTGTGTGTGCATTATGGTAGCTGCATTGAATGAAAGTTAATTAAATACCCTACCTTACTGTGATCACTCTGCTCAACTTGTCCCAGCCTATACAGCAAAGTTGAAAAATGAGCTACAGAAAACAAGAAATGTCATCTAATTGTGTTTGTGCTCTAGTGGCCAGTGTGAAAACTGCAATATTAAAGATTTATTTTTATTTTTATGGATAGTCATATAAAATTAAAAAACACCACAAAAAATATAATAAAACCCCTATTTAAATA
Source organism: Rhinoderma darwinii (assembly GCF_050947455.1). Classification (NCBI taxonomy): domain Eukaryota; kingdom Metazoa; phylum Chordata; class Amphibia; order Anura; family Rhinodermatidae; genus Rhinoderma; species Rhinoderma darwinii. The sequence goes on along the minus strand of NC_134699.1, from coordinate 45,851,727 downwards.
ATATGTAACCGTTCCCTTTCGATTAAATTCTTACAACCAATTAATGTTCCCCAAGTGTTTAATATTTTTTTACTGAGCACAAGTATGTTAGAATTAATTTAAATTCAGAATTTGTTATGTACTATTTTGTGTTTATGTGAGACTGTGCTGCACATGACTGTGCGCATACCACTATTATGTACAGGCTAGGGTGAATTATAACATAAATCATATAAATAATTTGAACGAAACTCAATTAAACTTTTAAACGAGGGTCGGCCACAGCTTTATTTATTATTTGAATATTTTCAAAATAAATAAACTGTTTTCCTATTATACCCGTATGCCAGCCTGCCTAAGGAAGGGCATGTAGGTCATACCTTTACCAACAAATTACCGCCACGAGGAGGGTGTGCATCCTTGAATGCACACACCTACTCCCCCACGTCAACCGAAACAAAGCCTCCTCCATACCATCCTGGAGTCCTGACAAAAATATGTCCAACCCGATATCAGTGAGGTGCACCCTGTCCTGCAGAAGTAAACACCTGTTATCACCTTCCAACTGCCTGTGCCTGATAACCACACCACCACCGGCTCTGACGTACCTGGAGACCCTGGTATTTAACAGGCGCATGCCCCTTTCAATGGCATTAAGATTACGGGCACCTTGCCATTCTGCCCTAGGAATCACCTCGGACCAAACGAGTACTAACTCAGAGAAAAAAGAAGTAAACCTTTCTAGATCAGACTGGATTAAAGCAATCAGTTCACTTAAACGGACGGAACATAAGTCGTTCCCCCCCAACATGGATCCCCAGCACCGAAGGGGTTACTCGCTGCCTGCTGATAGCTACCACTTCCGGCAATACCTCCAAACATTTCAGGCCTCGAACACCCCACCAATGAACGTCAGCTCCCAGCAGACCCAGCGAGAGACTTCCCGGTCGTATGGCTGCTCTTTGTTCTGCCCAGAAAACATTAGAGTGCCCGAGGATCCATATCACGGGACGAGAACCTGGAATTAACAAACAAAATTAATGCAAAATCAGTTCCGGGCGGATGTAACCAGCAAAACTCAGATCTCCAGCCCCCGATGCGACGAACCTCGCCGTCGGATAGGCATAGTTTGCTGGCCGTGGTAGCAGCCCCAATGCGAAATTAATGGGTTCCAAACTCCTTAGGGGGAAAACCCGCGCGGGCTAAGGCTGACCTGAAAACTGACGAAAATTTAAACCCAGTGAGAGGTTTGCCGTCTAGGTGAGAGAAAAATTGAGAACCCGACAACCGTACTTGCGAATATCGAGCAATGGCCTGAACAGGGCAGGCAGGCCCGGGTACGGGCCGCAGGGATACCCAACAACCTTTCCCAAATACATCCGTCTTGGATTTCCGTATACGGTATCGAACACCCGAACTACATAGCGCAACATCATTAGCCAATAAACCGCCCGGGCGGGACACGGACATGGCGATTAATTCGGAAATGCGTAAGGCTCCGAAAAAGATCAAAACAAAGGCCGCTGTAAACAAGAAACTTCAAAAGGGGAAGAACAAACCTCCGTAAGGACATGTAACAATTTAGGGAGGATAGGGTAGGAAACTGGACGTGTAGCCTCTCGCCTGACCGCAGATTTCTTCCATCCCTTCAGCGCCTGGGCTATAAAAAAGGACTTAGTAACATCCGGTCAAGCACGCAACTTAAAGAAAAAGGCCAGACCTGAAAGGCGTCGCTGCGCAACTGCTCCTGCAACACCACATTCCAACAATTTTGCCAGGTATTCCAATACATAAGATCTAAGGGTGTGTTCGTCGGGCCCCAGAACCCGAACGCCAACAACACCCAGCCACTCATTCCACGCTTTACCGTACGTCGGCCAAGTGGATGGGGCAAGGGATGATCTCATGAGGGGGACCAGATGGGATCCAGCATCCTCCACAACGTATCCGGGCAGCTGGCCCCTTCCATGTCCGCCTGTGGGTGAAGAGAACGGAAAACCTGCCAATTAAAACGTGACAAAGCATCAGTTACTTTATTTTGGACACCTGGAATATGGTGGGATCTAAACTGTATGTTGTGTTGGAGGCATCTTAACACCAGACGCCTAATCAACAAGACCACCAGGGGGAGAAAGAAGTCAAATGGTTAATGGCATGAACAACTCTGGAATTATCGGACCAAAACACCACTGAGGAGTTAGATAATCTCTCCCCCCACAGCTCGATGGAAACTAAGATGGGAAACATTTCAAGGAGCATCAAATTACTGCACCAGCCCCACTCGCGCCAGGTATGGGGCCAGGGAGCCGCACACCACGAAGAGCCCAATATTGCTCCAAAGCCGGCGCTGCCCGCTGCATCCGTAAACAACTGTATCTCATGGTTGGACACCGGGGGTAACCTCCAGCACGTGCGCCCATTATGGTCCGATATGAAATTTAATAATACCCGGAAATCGCTCCTGAGAGCTGAAGTAAAGCGCACATAGTGTGTTGGTGACCGGACACCGGCAGTGGGCAAGGACAAACGGCGTGAGAAAATGTGGCCCATAGGCATTACTCTACTCGCGAACACCAACAGGCCCAAAAGCGATTGAACTTGGCGAAGCTGCAACTTTTTGGCAGGCCGCGGACAAGTGTGACCTCAATTTTGTAAACTTGTCGACCGGTAAACGGAACACCATTTCGACAGAATCAATCTCGATTCCTGAAAAGGACAACACCGTGGTCGGACCTTCAGTTTTTTCTTACGAAAGGGGGACGCCAAAACGGGCGGCTAAACTACGAAAGGAATTGAGTAAAAATTGACAACGTATCGGGGCCTACGAAAAGAAAAATTGGCCAAATAGTGTGTTGTGGAAGAACAACCCGTTAATTCCCTCAACACCCATTATAAAAACCTCAAAATAAAAACAGGAAATGGAACAACCCATGGGAAGGCACATGTCATAGTAACATTGCCCGTCCACATGGCAAACGAGCAGGTGGAAACAATCCGGGTGAACAGGTAATACCCGAAAAGCGGACTCCACGTCCGATTTAGCCATAAGGGCTCCCCGGCCAGCCTGGCAAACTAAATATACCGCTTTATCAAAAGAGACGTACGAGACAGCAGATAGGTCTTTATCTATCCCGTCATTAACTGAACTTCCCTTTTGGTATGACAGGTGATGGATTAAACTAAATTTTCCGGGCTCCTTTTTGGGCAATGCCCCTAAGGGGGATACGCAGAGGTTAGAAAATGGTAACTCCGAAAAAGGGCCGGTCATTCGGCCCAGCTCCAATTCCTTGTCCAACTTATCTGCAATAACGGATGGGAATTCTTTAGCTGATTTCAAATTACCCGAAAATAAGGGTGACGCATTATAAAAGAAAGGAATAAAGAAACCGAATGAGAAACCTGTTCTATGCAGGACGACTTCCCCCATCTTGGGGTACCGGTCTAGCCATGGTAACATCTCTACCACGCGTATTGGGGTCCTCGATCCTACCTGTATTATTGGGATGTGGGGCCTGGGTGCTCCGACGGTTACATCGGACGGCTGGGTGGGCGCCCCCACAAGAAGAGCATTCGTGTTTAAATTTGCATGACCCATAAAATTTACAGTGGCCTTCGTTGAAGAGCCAGCAGGAACCAGTTCGCTTGATGTTGTGGTCCCCGACCACTGCGGGAGATCCGCCGAACGCTGATGGAGCGGGAGCCGTTGGCTGAAAGGGTCGCTGTGACATCATAAGCCTAAGCCAAACGTCTGTCGCCTTGGTATCCCACCCTACCTCTGTTTTTTGCGACACAAGCCTGCGGAACTCCTCATCATAGCTCCACCAAGCTGCACCCCCATGGGACTTGTACGCGCTAAAAATAGTATCTAGGTATACAAATAGCTGGAAGGATTTTTCGGGGCAACTCTGCGACACTCCACAACCCAATACCGCAAAAGCTTGCAACCAATTATTGAAGGTTCTAGCTACTTTAGGTTTAGAAAGAACCCCCCTTTCAAAGTGTCACTCCCTGTCGACAGTCGCCGAATTCACTTACACCAAGAACCAAATATCAATGTATTCATTATGAGCAATTTTTTCCCTGGTATCGTCGGACAAGTGAGCGCCAAGGGGGGGGGAGATACCACAAAAATAAGTATCCCTGAAGGCGGGCAGGGACGGACCAGCCATCGATGTGGATGCCTCCACTAGTGTTTTCCCAGCCTCCACCTGCGAGGCCGGTTGAGACCACTGGAGTACCCCACCAACAGGGATCGCAAAACATTAACTATATCAACATCAGAAGTACCCCCTGAACCCCAAGCCCTAAGGCAATCATACTCACCGTGTCCAGATGACGATGCCGGAACCAGAGCCGTCGAAGGTGGAGGGGGACGAACAGGTGCTGATGTTGCTACTGGGACCTCTGCAATTCTTGGTCTGGCCGACCGACGGCGATTGGATGAGCGGTTGCTATGGCGACGCCCGTCATGTCTGTCCCATGGACTGCCGCGGTTAGACGACCCAGTGCAAGAGCTCACCGACCTTGAACTTGAAGGCGACCTCCTATGCCGCATGCGACGTTTGCTTGAACGATGAGATGAACGGCGTCTAGCTGATCGCCGACAACGGGAACGACGAGTACGGTTGGTGTCCCTGGAGCTTACTGACGAGGCCCGATCAGTATTTTCCGCCAGTACATAAGCGGGGCCCAAACCAGCTGGTATGACCAGAAAACTGCTTGGTGGAGGGGGTGGCGGAGGTGGTGCTTGTTGCCTCACCCTGGGTAACTGTTGCTCACATGGGAAGAAATCCCCATCACTGTCTCCCAAGGAACAATAACCCCCGTCATTCAGCGGGGGAGGTGTCATTTCATGCCACCCTCCGATGACAGTACCTGGGGGATGTGCTGCAGGGCCATGCCCCCTGTGCCGCTTCCAGCGTTCCTCCTATAGGCTGGTGGAAGGGGAGCCCCCCTTGGTAAATCCACCGTATACGATGCTGCAACAGCCAGCTGTGCGGTGGCGGGGACGGCTGTGCTCCTCGCGGTACATGGGCGATTTCTAGCACGGGCCAGGCCGGTAGGAGACGTTAAGCCAGGAGAAGGAGGGATCACGTCCTCGTCCGGCCCGTCTCACGATAGTTGCGGTGGGGCCGTGTTCTGCATATGCGCGGCCTGCCTGGCCGATGCGGAGCAGACTCGATGCTTGTTGGAGGGGGACAGCCGCACTGGCAGCCTGGAGCGGCGAGTGTACTGGGTAAGGAGGACTCCGGTGCCACAGTCTCGGTCAATAGAGAATGCAGCCATACAGAGCCCTTGTCCTGGAGGCGGAGACGAATAATCTCTTCAAGCTCTTGCCGGTCCATGTTGTTACAGGTAAGTGTACTCACTGTGACACTGTGTATTCACTGTATACAAGTAACAGCCGAAAGAGGAAGACGTCTGCCCGCCCTCGCCTTATAAACCCAGAAGGGGAGGGTGGGTAAGACCGCCCCAAACCTACCCCAAAAAAAAAGCCCAGTGGGCGGGTGTCCTCTGCCCATATAAGCCCCATGGCCCAAACTAACTTGGACAGCCCACATCCTAGAAAAATATATCTCTCCTTTAATCCCTTCAATGCCACACAGTCATGGGCCCAACGGCTAATAAGCCTGAGGGCCTCCAAGGCAGGCTTGAGGCCGTTTAACATTGGCCAATGATTAAGCAAACTAGCATTAATATGAATGCTCGTTCCCGATCATTGCCCTGTGTAAACAGGGCAATGATCAGCTGATGAACGGGGAAATGCTCGTTCATCGGCTGATCACATCTTTTGTACAGCTAAAAAAAATAATTGCTAGTCGGCAGCACACCTCCCTGTATAAACAGGGAGATGTGCTTCCGACATAATGCAAATGCATGAGGACGAGCGATCGTAGTAACCCCATACTAAATTATAATTGCTTTGTTTAATGGGAGCAACAAGCTATATTTTCGATCGCGCTCGTTTTAAACGTGGTAAACCACCTTTAGTCACGTGCTCAGCAGCAAAGTGTCCATTTAGTTCTACAGTGCAACTCAAGTTCATTTTGTTGAACAATGTAGATAAAGTTTATGAAGTCAGCACCTGTTACAATGGTATCGGTACCATTCGGATTGTAGAATGAATGTTTTCATAAAACTGACCCTTGTAAAAGTTCCCACATTCCCACATATTGACATAAAATAACACACTGACATTTACACACTATCCTTCAATTAGCCACATGGACAAGAGAACTGATGTGAGAAAATAACCGCAAGTTTGGTATGAAGTGGGATGTCTGAAGGAGAATATCTGCGGAGGAGGATTCCTGTGTATACTGTGCTATGCCGTGTCTGCATATGTGAATGGTATTTGCCAGGCCAGTCTTCTAGACTACATACCTTATGTTTACAGATAGGGTCAAAGGCCAAGTGTTGTGTGTGAATATTATATATATATTTATCTAGATGGGATGCACAGTGTGATCTTTCTGTGTTTTGCAGAAGTTTGAGGTCTTTGGTTATTAACCTTTTATGTGCCTGATGAACTACCTCTGAAAATTAATTTACATTTCTAACATTAACTAAATAACATGGACCTCTTATTATTTTGGCCTTAATGAATGCATTATTATTTTAATTAGATCAATGAATGACAATATTATTATTTATTATTTTTATTATTATTATTAATTATTATTATCATTGTTATTGTTATTATAAGTTTAGAAGTAGTAGTAGCAGCCGAAGAAGTAGTATTGTGTAATAATAATTTTATTTATTTTTATTTACCATAAACTTCCTTTAATCTGGCATCAATGGGACTTGCTAAGTGTCATTGTATCAGGTATGAATTATTTGATGGCCATAGAAAAATATCTAAAACACCCTTACTCACTCTCCTTACTCTTTCACTTACAAGTGAGTTTTATATGTTTTTCTATGGCCATCCAATAACTCAGAATATTTGATAATCTGACACCTGGCAGGTTCCAATAATGTCGGATGTAGATAAACTATGAAAAAAAAGGTCAGAATAAAATGTCAACAGAATATCTGCTGCTGTAACTTTGTTTTTAATAAGTGGAATTCTCTAATTGATTATCTTGGTCAGTCTTTTGCATCTAGTTTTTATGAAATTCCAAATTATATTGTAGTTCTGTGCTGGAAACAAGGGCCTAAATATCTGACTTTCTGGATTATCCGATGCCAGATTAAAGGAATCACTGTAATATTATTTGTATCATTATCCAGATAAGCGGATGTATCAAAAACAAAACAAAAAGTTTTAGGTAGCAGTCTATTGCTTCTACTAGTGCTAATAAAAGTACTGTTCAAGAGAACACATTTTGCTGTATACACGTGTCTAAGTGCACAATTTACACAAATAATAAAAGATGTCCCAAAGGTCATTTTCACTTGAAGAGGCTAATGCGTTTCTTGCCTCGTCAGATGGCGAGACTCTTTTTTTTTATCAACCTCCTCATCCAGTGATGAAGACGAGGGACCCCCTAGGAGACGCCCCAGGACCTCCACCACAGTTGAAACCCCTGAGAGAAGTGACCCTGTAACAGTTGAAACCTCCAAGCGAAGTGACCCCATTTGGACCACCACACCAGACAATTACGAGCCCCAAATCCCTGAGTACACGGGCAGCCCAGGGATATAACTTAATACGGAAGGGCTAAGTGAGATGGACTTCTTCAAGTTCTTTTTCACGGATCAATTTATAGAGCTTATGGTGTCCCAGACAAATTTATGTGCCCAACAGTATATAACCAAGAACCCCACATCATTGCCCAATCCCACAGGTGGACTCCTGTAGACGCAGCAGAGTTGGGCAAGTTCTGGGGACTGCTCTTGAACATGGGGCTTCTGAAAAAGCCATCCATTAGGACCTACTGGAGTACAGACATGTTATACCACACCCCGATGTACCGCATGGCCATGTCCAGGATGCGTTATGAGGCAATACTTCGCTTCTTACATTATGCTGATAATGAGCAGTGCCCACCCCGAGATGACCCCAGTTTTGACCGTTTGTATAAACTGAAACCCCTAATAGACCATTTCAGTGCTCGGTTTGCCCAAGCATACACCCCCGAGAAGTGTATTTCTGTTGATGAGTCCCTGGTACATTTTAAAGGGAGGCCACAATTCCGCCAGTACCTGCCGAGTAAGAGGGCAAGGTATGGCGTGAAAATGTATAAGCTGTGCGAGAGTGCATCAGGTTATATGTACAAATTTTTAATATATGAAGGGAAGGACACCAGTATTCAAATTGTGTGGGATTTGGTGCACCCACTGCTGGACCAGGGTTACCACCCCTACCTGGATAATTTTTATACCAGCGTCCCACTCTTCAAGTGCATCACTTCCAGAAGTACTGCGGCATGCGGCACTGCTAGAAAAAAACCTGAGGAGGCCCCCCTAAAACTCTGCTAGGGCAAACACTCAGAAGGGGTGAGAGCAGGGCACAATCTTGCAGCAATATATTGTGTGTCAAGTACAAGGACAAGAGAGATGTCCATGTATTGAAAACAATACATGGCCACACCAGTACCCATGTACCTGTACGAGATATCAGTACAGAGACCCCCAAACCAGACTGCATCCTGGGCCACAATAGGTACATGGGAGGGGTGGACTTGTCAGATCAAGTCCTGAAGCCCTACAGCGCCATTCGGAAATCGAGGGTGTGGTATAAGAAGCTGGCCGTGCACATCATACAGATGGCATTGTACAATGCGTACGTGCTACGTTGATATATAGGGCAGAGGGGAACTTTCCTGGAATTTCAAGAGGTGGTTATCAAGAACCTAATTTTTAGGGGCCAGGAAGGGGGGGAACCCAGTACTTCTGGAAGTGAGGCCAGACACATAGTACCAGGGCAACACTTTTCAGGAGAAGTTCCCCAAACTGGCAAGAAGGGAAAAAGTCAAAAAAGTTGCAGATTCTGCTCAAAGAGGGGGATAAGGAAGAACACAATATACCAATGCGACACGTGCCCCGAAAAACCAGGGCTCTGTATGAAAGATTGTTTTAGAATTTACCATACATCCCTTGATTTTTAATTTACCCTGATGCACTCCGCACAGCTTATCCCCCTCATCTTTCCCTTCTGAGCCCTGCTGTGTGCCCAGGCAGCAGATAACAGCCACATGTAGGGTATTGCCATACCCAGAAGAACCCACATTACAGTTTATGGGGTGTATATCTTCGCTGGCACATGCTGGGCACAATATATCGGAGACGGACATGGCATATACGTATAGAAAATTTCAAATCTCAGTCTGCACGATCTGCTGCGCATTATTTTTTACACAGTACCTGTGGCGTCAAAATGCTCACTACACCTCTAGATGAATGCCTTAAGGGGTGTAGATTTTAAAATGGGGTCACTTCTTGCGGTTTCAATTGTACTGGTACCTTAGGGGATTCTGCATACATGACTTAGCACCAGAAAATCCCCAGTAGGCCAAATGGTGGTCCTTTCCTTCTGAGCCCTCCCATGGGCCCAAACGTCAGTTTATCATGACAAATGGGGTATTGCCGCACTCAGGACAAATTGGGGTATTTTATGCCTTGTGAAAATAAGACATTTTGACCCAAAACTACATCTTATTGGAAAAAAAATTACATTTTTATTAATTCACAGCCCAATTCAAATAAATTCTGTGAAAAAACTGTGGCATCTAAATGGTCACAACACCCATAAATGAATTCCTTGAGGGCTGTAGTTTCCAAAATGGGGTAACTTTTGGGGGATTCCTACTGTTTTGGCACCTCAACACCTCTTCAAACCTGGCATGCCGCCTAAGATTTATTCTAGTAAAAAAAATAAAAAAAGAGGCCCCAAAATTTACTGGGTGCTTCTTTGATTCTGGGGCTTGTGTTTTAGTCCACGAGCACACTAGAGCCAAATGTGGGACATTTCTAAAAACTGCAGAATCTGGACAATACATAATTAGTAGTGTTTCTCTGGTAAAACATTCTGTGTTACAGAAAAAAAAATTATGAAATTGAAATTCAGCAAGAAAAATGAAATGTGCAAATTTCACCTCCACTTTGCTTTAATTCCTGTGAAATGCCTAAAGGGTTAAAAAAAACTTTCTAAATTCTGTTTTGAATACTTTGAGGAGTTTCTAGTTTTTAAAATGGGGTGTTTCTAATACATAGGCCCCTCAAAGCCACTTCAAAACTGAACGGGTACCTTAAAAAAAAGGCTTTTGAAATTCTTAAATATAAGAAATTGCTGTTTATGTTCTAAACCTTGTAACGTCCAAGAAAAATAAAAGAATGCTCAAAAAATGATGCAAATTTAAAGTAGACATATGGGAATGTTAATTAGTGTGGTATAACCATCTGCCTTACAAGCAGATGCATTTAAATTTAGAAAAATTTTATTTATTCTAAATTTTCTCAAAATTTTGCAATTTTTCACAAATAAACACTGAATATATCAATCACATTTTACCACTAACATAAAGCCCAATGTCTCACGAGAAAACATTCTCAGAATCGCTTGGATAGGTTTAAGCATTCCGAAGTTATTACCACATAAAGTGAAATTTGTCAGATTTCAAAAATGGGCTCTAAGCCTTAAGGCCAAAAACAAGACTGCGTCCTTAAGGGGTTAAAGAGTAAGTCACGAATGCAATGTTCTTTGGACATGTTAGATGGGGAGCTCTTGTCCATAGTTGGATCAGGAACAATGTTAAAATCTCCTCCAATCGGTAATGAGCCATCAGACATATTGGAGGACATTTCAATCATAGATTTGATAAATCTAGATTGATGCACATTAAGGGCGTAGAGTGTGACAACTGTAAATAGGGTGTTTTTAATTAGGCAGGTGACAATCAAATAACTTCCCTCTGAATCCGCAAGTATTTATAAGTTGAAAGGCCAATGTATTTTTAAAAGCAATGACACATTTTAGTTTTGTGGAGGCGTAAGCAAGAAAAATGTGTGGAAAATTACGGTTCTGTACTCGAAAAGAATCTGTTTGTAGGAGATGGGTCTCCTGGGCAAAACAAAGGTCACATTTTTATTTCTGGACTTCTTTCCAAAAGAAGTGAACGCTGAAAGGGACTAACATTTCCTAACATTCAATGAAGTTACTTTATATACCATTTATAGCTAGATAGAACAATTGTTTTAAACAAGGTACATTGCCCAAAAAATCAAGATGTATACAGTAGTACACAACAGGAGTTACAGTCCAGGTTCGGATGAACCTATAAGGCGACTTCAGTTGAAGTAACCAGAATTGGAGGGAGGTTACAAATATAAAAGAAAAGTAACAGTGCCGATGAGAGGCAAATTGGGCTTCAACGCCCAGGATCAGTACCATCAAAGAACACTGGTAGTAAAAAATGAACTCGCAGATGAGTGGAGGTAGACAAGTGCAACAATGAGATAAGGCACATATTTTAAAATATGTAGTATGTAGTAGCTTAGATGGTATCAACAAGTCTAAAGATTAGGACTTCAGGTAGCAGCCAGAGACTGACGACCATTAGGAGATTTAATCCATTCTTGAGTGAGAGTAGGTGGAAGTCTTTTCCTCGGTGGAGATCTATCACCATCTTGTGGTTGAAAGATGGACCACTGGGTTAGAAGTTTTGCCGCTTCCTTCGGTTTAGCAATAACATGAGTTGAGCTTTTATTGTTGATAATCAATTTAACGTGGTAACCCCATTTGTAAGCAATACCGTTTTCTCTCAGAATCTTGGTGAACACAGTAAATCTCCTTCTAGATAGGGTAGCAGCGGATAGGTCTGCGTATAGAAAGATCTGTTGAAACCTCTCTGTAAGTCTCTTGTTTGTGAATCGCAGCTCTCATTTCTGCTTCTTTGAAGTGATAAAAATGGAGGCATGCAAGTACATCTCTTGAGGCACTGGCCGGTAGATTTCTGGGCTTGGGAACTCTGCGAGCTCTATCAATAAGCAAATCACGTTCCGTAGCTGAAGGAACGAGAGCTGTAAAAAGATCAGTTAGGAATTCCTGTAGTTGTGAATCAGAGACAGATTCAGGAATGTTTCTGAATCTAATATTATTTCTCCTAGAGCGGTCCTGTTGATCAGCTAATTTCAGCTTTAAAATGAAGATATCTTCCATGTCGTTGTGAGTGTCAACTAAAAAGTTATGAGCCCTAACAAATTCCTCCATTTTTTTTCCCCAAACCTGCTGTACTCTCACCCACCTCAGAAATATTAGCATTCATAATAGAAATGGCTGTATGTATGTCTTTATGGAAAGATTAGATTAGCTCTTGAAGCAAGAGTCCCATTTCTGCTGAAGAAATGAGAGCATCTGATGGAGGCATAAAAGACAGCGTGGCCGTGCCCTCGGGAAAGGCAGTGTGGTGAAGGTGAGTTCTCTGGTGAGGGCTTACTGTTATTTGCAGCCGCTGAAGATGTAGCCAGGCTGGGTAAAGAAGGGAGTTTGCTCACCTCCATTGATGCTTGTAACAGAGCTGGCCTCCGCGGCGCTTCGGATCCAGCGCCATATTGGTTGGAGGAGACTGGTGGGAAGAAGGCCGTTAGTCTTGGCGGACTAATGTCTTTTCTTTTTGTGGGTCATGATTGTGGATCTCCCCAGGATGATGAGTATGTGAGACCTATTTTAAATTTGCTGGTTAGATTACCAGGTGCTGTTTGGGCTACTGAAGCTGATCACTGTGCAGAGCTGCTGCCTCACACAACTTCTTCCTTCGGCATCCTGCCATGCCCCCGGAGCACTTGTTATAGTCCAGGGTGATCAGGGGATTGGATAGGGAACTTTTAGTATGCGTGGGCGATGGGCCTATAAGGCAGCAGACGAGCGCTCGCACCTTAGAAGTCAGTCCAGGGCAGGACGGCCATGCGAGCTGGCGTCTCCTAGGAGGGAGACGCTGGCAGGAGGCCAGAAGTCTGCGGTCGAGGCTGTCCGATGGAGGAGATCGGTGGCGGTACACGGCTGCATCATTACATAGATGAAGAAATTAAATCCTTAATGGCCTACTCATTTTATAAGTAGTATCCCTGATGGTCTGGTAGTTCAATAAATGAAATGTTTAATGGAGTGATAGTTCAATAAATGATATACTGGTGATCAGAGGAGAAGATACCATATACACAGGGGCACAGTAGGTAAGGAAGCCCTCTGCCACAAAAGCCCCTAGTAGCATCCTATTGTCTATTAGACTGCATGTAATACATTGAGCTAATGCATTTCATAGCACTCAATTCCAAGTAGATTGTTGGAGAGGCATGAGGGGTATGCTCTCGCCTCAGGCGGCGGCCTGCTGCCTCTGAGGAGACAGTGACGCCACTGAAATTAACTGCCGCCACCCCCTGATGCACTATAATTGTATCTGTGTTTATGGGATGCAGATATGAATCACTAGCTCTGGCAGGGCATTGCCCTGCCATTCAGCTCCTTTCAATGATGCAGATGGCACAATGACGTCATCGCGCTACTTGCGTCATTGAAAGGCGCTGAATGGCAAGACAATGAACATTAGCTCCTTGCCCTGCCATTCATCACTTTTTAATGACAACGCTTTGTTGTTCAGCTCCAGCAGACCTGCTCCGAACAGAACAGGTCTGCGTTGCTAGAGGACGACCCTGGAACAGGATCGGGTGAGTAGGTAAAGTTTTTTTTCTTTTTAGTTAACAGTGTGAGTGGCATTATCTACAGGGAGCTCTAAATACAGGGGGCTCTATCGGGGGCACTATCTACAGGGGGCCCTATACACAGGGGACTCTGGAGGGGGCAATGTCTACAGGAGGCTCGATGGGGGCTTAATGACTAATAGTTTCTTCTAAAGCCTGCCTGCTTTGCAACAGGATCCAGATAAGAACAAATACAAGTTAAGTCCAGAATTATTTGGACAGTGACACAAGTTTTGGCATTTTAGCGGTTTACCATAACATATTAAATATACACTTATATAATCAATATGGGCTTACAGTGCAGACTCTCAGCTTTAATTTGAGGGTATTCACATCCTAATTTGAAGGGTTTAGGAAATACAGCTCTTTAACCCCTTTCCGCAAAATGACGGCTCTGGTACGTCGGCATAACAAGCAGCTTCCCGCAGTCCGATGTACCAGACCCGTCATGAAGATGAAGCGGGCACAGGAGCTGTGCGCGCTTCATCTTCAGTGGGTGACAGCTATAATATACAGCTGACATCCCGCAGCAATGGCGGCGATGGCAGTTACAGCCGATCGCCGCCGTTTATTTAACCCCTTCAATGTGGCGGTCAATGGTGCCGCCGTATTGAAGTGGCTGACAGATTGCGGGTGGCGATGGTTGCTATGGCAACTATGAACCCTAGCAATGGCTTCCTGGCTGCGAGGTACGGAGGCCTATTAGGACCTAATAGGATAACTGTCAGATGGAAAATGACAGTTACAATACAGTGCACTACACTGTATTATACAAGTCCCCAGGTAAGTGTAAAAACAATAATCGCCCTGTTTCCCTGATCAAGTCCTTTTATACATGAAAAAAAAAAAAACTATACATAATAGGTATCACCGCGTTCGGAACAGCCTGAACTATATAAATAAATCACATTATTATTACCGCACGGCAAAAACCCGTAAAAAAAAAATTCAATAAAAACAAATGACAGAACTTCTTTTTGGGTCACCTTATCTCAGAATTTTTTTTATAAAAAGTGATCAAAAAGTCTCAAGTAACCCAAAATGGTACTTATGAAAACGAGTTTGTTTCGCAAAAAACAAGACCCCCCACAGCAATATCAACTGTAAAATAAAAAAGTTATGGATGTCAGAAAATGGCGACAATAAAACATGATTTTTGTTAGAAAAGAGTATTTTTATTGTGGGAAATTTGTAAAACTAAAAAAAAACAATATATATTTGGTGTCGCTGTAGTTTTTTTATTTTTTATTTCAATCTTTATTCAGAGAATTTTTTGAAAAACATAGAAAACATTGTGAACAGTGAGGCCAACATGGCCAAGCAGATATTTCACAAAATATTATGCGTTACACTGTTGACATACTATCGTAAGAGAAGTACAAACTAACAACCATATAGTATTCCAGGAAACACGTTCGTACATACATAAGCGCAGGTATCAGAGACTCATGGGGGGAGATTAATAGCAGGTATGGACCCCCCTCCACAATGTCAAGGCAATTCCCATACGTAACTATAATAAACATTTAATATTTAATAGATAATAGAGACCCCACCCCCGTACAACATGTCAAGAGCAGGGAGACCCGGATGTCAAGTAGGCACACCAACTAGACCACTTTACTGAAAATTTTGGAACCATATTAAGTCGTCCAGCCACCATCTTTTTCATAACATAATCAAACTTTACCAAGTTTACTAATTCCGCCACAGTTAAAGGAATAGGAGATTTCCACGACCTAGCAATCATCAGCCTGGCGGCTAAAATAACATGACCCACTATATGTCGAATTGTTGCAGGAATATCTGATAATCCAATGAAACATAAAGCCAAGGCAGGTGAGGGAGAGATCTGGGTAGACGTTATAGAGCTAATAAGGTTAAAAAAAGAAAAAAAGAAAAATAAAAAAAATCGCCCTCCACAAATTAAACACCAAAGGACACTGCCACCACACATGCAATATAGTTCCCAGGGAAACCACATTGACGCCAACAAAGAGGAGAATACGAGGGTTTTTAGCAATCTGGGACGGAGTTCTATACCATCGTAATAGATTTTATGCGCAGTTTCCCAGTGGCTAGCTCCCCTGGAAATTTTCCTAACCCAATAGATAGCCGTATACCAATCTCTAAGTGGAACTACTTGATCTAAATCCAGTTCCCATTTAAAAAAATAACCAGGTAGTAGAACAAAGATATTCCCCTAAGCTTGTGATTCTCACTATTAAAAAACCTATATGCAGTAGTTGGAAAATAGGGCGTGTCTAAAGTTAAAGAACGTAGAGCATGACGGAGTTGTAGATATTTATTAAAATCCCTTTGAGGAAGTCCATACTTGAGAACCAGAGATTGGAACGATAATAGTATTGCGGAATCATAAAGAGACCCTATAGTGCTCAACCCAGCCGACACCCAGCTTGCAACATAAAGGTCAGGCAAGAACGTGGAAATATATTCCAGCGGCAATTTCAGGGCCATGCACTCCGTTGGGGGCGTTGAAGCCACCAGAAATCTCCATGAGGTCAAGGAATGAGTGATCAAGTGAAGGCGGACAGAAGGTACCGGCCGTGAGGATCTACCAATAGACAACATGGAAATCAAGGGTTGAGCTGCAGCCGTCAACTCTATCTCCACCCATCTAAGATCTATATGCCCACTCCACCAATGCTTAAGATGAGAGAATAGTGGCGTGATAATATTTCCCGATATCCGGGACTCCCAAACCCCCAATGGAACAGTGCCTTGTCATAGTAGAAACACAAATTCTGGGTTTCCGTCCTGCCCAAATAAAATTAGTGATGATACTCTGTAAATTAATAAGATCATTAGTGGGCACAGGAATTACAACAGTACGAAATAGATAAAGCACAATTGGGAAAACCATCATTTTCCCCACCGCCACTCTACCTGCCCACGAGATCATAGGCCTAGAAAACCCCTCTAACATCTTAGAAACTTTAGTCAACAATAGCGTATAATTTTTAGAAAAAAGTGCGGAGCTGGGGCTGGTGATATACACCCCCAAGTACATAATACTATCTTCTTGCCATTTATACGGAAACTGAGAAGTCAACCTAGCTTTAGTCTGAGAATCAACCCCCAAGTTCAATATCTGGGATTTAGAAGCATTAACCGAGTAATAAGACACTCTCCCAAACTCCGCCAAGGATTGTTGTAACGCAGGTAATGACATGAGAGGATCAGTTAAGGAGATAAGAACGTCGTCCGCATAAAGGCCAACCTTATGGACCGAGGAGCCCACCTTAATACCCTTAATTTCAGAATTAATCCTGATGGCTTCCGCAAGTGGCTCCATTACCAGAGCAAAAATAAGTGGGGACAAAGGGCACTCTTGACGTGTGCCATTGCTAATAGTAAGGCCCTGTTCACACAGAGTTTTTTGACGAGTTTTCTGACGCGGAAACCGCGCCGCAAAACTCCTCAAAAACCGCCCGAAAATGCCTTCCATTGATTTCAATGGGAATTGGACGAGTTTTTTTACCGCGAGTAAAAAAAACGTGTCACGGTAAAAAGAAGCATCATGACCCATCTTGAGGCAGTTTTCACCTTCAAAACCCCATTTCAATTAGTCAGAAAGAGGAAAAAAACGCCTCGACGAGTGTTTTGACGAGTTTTTGTCAAACCACTGTGCAAAAACTGTCTGGAGCAGTTTTTTCAGGAGGAATTTTCCTCCTGCAAAAAACTCAGTGTGAACACAGCCTAAGGGGTTCAGAAAGGAAACCAGAGGTCAAGACCCTAGCTGAGGGATTAGAATACAATGCCAGTATAGCAGAACCAATGTGACCTGTCAGCCCAAAACGTGACAAAATATGAGTAGGATATCCTCAATGTACCCTGTCAAATGCCTTCTCCGCGTCCAAAGTCAAAAGCAGAGAAGGCGTCCGAGAG
Source organism: Rhinoderma darwinii (assembly GCF_050947455.1). Lineage (NCBI taxonomy): Eukaryota > Metazoa > Chordata > Amphibia > Anura > Rhinodermatidae > Rhinoderma > Rhinoderma darwinii. The sequence goes on along the minus strand of NC_134699.1, from coordinate 45,834,195 downwards.
GGTCACAGTAGTTTTTCACTAAAAACCCCACATCATAATTTGCTAGACCCTACAGGTGGACCACGTAAATGCAGGGGAGATGAGGAAACTTTAGGGACTTATATGGCTAGTGAAGAAGTCAAAGATTAGGCAATACTGGAGCGCAGATATTTTGTACAATACACCAAAAAAAACAAAAAAACGGCCTGTGCATAAAGTATTGGTTCAAAGCGAACCACACCAAACCATGGATTATTAATTTTATTATTCATTCACCCTATTATTACATCATCCTATTATGCCCTGATATACTCCGCCCAGCTTACATATACCCTGATGTACTCAGCCCAGCTTACATATACCCTGATGTACTCTACCTATTTTACATATATCCTGATGTACTCTGCCCAGTTTACATATGCCCCCACATTATAAGCTGAAATACCAGTAAAACCCCAAACAAACCTATTACCAAGCAAAATCTACGCTCCAAAAGCCAAATGGCGGTCCTTCTGAGCCGGACAGTGTGCCCAAACAGCAGTTTATGACCACATATGGGGTATTACTGAACACTGGAGAACAATTTATGTGGTGTGTGTGTCTCCAGTGGCACAAGCTGGGCACAACATATTGGTCCCTGATGTCAAATGGCAATTTTCAATCCGCAACATCCACTGTGCACTAATTTTTGCAAAACACTTGCGGGGTCAAAATGCTCACAATACCTCTAAATAAATTTCTTCAGGAACGTATTTTCCAAAATCGGCTAATTTTGGGGGGCTTTCCACTGTACTGGTACCTTAGCGCAATGCAACATGGTGTCCGAAAACTAATTTAGTAAAATCTCCACTCCAAAAATCAAATTGCGCTCCTTCCCTTTAGAGCCTTGCTGTGTGTCCAAATAGCAGTCTATAACTACATGTGTCGTACTCGGGAGAAATTGATTTACAAATGTGGCACGTCTTTTTCTCCTTTATCCCTTGTGAAAATGAAAACAATTCAACTTTTAAGTTGAAAAAATGTTGGTATTCATTTTTACGGCCTAATTACAATAAATTCTGCAAAAGACCTGTGGGATTTAGATGCTCACTATACCACTAGATAGATTCCTTAAGGCGTGTAGTTTCCCAAATAGGGTCACTTTTGGGGGACTCCTACTGTTTTGGCCCCGTAGGGGCTTTTGAAATGTGACACGGCACCTGAAAACCATTCCAGCTAAATTTGAGCTCCAGATGGTGCTCCTTCCCTTCTGAGCCATGCCGTGTGTCCAAACAGCAGTTTATGACCACTTATGGGGTATTGCCGTAATCGGGAGAAATTGATTTTCAAAGGTTGGGGTGCTTTTTCGGCTTTATTCCTTGTAAAAATTAAAAATGTGCACGTTTTATCAGAAAAAATTTAGCTTTTCAATTTCATGGCCTAAATCCACTAAATTCTGCAAAAAACCTGTGTCGTCAAAATGCTCCCTGTGCTCAGAAGAGGTTGTTTTACAAATTTTGGGGTGCTTTTTCTCCTCTATTCATTGTGAAAATTGAAAAATCTGAGCTAAAACTAAAGTTTTAGTAGAAAAAAAAAACATAGCTTTTCATTTTCACAGCCTAATTCCACTAAAGTCAGCAAAAAAACTGTGGGGTCAAAATGCTTACTATACCCCTCGAAAAAAATTCATTGAGGGGTGTAGTTTCCCAAATCTAGTAACTTTTGGGGGTTTTCCGCTGTTTTGGTCCCACAGTGGCTTTACAAATGCGACATGGCACCCGAAAACCATTGCAGCAAAATTTGAGCTCCAAAAGCCAAATGGTGCTCCTTCCCTTCTGAGCTCTGCTGTGTGTCCAAACAGCAGTTTGTTACCACATATTTGGTATTACCAAAATCAGGAGAAATTGCTTTTCAAATGTTGGCATGTGTTTTGTCCTTTAAGCATTGTAAAAAGGTCTACGTTTTATTGGAATGATTTATTTAATTTAGATTTCCATTTTTACTGCTTCATTCCACTAAATTCAGCAAAAAATCTGTGAGGTCAAAACGCTCACTATACCCCTTAATAAATTCCTTGAGGGGTGTAGTTTCCAAAATGGGGTCACTTGTTATTTTACTGTTTTGGTACCACAAGACCTCTCCAAACCAGACATGGTGCCTAAAATATATTGTAATAAAAAGAAGGCCCCAAAATCCTCTAGGTGCTCCTTTGCTTCTGAGGCCTGTGTTTCAGTCTATAAGCACACTAGGGCCACATGTGAGATATTACTAAACTGGAGGTTCTGGGCAATATTGAGTTGCGTGTCTCGGGTAAAACCCTCTGTTACAGAAAAAAAAGGATTAAATATGAATTTCTGCAAAAAATATGTTCATTTGTAAATTTCACCCCTATTTTGCTTTAATTCTTGTGAAACACTGAAGGGGGGGGGGGTTAAGAAACTTTCTTAATGCTGTTTTGAGGGGTGCAGTTTTTAAAATGGGGTGATTTATGTGGGTTTGTATTGTATGGACCCCTCAAAGCCACTTCACAACTGAACTGATCCATGAAAAAAATAGCCTTTTGAAATTTTCTTGAATATGCGAGAAATTGCTGCTAAAGTTCTAAGCCTTGTAACATCATAGAAAACGAAAAGAACATTCAAAAAACTATGCAAACAAAGTAGACATATGGGATATGTGAAATAGTAACTATTTTGTGTGGTATTACTATGCGTTTTACAAGAAGATACATTTAAATTTAGAAAAGCTCTAATTTTTGCACATTTTCTCTAAATGTTGGTGTTTTTCACAAATAAATATTGAATTTATCAACCAAATTTTTTTCACTAATATAAAGTACAATATGTCACAAGAAAACAATCACAGAATCGTTTGGATAGGTAAAAGTATTCCAAAGTTATTACCACATAAATTGACACATCAGATTTGAAAAAAATCGGCTGCATCTTTAATGGCAAAACAAGCTTTGTTCGGAAGGGGTTAATATGTAGCTACCTCTTTTTCAAGTGACCAAAGGTAATTGGACATATATCTCAAAAGCTATTTAATGGGCTATTTCCTCGTTAATCCATCATCAATTAGGCAGGTAAAAGGTCTGGAGTTGAATCCAGGTGTGGCATTTGCATTTGGAAGTTGTTGTTGTGAACCCACAACATGAGGTCAAAGGAGCTCTCAATGCAAGTGAAGCAGACTATCATTAGGCTGAAAAAAATGAAGAAATCCATCAGAGAGATAGCACAAATGTTAGGAATGGCCAATTTAACCGTTTGGTATATTCTTGAAAAAGAAGAGCGCACTGGTGATCTCGTGAACTCCAAAAGGCCTGGATGTCACGGAAGACAACAGTGGTGAATGATCAGAGAATGCTTTCCATGGTGAAGAAAAACTCCTTCACAACATCTACCCAAGTGAAGAACACTCTCCTGAAAGTAGATGTATCAGTATCTAAGTCTACCATAAAGAGAAGACTTTATGAGAGCAAATACAGTGGGTTCACCACAAGGTGCAAACCATTAATCAGCCTCAAAAATAGAAAGGCCAGATTAGACTTTGCCAAACAACATCTAAAGAAGCCAGCCCAGTTCTGGAACAGCATTCTTTGGACAGATGAGACTAAGATCAACTTCTACCAGAATGAGGGGAAGAAGAAAGTATGGATAAGCCTTGGAACGGCTCATGTTCCAAAGCACTCCACATCCTCTGTAAAACATGGTGGAGGCAGTGTGATGGCATGGGCATGCATGGCTGCCAAAGACACTGGGTCACCAGTGTGTATTGATGATGTGACTGAAGACAGAAGCAGCCGGATGAATTCTGAAGTGTTCAGGGATATACTTTCTGCTTAGATTCAACCAAAGGCAACAAGGTTGATTGGACATTGCTTCACAGTACAGATGGACAATGGCCCAAAACATAATGCGAAAGCAACCCAGGAGTTTTTAATGCAAAGAAGTGGAATATTTTGCAATGGCCAAGTCAATCACCAGATCTCAACCCGAACGGTCATGCGTTTCACTTGCTTAAGACAAAACTTAAGGCAGAAAGACCCACAAACAAGCAACAAATGAAGACCGCTGCAGTAAAGTCCCGGCAAAGCATCACAAAGGAGGAAACCCAGTGTTTGGTGATGTCCATGGGTTCCAGACTTCAGGCAGTCATTGCCTGCAAAGGATTCTCTACAAAATATTAAAAAAACACATTTTTTTTTAATGGTAATGTTAAATTTGTCCAATTACTTTTGAGCCCCTGAAATGAGGAGGCTCAAATAGTTGCAATTCCTAAACATTTCACTGAATATTTTTGTTCAACCCCTTGAATTAAACCTGAAAGTTTATCTTCAATTGCATCTCAGTTGTTTCATTTCAAATCCAATGTGGTGGCATGCAGAGCCCAAATCTTGAAGATTGTGTCACTGTCCAAATAATTCTGGATCTAACTGTATCTTCCTTTTTAGTCTCAACTTTTTTACGGTCCTGATTGACTAATTCCCTAAAAGTATCGATGTTCTTAAATTTTGAGATGGTTGGTATCACTTTAGACTTTAGGTAGGTTAAGGGAAGCATAACTCTATGGGTCTGTCTCATTTTCTTGCAGTAATTCTTCCAATGTGGCAACGATTTCAAGTTCCCTATTCCTCAATGTTTGTAAGTTAGAATCAAGATTATTATGATATATATACACAATACCAATTTAGGCGTAAATAAATTGATATCCTTAGCCCAAACAAATTCAAACTTGATATACTACAGTTTGTAGAGAGGTAGCAAGGAACTAGACTACAGGCAGGAAGCTTAATATTCTGGCAATCAGGAAGTGCAAAGGCCATACTTTTAGAGCAAGCCAAATAAGTGAAACCAATCAAGGCAATCAAGGCAAGGAATGCAGAGAGGCAGGAATCAAGAAAGCCTGAACAATGAAATCAGCAGTTGGTCTGTCCAACATTTCAGATGGTGTAATAAGAAGAGCCACTGCAGATTTCTCATCAGCAAATCTGCCCAATGTGAACATACCCTTGTATAGTAATCATGCATCACATCAGGGTCAGGACAAGCTCTCTTCATGCCAAAGGCAGTGCACTTAAAATATGCCCCTTCTTCCTCAGCATGATAGATGGTGTCACACTGGGTGCGTGGACCCACTGGGCCATACCACCTTAACGGTATGGCAGCTGGCCAACAGGACACAGGTCAAAGTCTATAGTTCATATAGGTGTACCTGTGGTAGCTTCAGACAGTAGCAAGACAAGCTCGGATGGGACTTAGGCAGCAGACAGGCACCAGGTGTGGTGTAGCAGGACAGACGTGGTACTCAGCTCAGCACGACTCCAACTCAATACAGCACTTGGACCAGGATAACTCGGGATACAGGTTAGAGGTAGCAGTAACACTGGGAACTGGAAGACACTTAGGGAATCATTTGCAGAGAAGAACATAGGTAACGACAACAACGCTCAGGCAATGCAGGGCCCCTCTTATAGCCCAGGGTGCTAATGGGCTAATTTGGTCCTTAATTCAGGTGCGCGTTAAGAGCGGGCACGAGCGTCCCTACGGGACACAGCAGTATGAAGCGGAGGCGATAGGGACCAGCGCTCACTGATACATGGCTGCGGCCATCAGGTGGTAAGTAAACCTGGCGGCCCGCGGCTATGGGCATTACAGATGGACAATTAGTCCTAGTGTGCCAGGGCAATATAATAACTAAGTGCTAATCATACCCAGCAACTATAGCGTTATCAGCAGCTTGGTTACTGTGTACAACTGGATAATCAAAGAGATGTAAAGGCAAAGCAAACATTTTTTTAATGAATAAGTTGCATGCCTTACCTCAATGCCTCCCGCCTACCCTCATCCCAGCCCTGAAGGAAAAGTTATGCAATGTAGTTCAACACTACTGGTTATGTTCACTTATAGCAAAACCTCACAAATAGGTGACTTTCAAATTAATTTTCTCATCTACAAGTCTAGCGTCAGCACAGGCACATTACAGGGCCACCTGCTACTGTAAAGTTAGGACCTGTGTAGTTAGCTTCAGGGCCGGCCTTAGGGGTTTGTGATTGCACAGAGCGCTGCACCCTCCCAGCTTGTAGGGGGCGCCACTGGGCTCTGCCTCTGCTCCTCGTTACACACATGGAGGAAACAAGAGCCGAGGAGCAAGGGCAGAGGAAAAAGCTCCACCCACAGCCAGTCCTGCAAGAAACCTGTGAGCCTGTCAGCAAGGAGAGATGGAAAGTGTCTATGTGTGATTATGTGTCTCTGTATTTGTGAGTGTATATGTTCCAGTATATGTATATATGTCTCTATGTTAGTGTATATATAAGTATGCCTCTGTGTGTGTATACCCGCCACTCAGTCCCTGCCTACTTGCACGACCCGTCCTAGGTGACGGCGTACAAATGGGCAACGGTCCCTACGCTCAATACGTGCACGACAGACAAACAGACGAGGGTACACAGAAGCTAAGGGAAATGGGGCAGTTGCCCATGGCAACACCGTGACCAACAAGAGTAGTGAACGAGTCGAGTCAAACCAGGAGTGTACGACGTTCCAAAACGCAGAGCAGGAACGTATTCAGTAAAGCCAGGGTCAAAATGAAGCGGAGGTCAATAGTAATAGCTGGAACAGCAGAGCCAGGAAACAGGAGAGAATCACAGGCAAAGACAAGAAGCAAATGAAGGTATACATAGACCAAGGGCGGGAGCTAGAACCGTCTGGCCAGGCTGTGATAGGTTCTCCCACTCCTCAGCCTACCAGCCTGAGTGGTAGCAGATCGAGTCACTCTATCAGACCTAGGAGCAGATGCAGACTGATTAACCACGGGCGTCGACACAGAAGCTGTGTCTGGCAGATCCTTTACACCCAGTGCCTCAGATTCTCCCTGAGAGACATATTCAGCTTCACTCACCATCATTTTCGCCCTAATTAACTAATGTAATGATATATTCTTTCCCTTGTAAAACACCATAAAGACAAACATATCGTCCATGTGCGTCGGTTCTTACCACCTCAACCGATCTGTGAATCAGAATCATGACACCACGCAATGAAGAGGAGAAGGTTGAGTGGTAAGAACTCAACACCCAAGGCTTCCGTAATAGATAAATAGAATCTTTAGTTAAGTGTGTTTCTATTAAGCAAATCAGTGCAGGATTATAATTTTTAATTAAAGCGACCCTCTGGTCCCAGGACAACATTTTAAATATCAAGGTGTATATAGAGTAATACTACCTGATGCCCTGCAGTTGTGACCCTCTGCCGTGGATCCACGGTTTTCGGGTCCCCTCTGTGATTTCGCAAAATGGCTGCAGCACTTCTTAGACTGGCCAGAGATGCTTATGTGAACTGTTCTGTCCAAACCGTGCACAGAGGGAGTGTCCATTGGGGATCGGGAGTTGCTGGCCATCAAGTTAGCATTAGAGGAGTGGAGACACTTGCTGGAGGGCGCTGTTCACCCGATTATCATTTATAGGGATCACAAGAACCTCACATACCTACAGTCAGCACAACGACTAAATCCTCGCCAAGCCAGATGGTGGCTGTTCTTCGCTCATTTTCAATTCTTGCTTCACTTCCACCCTGCTGACAAGAATGTGAAGGCTGATGCCCTGTCTCTATCATTTGAAACTAATGATATATTATAGATACTTCTAGGATTATTTCCGCTAACCCTCTGCAAATTAGAGACATTCCTTCCGGAAAGACTTTTGTTCGTTCAGAATTTAAATGCATCTGCTTGTAAAACAGACGGTTATACCACCCAAAATAGTTACTAGTTCACATTTCTCATATGTCTACTTTAGATTGGCATCGTTTTTTGAACATTCTTTTCTTTTTCTTGGACGTTACAAGGCTTAGAACATAAACAGCAATTTCTCATATTTTTAAGAAAATTTCAAAAGCCTTTTTTTTTAAGGTACCTGTTCAGTTCTGAAGTGGCTTTGAGGGGCCTATGTATTAGAAACACTGATAAAAACACCCCATTTTAAAAACTAGACCCCTTAAAGTATTCAAAACAGCATTTAGAAAGTTTTTTTAACCCTTCAGGCATTTCACAGGAATGAAAGCAAAGTGGAGGTAAAATTTGCAAATTGCATTTTTCTTGCAGAATTTCCATTTTATTCATTTTTTTTCTGTAACACAGAAGGTTTTACCAGAGAAACACTACTAAATATGTATTGTCCAGATTCTGCAGTTTTTAGAAATGTCCCACATGTGACCCTACTGCGCTCGTGGAATAAAACACAAGCCCTAGAAGCAAAGAAGCACCTAGTGCATTTTGAGTCCTCTTTTTTATTAGAATATATTTTAGGCAGCATGCCAGGTTTGAAGAGGTGTTGAGGTGCCAATACAGTAGGAATCCTCAAATAGTGACCCCATTTTGGAAACTACACCCCTCTTAGGAATTCATTTATGGTTGTTGTTACCATTTTGACCGCACAGTTTTTTCACAGCACGTATTTGAATTGGGCTGTGAAATGAAAAAAAAATTTTTTTTCCAATAAAATGTCATTTGTGATCAAAATTTCTTATTTTCACAGGGAACAAAATACCCCATTTTGTTGCCCAATTTGTCCTTAGTGTGGCAATACCCCAATTGTGGTGATAAACTGCCGTTTGGGCCCATGGGAGGGCTCAGAAGGAAAGGAGCGCTATATGTTTGTTGGAGTCCAGATTTTGCTGGATTGGTTTTCGGGTGCCATGTCGCATTTGCAGAGCCTCAGAGGCATCAAAGCAATGGAAACCCACCAAAAGTGACCCCATTTTGGAAATTACACCACTCAAGGAATTCATTTATTGTTGTTGTTAGCATTTTGACCACACAGTTTTTTCACAGAACTTATTTGAATTGGGCTGGGAATGAAAACAAAATTATTTTTTTCAAATAATATGTAATTTTGGCTGTAAATTTCTTATTTTCACAAGATACAAAATACCCCATTCTGTTGCGCAATTTGTTGAGTGCCGCAATACCCCATTTGTTGTGATAAACTGCCGTTTGGGCCCATGGGAGGGCTCAGAAGGAAAGGACCACTATTTGGCCTACTGGGGATTTTCTAGTGCGAAGTCATGTATGCAGAAGCCCCTGAGGTACCAGTACAGTTGAAACCCGCAAGAAGTGACCCCGTTTTAAAAACTACACCCTTAAGGCATTCATCTAGAGGTGTAGTGAGCATTTTGACCGGAGACCTACACCCCATAAACTGTAATGTGGGTTCTCCCGGGTATGGCAATACCCTACATGTGGCTGTTATCAGCTGCCTGGGCACACAGCAGGGCCCAGAGGGGAAAGACGAGGGGGGAAAAGCTGTGCGGAGTGCATCAGGGTAAGTAAAATTGGGGTAAATTATAAACCAAGGGATGTATGATAAATTTTAAAACACTCTTTCATACAGAGCTCTGGTTATTCGGGACACGTGTCACATTGATATATTGTGTCATCCCTTATCGCCCTCTTATAGCAGACTTTGCACCTCTTTTGACTTTTTCCCTTCTTGCCAGTTTGGGGGAACTTCTCCTGGAAAGTGTTGCCGCCCTGGTACGATGCGTGTGGCCTCGCTTTCAGAAGTACTGGGTGCCCCCCCTTCTTGGTCCCTAAAGATTAGGTTCTTGATAATCACATCTTGAAATTCCAGAAAAGTTCCCGTCTGGCCTGCACATCGATGTAGCACGTACGCATTGTACAAAGCCATCTGTATGATGTGCCCGGCCAGCTTCTTATACCACACCGCATGGCGCTGTAGGGCTTCAGGACTTGATCTGACAAGTCCATCCCTCCCATGTACCTATTGTAGTCCAGGATGCAGTCTGGTTTGGGGGTGGCCTTTCCTTCATATATCCTAAACCTGTAGGTATACCCTGATGCACTCTCGCACAGCTTATACATCTTCACGCCATACCTTGCTCTCTTACCCGGCAGGTACTCGCGGAATTGAACCCTCCCTTTAAAATGTACCAGGGACTCATCAATAGAAATACACTTCTCGGGGGTGTATGCTTGGGAAAACCGGGCACTGGAACGGTCTAATAGGGGCCTCCGTTTATACAAACGGTCAAAACTGGGGTCATCTCGGGGTGGGCACGGCTCATTATCAGTATAATGTAAGAAGCAAAGTATTGCCTCATTTATTTATTTTTTTAGGTTCCAGTTCAGTTCTGAAGTTGCTTTGAGGGGCCCATATATTAGAAACCCCTATGAAACACCCCATTTTAGAAACTAGACCCCTCAAAGTATTCAAAACAGCATTTAGGAAGTTTATGAACCCTTTAGGTGTTTCACAGAAATTTAGAGCAAAGTAGAGGTGAAATTTACATTTTTTTTTTTGTCAGAAAATCCTCTTTATACCATTTTTTTTATAACACAAAAGGATTTATCAGAGAAACGCAACTCAATACTTATTGCCCAGATTCTGCAGTTTTTAGAAATATCCCACATGTGGCCCTAGTGCGGTAATGGACTGAAACACCGGCCTCTGAAGCAAAGGAGCACCTAGTGGATTTTGAGGCCTCTTTTTTATTAGGCACCATGTCCGGTTTGAAGAGGTCTTGGTGCCAAAACATTGGGAACCCCCCAAAAGTGACCCCAATTTGAAAACTAGACCCCTTGAGGAATCCATTGTAGTTTTCTTGGGGTGCATGCGGCTTTTTGATCAGTTTTTATTCTATTTTTAGGTGGCGTGGTGACTAAAAAACAGCAATTCTACTATTGTTTTTTTATTCTTTTTTTTTTTACAGCGTTCACCGTGCGCTATAAATGTAATATTCACTTTATTCTGCGGGGCGATACAATTACGGCGATACCAGATGTTTATAGTTTTTTTTTATGTCTTATGGCGTTTGCACAATAAAATACGTTTTGTAAAAAATCATTCACTTTTTGTGTTACCTTATTCTAAGAGCCAGAACTTTTTTATTTTTCAATCAATAAAGCCGTGCGAGGACTTATTTTTTGCGTAACGAACTGTAGTTTCGATCAGGACCATTTTTCGGTACATGCGACTTTTTGATCTCTTTTTATTCCATTTTTTGGGAGGTAAAGTGACCAAACAATTGTGATTGTGGTACGGTTTATTATTATTTTCTTTTACGGCGTTCACCGTGCGGGATAAATAACGAAATAATTTTGTAGTTCAGGCCGTTACGGACACGGCGATACCAATTTATGTATAGTTTATTTGTTTGTTTATATATTTTTATTAATAATAAATGATTGATAAGGGAAAAAGGGGGATTTTTACTTTTATTTTCTTATTTTTACACATCTTTTTTTAACTTTTTTTTTACTGTATTACTTTGTCCCACTAGGGGACTTGAGGGCAGGAGGCCCTGATCACTATTCTAATACACTGCACTACATGCGTAGTGCAGTGTATTAGAACTGTCAGCTACTCACGGACAGCAAGCATAGTGGGTTCTGACTTTGTCAGGACCCACTAGGCTTCCGTCTATGGCATAGCCGGACGCCATTGTTTGGTGTCCGGTTGCCATAGTCACCATTGCTGGCCGCTATCGCGTAGCAGGCCGGCGATGGCAGCTTAACCCCTAAAAAGCCACGATCTCTATAGAACGCGGCTTTTAAGGGGTTAATCAGCGGGGACACAGCGATCGGTCCCCGCTGTAGGAGCTGTGACAGCTGCTGTACGAGACAGCAGCTGTCACAGCTCCTGTATGTGTCGGGAAGACGGCCGAAATGGCCGTTACTCCCGAGACGTACTATTAGGTCATGGAGCGCGAACGATACAGCTGCCATGACCTAATAGTACGTCCAGGAGCGGGAAGGGGTTAAAGAGCCGCCTCAGGTTCAGCCTAACTGCCCAAGACACGGATTGTCTGTATGGAGTGGAAGCCGCCCTTCTCCTTCACACTCCAGTAAACCAGGCCCTATGCCGGGCTTTACACTCAAGCAACAGCAGAGAAAACCCTCTCTGCTGTACATGTTCCCTGGTTGCTTAAAACCAGACAGTTTCTGCACTGCTACATATCCCCCCCCCCCCCCTTTGATAAAGGCCATATGACTGATCACATTCCAACCTCCCATCAGGGTCAAAGCTCCTATGTTGGGACATAATCACACTTAGAGACACCCCTATATTAACATACATTTGATAATCACCCGTGGGTGTATTATGCAGGTGCTCCAGCAACTCTTCCATGTTGGCATGCCTAGCATCCTCATCCCTTCTAGGCACTACTAGCTTTTGCTGATCACAGCCATATTTACATGTGTTGTGCCCTACATTCAGGCACCCTTCCACATCCATGAAGTGGCTTTGTGTGTCACCCCTTGGTTTAGACACTGGCTCATAGTGTTCAGCAACACTCATCTCATGAGTTTTGGTATACCCCGTATCATCTACAACAACACTTTCAGATGCTATACTCCCCTCCATCTTGGAGTTTTGCGTCTCAGCATTTACATGCTCAGACTGTCCAGTAACCATTCAATCAGCCTGGAAGACCACCTCTATGGCTCCCCTCACCTCCTGGAAAAGTGTGGTCGCTACATGGGTCTCAACGTCTGCATGTGAAAGACCTGCAGGGGGCAGAACTTCTAAGGGTGAAGCAGTAACCCTTCTCACACTATACATGGCAGTAGTGTCCTCGTTGGTACCATTGACAGCCCCAACCTCTAGGGAAATGTTTTTGCCCGCGGCGCTCAATGGCCGTGGGCGAAAAACGCAGCGAAAATCGGCGTGCAGGGAGAGGAAAATCTGACTCAAACTTCCAAACGGAATTTTGAGGCAGAAATTCCACCTGCAAAAAACTCTGTGTGAACATAGCCTTAGGGCTACATTTCACACTGGTGTGGTCGCTCAAATAAAAAGGTGGATCACTGATGCTGGATTCAGGAGACTCTGATGTGAGCCCAACCACATTCTCAGACCTGTAGAGTTTATCACCACTCCACTCACACATAGCAGCAGTAAGCCCATTGTCATCCATCGAAGTAGCATACAGCTGGTTGCTATTAGGAACAATGCACACATCACATGCAACAGTCTTGTTATTGTGAACCATGACCTCTAGGGGCACACTTGAGCCATTAGTAACCTAACCTGTGTTACATCACATGTAATGTTAGTGACAGAAGCATACACTATAGTAGCATCCACTGAACATGGTTTGAAGTCTTAGGGTATGTCCACATGATAACGACCATTACGTCTGAAATTACGGAGCTGTTTTCAGGAGAAAACAGCTCCGTAATTTCAGACGTAATTGCATGTACTCGCGTTTTGCGAGGCGTCAATTACGGCTGTAATTTGGAGCTATTCTTCATTGGAATCAATGAAAAACGGCTCAAATTACGTCTGAAGAAGTCCTGCACTTCTTTTGACGAGACGTCTTTTTTACGCGTCGTCGTTTGACAGCGACGCGTAAATGACAGGTCGTCGGCACAGTACGTTGGCAAACCCATTCGAATGAATGGGTAGATGTTTGCCGACGTATTGGAGTCGTATTTTCAGACGTAAATCGAGGCGTAAAACGCCTCGTTTACATCTGAAAATAGGTCATGTGAACCCAGCCTAACTCCTGTGCTTCCCCCATCCCCATGGAATGAGTGAGAGTTACATCAGTCTCAGTTTCTACAGGATAGGAATGACCTGTAGGGGGCAACATTTCTAAAGGTGCTGCAGTCACATATATTGCCCCACGCACATTTTCATCACCATCATTAGGTATGGCCGGGCTGTACTCCAGGTTACCATCAACAATCCCAACCTCTAGGGAAATCTCAGATACACTTGGCACATCTGTTTCCAAGGACACATCCACCACCGCATGCACTTCACTGGGTCTATATAACAGTTCCCTCTCTGCTCCAAAATGTGGAAATGTCTTCTCAGCATCTTCTGTATCAACCTCCATGAGAGAACTTCCAGTTTTACTAATTTGATCATGATCACTCACAGGTGCATAAAGCAGATGCTGGCCAGTAGCAACCACATTAGTTTCCCCCACCACGGACACATTCTCTGGGTTACCATTAGTAATGCTGGATTCACACGAGTATTTTTGGTCCGTAAAGGACGGAATGTATTTCGGCCGCAAGTCCTGGACCGAACACACAGCAGGGAGCCGGGCTCCTAGCATCATAGTTATGTACGACGTTAGAAGTCCCTGCCTCTCCGTGGAACTACTGTCCCATACTGAAAACATGATTACAGTACGGGACAGTTGTCCCGCAGCGAGGCAGGGACTGCTAGCGTCGTACATAACTATGATGCTAGGAGCCCGGCTCCCTGCAGTGTGTTCGGTCCGGGACTTGTGGCCTGAAATACGTTCTGTCCTTTACGGACCGAACATGCTCATGTGAACCCAGCCTAACAGTACGTACATCACATGTGACACTCTCGACTTTCTCAACTACGGCCTCAAGGGGCACACTTGAACTAATCCCCTCTTCTGTCTCGGCTGCTGTTTCTTTAACAGCCTGTTCACACAATGCATTAACCTGCTCAGGCTGTGTGACATACTCACGGGTTAAAGACACGTTAGGCACAATTTTTGACATTTCACTAGTGTCATCACAAACGCTATATAGATGAAAGAAATGAAAATGCGGCACTCACCCGTTTGCAAATCTTTTTAACTTTATTGTGTCACCTTGGTGAGGGTAAAAGCATTACAGGGAGGACAGCTAGTTGTAGGTTACAGCCTGTTTCACGCTGGAGATTGCGCTTCTTCAAATACATGTGCGTAATTTTTAGCAGGCATTTCCTGAAACACATTATCACTTGACATTATTACAACTGGTGCATTTTCCCTTTTTGGCAGTGGAGCATCACACCCTGCAGAGGATTTTTCCCTGTAATAGCTACAATGCTTATCGGAGATATTGCCTTTCTCCCATAACTGCCAAAAATGAGGGAAGTCCCTTCCTAGCACAAACTCCTCACCAAGTTCCTGACATTTTATAAGTCTGTGCTGCACAGTCCCAAAATCAGTTTCAAAGTCAATCAGAACGGTCTTATCCAACTCAGGATCCATCTTCACGAACAGCAAAATGTCCGGATGCACCCTCGAGACCTCTTGGCGAAGATCCAGACTGACCAGTAGTGGAATCCCACCAACCAACACTTCATGTGTTTTCTCTTGCACTTTCTCTGGCCTCCTGACCAGAGAACAATCAGGTGCACATCCATCCGCTCGATGGCATCTCCAACAGCGCTCATTCTGCTGAACAACAGTCGCCACATTCTGTCGAGGTGGGTTGCTCCTAGCAACCACATCTGGGCGATTCAGCACACTTGGCTTTTTAACAGCTGATATACGTTGCTTGGGAACACCTTTTAAATTCACATAATCCGCTCGCAAACATTCCCACCATGAGTCAGGGTGGTTGCCCTTAGCAACAGTACTCACAGTTTGTATCACAGGTATGCATGCTCTTTGTTCTTCTCTGCAAACTGTCTGCAACACGACAGGAGTACCCGGCATCAATGCAGCTGGTGTTGAAGAGCATCTACTTGGCTTGGAAGGCTGCGTATCCTTGGATAGCAGTTGTGCCCTTAAAGCCTCTCAATTTGCTTCCAACTGTGCCAGGATCCTTTGGTTATCCTCCCTCTGCTTGGCATTTGTTTCCTGCAGCTCTGCATCCATTTGCACCATCTTTTTGAAGAGTTCCTCAATAACACCCATTGCAACGAAAAACACTCTTTAATTGGGCTTCTGGCCTTTTAAATTTCACTGGACAATTCTTGAGCCATTTTATTGCCCAAAGCAATTCTCCACCATATGTGACATCTTGGGGACCACTTAGCTCACAGGATCGCCATCTCCAGGGTGAGATGGTTGGCACACATATAAAGTTCACTCCAACTCATTGAAGAAAAAAGTTTAAACCAGCCGCAGCTAGCTTTATTGTCTTCCAATATGAAAGATGGTTTTACACAGCAGTTCAAAACAAACCCTAGGCCGTCCAGCCTCTAACTAAACATTAAGTGTCCCTCACTAAGAGACCGTGAGCCTTGTGCCCAGTACCTCAAAACATAGGCAGCTTTACCTTACACGGTGGTGACTCTCACAGGCTAGCATGCCTGTCTTCCCCAGACTGAGAGCCCTGTGTGAACAGCACACACCTCAATTAAAGAGCCGCCTCAGGTGCAGCCTAACTAGGCTCATCAGACAGCCCAAGACACGGACTGTCTATATGGAGAGGAAGCCGCCCTTCTCCTTCACACTCCAGTAAACCAGGTCCTATTCCAGGCTTTACACCCAAGCAACAGCAGAGAAAATCCTCCCTGCTGTACATGTTCCCTGGTTGCTTAAAACCAGACAGTTTATGCACTGTCCAGCAGCTGCACTGCTACTATATATATATATATATATATATATATATATATATATATATATATATACACTACCGTTCAAAAGTTTAGGGTCACTTAGAAATTTCCTTATTTTTGGAAGAAAAGCACAGTTTTTTTCAATAAAGATAACATTAAATGAATCAGAAATACACTCTATACATTGTTAATGTGCTAAATGACTATTCTAGCTGCAAACGTCTGGTTTTTAATGCAATATCTACATAGGTGTATAGAGGCCCATTTCCAGCAACCATCACTCCAGTGTTCTAATGGTACATCGTGTTTGCTAACTGTGTTAGAATGCTAATGGATGATTAGAAAACACTTGAAAACCCTTGTGCAATTATGTTAGCACCGCTGCAAACAGTTTTGCTGTTTAGAGGAGCTATAAAACTGACCTTCCTTTCGGCTAGTTGAGAATCTGGAGCATTACATTTGTGGGTTCGATTAAACTCTCAAAATGGCTAGAAAAGGAGAGCTTTCATGTGAAACTCGACAGTCTATTCTTGTTCTTAGAAATGAAGGCTATTACATGTGAGAAATTGCCAAGAAAATGAAGATGTCCTACAACGGTGTGTACTACTCCCTTCAGAGGACAGCACAAACAGGCTCTAACCAGAGTAGAAAGAGAAGTGGGAGGCCCCGCTGCACAACTGAGCAACAAGACAAGTACATTAGAGTCTCTAGTTTGAGAAATAGATGCCTCACAGGTCCTCAACTGGCAGCTTCATTAAATAGTACACGCAAAACGCCAGTGTCAACGTCTACAGTGAAGAGGCGACTCCGGGATGCTGGCCTTCAGGGCAGAGTGGCAAAGAAAAAGCCATATCTGAGACTGGCTAATAAAAGGAAAAGATTAATATGGGCAAAAGCACACAGACTTTGGACAGAGGAAGATTGGAAAAAAGTGTTATGGACAGACGAATCGAAGTTTGAGGTGTTTGGATCACACAGAAGAACATTTGTGAGACGCAGAACAACTGAAAAGATGCTGGAAGAGTGCCTGACGCCATCTGTCAAGCATGGTGGAGATAATGTGATGGTCTGGGGTTGCTTTGGTGCTGGTAAAGTGGGAGATTTGTACAAGGTTAAAGGGATTTTGAATAAGGAAGGCTATCACTCCATTTTGCAACGCCATGCCATACCCTGTGGACAGCACTCGATTGGAGCCAATTTCATCCTACAACAGGACAATGACCAAAAGCACACCTCCAAATTATGCAAGAACTATTTAGGGAAGAAGCAGGCAGCTGGTATTCTATCTGTAATGGAGTGGCCAGCGCAGTCACCAGATCTCAATCCCATAGAGCTGTTGTGGGAGCAGCTTGACCGTATGGTACGCAAGAAGTGCCCATCAAGCCAATCCAACTTGTGGGAGGGCCTTCTGGAAGCATGGGGTGAAATTTCTCCCGATTACCTCAGCAAATTAACAGCTAGAATGCCAAAGGTCTGCAATGCTGTAATTGCTGCAAATGGAGCATTCTTTAACGAAAGCAAAGTTTGAAGGAGAAAATTATTATTTCAAATAAAAATCATTATTTCTAACCTGGTCAATGTCTTGACTATATTTTCTAGTCATTTTTCAACTCATTTGATAAATATAAGTGTGAGTTTTCATGGAAAACACAAAATTGTCTGGGTGACCCCAAACTTTTGAACGGTAGTGTATATATATATATATATATATATATATATATATATATATATATATATATGAGGCAGCATACCTGTAGCACACTGACACTATAGCTATGGATAGGATTAGATACATTGGCTTAGTAGGCAGTGACACACATGATAGGCTTTGATATAGGGCCCAGCTTGCTGACATTACGGCTCCTGCGCTGGACCCAGGAAAGGTAAGTATAAGAATTGTTTTTCTTTTTTTATGCTTTACTAATTTTTTTTGTGTTTGTGATTTTTTGCAGGTTCAGATGTTGGACTACTTCGGATTTGAGGACTACTTCGATAGCGATGTTTTTTTAATTCTCAATAAAATGGTTAACGAGGGTGTGGGGGTTTTATTTCAATAAAATATTTCTTCCATGTCCTTGTATTTTTTTAAGCTTTATTACTACTGCCTTAGTAATGGCCGCTGGCTGATTGACAGTGTCCATTACTAAGGCTGGCTTAGTGATAGTACTGAAAACATGATTACAGTACGGGACAGTTGTCCGGCAGCGAGGCAGGGACTCCTAGCATCGTACATAACTATAAAGCTAGGAGCCCGGCTCCCTACAGTGTGTTCGGTCCGGGTCTTCCGGCCGAAATACGTTCCGTCCATTACGGACGTAATGTGCTCGTGTGAATCCAGCCTAACACTAACCCCCATTATTACCCCGGTACCCACCGCCACCAGGGGTGCTGGCAAGACCCGAATACGATCCAGTACCCCACCAGCTGTAGCGATGGTTGGGAACTGGGGTGGCCGCAGGCCGGTATTATTAGACTAGGAAAAGCCAAAAACAGTGGGCCCTTCCCACCCTGGTAATTCTAGGCTGCTTCTGCTGCTGTGTTGTATCTGGCTGGTTATGAAAAATTGGGGGAACCCCATGTCATTTTTTTCAATTATTTAAAAAAAATAAAAATAATAATTCATAGAAAAAAAAGGACGTGGGGCCCCCCCCATTTTTCATAACCAGCCAGATACAACACAGCAGCAGGCTAGCATTACCAGGGTGTGTAGGTCACTGTTTTTGGTCTCCCCCAGCCTAATAATACCAGCCTGCGGCCGCCCCAGTGACCGAGCATTGCTACAGATGGTCAGGTACTGGATTGTACCTGGCTCTTCCTGACGGCAGTGGGTACCGGGGTAATAATGGCTGTAAGTGTTAGCCTTTTTATTGGCTAACATTAAGGCCTGCCTTAGTAATGGACGCTGTCAATCAGCCAGCGGCCATAACTAAAGTGGTAGTAATAAAAGTTTAAAAGAAAATACAAAGACATAGAAAAAATATTTTATTGAAATAAAACCCCCACACACAACCCTCATTAACCATTTTGTTGAAACTACAAAAAGCCGTCATCGAAGTAGTCCTCTAATCCGACGTAGTCCAACGACCGAACCTGTAAAACTTATACTGTATAAGATTACTATCTGCTGGGGCCCTGTATCTAAGCCTAACATGTGGTAGGCTTAGATACAGGACCCATCAGACAGTATCATACATGGCCATACATACATCCATGCATATATACCCCCATATAGAAGTTAGTCCATTGTCTGTGTTCCCATATAAAAGCTAATCCCCCAGTTTGGTGCCTTTGCTCCAATAAAAATAATTACAAAAAACTCACCTAACAAGTTCCCACGATGAGCTGAATGGTCCCGTCACTGCCTTCTTACTGGTACTTGGCGCCACTCGTATCCACAATAACAAAGCGGTGGGCACAGATGACGTAATCACATCAGCGTGACATGATTACATCATCTGCAACGCAACGCATTGTTATTGTGGATGCGAGCGGCGCCAAGTACCTGTAAGAAGGCAGTGACGGGACCGTTCAGCTCGTCGAAGGAACGTTTTAGGTAAAAAAAAAATTATTATTTTTATCTGCTCCTCTCTGGAATCTACCACGGACGGCTATAGTTAATTTAAGCAGGTGGGCAGTGTAAAGCACCCGGTGGCCGAGGGGGAGCTACAAGAACAGTGGGTCCTGGTACTTTAAGGGGTTAAACAACAGAGACTGATTTTTTGGGTTATATTCACGCACAGCAGATTTTTTTTTCGGAAACCACTAAGATAGCCTAAGATTTTGCAGCCAGAATTTTTTTTTGATCTGCCTGCACACCATTTGCCTTATTTTTCGAGGCGTTTTCACTCACGCCCATTGAGCGCAACGGGCAAAAACGCAGCTAAATACGCTTTCTCTGCCTCCCATTGAAAGCCGATGCTCAATGTATTCTGAATGATTTTTCTCTTCTGTATGGCTTATTCTGAATTTACAGCGAATTACAAACTGTGCCAGACCTATGACCACCTAAACTGAAATTTGCAAATATACGGTACAGCGTCTTCAGAGTTGGGGGGTCCACACTTTGTGAACTGCCCGGGGCCTCCTGTACCCTTAATCCGCCCCTATGTGTTCATGTACAAAAAAAGGAAGCAGGTTGGTTTAAAAACATACCCATTTTAAAGAAATATGTATATAGCATTTAAAATAAAATGTAAAGTGTAGCTAAACGTTTGACAAACTTCTGACATGTCATAATGACATGTCAGAAGTTTTGATTGGTGGGGGACCGAACACTGAGACCCCCACCAATCGCTCAAACGAAGCGGCAGAAGTACTTGCGTGAGCGCTCAGCCGCTTCGTCTCTTATTCGGCTTTTTCCAGAATGCCGATGTATCGGAGTACGTTCTATTGAGCCTGTACACCGCTGCATTGATTTCCGGAAAAAGCTGAACAGAAACGAAGCGGCTGAGCGCTCACACGAGCGCTTCAGCTGCTTCGTTCTAGCGATTGGTGGGAGTCACAGTGCTCGGACCCCCACCAATCCAAACTTCTGACATGTCACTGTGACATGTCAGAAGTTTATAAATCGTTTAGCTACACTTTAAGAGATGTATTAATGGTCTGTAAAGTGTACAGACAAGGACGAGTAGAGGAAACTATCTGCGTAAGAAGACAGAGGAGGAGTCTGAGGTTTGCGTGTAAAGAGGGAGAGCTCTGTCTCACTATGTGTCTACTCAGAAATTTTCCTCCCACACAGTCATAATAGAATGAGAAGTTTAGTAGAAATGAAGCTGACGATTTTTCTTTCTCTCCTGTGTTCTGGTCTTGGTTATGACAGTTGCATTAAAGGTACAGTATGAGATATTAGAATTATTGATATGACATCCATTTATTAGTAGCACAATAGTGGTTATTTGATGAGGATATGCTAAGAAAAGGTTTCAGCTATTTATAGCTCTACACGGCGGCATAATCAATTTCCTGCACGGGTGTCCCGTTGCAGGCTGGAGCCGGGGCTTGGCTGTCTGATGTCAGCCGGGCTCCTGCTTTAACGGTAGGGATCGAAGTTTACTTAGATCGCGGCCGTTTAGCCCCTCAAATTCCGTGGTCATTAGAGACCGCTACATTTCAGTTGTTTACAGAGGGAGTGAGCTCCCTCTGTCACCCATCGGTCGGCCCGCAATTGCGGGCATCCGATGGGTGCCATGGCAGCCGGGGGGCCTAACAAAGGCCCCCAGGTCTGCCCTGGTTATATACCTATTAGGATGCACCAGAGGCACGTCCTAATAGATGCTTGTCAGTTTTATACTGACAGGCAATAATGCTCTGGTATACGAAGTATACCAAAGCATTATATATGCGATCTGAAGATCACATAGTGAAGTCTCCTAGTGAGACTGAAAAAATAATTAATGTCAAATAAAAATTAATAAGGTACACATTAAGAAAAATAAAACCATTTTTTTGCCATAAAAAAATGGTTTTATTTTGTAAAACTGTAAAAACAAAATAAAAACTACACACATATGTTATCCTCGCAATCGTAATGACCCAAAACATAAAGTTATCATATTATTTAAACCGCAAGTTGAACCCCGTAAAAAAAACGCAAAAAAAGAACAGCAAAATTGCTATTTTTTCCCATTCACCGCAAAAAATAATAATAAAAGGTTAATCAATAAGTCCCATGTACCCCAAAATTGTAGCAATGATGTCCCGCAAAAAAAAGCCCTCATATGGCGACATTGATGTAAAAATAAAAAAGTTATGGCCCTTGGAAAGCGGCGATGCAAAATAAAATAATTTTAGTTCAAAAGCGTTTTTATTCTGCAAAAGTTGTAAAACATAAAAAAAAACATAGAATAAAGGTAGCATGTTATTTACGCCACACAGTAATCGGCGTAAATGTAAAATGCATAGAACAATGCCTAAATTGCTGTTTTTTTAATATCCCCCCCAAAAAAAGTTAATAAAAGTTAATAAAAAAATTCTATATACCCCAAAATTGTGCCATTGAAAAATACAGCTTATCCCGCAAAAAACAAGTCCTCATACAGCCATGTCCACGTGAAAATAAAAAAGTTATAGCTCTTCAAATATGACGATGGAAAAAAAAAAAAATGGCTTGGTCATTAGGGCCCAGAATGCATGCAGGGGGAAGGAGTTAAAGAGGAAAAAAAAAGTCCAATGTAAATATGATTTACACTTTTTTGCTTAAAATAGAGCAGTTGGGTGGGTAGTGTATTATTTTTGGAGAAAAAAAAGTACTCCCGACATCCGGCGTATATATACGGCACACGCCGGGTGGGGGAGTATGGAGCGGGCTCACGGGCTGAGCCCGCTCCATAGAGCGAGTGTGTCGGCTTTGTGTTACAGCCGACACTTCCGTTTAACGAGTGGGATCCCGTTGGAGCGCGATCCCGCTTGTTTAACCCGTCAATAGCGACCGTGGCATTTAAATGACTAAAAACAGGGGGCTCAGTAACGTTCCAACGCCCCCCCCCCGCAGTGAGATCGGGGGGGGGGGTACCGTTGGTTGGAATGACAGTCTGGGGGCCTCATGAAGTCCATAGGAGACTGTCAGAATCACGATATACTGCAATATATTATAGTATTGCAGTATATTGTGCAAGTGATCTGACGATCGTTGGATAAAGTCCCCTAGGAGGACAAGTAAAAAAGTAAAAAACAGTAAAATAAAGGTTTTTTTAATAAATAAAAAAATGAAAAGTAAAAAAAAATACCTTTTCCCATTTCCCTCAAGCACAGTGTAAAAAAAATAAAAAGATAACATAACTGGTATCGACGCGTCCGTAAAAGTCTGAACTTGTTTTTGCACTTTGCAAAGGCATTTGACACTGTCCCTCAAAGACGTCTAATGGGTAAATTAAGGACTATAGGTTTAGGAAGTATAGTTTGTAATTGGATTGAGAATTGGCTCAAGGAACGTATCCAGAGAGTTGTGGTCAATGATTCCTACTCTGAATGGTCCCCGGTTATAAGTGGTGTACCCCAGGGTTCCGTGCTGGGACCACTATTATTCAACTTATTTATTAATGATATAGAGGATGGGATTAATAGCACTATTTCTATTTTTGCAGATGACACCAAGCTATGTAGTAATGTTCAGTCTATGGAAGATGTTCGTGAATTGCAAGCGGATTTAAACAAACTGAGTGTTTGGGCGTCCACTTGGCAAATGAGGTTTAATGTAGATAAATGTAAAGTTATGCACCGGGGTACCAACAACCTGCATGCATCATATGTCCTAGGGGGAGCTACACTGGGGGAGTCACTTGTTGAGAAGGATCTGGGTGTACTTGTAGATCATAGACTAGATAACAGCATGCAATGTCAATCAGCTGCTTCTAAGGCCAGCAAGATATTGTCGTGTATTAAAAGAGGCATGGACTCGCGGGACAGGGATGTAATATTACCACTTTACAAAGCATTAGTGAGGCCTCATCTAGAATATGCAGTTCAGTTCTGGGCTCCAGTTCATAGAAAGGATAACCTGGAGTTAGAAAAAATACAAAGAAGAGCAACAAAGCCAATAAGGGGCATGGAGAATCTAAGTTATGAGGAAAGATTAAAAGAACTAAACCTATTTAGCCTTGAAAAAAGACGTCTAAGGGGGGGACATAATTAACTTCTATAAATATATGAATGGCACATACAAAAAATATGGTGAAATCTTGTTGCATGTAAAACCCCCTAAAAAAACAAGGGGGCACTCCCTCCGTCTGGAGAAAAAAGGTTCAACCTGCAGAGGGACAAGCCTTCTTTACTGTGAGAACTGTGAATCTATGAAATAGTCAAAGCAGGGACAGTAGATGGCTTTAAAAAAGGCTTAGATAATTTCCTAGAACAAAAAAATATAATCTCCTATGTGTGGAAATTTTTCCCTTCTCTTTCCCATCTCTTGGTTGAACTTGATGGACATGTGTCTTTTTTCAACCATACAAACTATGTAACTATTACAATATATCATTATTTAGTCCGCACAGTGAATGCTGTGTAAAAAAAAAAATTAAAAACATCAGAATTGCTGGTTTTTTTGTCCCTTCATCTCCCATAAAAATGAAATAAAAAGTGATCAAAAAGTCTCACGTACCCCAAAATGGTACCAATATACACTACAGCTCGCCCCGCAAAAAATAAGCTCTCATACCACTAAATCGACGGAAAAATAAAAAAGTTATGGCTCTCAGAATTTGGCGACACAAAATAAATTAAATTTTTTGCACTTAGGTTTTTACTTGTAAAAGTAGTAAAATATAGAAAAAACTATATATATTTGGTATCGCCGTAATCGTATTGACCCAGAGAATAAAGTTAACATGTTGTTATAATTGCACAGTGAATTCTGTAAAAACTAAGCGCAAAAAACCATTGGGGAATCGTTGTGTTTTTCATTTTCTACCCCACAAATAATTTTTTTCCTGTTTCCTGGTACATTATATGGCAAAATAAATGGTGCTATAAAAAACTACAACTCGTCTCGCAAAAATCAAGCCCTCATAGGATTATATCGATGGAAAAATAAAAAAGTTATGGCTTTTGGAAGGTGGGGAGGAAAAAACGAAAATGAAAAAATCTGAAAAATGGCTGCGGCGGGAAGGGGTTAATCATCTTTGAATATTATATTGTCATTCTTATTAGATTGTTATTGTTAAAGATTATACTGTCATTTTGATTGTTATCAATCTTTATGTCTATGGCCAACTAAGTTATATGGACATTGGATGGAACCATAGAAAAATAATTACTGTATGATCGACTATTGTTAAATTGTTTGGATTCTTAATGCTAATTGTTATGTCTGGGACCAGATTTAGGCATCATTCACTGTAGTCTAAATATGTGACAGTTCGTTCTGTTTACCAGGGTTGCCAACCACCGATAAAATCCCAGGTAGTCTGCAATAATAGGGACTTTGGTCAATGTTCATAATAAAAAGTAGATGCGTCTGTGATTGTTGTTGTTTTTTTCCCGCTGAGGATGTTAATGTGGGTTATTGTGATAGATAAATATCCCAATATCACACATATCATCATTTTTACAGTTAACAGTAAATGCTTCTAAAGTGTTTATAATAGTCCCTCACCTATAGACATATATTACTTATCATCTTTATCTTTGCTTTTTAGTTTTTCAATATGCTTGTGAAAATTAGTCTGTCTGTGATTTGCTAAATTGTCCAAAATACTGTCAGCCTGTCAAGGATATAGTGAACGGCAACTAATTAAATGATATATGGTAAATTTCAATGAGACTTAGGGTATGTGCACACAACCAATTTTCAGGCGTAATGGAGGCGTTTTACGTTGTCGTGTGCTCTGACGTGTATCAGTGTTACCAATCGTCCGCAAATTCCTGAACAGTCCGTAAAAATAAGGGTCTTTTTTTCAGTGTTCGTAAAAAAATTGATGCGTCCATGATTGTTTTGAAGTGGAATGAGTTTGTGCCATTTATTGGGATTGTAATTACCATTGGCTTAGAGGTCACAGTACATGCTGCTAATGTGTTCATATCACTGTTCTAAGCTATAGACATCTATTACTTCTAATCTTTATGATTCATGGTGGTTTTCCAAATTGTCCGTAAAAAAATGTTTGCTGTCCGTGATTTTTGGATAAGTTATCCTGAAAAATATAGGGTTGGCAACTTTGATATGTAGGCTGAGGGAAACTGGACCTTGCAGCAATGCTCTGAATTAACTGGGGTTTACAAAAGTTACAGAGTTGGACAAATTGTGGTAATTACAGCTTCTTGTTTTTGGATTGAGTTAATTCAGCAGGCCCCTGGTCTATTTATGTCTATTAGTCTCTGAGCAAAGTTATGTCAGCTATGGACATCCAAGAGTTAAATGAGAGTAGATTAATACCTCTTCAGAAGAAGACCTCTTTGAGAAGACTTCTATTGATCTAGACAAGATTTTTCTATCTTATGTATCTTATGAGTAGAGCCATATTCTTTCCTCTAATTGACCATTTTCCCTCCAATTTTTATAGTCGCCTAAGAGAGGTCTCACTGTGTTTAACCTGATGAAAATGATTTTTAAGTGGGAATCACAGGCTACAGCGGTCACATTGGATTAAACGTCATTCCAGAAGGCCGGTCTGCAGGACATCAGAGTTTTCTTCTTTTTTTTTTTTTTTTTAAACATGCAGTTTTCCACTGCGGACATTCTGACCGAAAAACTGCACCACAATTTGGTGCCAGAACTCCCTATGGGGCCCAGGGCGGATACGCTGTGTGAACATAGCCTTACAAGTGCAGGAGCTTCAAATTACACCTCTGACAAAGATATAAAATTAAGGGCACCTATTTGTATTCATACCTCCCAACTTTTGAATTCGGAAAAGAGGGACATTTTAAGCCACGCCCCCTAACCATGCCCAATATCACAAATAAATACATCAAATCACGGCCAGATCCTTCTGCAAATAACACACACACATTCTCACTGCGGATCTCTAGACTGTCTGGATATCACAGATATTATGGGTCCGGTTATATTGTCTTTATGTTACTTCTCCTATCTTGGGTATAATATTTTGCTCATCATGGCGGCAGCAGCTGCAGGACAAACCAAAAGGCTGAGAACAATGAAAGTCAAGAGGGAGACCCTGTGGTGGATGACTTTTCAATTGACAGGTAGCAGCGTTACATGATGGGGATTTTTTTTCCAGTTGTGTAACTCTGCTACCGGTCAATGGAAAAATCATCCACCAGAGCCCCCCTGTAGATTGCTCCACACACAGCCCCCCTGTACATAGCGCCAGACACAGCCCCCCTGTAGATAGCGTCAGATACAGCCCCCTGTAGATAGCGTCAGACAGCCCCCCTGTAGATAGCTCCACACACAGCCCCCCTGTAGATAGTGCCAGACACAGTCCCCCTGTAGATAGCTCCAGTCACAGCCCCCTGTAGATAGTTCCACACACAGCCCCCCTGTAGATAGCGTCAGATACAGCCCCCTGTATATAGCGTCAGACAGCCCCCTGTAGATAGCTCCAGACACAGCCCCCCTGTACATAGCTCCATACACAGCCCCCTGTAGATAGTGCCAGATACAGCTCCCCTGTACATAGCGTCAAATACAGCCCCGCTGAAGATAGTGCCACACACAGCCCCCTGTAGATAGCGCCAGACACAGCCCCCTGTAGATAGCATCAGATACAGCCCCCTGTAGATAGTGCCACACACATCCCCCTGTAGATAGCTCCACACACAGTCCCATGTACATAGCGCCACACACAGCACCCCTGTAGATAGCTCCACACACAGCACCCCTGTAGATAGCTCCACACACAGCCCCCCAGTAGATAGCTCCACACACAGTCCCCCTGTAGGTGCCACATTGCCGCCAGAGCGGAGGGCGTTAGAGGTAGGCTTTATTCACACGACAGGGTCCGAGTGTCGGCCGATAAAAACGGCCGTTTTGGGCCGTTTTTCCCAGCCATTTTGCATCTGTTCCGATTACGTTCCGGGCCGTGTTGCCGTTTTTAACGGCCGATTTTGACCCGTTTTGCATCCGTTTTTTTCCCTGTCCGTTTTAAAATTGGATGAATTTAATTGAAATTTGTTGCCACACAGTTTCCTCTGTAGATAATGCCACTGCCCCCCTGGTAGGTAATGCCACACAGCCCCCTGTAGGTAATGCCACCCAGCCCCCTGTAGGTAATGCCACCCAGCCCCCTGTAGGTAATGCCACCCAGCCCCCTGCAGGTAATGTCATCCAGCCCCCTGTAGGTAATGCCACCCATCCCCCCCTTCCAGGAGAAGTCACTGACTTCAATGTCCATATATGGACAGTGTAGTCACTGACTTCTCCTGGAGAGGAATCCCCGGCCACAGGGTCGGGGATTCCGCTTCAGAAGTGAGTGACGTCACTGTGTCCATATATGGACAGTGTGGTCACTCACTTCTCCTGTAGCGGAATCCCCAATCCACAGCTGGGGATTGGGGATTCCGACTCCTACAGGGAGCAAAAAAAGACCCTCCTCCTCCTCACATGCACTCTGCACTTTGAGGAGGAGGAGGAGAGAGAGCGCGAGTGACGGAAGATACGTCCGTCACTCGGGACACATTCCGGTGATGGCCGTGTATTACCCAGCCCCATAGACTTCTATGGGAGCTTTGCAGCCGGGTAAACGGCCGAAAATAGAGCATGTCCCATTTTTGGACGGCCAGGTTTCCCGGGCCGTCAAAAAATCAGTTGTGGTTAGGGGTCTATTGTTCCTACTGCAGCCGTGTGACAGCCGTTTTATGAACGGCGGTCACCCGGCCGGGAAACCCTGTCGTGTGAATAAGGGCTTAGCCGGCCCTACTGCTGCCACTCTCCGCTCTGCTTTGACATCACTCACCATCAGGAACAGGCAGGAGTCTTGCAGTGGCGTTCTCACTGATGTCGATGCTGGCCCGGGAGTGAACCAGTCCAGTCACCTGACCAGTGAGGTCAGATAACAGGTCAAGTGACAGGTCAGGTGACGACTGGACTGGTCCACTCACGAGCCGGCATCAATCCCAGTGAGTACACCGCCGCAAGACTCCTGCCTTCTTCTGATTGCAGCTGCAGTCAACAGCGATCAGCTGTTCTGATGCAGCGCCCAGCGTGACATTTTGCAGACCGACCGGGACAGCGGTGAGAAATCGGGACTGTCCCGCCGGATCCGGGACGGTTGGGAGGTTTGTGTTTTGATTAAGCTTATGTTCAGCGGGAAATTTAGAAAATACATTTTTGTTAAGCATAAAATCTTCTGCATGAGCACCCACTTCAATTAATTTCTTGTTATAATTCCATCAAGAAATTGCTAAAAAAAAAGAACATGCAACATAAAAATACTACAAACAAAAGTGTGTTAACCCTTTGACTGCTGAAGAACAGTGTGTATAAGTTTTGGCTACCTATAAGCCTAAATCTTGGTAGGTGGTGGTGAGGGCAAGTGTTTATCGGGTGTGGCAACTGTATTTGGTGGAATTTATGCTCAATTTGCAACCTGAGTGGAAGAGTCCAAGAGTGAGTGAGTGAGTGAGTGAGTGAGTGAGTGAGTGAAAAAAGATTAACCTCTTACAGTCGCACCCACATCACTGGGTGCTGGGAAGGTGGGCATGGGAAAATCATCATATAATTTATATACACTTTTAATAGTTCCAAAGATTGTAGAGTGGCTAAATCAGAGACATAGCTAAAGGGGTGCAGGGGTAGCAGTCGCACCTGGGCCCTAGTGCCTGAGGGGGCCCAAAGACCTATCTTACACATAGGAAGACAGTTTTATAAATGGCACATGGTAGGTGAGCGTCCCTGGTAACAATTTTGCATTGGGGCCTAGAAGCTTCAAGTTACTCCTCTGGGCTAAATTAAATAGAAAGAAAGTGTATTAGAAAAAATAAGATGTTTCATAAATACAACTCATTTAGAAATAACATAATTTTAACACCCTGCCCTTGTCAGAAATGCTGAAAGGGCCTTTACATGTACCACAAAAAGTTAAATAAAGCATTCAGAAAAAAACTATGGAGAGTGGCAGACTTATTTATTTATCTTGGTCTTGAGGCTTTTGGCATGATAACCAGATGTAAGTGAATTCAATATCGCTTAACATCAAGATACTTAAAGGGGTTATCCGGGTTGATGGCCTATCCTTAGGATAAGTCATCAATATTAGATTGGTGGGGGTCCCACTGACAGCGCCGTTAATTTGGTAGAGGGTCCGTGCAAGGTATTGCACCACTGTCCCATTCACTACAAATGTAACAGTACATGCAAGCACAAATGGAGAGGAAAACCATGTAAACAATGAAAAGTCTTCAAACAGCTGACTGGGGGGGGGGGGGCGTGGTGCCGTCAGTCGGACCGCCAGCAATCTAATATTGATGGCCTTCCCTAAGGATAGGCCATCAATTTTGATAACCCCTTTATGTTTCGGATTAACCAGTCAGAGGTCTTCAGTTTGCTTGAGAAAAGGTTGTTAACCACTTTAAGTTAACGGCTAGATGTCTAACATTGGAAATCTGCCATAGTACCTGTTAAGGAAGCTATTTAGCCCAGGGTGAAATACAGTATGTTTACATCTTGTAAGTGCTGATGACTAAATGAAGGACTACTTCATAGACTTTTCACACAGTTTGTGATAATTTCTCCTTTTATGTTTATATTTCAGCCCTCTAAATAACTTTAAAGGGTAATGTGCAGTAAACATTGCAAATACAGTCAACACCTTCTAGTTGGTTGTATGTCTCTTTTCCCTTGTTTTACACATTGTAACGTCATCTGGGTTGTGGACCCTCTGGACTCCTCCAGAGATGAAAGTAGCAACTGGCAACTGGAGCAGAGGACAGGCTCACATATAAAGCCCTAGGTGTGCAGGGAAAGTCTGGGGACACTTTATGGTGCACGCTGACCCTTTAAGATGCAGGAAGTGCGCTCGTGCCCGCCCTATAGTCAGATCCAGCAGTGTGGAATCGCAGGAACTGTACAGCGTGTACCAAAGGAAACCTGGCTGTTGCGCTTGCTGGGAGCGTTAGAGCGCCAGCGTTACACACATCTTATATATTGCCATTATCTATTAAATTATTCTTATACCTCGGAAATGTGAAGTTTAATGTAACCTTTTACGGTCTGGCCTTAGATTACGTGGATCTCCATGCATAACTTTTTTGGCAGAGAAGTGGTAAATTTCATTGAATTTAGATAAATGTAAGGTTATGCACTTGGGATAAGAAAACACATTTTACTATATAAATAGAAACTGGGTAAAATTTACATTAGAACAAAATTGTTTGTATTGGTAAATTGCAATAAATTAATATTGGAAAACATCATGCAATCGATCCAACGGACGCTGCTTCAATTTCCATAGGGGGACTAATAAAAAAAAGTAAAAGACAGTCAAATAAAAACATTTTTAATGTTCCAAAAAATATATATTAAAAGTTAAAAAAAAAACTTTTCCCATTTGTTCCCTAAAGTAATGTTCAAAAAATAAAAGTTAACATTTTGCCGCGTCCGTAAAAGTCTGTAAAAGTGAAAGCTGAATCTGTGTGTACACGCAGGATCTAGCTAATACTAATAATAATAATCAAATCTAAGTTGATCAACTGAGATGTAATCGTTATTAGCTGGATCCTGTGTGTCAGTGACACGCAGAACCAGCTTTCACCGGAGGGTAGTGCAGCTGAATTGACGGAATCGGCTTTGACGGAAGGATACAGCTTCTATGTATGCAGGATACACCAAAGTTGTATCAGAAATAGTAAAACATTATCCAATAAAAGTAATTTTAACAGTTGTTTTAAATCATCTCAAACATTGATTTTTTTTTTTTTTTTTTTTTAAATAAGCATTTTGATTCAAAGGTGTACATAGACTTTAAAGCATGAATTCTGGACTGCCTTTCAAAAGTTAGTTTTTATTTTGTTTCCTTAGTGAATAGAGAGAACATACTGCAAGAACCCGATCGAATAGAGCTTAATTCTGGAGGAAAAGCTGTTCTCACTTGCTCTGTGCTTGAGTCTTCCACAATAGGAAGCAATATGAGGAAACGTTTCAAGAAAATATTGTCCATCGTGAATAATAGCAGTTCTATAGATGATGATTATAAGGATCGATTGTCAAATTCTGGAAATAGTTCTCATTTTAGTGTAACATTGAAGAATCTGACAGTAAATGACACCGACGTTTATCTTTGCTGTGCATTAACAATGAAGTACATTGAGATCTGTTCAAGTGGAACTTTAATTATTGTGCACGGTGAGTGTCTTTTTATTTTGTTTTATGATGTTGAAATCAATGTACAGGTAAGAGCCATATACTTGTTTCCAAAATCAGGATTAAATCCTGTCGAGAAAATGCTGGAAAATTTACCCAAATATCCTGGGAGAAAGGTTTTCTTTTTTTCCCACAACAGGATGGGATAATGCTTTTGAGATCAAATATGAAGGCTAATAATACTGAATAAAGCATATGTTATGAATATTGTCTAAAAAAAAATCAAAAGACCTAATTTACCAATTTCATGACTGGGATATTTTAGTCCCCCTTTTGAATGCTGCGTTCTAAAGGTAATTGTTTTTTTTTTTCATTTCTTAGTCTACCTAAGTAAAACAATAAAAATTCCAGGACAATTAGGACTTTCTAATTGTTCTAAATTAAAGCTAATATATATTTATATATTTATGTGCTGTTCTAAAGTACAGTTGTTGATTAATAAAATTTACCATCTGATTCTCCCGTACATAGCGAGACCAAATATGTGTACGTTGTCCAATATATAATATCACTATTGCACTGAGAAGAAAGACCCAAGGCTTGACACAGCTTCTACACATTGGTAATAATCATCCAGCTACAGAATTTTTTTTTTAGCGAATTGCAGGAGCAGATAGGACTGGGGAGAGCAGAGAAAAAAATTAGTCGCAGGTATAGTTTTCCTATGTTTGGGTAAACGTACATTCTGCGTGAGCACCTGAAAACCATGCAAAAATTTTAATGCTATGCAAGATGTCTATTGCTGATGTGCATGGGTTCATGAGGTGTGCGCTTTTAGTTGAGAGTACTGCCTTAGTGTCCCTCACTCTTACCGAGTATAAAATGTACATTTCACAGGTTGGTTTATATTGTGCACTATGTATGAAACTGGTGGGTTGTGCCCAATATCAATGGCACCCAAGGTCTTTTTACAATGAGTGACCTGTATGAATACAGGTCACCCAATATAAAGAGAATGATGTAAAAATGGAAAGCATCTATTCTGTATTACTCCTGGCCTTTTTGATGAAAGGTATAATTCTCTCTCTTTTTAGCAGAAGTAACATATAAAGTGAAGGACACTGCCAAAGAGGAAATGGAACAAGGATACAGAAAAAATTCATTCGGTCCCACTACGTATATCATCACAATATCGGCAATGCTTGTTCTCTGTTTGGCTGTACTTATGTATATGAAACTCAAAAAAACAGTAAGTAATTTAAGGTTGGAAAAACACTAATTATACTAAGTATCATGGGCGTAATTATAGCCATAGCAGCAGCTGTGGGGCTCAGAGGTTGAGGGAGCCAGCTCATGTACAAGAACGTTGTTCTTTTTTGTGGGAAATAACAAGTTGGTTCTGCTTAAAGCACTACAATGTTGGTTCTCTGATATATGGCACAATTCTCCATATCTTTAACGCGTACCTCCAATGACATTGCCTAAAAATAGGCTTCCCAGCCCAAGATCCAGCCATTATACATGTAAGAGACTAAATGTAAAAACTTCTCTTGCTTATTCATCAAATGGACGGGCACTTCCTAATTGTGACACCAGCTAAGGGAATTGAAGTCAGAGCTAAGCCCTTATATTCCAGGATGCTTTGCTTTCATCTCATGCACTAGAATATCAGCTCAACCAATCAGGTCACTGAATTTTCTGCTGCAATCTCTCCCAGCATATAGTATCTATAGACATCTTCTGCAAGGCAATGGTGAAGACAGAGAATTGCTGAGAGCTGCCATCACTGGACCCCTGCATCATGAAAAGTACTTTAATACGGATCCAAGGGTGGTGAATTCAAGGAAGAAAGGCAGCACTCCAGAATGATGTAAAAAAAAAAAAATGGTGTTTATTCACCCAGTGTATAGGCAACGTTTCACCATCCCATTGAAGGAATTTTCAAGCTGAAACTATTATGGTGGCCAGTATCTCTCTGGTTATCTTGTTGTATACGGGCTGGTGATGTCTCACTTTATCACTAGGGCAACGTGATATGTGGTGACCAGTACTGGCGGCATAAAAAACAGCATAGATAGTGCCACACTTAGTGCCACTTGCATATGGTGCCCACACTGCCCCCAGTAGATAGTGCCACACACTGCTCCCAGTATATAGTACCACACACTGCTTAATGTAGATAATGCCACAGTGCCCCCTGTAGATAGTGACATGCACCCCCCTGTATATAGTGACACCCACCCTGTAGATAGTGCTAAACAGCCCCCATGTAGATAGTGCCACATGCCCGCTTCTTAGATAGCTGTTATATTGTATCTGGCTGGTTATGTAAATGGAGTAACCCCATGTGTTGTTTTTTTACAAAATAAATAAATAAATTAAAAAAAAAACGATGTGGGCTCCCCCCCATTTTTCATAGCCAGCCAGATACAATATAGCAGCAGCAGGCTAGCATTACCAGCGTGGGAAGGGCCAGGGTTTTTGGGCCTTACCAGCCTAATAATACCAGCCTGCAGCCGCTGCAGTGCCCGACCATTACTTCAAATTGTCGGGTACTGGTTTGTATCTGACTCTTCCCGATACCCCTATTGTTGGTGGGTATTGGGGTAATAATGGTGTGTTAGTGTTAGCCTTTTCACTGCCTAACACCAAGCCATTCTTTAGTAAGGGACTCTGTCAATCAGACAGCAGCCATTAGTGAGGCAATAGTAATACATTTAAAAAAAATACGCAGACACAGAAAAAGTATATAATTGAAATAAAACACCCCACACACAACCCTCGTTAACCATTTTATTGAAAAAACGCCGTAATCAAAGTAGTTCTCGAATCCGAAGTTGTCCAAAAATAGAACCTGTAAAAAAACACAAACAAACACACAAAAAAATTATGTAAAAAAACGAAGTGGCAGAATCACTCAGGTGAGTGCAGTGCCACTTAGTTTCTGCTCGGCTCTGCTCGGCTTTCTTCAGAAAGCCAAGCAAGCAGTGTACGGACTTATAGACTTGAGCCTGTACACAACATGCTTGGCTTTCTGAGGAAAGCCGAGCAGAAACTAAGCGGCACTGCGCTCACCTGAATGCTTATGCCGCTTAAGTTTAGCGATCAGTGGGGGGTCTCATAGCTTGGACCCCACCAATCAAAACTTCTGACATATCACTATAACATGTCAAACATTTTTCGAAATGATAGGTGCACTTCGAATGTATATCTCTGGCAGCTACCGACATCACTGCCCATATATGGGCAGTGACGTCAGCAGTAGTGCTAGGATCCCTGGTTTGGGCCAGTAGAAGCTCCTGACGTCATTGCCCATTTATGGGTAGTGATGTCAGGAGGTTTCCCTGTCGCCGAGTCCTGGACAGAGCCTCTACTAGCACTCTGCCTGGGAGCCCTAGCACTGCTGCTGATGTCACTGCCCATATGTGGGCAGTGACGTAAGGGGCTTCACCAGACTCAGAATACATGGGCAGAATGCTAGTAGAGGCTCTGCCCAGGACTGAAACCCTGAGCACTGAGACCCTCCCTGATCGCTATAACGAAGTGGCAGAATCACTCAGGTGAGTGCAGTGCCGCTTTGTTTCTGCTCGGCTTTCTTCAGAAAGCCAAGCGAGCGGTGTACAGACTTACAGACTTGAGCCTGTACACAGCTTGCTTAGCTTACTGAGGAGAGCCGAGCAGAAACGAAGTGGCGCTGTGCACACCTGAGCGCTTATGGCACTTAATTTTAGCAATCGGCGGGGGTCTCATAACTCGGACCCCCACCAATCAAAACCTCTGACATATCACTATAACATGTCAAAAGTTTTTTGAAATGACAGGTGCACTTCAAATGTAGATCTCTGGCAGCTACCGACATCAATGCCCATATATGGGCAGTGATATCAGCAGCAGTGCTAGGATCCCCAGGCCGGGCCAGGAAAAGCTCCTGACATCATTGCCCATTTATGGGCAGACATGTCAGGAGGTTTCCCTGGCGCCGAGTCCAGGGCAGAGCCTCTTCTAGCGCTCTGCCTGGGGACCCTAGCACTGCAGTTGACGTCACTGCATATATGAGCAGTGACGTCAGGGGCTTCACCAGTGCTGGAATCCATGGGCAGAGCGCTAGTAGAGGCTCTGCCCGGGACACCGGACCTGGGAATCTTCATATATGGGCAGTGAAGTCAGGAGATTTTCTTTGCCCAGGCCTGCAATAAAATACAGTAGAATACACAGCACATGCTCACCTCCTTTGAAAAAAACTGTTAGAAACTTGGGCAAGCAGTGGTAGCTATTCTGCTTTAGATGGCTGAGAATCGGGAGCGCGCACGTCGACAGGGGTTCCTCCCCTTCAGCTAATCTTCATGAAATCCGTAGCCAGCGTCTGATATTGCTGGCTGCGGATTTCAAATGACAACGAGCGGGGACTGCAGCAGTAACAGCAACAAAAGAGCAGGAAGAGAGGGAAGAAGACTACAGCATAGCAGACTAACGCTTGCAGTAAGGTAAATATAATATATTGAAATGTTTTTTATTGTCTTAAAAGGAACACATATATAAAAAGATTTTTATATTTACAGGTACACTTTAATTATCGCTACTTATGCTGCTGTTTTAGTTTCCCTTCACTAGGTCATCAGGGCCCTTCTAATTTTGCTATGGGGCCTTATGAAATTATACTTTAGCCAAGAATCTACCTTAACATGGCACATTTCAATTTAAAAATATAAAAAAAAATGGTATCTAAATACAGATACACAGTACACTTAAAATAAAATGAAACAATTGAAAGATATTTTATTCATAATCAAGTTTCCCAAAAGAACATCCTGTTTTTTCTTCTTTTTATGAATGTCCACCCTTGAAAACTTTGTGTTCTTTTTGTTTTTCATTTTAAAGAGAAAATGTCACTAGCCCATATATGTACAGCTGAGTGCACCATGTTATAGGCGCTGCTGCACAGATCCTGGGGCACATTAAACTACCTGTCTAGCCTCCTCCATTTTTGAGATATCGGTGCCGCTATATATATACAAGGTAGGAGCAGCACCGTGACAAAAAAACTAATTTGGCTGGTGCTGTGCTTCCAGTAATGAGGAATGACGTCTCCCCATATGATGAATAGAAAAAAAGAGCACTGAAGCAGCACTCAAAGCAAAAAAATGTGAAATTTATTCAACCATGAATAAATTTCACATTTTTTTGCTTTGAGTGCTGCTTCTGTGCTCTTTTTTTCTATATATAGAATGTGGGAAAGGCCGGCCGCCGTGCTCCCATAGGCCCATAAAATACAAAAGAACGGACACGTTGAAGAATTTTCTGAACATTTCTACGGCACGGACACTCATCCGTAGCGATATGGAAAGGTGTCCACGGCCAATAAAACTGAATGGGCCTGAGAGTTTTTACGGTCGTGTGCATGGGGCCTTACTTTTTTAGATACAGCTGCTCTCTATTCTCTATACAGAGCAGCTGTATCATTCGCTATTCACTGAATCTGTCAGACCCAAGGACCTGACAGGTTCAGTGTCGGCGGGTCCTACGTTTCTCTGACACGCACTATCCACCTGTTATCTATCACATCTAAGTTCATAACTTAGATGTGATAGTTTACAGGTGCATCCTGCATGTAAAGAGAATAGAGAGCAGCTGTTTCTAAAAAAGTAAAAATAATTTTTAATAAAAAGTATTTACAAAATAACACAAAACACACTGATTTGTTTAAAAAAAATATGTTGCCTTTCTAAGGTAAACATTCCCCATTCTTGATGCTGAGAATCAATGAGCAAGATGAAATGCCATTTATGATAAAAACGGAAAAAAAATTGGGACAGTTTGTTACTGTGGTCATATGTGGAAGTATTAGTTAAAGAGACTCTGTCACCACATTATAAGTGCCCTATCTCCTATATAATGGAGATGGGCGCTGTAATGTAGGTGACAGTAATGCTTTTTATTTTGAAAAACGATCTATTTTAAACCACTTTATGAGCGATTTTTAGCTTTATGCTAATGAGCTTCTTAATGCCCAACTGGGCATGTTTTTACGTTAGACCAAGTGGGCGTTGTACAGAGGAGTGTATGACGCTGACCAATCAGTGACTAATCAGCGTCATGCACTTCTCTCCATTCATTTACACTGCACTAGCGATATAGTTATATCGCTATGTGCAGCTACAAACACAAACACTAACATTACTGTAGTGTCCTGATAATGAATATGCATCACTACCAGCCAGGACGTGATGTTTATTCAGAATCCTGACATGTCTGTAGTGTCTCTGTGAGATTCCAGCAATGCAAGCGTAATCTCGCGAGATTACGATGTAAACTGTAATTTCAAACGAGATTACGCTTGCCTTGCTGGAATCTCACAGAAAAGATTCAGAAGTGTCAGGATTTTAAATAAACATCACGTCCACGCTGGTAGTGATGTATATTCATTATCAGAACACTGCAGTAATGTTAGGGTTTGTGTTTGAGGCTGCACATAACGATAGAACTATATCGCTAGTGCAGTGTAAATGAATGGAGAGAAGTGCATGATGCCGATTGTTCACTGATTGGTCAGCGTCATACACTCCTCTGTACAACGCCCACTTGGTCTAAAGTAAAACACGCCCACTTGGGCATTAAGAAACTCATTAGCATAAAGCTAAAAATCGCTCATAATGTGGTTTAAACTAGATCGTTTTTCTAAATAAAAAGCATTACTGTCACCTACATTATAGCGCCGATCTCCTTATGTAGGAGACAGGGCACTTATAATGTGGTGACAGCCTCTTTAACTCTGGTTGGAACACATTTACCTAATAGGAACTGAATTTTAGAAAGAAGCAAGCTGTTTTGTCAAGTGAATCAACTCTCAGTTAGGGTATATTCACACGGCTTATTCTCGGACGTTTTTCTGGCTGTAAACGTCAAAAAAACGTCTGAAAAATCGAACGCAGAACGCCTCCAAACATCGGCCCATTGATTTAAATGGGAAATACAGCGTTTTGTTCCGACGAGCCATTTTTTTACGCAGCCGTTTTTTTTAAACGACCACGTAAAAACACGCCCGCGAAAAAGAAGTGCATGTCACTTCTTGAGCCGTTTTTGGAGCCATTTTTCATTGACATAATAGAAAAACAGCTCCAAAAACGGCCATAAAAAAGGCAGCGAAAAACGTGAGTTGCTAAAAAAAACGGCTGAAAATCAGGAGCTGTTTTCCCTTGAAAACAGCTCTGTATTTTCTGACATTTTTTACTAAGCATGTGCACATACCCTTACACGTTTCCCTTGCAGCAGCTGTAGGAGAAATATAGCATTACACGTTGTCCATTCAAATGAATGAACATCCATGTAATGCATGGGTCCACCAGAGCAGGAGCTGCTCTTACAGAACGGTTCTCTGTTCTGGAACTTAGAGGGGGGTACAAGCAGGGGACCCTATGATGTCCATATGCCCTAATAGAGCATTTGGGCAAGGGTTATCAAGGTGAGACAACCCCTTTAACACATTGTACTGCAGAGTAATACAATTTGCAAATAGTCCATTGTTCTAAGGGTATGTTCACACGCTTAGCAAAAAACTTCTGAAAATACGGAGCTGTTTCCAAGGGAACACAACTCCTGATTTTCAACCGTTTTTTAATCAAACTAGCGTTTGATCGTTTTTTTACGGCCGTTTTTGGAGCTGTTTTTCTATTGAGTCAATGAAAAACGGCTCCAAAAACGGCTCAACAAGAGACATGCAGTTTTTATGGGCTGTCTTATTACGCGCCGTTTTTTTAAACTGAGGCCTAAAAAAACGCCCCGTCGGAACAGAACGCTGTATTTCCCATTTAAATCAATGGGCAGATGTTTGTAGGCGTTCTGCTTCCGATTTTTCAGCCATTATTCGGGACGTTTACAGCCCGAAAAACGGCAGAAAATAGGCCGTGTGAACATACCCATGAAAGGCAGTGAAAATTCTTGACCAAGAAAAAATGAAACCTTTATCAGTTTCTTCTTGTCACTTTTACTAATAATACCTTTATCTTTTTTTTGGACAGAAGGAAAAACAAAACTTCAATCAGAATACATATGTAGATATGACACAAATCATCCGTCGAAACACAATGGGAAATTCTTTCATCTATAACCGAACTGAAAATGGAACTGTTTCTTCTTAATTTTACATGTGATTTCAGGTGTCTTATTAAAAATGCTCTCT
The DNA here is from genome assembly GCF_050947455.1 of Rhinoderma darwinii. Classification (NCBI taxonomy): domain Eukaryota; kingdom Metazoa; phylum Chordata; class Amphibia; order Anura; family Rhinodermatidae; genus Rhinoderma; species Rhinoderma darwinii. The sequence goes on along the minus strand of NC_134699.1, from coordinate 45,794,082 downwards.
TTGACACAGTTATAAGGCTTCATTCACATATCCGTCAGGGTTCTATTCTGACGTTCTGTTGGAGCTTTCCGTCAGACTAGAGCCCTGACTGAAACAAACGGAAACCATAGGTTTCCGTCGTTTTGACGGTATGAATAGCATAGTCGACTACGGCATTCATTCCGTCAAAACGACGGAACTCGCGTACAACTGAGGCAAACGGAAACCATTGGCACCGGATCCGACACCATTGAAATCAATGGTGATGGACCTATGGTTTCCGTTTGTTTCAGTCAGGATCCCGTTCTAACGGGAAGCTCCAACGGAATGTCAGAACGGGACCTTCACGCAGATGTGAACGAAGCCTAACACATCTATGGACATGCAGGCAACTTTGTTATATGTAGTTTAAGCAACAGTGTCCCTACTTGTTATGCTGTTGGAATCACTAGGTGCTATTTCCAAATGGAGATGCAGTATGATTCATCTTCATCAGTTTTTACCCAATTACATGACAAATAAGCTACTTACAATCAGTGGCCATTGCTAAGGCGATGGTAATAAAGTTAAAAAAAAAAAAACGTACAAAAAATATTTTATTGAAATAAAACCCCCACACAACCCTTGTTAACCATTTTATTCAATATAAAAAAAGCCGACATAGAAGTAGTCTTTGAATCTGACTTAGTCCAACAATCGAACCTGTAAAAAACACAGACACAAAAAAAAACATTAGTAACATTTAAAAAAGCAAAACAATAATTATACTTACCTTCTTGGGTCTGTGACAGATAATGAAGCAGTGACAGCTCTAAGCTCTTATTAGTTAGTTTACATTACATGGTCCCAGGTTATCCCCGGGTCATTGGCCTACTTTTAAAAGTAGGAGAATGAACTGAGGTGCCGGGCACCACGTGATGTAAACTAACCAATTAGATCTTTGAGCGGTCACTGCTTAGTTTACTGAGGCTTGTGAGAAGAGCACGATCACCCGAGATGCGCCAGAATTTTGGCGCATCACGGGCCTGTGCGCCACATAAAAAAACTAGCGCGGGGACTCGTTTAGATATGAAGGAGTCCCTGCAATAGGAGTTATTTGCGGTTATTCACCTACTTTGAAAGTAGGTGAATGATCGCTAGTAACCGGGTAAGGCGATGTTCACATCTGGGTTCGGCATTCCATTGTTCTGCTGCGTCAGGAGGAGCAGAACAACGCAAACGCTGGAAGTGGAAAAGACAACCGATGCATGTGGCTTTACCTGAAACAATAGCGCAGCATGCTGCGCTATTGTTTCCGGTATTTCTGGTGGAATCTGTGATGGAGGACCATCACAGAGACTCCAATGCAGATGGGAATTAGGCATGGGAGACTATGGGTGATGGATGCACATGTATGGCATCCATCACAGGTATGTTAAACTTATACCTCGGGGAGCTCCCAACGTCACTGTCCATATATGGACAGTAACGGCAGGAGCAGTGCTGGAGTCCCTGGGCAGAGCGCTAGTGCCTAGTGGCAAATAAGGGTATGAATAGAGAGCACAACACACAGTATCACACCATATGTGATACTGTCTGATGGGCCCTGTATCTAAATCTACTGAGTGACCACAGGGCCCCAACAGACAATAATCTTATATGCAGAGAGACAGAGAAAATGATCCAGCGCTGATGTAGATTAAAAGGGAAAATCGAGTCCCATGTTTATTTCAGAAAATTCTTAAAATCGAAAGGGAGACGCAGTCCCAAGGCAAAAAGGTAGGAGTAGTTGGGGTGGATGCCCAAGCCTACGCGTTTCGAATGCAGTCTGCGTTCTTAGTCATGGCAGGAAAGAGGCCTTTCCTGCCATGACTAAGAACGCAGAATAAACATGGGACTCGATTTTCCCTTTTAATCTACATCAGCACTGGATCATTTTCTCTGTCTCTCTGCATATATATGCCGTGGGCCGTCGCGGGGATCCGTTTGACGCTGCTTGAAGACGCAGACCGGTGAGCTGGAGGTTTCTCCTTGTTTTCCATATTATCAATAATCTTATACTTACCCTCCTCTTCAGCTCTGGGGCAAGTGCAGGTCCTGATTGCATTAAGCGTCATGAGGTTGTGCACGTCGCACATAGAACTGTGACACTTAGAGATGTCCAGAGCCACATAATAAAACTACTGCTGTTATCTACATTACAGTGCCGATCACATTATGTAAGAGATATGGCACTTATAATCTGGTAACAGCGCCTCTTTAAGCCTACGGTTTTTAACTGTCTTGTACTAATTTTTTGAAGCAATCTACGTCATTGTGATATGAATGGTGCAGTTTTGCTGCAAGTTTCATAATCGCGCCAAAACCGCCCCATTTTTGTTGCGATTATGATAATTGCGGCAAAACCGCATGGTGAATTAAAAAAGTTTACAAACCCTACAAGAGTTGGGGTCAGGAGAGACAAGTAAAGGAGAGACAATGTAGTATGGAGGGAGAGGGGGGGGGGTTGAAGAAGCACTCACCAACCTGTGGCTCTGTACGAGGACCTGAGAGGTGGGCGCACCTTCTCTTCTGCAGAGCTGCTACTATACTGTGGTAGAAGGACCTGATCGGTGGGCGGGGCTTCTGTTCCTCAAAGGCAAGTCAGGTCACGTGGGCATGACGTCAATAAAGGTCCTTAAGTCCACTAAGAAACGGTATCTGTCCAGCTTTAATGCTGCTTATGCAGCATTTTTACATTAGTTACCTCGCGCAAATGTGGAGGTGGTGGGGGGGGGCGTGGGGCCCCTTGGCTTCAGGGCATGGTCACAATTGCAAAAACAAATAATTTTAGTTCAAAAGTGTTTTTATTGTGCATAAGTGGTAAAACAAAAAAAACTATACATATGTGGTATCGTCGTAATCGTACCAACCCATAGAATAAAGGTAATGTGTTATTTATGCCATACAGTGAATGGTGTGAATTTTAAACGCATAGAACCATGGTGGAATTTCAGGTTTTTTTTCTATTCCCCCCAAAAAAACGTAATAAAAGTTAATAAAAAAAATGATATGTACCCCAAAATGGTGCTATTAAAAATTACAACTAATCCCGCAAAACACAAGTCCTCATATAGCTATGTAGACGGAAAAATAAAAAAAGTTATAGGTCTTTGAATGCGACTATAGAGAAAAAAATAAAAATAAATAGCTAAAATAGGCTGGTCACTAAGGGATTACAGGGTTTGGCAAACACAGGGTGCAAGGGATGATAGAAAAAAACATTTTTGACCATAGAAACAGAACAGGTTTTTTTTTTATTATTCCTGAGCAAGTTTCAGAAATGAAAGCTAAATTGTAACTAGTTGCTATAGTAAAAGTTTTGCTATTAGGAAAAGTTGTGCAACTTTTTAGTACAAAATTTCAGTTCCTCACCACGTTACAATCAATGTTTGCTGTCATCGAATGAAAAAAAAATATCATTGTTTACATTCAGAAGCTGCAATCCCGTCCTGATCATGCCCATCTTATATAGGTGCACAGCGTTTTAGACAAAAAAAAAAGCTCTGATACAGGTAACAAAATATATTAGAAAACTGCATAACTTTTAAATTATTATGCTTTATATTTACTTAAAACGAAAAATCTTTTTGTCCTAACATTTTATGGACATTTAATATTTTTATCCATGCTCACTTGTAGGATGTAAATATAAAGATCGGCCACATGTATGTTCTTCAAAATGTTTGCCAAGTTAAAAAATTGCCAAATGTATCAAAAAGTTTTATTGGTTGTATATAAAATGAAAAAGTAACTAGTAGTAAAATATATGACACATTTTTCAAAGAGAATGGGTTCAAGGTTATAATGTTGTCATGTTCTACAGTAATTAAAATGTTATTGCTATTAATTCACCCCTGACGAAGCAGCACCTAGAGGCAGCGATACGCGTGGGGCCATCTGTCCTTATTCCACAGCCTATTTGGGTCATGTATCAATTTTCTCTACCATAATCATTTCTCTTTAGATACAATAGCATCCACTTTTTGTGACTAGGACCGTACTGCTTGTGACGACTAGTGGTCAGTGCTGTACCCGCCTATTGCAGATAGGTTCACCAAGTTAATATATATATATATTTTTCATATTTGTGTGGCTATAGTTTCCCCTCATTGGGGTATAGATATTATCTTGCACTTTGTATTCTTGTGTGGTTCAGCAGGTGGTTACCTTCCAGGTTTACTAGTTGCACATAATCCATTTATACGGCTATTGTATTGTATTCTTTTGATATTGGCTCATATTGTCCCTTTTGGAATCCTGTTTGAGATTGCTGTCTGTGGTTTGCTTCCTGTTTCATTGTTACAAGTTTGCTTATTCTCTCTATTTTTTAAATGGTTTTATATTTTGTATGTAGTGTACAATAAATTTTGGTCTTTACATTCCTGTTTTTTGTCTCCCTTTCTTATTATTGGGTGAGTGCAATTTTGTACATGTGCCTATTCCTCTCTCCTAGTATACATATTTTTTGCATGTTACTGCAGCACCCCATATAAATTTCTTTCATACATAGTGGTGCCCATACGTCCCCATCTTTATATAAGATCTACTATTATACTTACAATGATGGCTTTTTAAAAGATATATTATTGTTAGAGTTTTTCAGATACTGATTTATTGCTTCGTCTTTATAATATAGAAAAGATTTTATATACAGTATAGGTTTCAAACAAATTCTTGTTCATATGCTGTAGTACAAAACCACTACTTCCTCCTCTATTGGCTGTGGTTTAGATTTCTTGTTAATATACTTGCTGGGTACATACTCAAAGCACTGACCCACAACAACATTCTCAATATTAACTATCATTGCGGTCAACTGTGCTATAAAGCAACTCATTCAATGACTAGCATTACAATATATGACCTTTAAGAAATCTTGTTAGTAATCATACAGGCTAATTTTCTGTAAACATTTGGGAATGTAAAGGAAAATGTAAAGGAGTTTTCCAGCCCCTAAAAATTGATGGCCTATCCTCAATAGCTGATGGGTTGGAGTTCCGACTGTCGGGATCCCCGCCGAGCAGCTGTTTTGTAGGGGCCTGCTTCCCTTCATTTCCCTTTCTTGCTCACACGGTGAATCGCCAACACAGCAGCAGCGGTGGTTCACAGTATTGCATTCTCCCATTGAAGTCAATGGAAGAACAGGCTGCAATACCTGTGAATCGCTGCTACTTCCGTGTTGACAATTCACAGTGAGCAACTAGAAATGAAGGGGAAGCAGCACTCGTACGAACTCTGCGGCCCTTTCTAAACAGCTGATCGACGGGGGTCCCGACAGTTGGACCACGACCCATCAGGTATTGATGGCTTATCCTGAGGAAAGGCCATCAATTTTTAGGGGCTGGAAACCCCCTTTAAGCTCAGAAGTTCTATATAAAAGCCATTTACTGTGTTTTAAAAAGAGAAATAATTATTTAACTATATAAATCCTTGAAGGGAAAGTTCAGTTACAGCACACCATCTAACATGATTGCTGTCTCTCTCCTGTATGATATCCTCCTATCTGCATTTGTCAATCAAAATTCATCACGTACTGTCTCAGACCACATTGTCTAGTCTCCTAAGAAACCTCATTGTCACGGTCAAAGATAATAATTCAAATAGTGGCCTATGGAGAACAGGACTGGAAGTGTTCATACATTAAGCCAGAAGCAGTTGTAGAAGATGGCTCCAACTCCTGGGCCAAGCTGGAATGACTCCAGCGATGCGATTGTAGGGTGCCGATGCTTGTTATGGCAGTCTGGATGCCTAATGAAGGCTCCCAGGTCTGCCATTTTTGTGCTCCTACAAAAACCTGCCTCTGGTAAAGCTTAATAGAAGCCTGTCAGAAAGACGATATATTGCAATACATTAGTCTTGCAGTATATAGTGCAAGCGATCCAGCAATCCAATCATTATTTAACTCGCTCAGTGAACGCCGTAAAAATAAATAAATGCTAGAATCTCTGTTTTTTGGTCACCTCATCTCCTGCAAAAAATGGAATAAAAAGTGATCAAAAACTTGCATGTACCCCAAAATGGCATCATTACAAACTATAGCTTGTCCTGCAACAATAATGATAATAATTATATTTTTAACAATTAGTTTTTTCCTTGTTGGAGAGTAATGTCAGGGGCTCCTCCAGGAGCGGAATCACCAGCCAGGGTGTTGCCACGCTCTGGCCAGGTATTTCGCTTCTAGAGGTAGCCCCTGATGTCACTGTCCATATATGGACAGTGATGTCAGGGGCTCCACCAGGAGAGGAATCCCAGGTGAGAGCGTCGGCAATGCTCTGGCTGGGGATGTCACTCCTAGAGGGACCCCCAATGGCGTTATCTGAAGGGAAGGGAGGTGGTGTAGCTTTATCTACAAGGGGGGGGGCTGTGTGGCACTATCTACAAGGGGGCTGTGTGGCATTATCTACAAGGTGGGCTCTGTGGCTTTATGTTGGGGTGCTTTTTGTGAAAATGAAAAAAATCACCATTATAGTGGAAAATATATATTTTTTTTCACTGCCTAAAATCAATAAATTGTGCAAAAGACCTGTGGGTTCTAAATGCTCACTATACCCCTAGAGAGATTGCTTGATGGGTGTAGTTTCCCAAATGGTGTCTTTTTGGGGGTGTTTCGACTGTTTTGGCACCACAAGACCTCTTCAAAACTGACATGGTGCCTAAAATATAATCTACAATATATTCTAATAAAAAGGAGGCCTAAAAATTATTCAGTTGCGTTTCTATGGTAAAACCTTATGTGTATTTTCTAAAATTTTTGGTGTTTTTCACAAATAAATACTGAATTTATTGACCAAATTTTCCACTAACATGACACGAGAAAACAATCACAGAATTGCTTGGATAAGTAAAACCATTGCAAAGTGAAAAAATGGGCTTGCAAGGGCAGAGCTGCAGCGATTAATTCCATGGACAATTGTATCTTAGATGAGCAGACTATATTTATGCGTGAAGTGTCTGACCAACCTGCATTACCACCATATGTGGGATAAAGTCCCGTGTGAATTTGACATCTCCAACAAAGTTTGGAACTGGATAAAACAAAATGATACAGTAGTTATGGTGTTCTATACCATCTAGTAAGCAATTTATAATGATTTTCCTGAAGCTCAACAAACCTTGAATAGTTGAGTGCAAAAGACTTCTCCTTCTCTGTAGGTTGTCATCCCAGATCAGCTTCCCAAGATAGCAAAAGAGAGGGTGCATCAGAAGCTCTGTCCATAATTAGTTGGAATTAGATTTTGGATAGTCTATGTTTTACTACTATGTTAGAGAGGTACAAATTCTCAAACCAAGTAAGATCTCTAAAGGCCCTACGCGATTGTAAGTAATTCTGACTAGTTTGCTGAATATGATGAAGTTATAGAAAGTTAAGTTTAAGAGGCACTACCAGAGACCCGACCGTGTCATGATCTGGTGCTACATTATGGTCCATCAAGTTGGCCAATGTTGCGTCAGCCAGTAAGACCTAAAAGTCATGTTGAAGGTTTTAGCAGGCACTAAATACAGTAGCAGTGAGGCTGGTGTTAATGGGAAGGGGATATGAAATGGGTTAGAGAGAATTTATATGTGGACCATGCCTTGAGTGTACCACTTGGCCCACACCAAGCCACCCAGCCAGGAAAGACAATATCCAGCGATCTCTGAAAATGAATGGCTTTGTAGTACACTTCTCAATTTGCCAAAGGCCCCATGCACATGACCGTGCCTGTAATCACGGTCCGTGATTACGGGAATGGCTGGCCGCTGATGGCTGCAGACAGCCACCAGCATTTGTGGGCCGTGCTCCCATATAAAGTATGGGAGCACAGTCAGTAAAAAGCAAAAAATAGGACATGTCCTATCTTTGTGGAGCCTTTCTATGGCACGGACACCGTACCGTAAATATACGGGAAGGTGTCCATGTGCATCAGAAATTAATGGGTCTGTAATTACGGACCGTAATTACAGACCGTAATTACGGATTAATTCTAAGGTCCTGTGCATGGGGCCTTACTGATTGGTTTCCAATGAGCTATACCAAGCCAACTAAATTGCACAATTCAATGTTTGATAACCTATAATCTTATAGATGCTCACAGCGTTTTTAATTCTGCATCAAAGACTGAAGAAAATCTCACACTGAAATTCTATATTTAATTCACAGTACAATAATGGCACCCAACTTTGTCTTGAGTTGAAAGGATCAAAAGACAATGCAACCAAAAATATATTTCATAGATAACATAACAACTAATCAGATCACATTTTATAACCTGCAAAGCGATTTTGGATAAATTACGATATATATTTTCATTCACCATTTTATAGGATTTTCATCTGTATAAAAGTATGTATGAAAGGGGTTGTCTTATCTGGATAAACACTTCCAATATATGGCATCCCAATAGAACAGTCGATCGGCAAGAGTTAGAGAATGCAGACCCACGGAGATCAGTTGAATACTGTGGCTGCTTCATGTAACGTCCAATGGGGATGTGGATTCACTGGGCTGCTGTCCAGACAGGTGTAATACAGTGACTGGTAGATGGTACCTTGGTGGCAGCTGGACACAGTCAGTTTGCAGATAGCGGATACAAGCTGGTGCCGGATTACTCGAAGCGGGCTGGTGCCGGATTACTGGAAGAAGGCCACAGTATGCACGATACAGGATACGACTGGTCACGGACTCAGAACACAGGATGCAGGATACCGACTGGTCACAGATCTAGGATTCAGGATACAGGACTGGTCACGGACAAAGGACTTAGAATACAGGATACAAGACTGGTCACGGATACAGGACTCAGGATACAGGATATGGAATATTCACAGGCAAACATTGGGTTAGTAACAACATTGCTCTGGCACTGGGAAAGTGGGCAGAGTTCCTTATATAGTCCAAGGCATGCAGGGATAGGTGGGGGGTCCCAGAGGCAGGAAGACAAGCATAGCGGCATCCTAGGGAAGGAGGCAGAAGACGCCGGCGATGAGTATACACAGGCTGATGGCCGCTGAGTGGAGGACGTCTGCAGCCGACGGCGCTACACATCAATGTACAGATGAGATAACACCTTTAACCCATTCCTGCTCCTTGACGTACTATTACGTCATGGTAACCACATTCCGTGATGGAAGAGTACGTCACGGGAGGATCGGCCATTTCGGCCATCCCCCCGACACATACAGGAGCTGTGACAACTGCTGTTTCGTACAGCAGTTGCCGCAGCTCCTTCAGCGAGGACCGATCGTGGTGTCCGCGCTGATTAACCCATTAGAAGCCACGTTCAATAGCGATCGCGGCTTCTTAGGGGTTTAACCACCATCCACGGCCTGCTACATGATAGCGGGCGGCGATGCTTGCTATGGCAACCGGAGACCTAATAATGGCCTCCGGCTATGCCATCTACGGAGACAATGTCAGGACCCACTATGCTTGCTGTCAGCGAGTAGCTGACAGCTCTAATCTGCTGCACTGCGCATGTTGTGCAGTGTATTATAATTGCGATCAGTGTATTATAATTTGCCTTCAAGTCAAAGCAAAAAAGTAAAAAAAAGTTGTGTAAAAAAACAAAAGTTTTAAAAGTAATAAAAAGTAAAAATCCCCCTTTTTCACTTACCAGTCCTTTATTATTTATAAAAATAAACAAATAAACTATACATAATTGGTATCACCGCGTCTGTAACGGCCTGAACTACAAAATTATTTAATTATCTATCCCATGCGGTGAACGCCATAAAAGAAAATAATAATAAACCATACCAGAATAAAAAAAATTTGGAATAAAAAGAGATCAAAAAGTCGCATGTACCTAATAATGATACTGATCGAAACTACAGTTCGTTACACAAAAAACAAGTCCTCACACGGCTTTCTTGATGGAAAAATAAAAATGTTCTGGCTCTTAGAATAAGGCAACACAAAAAGTAAATGATTTTTCTAGAAGGTATTTTATTGTGCAAGCGCCATAACACATAAAAAAAACTATAAACATATGGTATCACCGTAATCGTATCGCCGTGCAGAATAAAGTGAATATGTCATTTATAGCGCACGGTGAACACTGTAAAAAAAAATAGAATAAAAAACAATAGTCGAATTGCTGTTTTTTAGTCACCACGCCTCTTAAAAATTGAATAAAAACTGATCAAAAAGTTGCATGCACCCCATGAAAACTACAATGAATTCCTCAGGGCCTCTAGTTTCCAAAATGGGGTCACTTTTAAGGGGTTTCCCCTGTACTGGTACCTCAGAAGCTCTGCAAATGCGACATGGCGCACAGAAACCAATCCAGCAAAATCTACATGCCAAATAGCACTGCTGCCTTTCTGAGCCCTGCCGTTTGTCCAACCAACAGTTTATGACCACATATGGGGTATTGCCGTAATCGGGAGAAATTGCTTTATAAACGTTGTGGTGCTTTTTCTCCTTTATTCCTTGTCAAAATTAAAAATTCGTACCTTTCATCAGAAAAATGTGATTTTCAATTGCACAGCCTAATTCCACAAAATGCAGCAAAAAACCTGTGGGATCTAAATGCCCACTATACCCCTCGATAAGTTCCTTGAAGGGTGTAGTTTTCCAAATAGGATCACTTTTGGGGGGTTTCCACTGTTTTGGCACTGTTTTGGCACCACAAGACCTCTTCAAGGTCTAAAGGAGGCGTCAAAATCCTCTAGGTGCTACTTTGCTTTGGAGGCCTGTGCTTTAGGCAATTAGCACACTAGGGCCACATGTGAGATATTTCTAAAAACTGCAGAATCTGGACAATAAGTATTGAATTGCTTTTTTCTGGTAAAACCTTCTGTTTTACAGAAAAAAATTGAACAAATAAGATTCTCTGACAAAAAAATGTAATTTGTAAATTTCACCTCTACTTTGCTGTAAATTCCTGTGAAACACCTAAAGGGTTAATAAACTTTCTAAATGCTGTTTTGAATACTTTGAGGGGTCTAGTTTCTAAAATTGGTGGATTATGGGGGTTTCTAATACACAGGCCCCTCAAAGCCACTTCAGAACTGAACTGGTACCTACAAAAAAGAGGCTTTTGAAATTTTATTCAAAATATGAAGTACAGTAAAAAATAGTGTAGTACCGTGTTATCCAGAAACAATATGCAATGTTAAAAACTTTTGTGTCAAAAAAGACAAAAGTATAGGAGGTATGATACCTTTATTGGCTAACCATAAAAGTTCTATATGCAAGCTTTCAGAGCACAGAGGCCCCTTCTTCAAATGAATGTCTTCCAATATACCGAACACAGATGGATCTTAAAAACCTACTGAAGAAACTGGCACAACTGAATAGCGAGATATTCTTCCTAACTGCAAAAAGGAGATATATCACCTCATGTACTAATTGTCTTTGTGTAACATCTAAATTATGTGCTTTTTTCGAAGACATTCATTTGTAAATGCCTGAAGAAGGAGCCCGTGTGCGCTGAAAGCCGCATATAGAACTTTTATGGTTAGCCAATAAAGGTATCATACCGTCTATACTTTTGTCTTTTTTTGACACGAAAGTATTTAACATTGCATATTCAAAATATGAGAAATTGCTGCTTATGTTCTAAGCCTTGTAACGTCCTAGAAAAAAAAGAATGTTCAAAAAATGATGCAAACATAAAGTATGGGAAATGTGAACTAGTAACTATTTTGGGTGGTACAACCCTCTGTCTTTCAAGCAGATGCATTTAAATTCAGAAAAATGCTATTTTATTCAAATTTTCCCTAAATTTTGCTATTTTTCACAAACAAACACTGAATATATCGACCAAATTTTATGACTACCATAAAGCCCCATGTCTCACAAGAAAACCATCTCAAAATCGCTTGGATAGGTTTAAGCATTCCGAAGTTATTACCACATAAAGTGAAATATGTCAGTTTTGAAAAATGGGCTCTGAGCCTTAAGGCCAAAACTAGGCTGCGTCCTTAAGGGGTTAATGACTTTAGAAATCCCAATCCCACATTAACTCTTAAAGGGCTGTTTCCACCTTACACATTTATGGCATATCCATCAGATATGCGATAAACGTCTGACACAGTGGGTACCAGCTCTGGGGCACGCACACATTTCCAGAACGGGGTCACCGAACACCACATCTGAGCAGAGAATGAATGGAGAGGTGACCGTACATTGACTTCCATGGGAGTTATGGAAACAGCCGTGCAAACTTGCTCAGCTTTTTCCGCAACTCCAATAGAACAGAATGGAGAGAGCTACGCACATGGACGGTCACTTCTGAATTCATTCTCCTGCTGCATGCGGCTGCCATGGATATGCCATAAATGTCTAATGTGGGAATAAACCTTTAATTATATTGGACACAAAGTTTGGTGGCTCCAGATAAAAATTACATTTGGATTCAAATGTCTTTCTTTAGAAACAAACATACGTAGTATTAGTAGTAATATGAACAACAAATGTAGATCTTCAATTATATGGTTGTTACAAAGCAATTTGAACACAATTTTAATATTAAAAGGCTTATCTAATGAAGAAGCGCCCGACAATCAGCAGTTATTGCCGAAGGGTACCATGTCTGGAACTACATTACATGCTGTCCTTTCAAATGAAAGACCGACCACGTAATACATGGGCAGGCTTGGCCCGTCAGAGCGAGGGACCCATGAGAATTTATAGTTGTTTTCATGTGACAATCCCTTTAAGAGCAGTAAGATTAAAGGTGATCCTCTGAAGTATTAAAATATTGAAAAAGGCACAGCTGTGTTCTTTGGTGGTAAAGGCAGGAAGTATAAATGTATTTTTGAACTATACCAGAACAATCACAGAACACACTGTGAAAAACAAGACTCAGATCAATATTCAAAAAATAACTTGTTTTAACCACAATTCCATTTTCACATTCTTGTTTTCTATAAATCTAAGACATAAAGGTCAGCAGCTTATATAGCTTGTGGTTTAGTGTGCACCGTTGTATACTATCTTATAGAAAAAACTCAACAAACATCTCCAGCTTCAGGGCCTCAGGACCCTGCAAACCAAAATTCTATTTTGCTTTTGACTTAGAAAAAAAACCAGTGCTAATAAAATTGACCTAAATGGACCCATGGCTACTCAGTAGAAGTGGGACATAAAAAATTATTGGCGTGAGCTTCACATTATATTTGGTCATAGAATGACTGGAGGAGGGCAACTTTGTGTGGTCATTGGTCATCTTCAAATAACAGTAACAGATGTCCAAATTAATTTAGTCTAAGTTTCAATCAGTCATATAAAATCAATTTGGCCACCTGTTTCTGTCAAAGTCAAGAATTGTTACCCTGGGCATGTCTAGTTCTAAACCCTCTTAACCAATGCATTATGAACTATAGTACATAAACAACAGGTTAAGATACCTTAACCCATTAATCCCTAAAGGTATTTTAAACCTTAATGACCGAGCAATTTTTTTAAGTTTTTCCTTTGCCACATTGAAAGAGCTATAACTTTTTATTTTTCTATCGACATAGCTGTATAAGGACTTTTTTTTACAGGACAAGTTTTATTTTATAATAGCACCATTTTGTGGTACATATAATTTATTGAACAAAAAAGAAAAAAAGAAAGATTCCAGAAACATCAAAGGCACATTTGGGATTATACGGCTGGGTTCACACGACCTATTTTCAGGCGTAAACTAGGCGTTTTACGCCTCGAATTACACCTGAAAACACGGCTCAAATATGTCGACAAACATCTGCCCATTCATTTCAATGGGTATGCCAGCGTACTGTGCCGACGACCTGTAATTTTACGCGTCAGTGTCAAAAGACGGCGCGTAAAATAACAGCGTCGTCAAAGAAGTGCAGGACACTTCTTGGGACGTAATTTGAGCCGTTTTTCATTGACTTCAATGAAGAACAGCTCCAAATTACGGCTGTAATTAACGCCTCACAAAACGCGAGTACGAGCAATTACGTCTGAAATTCAGGAGCTGTTTTCTCCTGAAAACAGCTCCATAATTTCAGCCGTAATTGTCGTTATCGTGTGCACATACCCTTAGAATTATTGAAATTTTTTTAATTACGTTTCTAAGTACATTTCAGAATATAAATATATCAAAAAAGGGGAAAGGGAAAGTGGACACAAAATGTAATAAAAATCTCCTGGCAAGCAAACCACATGAATTTAAACATTGCATTCCTCCCAAGCATGGATTCTCCTACCCTTTTGCAGTCCAGGATCTCCTTTACCTCGAATACATCAGAAGGACCGCTGGAAGCAACTGTGGAACTAGAAGTCTTGCTGTAGCGGTTCAGGACCACTGGTTTCAGGAGGGACACATGGAAGGAGTTAGGGATTCTGAGGGTAGGAGGCAGACGCAGCTTATAGGAGACAGGGTTGATTCGTTGCAGGATCTCGAAAGGACCAAGGAACCTGGGAGCGAACTTGTATGAAGGTACCCTCAAGCAAATGTTCTGAGAGGACAGCCAGACTTTAGTCCCAGGAAGATACTGAGGCGGCTCTCTTCTCTTAGAATCTGCCTTTCGCTTCATGCGATCTACTGCCAGCAAAATAGAGGACCGGGTCTGTTGCCAGATTTGCAGGAAGTCCCCATATGCAGAGTCAGTAGAGGGTACCTGAGATGAAGTTGATACAGGAAGAGGGACTCTGGGATGTTGACTGTACACGATGTGAAACGGAGTGGAAGTGGTGGACTCACTTGTGTGGTTGTTGTAAGAAAACTCGGCCCATGGAAGAAGCTGTACCCAGTTATCGTGCTGTGAAGAGATGACTTGCCCATTGGACTGGGGGTGATAGGCTGAGGAAAAGTCCAAACTCACATCCAGGAGTTTACAGAGGGCTCTCCAGAACTTAGAGGTAAACTGAACACCCCGATCTGACACGATGTGAAGAGGCAAGCCATGCAAGCGAAAGATGTGTAGACGAGGACGCCAGACGAGGAGCAGAAGGTAGGCCGGTCAGCGGGATAAAATGAGCCATCTTAGAGAACTGGTCCACCACCACCCAGACAGTGTTACATCCTGCTGAGGGGGGAAGGTCTGTGACAAAGTCCATCGCAATGTGCTGCCAGGGGGCATTGGGTACAGGCAAAGGTTTAAGCAGGCCGGCAGGCTTGGAGTGAGTCATTTTGTTAGAGGCACACACCGTGCAAGAAGAGACAAAGTCCAGAACATCCTTAGGTAGCGTGGGCCACCAAAAGTGACGAGCAATCAGGTCTCGGGTTTTACGGACACCAGCGTGCCCAGCAAGTTTAGAACTATGTCCCCAGCGGAGAATTCTTCTCCTGTCTGCCAACCGAACAAAATTCCTCCCAGGTGGGATGTCTCTAACCTGCAGAGGATTAGCAGTGACAATGCAGAACGGGTCTATGATGGTCTGAAGGGACTCCACCGTGTCTTCCGTCTCAAACGATCTGGACAGGGCATCGGCCCACACATTCTTGTCCGCGAGACGGTAGTGGAGCACAAACAGAAAACGGGTGAAGAACAGCGACCACCTGGCTTGACGAGGATTCAGTCTTTGAGCGGACTGAAGGTAAGTAAGATTCTTGTGGTCGGTGAAGATCAGGATGGAGTGAGCAGCGCCCTCCAGAAGATGTCTACACTCCTGCAGAGCCAATTTGATGGCCAGCAGCTCCCGATCTCCAATGGAGTAATTGCGCTCAGCAGAAGAAAACAGTCTAGAGTAGTAGCCACATACTACTGCCTTTCCTTTGGAGCTCCTTTGGAACAGAAGTGCACCTGCACCAACAGAGGAAGCGTCTACCTCCAGTGAGAACTGCCGAGATACGTCAGGATGATGGAGGATCGACGCTGAAGTGAAGGCTTTCTTGAGGCTAATAAATGCGGACTCTGCCTCTGGAGTCCACACTTTGGCGTTCACACCCTTCTTGGTAAGGGTCGAGATGGGAGACGTCAGAGAAGTTAGGAATAAACTGGCGGTAGAAATTGGCGAATCCCAGGAACTGCTGTATGGCCCTTAAGTCTTGGGGACGTGGCCACTCCAGGACAGCCTACACTTTCTCAGGATCCATCTTGAGGCCTTGATCCGAGATGATGTAGCCCAGGAAGGGCAGAGAACTCTTCTCAAAGACGCACTTCTCCAACTTGGCGTATAAATGATTCTCCCTCAATCGTAGTAGAACCTGACGGACATGCCTCCGATGAGTCGTCGGATCTGGGGAGAAAATCAAAATATCATCGAGATAAACAACAACACAGACATAGAGGAGATCTCGGAAGATATCATTAACGAACTCCTGAAACACTGCGGGAGCGTTACACAGTCCGAAGGGCATCACTAGGTATTCGTAGTGCCCGTCCCAGGTGTTAAAAGCCGTCTTCCATTCATCACCCCTGCGAATCCGGACTAGATTATAAGCCCCCCGCAGGTCTAGCTTAAAAAAAATTTTGGCCCCTCTTATGCGATCAAACAGCTCAGAGATGAGTGGCAACTGGTATTTGTTCTTGACTGTGATCAGGTTGAGGCAGGGAGAGAGGCATTAGGAACCAGTTCAATGGGGAAGTCATAAGTCCGATGTGGAGGCAGCGTCTCAGCCTCCCTTTTGCTGAAAACATCTGCATACTGAGCAAAATAGGGAGGCAGTCCCGCCAACGACTGAGGCAGAGGAGGCTTGACAGGATGGATCTGCAACAGACAACGACCATGGCACTTGGAGCCCCATTGGAGAACCTCTCCAGAATTCCAGTCCAGGACTGGGGCATGTAGTTGAAGCCAAGGCAGGCCCAGCAGAACAGGATTGATGGCCTTGGGCAAAACAAGGAAAGAAAGAAATTCAGAATGAAGTACTCGAACCTGGAGCTTCAACGGCTTGGTTTTAGAGATGATGGGATCCGGCAGAGGCAGTCCATTAACTGAGGCAACAGCCAAAGATGTCTCCAGGGGAACTGTGGGCAACTGAAGATGATCCACCAGCTCTTTCTGGATGAAGTTTGCAGCAGAGCCAGAGTCAAGATAGGCAGAAACTTGATGCGTCCTCTCGCCGGATACCAGCGTAACAGGAATAGTCAATTTGGAAGCGAATGCTCTGTTAGATTCCGTTCCACCTAGGGTTGTCTCTCCAACCAATCCTAGGGGTCTCTCCGGCCTCTGGGGACACAGACGCACAATATGGCCTCCATGGCCGCAATACAGACAAAGTCCAGAAGTGTGTCTGCGTTGTTTCTCCTGGGTAGACAATTTGACATAATTACCCTGCATTGGATCCTCTGGTGGGACGACTGAGGAGAATTGCGGGACAGCAGAATCCAGCCTGGGAAGTTCTCTCCCCCGGAGAACCTTTAGGGAACGTTCCCGGATCCTCATGTCAACAGGCGAGTAGGATAAGATCGTCCAGGGTAGATGGCAGATCACGAGCAGCCAGCTCGTCCTTGATCCCTGAAGACAGTCCCTGCCAGAATGTGGCCACTAAAGCCTCGTTGTTCCAGGTCAATTCAGCAGCCAGGATACGGAACTGGATGGCATACTCGCCCACGGAGAGGTCTCCCTGGTGTAGGGTTAGCAAGGATGCAGCAGCCGAAGAACCTCTCCGAGGTTCCTCAAAGATCGAGCGGAAGGTCTGTAAGAAGCACTGCAAGTCCCGGGTCTCTGGTCTCTGATGTTCCCACAGAGGATTGGCCCATGCCAGGGCTTTGCCAGTAAGGAGAGAGATGATGAAGGCGATCCTGACGTCATCCGAACAGAAGGACCTGGCATGTAGTCTGAAATGGATCAGGCACTGATTCAAAAATCCCTGCAGGACCTCGGATCTCCGTCATAGCGTGGAGGTAGCGGCAAGAAACACAGGGGGTTGGTACCGGTACAGACAGGAAGTGTAGCAGGAGGAACCGCAGGGACGGGTGCGGTGACGACTGTGGTTGGAGCGAGCATCCGATGGGCTATGGCGTTCACCGACAGGAGGAGCTGGTCTTGTCGTGAGATCCTCCATCTCGACCAGCATGGCTTGTGTCGTCAAAGTCTCAGCTTGACCAGCGGGGTCCATGGCCTGAGCGTACTGTCACGAAGCGGGTTAGTGGACCCACTAGGTCGTACCGCCGTAGCAGGAAGGCAGCTGGCCAAACCACAGGAAACCCAAGAAATACAATGTCCCGCACAAGGGTACCTGGATAGTCCAGACGGTGACCGAAGCTCTGGCACAGATGAGATGGGTGCAGCAGATGGCGCCGAACGTGGCGGATGACACAGGAGCCGCAAGTTGCGCCAGACGTGGCGGATTCCTCTGGACGTGGCAGATGACACAGGACGTGGCAGATTCCTCTGGACGTGACAGATGACACAGGGCGTGACAGATTCCTCTGGATGTGGCAGATGACACAGGACGTGGCAGATTCCTCTGGACGTGGCAGATGTCACAGGACGTGGCAGATTCCTCTGGACGTGGCAGATGACACAGGATGTGGCAGATTCATCTGGACGTGGCAGATGACACGGGACGTGGCAGATGACAGAGGACGTGGCAGATTCCTCTGGACGTGGCACGACTTGATACTAAGGCAAAGCACGGGAAAACAGGAACGGGGAACAAGGCACGGGTAACAACAGGAACGGGAAACACTAAGGGACCATTTGCAAGATAGACTGGAAAAACTAACAACGCTCAGGCAAGGATTAGAAGGCCAGGGGCCTTCTTATAGACCAGGAAATTGTGGCAGTTGATGATGATGACGATTTCCTTATTGTGTGCACTGGCCCTTCAAGGCCGGGCGCGAGCTTGCGAGCGCACCCTACGGGACACATCCGAACGGAGCGGAAGTGAGCGCTGGCGTCTCCTAGGAGGGAGACGGGGACCAGCGCTCACAGATCCATGGCTGCGGGCGTCGGGAGGTGAGTGAACCCGATGGCCCGCGGCCATGGACGCTACAAAAGTGACCTTTGAGATCATACATGGTAGAGTAATAGTGTCTGAAACATTCAGTGATACCGACCGGGTCATGAATTTTGCCGCCAGTGGGAGATGGAATTTTAGGAATATACGATGCTTGCGTACGGGGATGTAAAATCCTTGCCAAGAACCTGCCACATTTATCTGCAAATTCATACGAGTGTTTGCGCATCCGATCCTGAAATCTAGCATGCGATTGGTCTAGCAGAGAACGCAAGGATTATCGCATTGTAGTAAGCTCTGAAAAAACCTGTGAGGAAGGAGCGCGTTTATGACTGGATTCTAACTCCTGTATGCGCACAATGAGCCATGCAATAGCTACCCCTTTTTCCCTCTTCAATCGAGCCCATTGCTGAATTAGGACACCTCTAACCACGCACTTCAATGCCTCCCACTGTAGTGGTAACGGAGTAGAATGAAGGTAAGGGACAAAAAGACCGGAGCATGATCCGACCAAAACATGGGACCCACCTCAGAAGTAGGGTGCCAGGTAAGCAAGTGGTGGCTAACGAGAAAGGCATCTAAGCGACTGTACATATTATGTAAGAAAGAGAAATAAGTATATTCTTGTACCTGAGGATGAAGAATCCGCCACACATCAATCAATTGCATGGAGTGCATCGTAGTTTTCAAGGCCGCCAGTTGTGTCTTAGGAACAGCAGACCTGCCCGAGGAGGTATCATGTCTGGAAGCAAATGTCAAATTGAAGTCACCTTCCACAATTAAAACACCCTCCGAAAACTCCTCTAATTTCCTCAGAAAAACACGGCACACCTGAGCCTGATCCTGGTTGGGAAGGTAGAAATTAGCCAAAGTGAAAATCTTATTCCTAATGGACAGCTTAAGAAAGACAAACCGACCACTCGGGTCAATCATGACATCTATGGTTTTATGAGAAAGCGATTTGTGTATACAAATACTAGCCCCTTTGGACTTGGACTCCGGGTTAGCACTGTGGAACCAAACCGGATAATAGCGATTAGTAAATTGTGGTGTATGGCCCACCTGAAAATGAGTTTCTTGTAGGAACAAGATATGCACCCGCTCTTTGTGCATGTTATACAGTACCTGTGAGTGTTTTTCAGGGACATTAATCCCTCTAACATTAAAGGTACATACTTTCAATCTCCACCGTACTCAGGATAATCAAGCCAATACTATGCACTAAAGCAGCGAAGACAAAGACAAGACAAACAAGGAAGGGATAACACGACAACAAAGACAAACAAGACGGGTGAAACGATCACCCACTCCTTGATCTAATCAAGGAGAAACAATCCAATAGGCAATATAGACCGGATACAACCAGTGGGTCCCTAAGAGGAGAAGTGTCAGGACAAGGTCTAGCCAGCGCACCGCACCCCCCCCCCAACCCAGCAATAATATGAAACATAGCTGAATATACATACAAATGAATGAAAAAGGAAAAGGGAAAAGGAAAGGAAACCAAGTTATATGGAGTTAGGTCAAAAAACAAATGACATAAAGCATACAGCATAAGGCATATGGCATGGTCAGGAACAGAAAGAAACCCCAATAAAGAACCACCCTAAATACATTCATTGACAGCATAAATGTACATTTAGGCAAGTAAAATCAAGAAATAAACATTCACGTGGAAGTAATTCCTAGAGTCCATCAGGAGTAATCGACCACCAGCAAATGGCCATTATTCGATGAAGGAGTATCCACCTAGAATAAAAGGAAAATAAGCAGGCGGCAGTCTCATCATGTGGAAATATATAACCCCAGCACACACAGATGTACGCAAAAGATCCAAATGCAAACAAATTTAAGTTTTATTGCAACAAAAGATGGTAAAGTTGAGGTGGAAAGCGACTTGGAAAAGACGTTTCGGCCGAACCTCGGCCTTTGTCACGGTTGCTGTAAGACGATATCACTGGTATGGGTTGTCCACAGGGAATATCCGGCGGACAACCCATACCAGTGATATC
Organism: Rhinoderma darwinii; assembly: GCF_050947455.1. Classification (NCBI taxonomy): domain Eukaryota; kingdom Metazoa; phylum Chordata; class Amphibia; order Anura; family Rhinodermatidae; genus Rhinoderma; species Rhinoderma darwinii. The sequence continues at coordinate 45,773,282 of NC_134699.1, read as the reverse complement.
GTCTTACAGCGACCCTGACAAAGGCCGAGGTTCGGCCGAAACATCTTTTCCAAGTCGCTTTCCACCTCAACTTTACCATCTTTTGTTGCAATAAAACTTAAATTTGTTTGCATTTGGATCTTTTGCGTACCTCTGTGTGTGCTGGGGTTATATATTTCCAATATTGTGGGATTATCGTCCCTACCTTACTAGCACCATGCCAATTGATTGAGGAGTGCATCCCAATATCTATTTTTGAGCCTCATCATGTGAACATGGGAGCAGTAGACAACAGCCCCATAGGATGGAGGCAAAAATAAAGATCCAACAGCAGAACGCAGAGTAGTCGTCAGGAAGGAGACACATCGGATCAGCATCACGACCACCATTATGCCTCATAGGAGATGGAGGTGAGCGACCACGCCTGCGATCGTGAAAGTGGAGGTGGAGGAGGAATGTAAGGCCATTCAGGTATAGAGACTCGTGGCAAATGGAGAGCAGCACAAAATTCAGAGATATCCCCGGGGTCTCGAACCTGTAACTGAAAGGGGTGACCCCACGAGTAAGAAATCTCATGCTCTCTCAGCAAATCCAGCAAAGGACGCAGCACTCTGCGTTTGTCCAGTCATCCTGGACAAGTCAGACAGTAGTTGAATCTTGACACCATTCAATAACACTTTGCCTTTATCACGGGCCTTTCTCATAATCTGCTCTTTGAGAGCGAAGAAATACACACGGCATAAAACATCTCTAGGCCTGTCAGGATCTGGATTACAAGGACCAAGAGTCCTGTGAGCTCTATCTAACTCCAGAGGATCACCAGCAGGGCGCTCCAGTAAGGAATTAAACAGCGACTGTAAAGTGGGTAAGAGTTGCCCAGGAGAAACATCCTCAGGAATGCCCCGAAGCCGAATATTGTTACGGCGGTTCCGATTTTCATGATCCTCCGACAAATTAAAGAGCATATGAATCTGATGAGAGTGTTGATCCAAACGATCTGCATGTGAAAAAGTGGTTGGTGAAGGCAAAAGGGTACAATCCTACACTGAAATGTAGTGAGGTCCAAACACCAGAAGAACTGTGCTGAATTAACCATGAATAAAAACCACATAATTCTATACTCAGGGATTGTGGGTAAAACGGTCATCATCCCACCAACCAGCAGGACTAAACATTAAATATTAGTGTGTTGCATTGGCCAGGTATCAAACTACAGAATGCAAATCTCAGGATTAGAGATGAGCGAATTTATGAAAAGTTCGGTTCGGCTGGTTCGCCGAATTTCATGAAAATGTTCGATTCGGACCGAACTAGTTCTGACCGAACCTGTAATACAAGAAAGCCCCTAAAAATCGTGTATAACACTGTTTAAAAGCCCTAGAAGCCCTGTATAACACTCTTAGGTCACCCATGAGTGTATCCAAGTACTTTTGAGCTGTCTTTAAGGCAAAGTTAGTGTCAAAGTTACGCCAACATGTATGGATATAGGAAAATGGATGGGACACTGTAATAACTAACAGAAACCACTGCACTTGTGCATGTTGTATGCTTAATGCATTGTTAAAAAAGGTACAAAAATTAACCATTTTAGGCGGCTGATGCCTGCCAGGGTTCATACATATAAGGTGGTAAAAGAAGAAGCAATGGCTTTTGACAAGCCCTCAAAAAATGGACCCTTTATGGTGGCAGATGCCTGCCGGGGTTCATCCATACATGGATGTAAAAGCAGCAAGCAATGGCTTTTCACAAGCCCTCCAAAAATTTACCCTTTTTATTGGCAGATGCCTGCCGGGGTTCATCCATACATGGATGTAAAAGCAACAAGCAATGGCTTTTCACAAGCCCTCCAAAAATATACCCTTTTTATTGGCAGATGCCTGCCGGGGTTCATCCATACATGGATGTAAAAGCAACAAGCAATGGCTTTTCACAAGCCCTCCAAAAATATACCCTTTTTATTGGCAGATGCCTGCCGGGGTTCATCCATACATGGATATAATGTAAAAGCAACAAGCAATGGCTTTTGACAAGCCCTCCAAAAATTTACCCTTTTTATTGGCAGATACCTGCCGGGGTTCATCCATGCATTGATGTAAAAGCAACAAGCAATGGCTTTTCACAAGCCCTCCAGGCCTGCTTGTAGCAGACGGCAGTGGAGGTGTATTGGTGGTAGTAGAGGTAGCCAACGGACAGCAAGGGTGGTGGTAGTAGTAGTAGTAGTAGTAGCAGCACATTAAAAGACACTGGACAGTCACAGGACAAAGCCGTGTGGTGGGGCAGGCCTCAGGCCTGCTTGTAGCAGATGGCAGTGGAGGTGTATTGGTGGTTGTAGAGGTAGCCAACGGACAGCAAGGGTGGTGGTAGTAGTAGTAGCAGCACATTAAAAGACACTGGACAGTCACAGGACAAAGCCCTGTGGTGGGGCAGGCCTGCTTGTAGCAGATGGCACTGGGGGTGGATTGGTGGTGGTTGACTGGTAGTAGTGGTGGTGGTGGACTACTGACAGCACGGGTGGTGGTGGTAGTAGTAGCTGCATCAACAGCACAGCAGCACATTAAAAAAGAGTGGACAGGACAAAGCCCTGTGGTTGTTTTTCTGATACTTGTCAGAGGTACTGCGGATGGTGCTGTGTATGAGGACCGGCGTTGGATACTAGGCAGACACAGACAACATGGAATATCAAGCCAAGGCTTCCTTTGGAACAAAACATGTGGAAAATAAACTGTGGCAGAATTTTACAATCCCCAAGATAAAAAGAGGACATTAAAAAAAGACTGTGGTGGGGCAGGCCTGCCCATAGCAGACGGCAGTAGAGGTGTATTGGTGGTAGTAGAGGTAGCCAACGGACAGCAAGGGTGGTAGTAGTAGTAGTAGTAGTAGTAGTAGTAGTAGCAGCACATTAAAACAGACTGGAGAGTCACAGGACAAAGCCCTGTGGTGGGGCTGGCCTCAGGCCTGATTGTAGCAGACGGCAGTGGAGGTGTATTGGTGGTAGTAGAGGTAGCCAACAGACAGCAAGGGTGGTAGTAGTAGTAGCAGCAGCACATTAAAAGACACTGGACAGTCACAGGACAAAGCCCTGTGGTGGGGCAGGCCTCAGGCCTGCTTGTAGCAGACGGCAGTGGAGGTGTATTGGTGGTAGTAGAGGTAGCCAACAGACAGCAAGGGTGGTAGTAGTAGTAGCAGCAGCACATTAAAAGACACTGGACAGTCACAGGACAAAGCCGTGTGGTGGGGCAGGCCTCAGGCCTGCTTGTAGCAGACGGCAGTGGAGGTGTATTGGTGGTAGTAGAGGTAGCCAACAGACAGCAAGGGTGGTAGTAGTAGTAGCAGCACATTAAAAGACACTGGACAGTCACAGGACAAATGCCCTGTGGTGGAGCAGGCCTCTTCATGCCTGCTTGTAGCAGACGGCAGTGGAGGTGTATTGGTGGTAGTAGAGGTAGCCAACGGACAGCAAGGGTGGTAGTAGTAGTAGCAGCACATTAAAAGACACTGGACAGTCACAGGACAAAGCCCTGTGGTGGGGCAGGCCTGCTTGTAGCAGACGGCACTGGGGGTGGATTGGTGGTAGAAGTAGTAGCAGCACCAACAGCGGCACATTAAAAAAAGAGTGGACAGGACAGAATCCCATAGTAGAAGGTGGCAGTAGCAGGCGGCAGTGGCAGCAGCAGCAATGTCAGATCTAATCAGTGGCATCAGGCACAGGGGTTTTAAAATCCTCACCGATCCACGCTTGATTCATTTTCAGAAACGTGAGATTTTCCAAGCTGTTGGCGGACAATCTTGTTCGCTTAGGGGTGACGAAGCCCCCTGCTGCGCTGAATACCCTCTCTGACGCTACACTGGAGGGTGGACAAGACAGTACACACATGGCAAACTGGACCAGTTCTTGCCAATTATCCAATCTGCTGACCCAGAAGTCCATGGGGTCTGGGATCAGGATTTCTGACGGAGAAAGGGCACAGTCCAGGTACAAGTGAACCTGGTTGTTTAGGTGCTGGACCTGGTGATGGTGAACAGTGGGGAGCGGAGAGTGGCCCCCCGGTCAGACATGCTTGCAGCAGGTGTTTGCCGTTTGAAAGCCGTGACAAGCTGGCTGCATTGCTTCTCTCGATAATAAGCCAATTTTGCCTCCCTCTCGGAAGGCGCAAAAAACTCCCCCGTTCGGGCTTTATACCGAGGGTCTAAAAGTGTGGGTATCCAGTACTCATCTCTTTGCTTCATGCTAACAATACGACAGTCATCGCGCAAGTAACAAAGCATACAGCTCGCCATCCTGGCCAGCGTTTCAGAGGGCCCGGTTGGTTTCATCTCCGCCCCATACTGCCATGGTTGTCCATCATCAAGGTCGTCGTCAGACTCGTCATCACCATCACTGTCATGTTGTGCGGCTGCCTTGTCCCCTATCCCTTCCTGTGATTCCATCTCCAAATCCAGCTCCTCTTCAAGTCCTGTTTCCTCATCCTCCTCCTCCTCCTCCTCCTCAACATCCATAGCCAGATGTGATCCTTCCTCCGTCCTTTGCTGAATCATCGCTGTGAGCGTTTGCTCCATAATGAATATCAGCGGCATAACATCGTTCATTCCGCTAGCGTCACAGCTCACAAATCGTGTGGCCTCTTCAAAGGGCCTCAAAACGCGACCAGCTGCCAGTGCCTGAGCTCAAAATTACACTGGCTCCAAACGCTGCCCGTCTGCTGCATCAGGAAATCATTCACCGCTTTCCGCTGTTCGTACAGACGGTCCAACATGTGCAGGGTGGAATTCCAGCGTGTTGGAACGTCGCAAATCAGGCTGTGTTCTGGGATATTGTTTTGACGCTACAAGTCCAGGAGGGCGTGCTTAAATGCAAACCCTCCTGGACATGGCCAGCACACCCTTCAAACCAACATATGACTTTAAGAAGCGTGTTATGACCAGATTGATCACATGTGCCATGCAAGGAGCGTGTGTCAGGTGACCTAGACGCAGTGCAGCCACAACGTTCTTCCCGTTATCAGAGACAACATTGCCCAGTGTGAGTTTCAGAGGAGACAGCCAGCGTGCGATTTCCTCCTTGATGCACCTCAGCAGCTCCTGCCCTGTGTGGCTTTTCTCGCCCAGGCTCAGCAGGTGTAAGACAGCGTTGTGGCGCTTCACCTTGCACCTATGAAAAGAGGAGGGAGGAGGAGTGGAAGATACGCTGTGTCCTGTCGGGGACGGGAAGACCTCCATTGAGGAGGGCAAGAAGGAGGAGGAGAAGAAGGAGGAGGAGGATGGTAGGCGCCTGGTGTCCGGAGTTGAACCAGAAAGATACAAGCGTGGAGGTGGTAATGCCTGGCATTGCTGCGGTGGTGCATCGGACTGCAAAATATTGACCCAGTGGGCCGTGAAAGACATGTACTGTCCCTGCCCATAGTTGCTGCTCCACGTGTCGACGGTGGCATGTACCCTGCTGCACACGGATAATTGCAAGGACTGGCACACCTTTCCCTCCACGTGCTTGTGCAAGGCAGGGACAGCTGTTTTGGAGAAGTAATGGCGGCTAGGTATTCGCCACCTAGGCTGAGCGCACGCCATCAATTGCTTGAAGCCGGCGGAGTCGACCAGGTGGTACGGGAGCGACTGCACCACCAACAACTTAGCCAGGTGTGAATTAAGCCGCACGACAAGTGGATGACTGGGTATATATTGTTGCTTATTGGACAACGATTCCGTAATGGATAACTGACGGGACGTAAGAGGAGCACTAGATGACAGTGATGATGATGATGACAACGACATGGTGGATAAGGCCTGGCTACTACTTAGATGACAGGGACTCGGAGCAGCAGCAGCGGCAGAGGAGTCTTCATTAGATGTACATGATGGTGGGGCATGTCGATTGTCCCACATGGCCTTGTGATGCCGCTCCATGTGTTTACGTAGAGCAGTAGTTCCTACATTGCTGCCCTGCCCATGCCTTACTTTCTGCTTGCAGATATGGCACTGTGCCATGTTTTCGTCCTCCGGGAAGGTACAGAAAATCTGCCACACGGCAGAGTACCGTAAAGAGGTAGTACCACGTCGTCCACCACCACCACCACCACCACCCGAGCTTGCCCCTTGTCTGGCAGGCTTTTTTCAGGAGCCTACACCAGCATCAGTGTCGCCGTCACCGGCTCCTGAGCTGACCTTACCGCTGCAACGTTTTGCAGATTGACTTCTGCCCCTACCTCGGCTTGGCTGTTTATCACTGCCAGTGCCGCCACTACTACCCTCCTCCTCTGACGCCGTCATCACCTCGTCACCTGGTTCCCACGTCCTGTCTAAAACAACATCATCATCATAGCCCTCCTCATCATCCCCGCCACTTTTGTCACTGTGTTGTGAATGTGAAGTGACATCATGGCGGGCTCCATGCCCCCCCCCATTACTGCGTCTGCCACCACGGCTACCACCACCAACACCCCCACTACCACAGCTATGCGTCTGGGACATCCCTTCCACCTCCACCACCGCCGCAACACACTCCGTTGGCTGACTCGCGGAAAACAAATTATCATCACTATGTTGTTCAGTATCTTCCTTCGCACCCGAGGAGATGTCTCTTAGGACTCTCAGGAAAGATGGCTTCCCGCTAGGAAGGGGGAGTGAAGACATAGATGATGGAATGGAAATGCTAGAAATACCCATATTACTACTGTCACTGTGCCAAGGAACTGTAGTGGATCTGGAATCCAACGAAACCTGGCTTGAAGCCAGATCGTCAGAGTCTTCCTGCTGAGATGACCGCGAGCCAGCCAACCAGTCCACAATGGCAGTATTGTCTAAAGTAACCCGCCCACCGGAGGAGATGGACAAGTCTGGCTTGCTGATACTGCTACTACTACCAGCAGGCACATGGCTGCTGCTACTAGTGGAACTGGGCACATGTCTTGTGCCACAAATGCTGGTACTGGGTCTGGCACCAACAGATCCAACATTTGGACTGGAAGAGGACACGGCATGGGTGTTTTTTCCTCTACCCCGTCCTTTCACCACCTTTTTTTTAGCAGACATTTCACTGCTGGAGTGCAGCAAGTTGAATCAAAACCCGGGGGATGAGCCCCTTCTAAAAGCGTATTCACACACTGGCTTCGCAAATGGCAATGAATGAGAATTTCTATCAGCCACGCCGCGGTGCACTCAGGGAATGCTGGGCGTTGTAGTACTACGTCTACTACAAAGGCTGCCTGTATTGCAAGTTGGATTGTTATTTGTTTGTTATGTTAACGGCCGGGGATGAGCCCCTTTTAAAAGCGTATTCACACACTGACACTGGCTTTGCAAATGGCAATCAATGAGAATTTCTATCAGCCACGCCGCGGTGCACTCAGGGAATGCTGGGCGTTGTAGTACTACGTCTACTACAAAGGCTGCCTGTATTGCAAGTTGGATTGTTATTTGTTTGTTATGTTAACGGCCGGGGATGAGCCCCTTCTAAAAGCGTATTCACACACTGACACTGGCTTGTCAAATGGCAATGAATGAGAATTTCTATCAGCCACGCTGCAATGCACTCAGGGAATGCTGGGCGTTGTAGTACTACGTCTACTACAAAGGCTGCCTGTATTGCAAGTTGGATTGTTATTTGTTTGTTATGTTAACGGCCGGGGATGAGCCCCTTCTAAAAGCGTATTCACACACTGACACTGGCTTGGCAAATGGCAATGAATGAGAATTTCTATCAGCCACGCCGCGGTGCACTCAGGGAATGCTGGGCGTTGTAGTACTACGTCTACTACAAAGGCTGCCTGTATTGCAAGTTGGATTGTTATTTGTTTGTTATGTTAACGGCCGGGGATGAGCCCCTTCTAAAAGCGTATTCACACACTGACACTGGCTTGGCAAATGGCAATGAATGAGAATTTCTATCAGCCACGCCGCAATGCACTCAGGGAATGCTGGGCGTTGTAGTACTACGTCTACTACAAAGGCTGCCTGTATTGCAAGTTGGATTGTTATTTGTTTGTTATGTTAACGGCCGGGGATGAGCCCCTCCTAAAAGCGTATTCACACACTGACACTGGCTTGGCAAATGGTAATGAATGAGAATTTCTATCAGCCACTGTGCACTGACTCAGGGAATGCTGGGCGTTGTAGTACTACAAAACCTGCCTGTATTGCAAGTTGGATGCAACGGGGATGAGCCCCTTATAAAAGCGTATTCACACACTGGCTGAGTAGTGAGTAGTGGATGAGCCCCTTCGATTGCTGGATTCCTGCCTTTTAGATTCCTAAAGCTTTCCCTTACTGCACAGAGATGCTATCCCTACAGCTCCTGTCTCTAAAATGGCCGCTGAGCTCCGTGCATAGACTTTTATTGCAGGCTTGAGCCCGCCCCTATGCTGCTCCCCGATTGGCTGGGAGAGCCGTTTGCAGGGCATTATGGGGTAGCCTGATGTCAGGTGATATTGTGAAATCCTCCATTTTAGATCTAACATGTGGCAGGCGCCAAAATGTAGCCGGGTTCGGTCAAAACGGGTTCGGCCGAACCCGGTGAAGTTCGGATTCGCTGCGAACCGAACTTTTCCCGATGTTCGGACCGAAACCGGGTTCGGTTGTCCCGGTTCGCTCATCTGTACTCAGGATTGTGGGTAAAACGGTCATCATCCCACCAAACAGCAGGACTAAACATTAAATATTAGTGTGTTGCATTGGCCAAGCAAAGGTGTCTTCCAGTGCATTGGTGGTTCAGTGGTAGAATTCTTGCCTGCCATGTGAAAGGTCTGGGTTTGATTCCCGGCCAATGCAACACAGTACTGTTTAATGTGGTTAATTCAGCACAGTTCTTCTGGTGTCTGGACCTTACTACGTTACTTTCTTTTTTTTTGTGTACGTTCCCTACATTACTTTCTCTTCTGAATACTTTTTTTTAGACGAGAAAAAAATGAATGGTTACCCAACCAACATGGGGGGCTCGAACCCACAACCCTGAGATTATGAGTCTCATGCTCTACCGACTGAGCTAGTCAGGCTTCTCTTTGAATGTTTTTCTACCGCGCCTGAGCTGATCACAACATTTTTGAGCACTCTTAGTGAGATCATTGGACCGGCAGAAGCAATTTGTTGGAAAAACAAAGCTGCCTTCCAGATCATTGGACCGGCAGAAGCAGTTTGCTTGAAAAAAAAGGTGACTCCCAGTGCATTGGTGGTTCAGTGGTAGAATTCTCCCCTGCCACGCGGGAGGCCCGGGTTCGATTCCCGGCCAATGCAACACAGTACTTTTTAATGTTTGGTCCTACCAACATTGAAGTGATGGTTATCCCCTTTTGCCTTCCACAACCATTTTTCAAAAGGCTGTATAGTGTTTTTGTTCTGTTTTTTTAGTAAAGTGTTTGGTGGGATGATGAGCGTTTTACCCACAATCCTGAGATTTGAATTCTGTAGTTTGATACCTGGCCAATGCAACCAAAAAACGTGGTCCTTTTGGGTTTTTGTCTCTCCCAGCCTTATAATACCAGCCTGCAGTCGCTCCAGTACCCGACCATCACTACAGATGGTCGGGTACTGGGTGTTACCCGGCTCTTCCCGGTACCCCTGGTGGTGGTGGGTAACGGGGTAATATTGGGGGATTACTGTTAGCTTTTTACTGGCTAACGCTAAGCCCTGTCTTACTATGGATGCCGTCAAGCAGACACGGCCATTACAAAGGCGGTAATATAATTTTAAAAAAACAAAGACATAAGAAAACATTTTTTATTGAAATAAAAACTCCCCCACACAACCCTCTTTCACCATTTTATTTAAAAAAAACAATAACAAATAACTTACATTATCGAAGTAGTCCAACTAATCTATGACTTAGTCTAAATGGTCCAGCTGAACATAACAAAAAAATAAAAGTTAGCAGTATCAAAAATATAAAGCCTATACTTTTTTCTCCCCTGCGCCACAATAGAAACTAGAAGTCAAGGAAAAATAATTTCCCTTCATGTAACTCTGCTTCCTGTCAACTGAAAAGTCATCCACCAGAGGGAAAAAATGTTTCCCCATTGTGGAGTACAAGAAAGTCTAATTCCCAGATGGGGCTTTCTTGTACTCATCGGGAAACATTTTTCCTTCTGACAGATTATTTTTCCATTGACAGGTGGCAGAGGGGTGGTAATAGGGGTGGTGTTAGGGGGAAAATATGGTCTGTTCACAGTTTGTGTTTTTTCCACACCTGCCTTAGATTTCAAGCCTATATCCGCCCCTGTGTGCAGAATATCACAAGTTCACAACAAAGCTTGCAGAGGAGAAGGGCACGCCACAGGACCATGATACAGAGAGCGCGTCTAACGAGTGAGTATGGCTGGCTTTGCAACTCTACACCTCTCCTCGGCTTCCACATGTTATTGCATGAGAGGAGGAGGAGAAGGGTGGACTGTGGCTGATAACATTCACTGCTGGTATATATTTATACGTGCGGTATATTCACTGCTGCTATTTATGGATCTGTGCGGTATATACACTGCTGGTACAAATTTATTTATAGGTTGTGCACAGTTTATTTTTTGCTTTGCTACTGTTCCATATGCCTTACTTTCTAAATACAAATTTTTGCCCCTTGCAGTTAAAGGGGTTGTTCCAAGATTAAATGTTACCCCCCTGTCTACAGGATAGGACATAACATGCTGATCGGTGGGGGTCCGACCACTGGGACCTCCACTGATAAATAGAACGGTGGTCCCTTGTACCCTTGAGTAACTGGAGCGGCAAGGTGTGTGCTTGACCAGCAGCGTCATTAACTCAGGGGTACGAGGGAGCCCCTCGGATCAGCATGTTATCTCCTATCCTGTAGAGAGGGGATAACATTTAATCTTGGGACAACCCTTTTAAGGCCTGAACATGCAGTGAATAGTTTTCAGATTATATTACTGGCTCGATGATTACATTCATTCCTAGTCCGGTCTGTGTAGTTTCAGGTTTACAAATATTACGGATTGGTTGTACAGATCCAACAGACGTGGACAGAAAGAAAGTGCCGCATGCGTTACTATCCTGACTGTAAAGAGCCATTAAAGGGGCCCTGACACAAATCTGAACACTGACATTGTTGTTTAATTTTTGTGTTTGCATTTTGGATACACGTTGCCCATGTCATTTTACTAGTACTTATAGCTGGGGCAATATAGGGATATTTACTACACAATTGCCTGTAGCATTATGAGACCTTCCAGCTTATAACAATGATGTTCAATAATGTATTTTTTTGTTTACACAGTTATAATTTTTTTGTTTAGTTTTACAAGTTGTTTCTTACTTACGTTTTTGTTTTTTTTGTGTGTGGACGGGGGGGGGGGGGCGCCATTTCCATTTTCGCCTCAGGCAGCAGAAAAGCTAGAATCGGCCCTGTATATAGTATACACTTTATTACGTTTGTGTGGCAAGACCTATCTTGAATGTACCAATAGGTTGTGTACTGTCTGGATTCTTACAGGTACTATCGTGCTAAGGACTTTTGCATAGACTATATAGACTGTTGCTTGGCCAGCTGCCACTCCGCTATGGCAGAGCGGCCTATTGTCCACAAACCCCTAGATCGTGACGCAAAGCGTTTAATAATACATACATCACACATAATATAGAGATCCCTTTATGTGGCGTTATGGAGGTGCGAAGTCTTATTCCAGAGGGCTGTAATACAACCGTATCTTCGAGCCTGGTAATGACCGTAATATGGATGTTAAAATGGGGGCATATTATGCACTTCTGAAACATGTCACAATTGTTTATTCATCAAAAAAACAATGTTTTATGGAGATTACAAAAAAATAGATAATACAATCATAGGAGGAAATGTCAAATATCCATAATTTCTAATTAGTCTAACATTTTTAATGGTTATTGTTAGAGTTTTCTCTGTTTTAAAGAAGACAAAATTAAAGTGCATTGGAATTGTATTGCAATCATCTTCATTGGTCATTACATGAACAGATATAACATTCATTGTCTACATTGATCAACCTGCAGCAAAATATCTTTGGAAATTATTTTGAAACATTGACAGCAATATATGGTATAGTATTCTAAAAAGTGGTATTAGGAGAATGTAATGACAGAACCTTCAGTTTGATACATAAGTGCTATTCCTAACTGGGAACAAATAAGTCAAATATACAACGCTCACAACCATGTCTGGTTTTCCTTCCCAGATTATTATATATTCCACTATGGAACACCATGAAACAGGGAGCAGCTACTCTACAGATAGAGGCTAATTTTGAGTTCACTGGGACAAAAAAAACAAACAAAAGAAAAACAGACTTGGAGAATCTCGGAACATGTACACCAGTGGCTCTAAGGCCCTTTGCCCACTTCCGTTTTTTCCTTCAGGGTGCTAGCCGTTTTTTTGACGGCTAGCACCCTGACCCATTAATTTCAATGGGGCCATGCACACTTTAGTTTGACGGTCCCATTGTTCCGTTCCGACAAAAGTAGAGCATGTCCTACTTTGGTCCGAGATACCGTGACCGTGGGGCCCATACAAGTCAATGGGTCCGTCCAAAAAACTGAAGGCACAGGGAAGGCATCCGTGTGCCGTCCATGTGTTACAGAGCCGTTGCCTAGCAACGGCCAGGCGGGCATAAGCACATGTAGAGAGAGATATTGCACTGCACTAATCGGCAGCCCCTTCTCTCTATCCAGCACTGATAGAGAGCAGAGGCTGCTGATCAGTGCTGGATAGAGAGCGATAGCGATAGAAAGAAAAAGAAGTTCATACGTACCCCGGCCGTTGTCTTGGTGACGCGTCCCTCTTTTGACATCCAGTCCGACCTCCCTGGATGACACGGCAGTCCATGTGACCGCTACAGCCGGTGATTGGCTGCAGCAGTCACATGGGATGAAACGTTATCCCAGGAGGTCGGACTGGAGGAAGAAGCAGGTAGCTCTGGGTAAGTATAATCTTATTTTTTTCTGAGTTGGGGTTTTTGAAGGAAATATTAGAAATCTATATTGGGAGCATCACGCATGGTACTCACTGTCCAGCGGTAGTCACTGTCCAGGGTGCTGAAAGAGTTACTGCCGATCAGTGCAGCCCCTCCTCTATCCAGCACTGATCATAATTCTTTCAGCACCCTGGACAGTGACTACTGCTGGAAAGTGAGTACCATGCGCGGCGCACGGAAACACAGAAGTGTACACGGAGTACACACGGGAACCACACTGATCCAATCACGGACACACGGATCCGTTAAAATCGGCCATGAAAACGGTGATGGAAGTGTGCATGAGGCCTAGGTAAGTTTGAATCTCAAAGACCTCAGTTATATAGAAGTATATTTGCTTCAGAGTTTGGACAATTTCTCTCAGTGTTCAAGGCAGGTATTCAGAATTCACCTGTACCCATGGTCTCTAAAGTTCTGCATGATAATTGTTGGATGGACTATCTTCAAGTTTCCCCCTAGTGTTCTCATTTATAATACATAATTCCCACTTCCCTCCACCCCTTTGCACATGGCTACATCTGGCTACCCTACAATGTATTTGTGACCGGCGCAATATTCTCACCAATGCATTCAAGGGTGGACTGCATCAGACCCTGGCATCTACAGCATAAATCGGCCACTTGAACGCTGTTCAATGAGTTGCACAAAAAAGGGCTGTGCCCTTTTGTTTTTGGTCCATAAATTGTGCTGTCCAATAAAGCCCTTGGCGGCCAATTACTCTGCCTAACCTTTTTCCTAGCTATGCTTTGCCGTTTTATCTACATGTTATGATGCATGATTTTTCTATATTCACAAAGCTCTGTATAGAGCGATGTAGTATATAGTATACACATTGCATGCAATACTAATAATAGAGTCCAGTCCAGAAAATGTTTTTTAAAGGGCAGCTATAGCCAGGGATGAAAATCTTTCAGATTTTTTGTCTTTAGGGTGCATTAACATATGAACTAATAATTGAGTAATAAATATATATTCCAAATACTTCATCATGAGTGGAATGGACTTGAAAAGTGACAACCATTATGCTAAAACAAGAATTGTTCTGAGAACTGTTGTCACCTCCCTTTACCCACTTTTGTTGGTAGGTCATACAGAGTATTTTACTAATTAAAGAATGTAAATTAACACATACAAAAATCTGTAGTTTAACACGAGGCACATTTGGAACATAAGAATCTGTGTGTAATATAAGTTCATGCCAAACAGAAAAACTGATCTAAACTTCCACCATAAATACACATCGCTAGAACTGCATTTGTGTACGTGGGTGTCATGATGTTAATATGAACCAGGAACAGGGCCCATTTTAATTACTTAATTATATGCCCCAGCCTACATCAGGGGCGTAGCTAAAAACAGACAATAACTGTTAAATCCCCCATCGCTCCAGCACTATTGCTCCTGTGGTCCCTCTGTCGGACTCTGTTTACATCGCAGCAGTGATGACATGCCATACTAGAACTTGACCGCTACAGCCAATCACTGTCTACAGCATTAAGCCAGTAAGTATGGCACATGAACGTTGCAGGCATTGCTAATGCAATGTAAAAAGAGACCAGCAGGGGAACACGGGAACATCAGATCTGGAGCGGCGGGGGATTTATAAGAGCTGAATATTGTCTGTTCAGATATTTTATTTAGCAGCCCTTAGGTGTGACTGCTCAGCATGACACATATACACAGTGGACTCAGTGGTTAGCAGCTGGTAGCTGCTGCCTTACTATCAGCAGCTACTAGTAGCTAGTCTAATTACTTACAACCCCTTTAAGGCATAGGTATAGAAAATATATTGCGTGTACTGTATGATGTATTATATAACAGGTGTAATATTAAATGTACATGATATTTTTCTCCCTTTCCAATAGAGGTAATTTGTTAACCAGTTTCATTGCACTTTTGTAGTACATAGCACAGTCCTTACGTCAGACATCAGCTGCACAAGACATATGTTAAATATGCTGCAAATTTTTAGTACTTTGCAGCACTTTCTGGCTAAGATAACTGTTTAACACTGTGTCACAATGGAAATTTGTGGGGCGTGGCTTGAGCTGCACAGAGAACGGATGCATTTTCTTAGTGCTCCTGCTCCCTCCACAGTATCGGCTGCCATCCTCTGAACAGAAGGACTTTGGGGAGATCTGCTGGCCAATGCTGCCTCCCCATGATTGAGAGGAACGTTTTGAAGGTCGAATTGGCCAAAAATATGCCACTTTCAGTTGCGGCCTACACGCGTGACTGAATTTTCGGCCGGCCTGACCGGCGGTTGCTGCACTAGGGGACCAGCGGTAAGAAAACACCAGGAAACCGGATGCCTATACCCTGACACATTAGCAGAGACTATCCCTGAGGCCTGGGTTTATTTGGGGACCAAAACACACACCGGCACCTTATTTTAAACCCCATATATAGCGGCCCTTACCTCCCTGGCTTAGAAAATAAGTTGCTGCTGCTCCCAAACTTGCATGCAACACAGGTAGGCCTGATTCAGTTTAAAACTGCAAAATCTGTACCTAGACACTTTATTTTGGCGAATTGGAAAACACTATCAATAGGCAACACTAAGGCCTCAACCAGCCTTTCATTTTATTACTCCATCTCTGTTACTTGATTGTCTAACTGCCCGAGACAGACTCCCACCACCTTGAATAATGCTTATTTGATTCTGGAAGATCAAGAGAACAGGAGCAAATGCAAAAATATTCGGATAAGTGGTCTGCCCGAAACTGTGGCGACAGAAGCTCTTTCCTCGGTAGTTCGTCAAATCTACGCTACACTACTAGGCCAACCTAGAGCAGAGCAAGTGGTCATCAAAGAATACACAGAGCCCTCCGACATAAGCCGAGAGGATCTGACCTGCCAAGGTATGTCATATACGGCCTATTGAGTTTTGTGGACACAGCCGAAATATTGCAAAAGGCTAGAGAATCTGGTGAAGTGCTTTTTGGGAATACAAAGCTGAAACTCTATCAGGATGTCGCTGCCACCACACTTGCTTAGACACAAATTCTTAAGTCACCGACGGACTCACTCCGTGATCCCCTTTAGGTGGTTATACCCCTTTGGCCTATCCATTACTAAAGATGGTCGTACTGTTACAGTCAGACACCGTGATAACCTAACGGCTCTCTGAACCAATCTGGATATTGCTCCAGTGGATATCCAGTGCTGGCTCCCGATCACCTGTGAAGCACCTTTGCCTGATTTGCCTTCTTCGTCCCAGTGGATGACCCGCTCCTCTGGCAAATCTCCCAAGAGCAAGACACCCGCTTCTGATTTTCCAATCACTTGAATTGCAGCTGCTAACCTTCTGAGGTCGTATATGTCTTAGGGACTGCCTTTAAGTAAGGGTGTATCCCTTACCTGACGACACGATTGTAAGTTCTGATATACTTGTTTGCTTTTTCAAGATATGTTTTACCTCATATTGACATTTCCTCTAGGAATTTTGGTTTAATATAATAGCTCTCAGTCAAGCCTTCACTATTCTGATTCTGAGAAACCCCAATTTACTTCTTTAACATATCTGTTTATAGTCCAAGCTAATTTCAATTTCCATTTTTTGTATATTATCTTTCTTAAGAACACGATGTGTGCCATGAGTCTGTGATACACTACCTATACTTTTTACCCCCTAACTTCCTTCCCCATACCCTCTTTATTGCTTGATTGAGTCATCGACAATCTTATTTTTTAGTAGATGACGCTATCAAGTAAACCTCTGTTTGCGGTAACTCTTTCTTTTAGGAGTCTACAATATTTAGTTAACTTTCTAAATATGCTAACAATTGCACATGTGCTGATATTGAGTATCGTGACCAGGCCAGAATATTATTTTGTATTTTCTTTGATTATCTGTATTGGGTTCCCCTAAAATTTGTTCATTTAAAGTAAGAGGCTTCAATGTCCCCCAAAAGCGTAGCCAAATTTTCACACTTCTGAGAAAATCCAGAGTGGAGGTCATTTTTCTCCAGGAAACATACTTTCGCCTTAATCATATACTGTCCCTGTCGCACACTATGTTCCACTCTTGGTATCATAGCGCTTTCTCAACGGCATCGAGAGGCACAAGTATAGCCTTTAAAAATCATGTCCCTTTCAAATTCGCTGCCATGCAACAAGACCCTGAAGGACGTTTTTTGTTCCTTAAAGGGACTATAGCAAATCAGATCTTCACTTTTGTTAACCTATATGCCCCTAATGTAGGGCCACTAACCTGGCATAATAAGGTTTTAGATAAGGTCTCTCTATTCACTGAGGGTACTCTGATACTGGGTGGTGATTTCAATATCTTATTAGACCCCCACCTTGGATTCTTCTAATAATGTCCACCCTTCCCCTAGTAAACTATTAAGGAAATTGAGACTATCCTCTTTACACCTCAATGTTTGGAGATGCCTAAATACAGATATGAAAGACTATACCTTTTACTCTAGTAGACATCAATCTTATCACAGATTGGACTACTTATTCCTTTCTGAGCGCATGCTACCGGCAGTACTAGATTCAGAGATAGGTGTGATATCGGTTTCTGACCATGCTCATATTTCAATTACTATAACACCTAACTACCTACCCAAAAGAATGTTCACATGGATGTTAAATAATACTTTGCACCAAGATCCTGGTATTGTCCAGAGGGTGACACTCCAGACGTCTCTGATAGCATACTATGGGAATCACATAATGCTGTGCTCAGAGGAATACTCAGAGCTCTAGATTAAAGAAACAAAAAGGAGAAGAACATTAATTCTTTTTTCCTGAATTTCATCTCTCAAGAACATGAACAAATGGTCAGTGACACGAAAATCCCAAGATGATCTTGCTCTCCTGAGACAGGAACTGAGGAACCTTCTAAATGCAAATGCTGCAAGTACACTACACATTTGTAAGTACAAACACTATGTCCATGGAGACAAGGGTTCTAAAATTACCTCAGCCCTACTTAAAAGAGGAAAGATCTTTCATTCAAACAATAAAGTCCTCTTTTGGTCATCGCTGTTTCAACACAGATAATATTGCTGGGGAATTTAACCTCTACTATAAGTCCCTCTATAATATCGACAAGCCCCAATTACAGTGGCTGAAGCTTGAAGGTTCTCTTGGCCATCCTGACAGGTAAAAGCCCTGGTCCCGATTGCTTATTATAAAAATAATTCATATCTCCTGGTCCCCAAATTGTACACGTCTGTAACTCCCGCATGACATGTGCCTCTTGGACACCTCAAGCTTTGGAGGCATATATCTCCATTATTCCGAAGGAAGGGAAAGACCCTGAACTTTGCTCGAGTTACCACTCCTGGGAACGCAGGCTGCCCCTCTCCTGTAGAACCAAGGGCTTTTCCCTAGGAATCTAGATATACCACGGGCTTTTACCAGAGGTAGGGTTACAATTAGTCATGCTATGTCCAAACATTTATGCACTGGAAAAGAATCTTCGCCCCTAGTGCCAGTTGGAACTATTCCCTCCTGGTGTGCGGATGCACTGTTATAAGTCACGGCACCTTGGTCTACACTGCTTAACTGCCCTTTGTGAGACCTGTATGCCCAGGGGACGGAGCCTGATATCTCAAAATTAATACCGGATAGCAAGACTGTGGAACTGATGTTTCTTCATAACTTTTTTGTTTAGGAAAAGACAAAAAATACGCAGCGTAGATGATGCATCATCCTAAGGAGTTTGGAGGTATGATAACAGGAGAGGTTAAATGGTGCTCACCTGGTGACGTTGTGCTAGGAGCATATTTTGCATATTCGTGGTGGACCTCACCAGTGAGTGAATACTAGCGATGTACCATGAAAAAAATTCTGGGTCTATGACCACAAGGGTGGATTAATAACTATTTATTGCAGTGTTTTTAAAATATCTAAAATGTAAAAGCTACTTGTTTCAAAATCGAACCCGTCTCTTACTCAGGCTAAAATCACAGGACAGTTTCTTCATAACTTGTCATTTAGGCAGATGTTTAGGAGATTTGAGATACGTGTGGCTTCCCCTCTCAGGGAATTAATCTGGATGGAGGGGCTCCTTACTTCCACTACACCCAGGGCTAGATCTATGTCTCACATATAGTCATTATTGCTACAACAAACCTCGGTCCCTAAACCAAGATGCGTGAGGGAGTGGGAGACCAAGCTTGATCGACAATTTACTGAGTTGGAAGTTAAGTCTATCCTGAGCGGCTCACACGGTTTTTCCCAGTGTGTTAGAATTCAGGAGAGTTTGTTTAAACTGCTCACCCGCTGGTTCAGAACACCTGTATTTTTATGTTAGATTGGGCTTTGTGATTCCGACCTCTGCTAGAGATGCTTCTCTGAGCCAGGCACATTATCACATGTTGGGATGAGTTGTCCGCGAATAAAATAATCTTGGGGTGCGGTTAGTACGGAGATTGCAAAGATATGAGGTGTAGATCTACCTCATAAAGGGAAGGTGTCATGAGTTTTTTTTATCATATTGTTTTTAATATAATATTTTCAAAAATTCTATTTAATTGTGTCCTCATGTTTTACTTTTTAATGTTTTCTGACTTTTACTTCTCTACGGGGCTGCCATTTTTTTTTTCATCTCTGTATGTGTCGATTAATGACACATACAGAGATGGAATACGGCATATACAACCCCTTAGAGAATGCGAACGGGAGCCGTTACATTCTCAATTGCGTTCGTCGTCTGTGTGGGAACGACGCATGCGCCGCTCCCACACAGACCAAAACGAAGCTCGTTCATAGAGCGAAATCCAGCGCCATTTTCATGTGGACCGGAAGCTGCTGCTGGACAGTAAGATGACGACTTCCGGCTGCGGCTTCCGGCCATATGTTCAACGAAGCGAAGGCGCAGGGAAGAGGAGCATAGACCAGCGGAGGCGGCGGCAGGAGCAGGTAATTTATATTCGTGTATGTTCATGTATATTATTTTCGTGTGTATTATGTTCATGTATTACTGTCTGCTGAGCCCTGTATCTAATCCTCCTAGCAATGTGCAGTCGCTCAGAAAATGGCGGCACACAGTGTAGGAGGTTTGAACACATTCAAACCCTTCCTTCTCCTGGCACTAGCCAGAAGAAGGGAGGGGGGATTGTGTGAGGACACTAGAGGAGAGTGTGTCTACCCCAAATTTGCAGAATACATCAATGAGGTAGCTTTACCACAGTGACCATGCTGCAATTTTGGGAACTGCTCCCTCTAGTGGCCAGCACATGGAAATGTTATAAATTAGAATCGAATTTATAATATTTCCTGACTTATGAAAAATTTTAAAAATTAAAACAATGTGTAATGACTTAAATACTAATTGTTTAACTGGAAAAAATATAATAATTTCTAGCGACACATTCCCTTTAATCTTGATCAAGTTCTTCTGAGGGTACCTTCTCAGGAATCTAAACAATACAGACATTGTTTGGTAACATGGATAATACAAGCCACAAAGCTACTTATCCCGTTACACTGGAGGGACACAGAACCCCCTTCAATCCAACATTGGAGAAAAAGGGTACATCAATTATATAGCTTTGAGGAGTTCACGGTATAGGAACCAGGGAAAAGAGAGAGATTTCTCCGCACTTGAGATAAGTGGATTAAATATAAAACTAAATCTCTTGGTACCACTTAGGCCCCTGCATCCCTGTTTGGTACTTTTGATAAGTCCCAAAGACCCTCATCCTCCACCTAGACCGAGAGTGCATTAATCAATCTGCTTATCAGTTAACACTGTTTATTCTTTCTCAAAGGCTGTTTTTACTTCTTACTTATGTGAACACAAGATTTATTATATTTGTTCATCATCCATTGCTATGATATGATACTTATTGTATTTTTGTTTATCTCTAATTGGCCTGGTCTGGACTCCTATTTGTTAAATGTACTATTTATGTGTAGACCGTTTTAAGTGCTGTAACTTAGATCTGTGTCTCTGTACTTATTATTGAATTCCTTTTTTCTTTTAGTAAATTAATAATGTCACTATTAAAAAAAATTGTTCAATACCGGTACTGTTAGGATTTCTATTTCAGCGGCTCTGCTTGGTATGCCTATGTCTTGATTTTGAATCTGATGTCTTCTCTTTACTGTCATACATGTTTGTTTTTTCAAAAAGAATGAATATAAATTGAAATGATAAAAAAAAAAAAAAAAAATGGAAATTTGTAACATTACCATAAATAAAATTGACCAAATTTTGTTGGGTGAAGCTCTCTCCAAAGGCAATATCTATTTTCTAAAAAAAAAAGTATATGTTGTATAATTTTGTATCTGCTTATAACTCTTTATGGACTTCACCCAATCAAAGTATTTGAGATTCTTAGCAGTCATCCCCAATTATAAATTCAATGAGTTACTCTTCCTCCTTCTTGTCCTTCAGTTGTATAGTTTTGGTTCTATACTTGTACTTTGGTAAAAAAAAAAAATATAGCCAAATAACAAACCAAACCTGTCAGTAAACTGAAAGAACAGCCTTTTCTTCAAGGCATTTCAACTCTCAGACCTGTGAACCAAGGTGCCATGCCTAAACTTTATGGATACTTCAGACTCTCACAGGCATCAATGTCTATATTGTCCTGGTGGGACTCCTATTGGTGAGAGCACTAGTGCATCATCCTTTATAAATGGTTACTCATATAACAAAATACTCTTGTTTTGTTGCTGGTCGATAAATAATATTTTGGTGCTCAGTAGTCCCTGCAGTGTCATTTGGGTTATAACGTTTTTTTTTCAGTCTTTCCTTATTTTTTGTCAAGTATGTAAGATGCCAAAAACATAAAAAGTCCAGATGAGGTCACGGCAATACAGCTGAAGTAGAAAACTAGATTATATTGACCAGTAATGTCCACCAGAAAACCTGTGGGATAAAGACAGAGCAAAAAAACAGTTAATCAATAAACGTACTAAAGCAAATATGGTGGGGAGATGCTGCAAAGTACGAATGCTTTCAAAAATAGAAGTGTTAAGTTTTTTTTAAAATTCAATTCAATTAACTAAATACAAAGTGAATGAACAGAAGCAAAATTGAAATCAAACAAATTTTTGGTGTGAACACCCTTTGCCTTCAAAACAGCATAAATTATTCTAGGTACACTTGCACACAGTTTTTAAAGGAACTTGGCCGGGAGGTTCTTTCAAACATCTTGGAGAACTAACCACATATCTTCTATTATGAAGTAGGCTTTCTCAATCCTTCTGTCTCTTCATGTAATTCCGGACAAACTCGATAATGTTGAGATCAGGGCTCTGTGGGAGACATTTCATTACTTCCGGGGCTCTTTTTTCTTCTTTACACTGAAGACAGTTCTTAATGACATTGGCTGTATGTTTAGGGTCATTGTCCGGTTTCAGAATAAATTTGGACCCAATCAGATGCCTCCCTGATGGTATTGCATGATGGATAAGTATCTGCCTGTATTTCTCAGCATTTAGGACACCATTAATCCTGACCAAATCCCCAGCTCCATTTGCTGAAATGCAGCCTGAAACTTGCAAGGCACATCCACCATGCTTCATTTTTGCCTGCAGACACTCATTATTGTTCCGCTCTCCAGCTTATCGGCGAACAAACTGCTTTCTGTTACAGCCAAATATTTAACGTTTTTCTGCACCCCAGTTCCTATGTTTTTGTGCATAGTTGAGTAACTTGGCTTTCTTTCCACATGAAAGGTAATGCTTTTTGGCTGCAATTCTTCCGTGATGACCACTTCTGGCCAGACTTCTCCAAACAGTAGATGGGTGTGCCTGGGTCCCACTGGTTTCTGCTAGTTCTGAGCTGATTGCACTGCTGGACATCTTCTGGACATCTTCTGATTTCGAAGGGAAGTAAACATGATGTGTCTTTGATCTGCTGCACTAAGTTTCTTGGCCGACAACTGCGTCTACGTTCCTCAACATTGCCCATTTCTTTGTGCTTCTTCTAAAGAGCTTGAACAGCTTGAGACGCCAGTCTGCTGTGAAATCTTTACAACCTACAAATTACCTCCAAACTAGAACAAAAGAAGGGACTCTTCAATAACAAGTAGATAACCTATACGCCAACACCAAAGAGCACAAAAACCCAAAAGATAGCAAAACTAGTAAATCTTAACATACAATAATCAAAATACAGAATATGAAAACGACACAGTTAAAACAGGACCATATATGGACAATAATACAGCAAAGGCAAGATGGAATATGCCATGTGGTATACAGTACAACCACTTATTAACACCGCACAGCTACTTTAGTAGAGTATAAACATAGAACATATATATATATATATATATATATATATATATATATAAAACACCCGCATGTCCAGATAAAATAAGTATAATGGTTATATAAACCAAAAATTATGCAAGACAAGCTGTATGCAAAGCTGCGATACACAGGTCAGAAAATTCTGACTAGTGTGTATATTAGTAAGAACAAAAATGACAAAAAAATATAATGCTAGAGAGAGCCCTAATAGGGCAAAGGGATAAACATACCCTGAGACACGCGTTTCACCAAAGAAAGGACCAGCTTTGTCAGGAGGCCTCTGACGAAGACGGTCCTTTCTTTGATGAAACGTGCGTCGAGGTCTTTCTGTGCCTACCCACACCACAGCCCACTACTAGGTCACCATGTCTCAGGGTATATTTATCCCTTTGCCCAATTAGGGCTATTATATTTTTTGTCATTTTTGTTCTTACTAATATACACACTAGTTAGTATTTTCTGACCTTTGTATCGCAGCTTTGCTAGCATACAGCTTGCCTTGCATCATTTTTTGCTTACCGTATTTTTCTGACTATTAGACTCAGTCTTTAGCAAGGATAAATCTTGCTAAAAAGTCTCTGCGTCTTATAGTTGGCAGTCAAGGGGCCCAGCTGCGCCAGGCCCCCTGACCGCTCCTTACTTAACCCCTTCCCAACCCGTGATGTGCTGGCACATCATGGAGCGGGGAGGGGATGGTGTATGGAGCAGGCTCACGCGCTGAGTCAGCTGCATTCACTGCAGGTCTCAGCTTCTGACACGCTGCTCTAATGGCCAGGAACAGCGATGGCGCTGTTCCTGACCATTTAACTAGTTAAATGCTACGGTCAATAGCGACCGCGGCATTTATAGTGGTTTTCCCATGAAGAACATTTATGACATATCCACAGGATATGTTATAAATGTCAGATAGATGCGGGTCCCACCTCTGGGACCCACATCTATCTTTAGAACGGAGCCCTCTAAACCCCGTTCTATCTTACCCAGTTCCGCTGTCTCCCGGCCACTTCCTGGTTACATGGTCGAGTTACGGAAATAACGTAACTCGCTGAGCTACGCAGTTTCCGTAACTCCCATAGAACTGAATAGTAGTTACGGAAACAGCGTAGCATGCTACGCTGCTTCTGTAACTGCCATTCACTACTATGGGAGTTACGGAAACAGTGTAGCTCAGCAAGTTACACTGTTGCCGTAACTCATCCATGTATTGCAGTGTGTTGTACCAGCGATCTAATGGATTGCTGGTTCAAGTCCCCTAGGGGAATTAATAAAATGTTAGATACATTTTCAGGAGTGTAATTTATCCCATTTTCCCCCAAGCTCAATGTAAAAATAAAAAAATTATTGAAAAATTGGTATCGCTGCGTCCTTAAAAGTCCAAAACTATTACAATATAGCATTATTTGACTCACACAGTGAACGGCATTAAAAACCCAGAATCGTTGTCTTTTGGTCACCATAGCGCTAAAAAGAATGAAATAAAAAGTATTAAAAAGATCATATGTACCAAAAAAATTGTGCTAATAACAACTACAGCCCCTTCCCGCAAAAAATAAGCCCTCACACCGCTCAAACGATGGAAAAATTTAAGTTATAGCTCTCAGAATGTGGTGAAACTGAACAAATTATTTTTTTTAACAATTGTTTTTTATTTGTAAAAGAAGTAAAATATTAAATTTTTTCCTGTTTTCTGTTGTTTAAAGCCTGGGTGCGTCTTATAGTAAAAAAAATATGGTATATAAACATTAGCCCCTTCCCGCAGCTTGGTGTAACTGCATGTAAATTTGTGCAGTAACTTCGCGCACCTCGACGTGCAGTTACGTCTGTACTTTGACAGTTAACCGCCGCGTGGCGCTACACCGCAGCGGCAGTTAACTGTGCAGGGTGTCAGCCCTGCATTCCCTGTTGCCGATCAGCGGCCCATCGCCGCTGATTTCGGCAGTTAACCCCTTCGATGCGGCGGTCGATTGCGATTGCCACATTTAAGGAGTTTAGAAGAGATTAGCAGCCCCCACGTGAAATCAAGGGGGCAGGCGATGTTACCCATGGCAACTGGACGCCAGACAATGGCTTCCGGGCTGCCATGTACAGAAGCCTATGAGGACCAGCCGGAGGCTGGTCCTCATAGGCTTCCTGTCAGAGTGACTGTCACGTCACAATGACAGTTGGAATGCATTACACTACGTAGGTAGTGTAATGTGTTCCAGCAGCGATCAGAGCTGCAAGTCTAAGTGTCCCCTAGTGGGACAAGTAAAAAAAGTAAACAAAAAGATAATAAAAATGTTTTATAAAAGTTTAAAAATAAAAGTTATGTTACATAAACAAACGTTAAACACGTTAAAAAAGTACACATATTTGGTATCACCGCCTTCGTAAAAACAACCCAAACTATAAAACGATAATGTTATTTTTCCCGCATGGTGAACACCGCAAAAAAAATAAGTAAAAAACAATGCCAGAGTCACTATTTTTGGTCACCACCCCTCCCAAAATATACAATAAAAAGTGATCAAAAAGTCACATGCACGCAAAAATAGTACCAATAAGAACTACATCCCGTCCCGCAAAAAAACAAAACAAGCCCTTTCACAGCTTTTTTGACTGAAAAATAAAAAAGTTATGGCTCTCAGAATAAGGTGACACAAAAAATGTATTATTTCATAAAAAAAAGTGACATTATCGCGCAAACGAAGCAAAACTTAAAAAAAACAATATACATTTGGTATCGCCGTAATCGTATCGACCTGCAGCATAAAGTAAAATTGTCATTTCTAGCGCAGGGTGAACGCCATAAAAAAAAAGAATAAAAACCATTGTCAGAATTGATGGTTCTTGGTTACCTTGCTTGCCAACAAATGGAATAAAAAGTGATTTAAAAAAATGCATGTACCCCACAATGGTACCAATGAAAACTACAGATTGTCCTGCAATAAATAAGCCCTCACACAGCTCCACTGGAGAAAAAATAAAAAGTTCTGGCTCTCAGAATATGGCAATGCAAAATGTGCAGTGTCCAAAAGCGGATAAGATTGGGCACAATTTATCACTGCGACACCGGCCACATATCTGCAGATTATTATTTATTTACCCCATTATTATACCCTCTTATTATACCCCTGATGTACTCCGCCCAGCTTACATATGCCCCGACATTATAAACTGAAATACCAGCAAAAACGCCAAACAGAACTACTACCAAGCTAAATTTGCGCTCCAAAAGCCAAATGCCGCTCCCTCCCTTCTGAGCCCTGCAGCGTGCCCAAATAGCAGTTTACGTCCACCGATATGGCATCGCAATACCCGGGAGAACCTGGTTAATATTTTATGAGGTATTTGTCTTCAGTGGCACAAACTGGGCACAACATATTGTGTACTAAAATGGCATATCAGTGGAAAATTTTAATTTTCAATCTGCACCACCCGTTGCACATTAACCCCTTCGTGCACCACAACTTAATAGCATGTTGTGGTGTGCGGGGGGGGGGGATGTATGGAGTGGGCTCACGCACCGAGCCCGTGCTATACGTTGCGGGTGTCAGCTGTGTATTACAGCTAACACCCAGGACTAACGGACAGGAACAGCGATCGCGCTGTTACGGGAGCTTGTAAAAATGACAATATATTGCAATACATTAGTATTGCAGTGTATTGTACCAGTGATATAATGATCGCTGGTTCAAGTCCCCTAGGGGGACTAATAAAATGTGTAAAAAAAAAAAGTTAATAAATTATTCGTGAAAAAATTATATCAATAAAAACTACAGTAGGTCCCGCAAGAAATGAGTCCTCACACCACTTTAGTGATGGAAAAATAAAAACGTTATGGCTCTTGGAATGTGGGGAGTGAAAAATGAAAATAAAAAAGCAAAAAATGGATCAGTCCAGAAAGGGTTAATTAATTTCTAATAAAAAAACATTTATGACCACATGTGGGGTAATGTCATACTCGTGAGAAATTGCTTTACAAATGTTGGGTGGCTTTTTCCTCCTTCATTCTTTGTGAAAATTAAAAAATTCAACATTTTAGTGGGAATAATGTTGATATTCATTTTCACGGCCTAATTGTTATAAATTCTGAAAAAGACCTGTGGGGTCTAAATGCTCACTATACCCCTAGATCGATTCCTTAAAGAGGCTCTGTCACCACATTATAAGTGGCCTATATTGTACATGATGTGATCGGCACTGTAATGTAGATTACAGCAGTGTTTTTTATTTAGAAAAACTACCATTTTTGACGGAGTTATGCCATATTTTAGCTTTATGCTAATGAGTTACTTAATCAACTGGGCGTGTTTTACTTTTTGACCAAGTAGGCTTTGTAGAGAGAAGTGTATGACGCTGACCAATCAGAGAAAGACCCTCCACTTGTCACGGGTCGAAACGTTGCCATTTTTTACTGGATGTTTGACTAATAAAAGAACATATTGATTGAAATTTGGGAGACGTGTGCTGCTGTTCAACCATGCTTTTTCTGAGGCTGACCAATCAGCATCATACACTTCTCCCCATTCATTTACACAGCATATAGTGATCTTATTACATCACTATGTGCAGCCACATAAACACACAGTAACGTTACTCAAGTGTCCTGACAGTGAATATACATTACCTCAAGCCAGGACGTGATGTCTATTCAGAATCCTGAAACTTCGGTAACGTTTCTGTGAGATTTACAGCAAGGCAAGCGTAATCTCGTTTTAAATGACAGGTTACATCGTAATCTCGCGAGATTACGCTTGCGTTACTGTAAATCTCACAGAAACGCTACAGAAGTGGCAGGATTCTGAATAGATATCACGTCCTGGCTGGAGGTAATGTATATTCACTGTCAGGACACTGCAGTAACGTTACTCTGTATTAATATGGCTGCACATAGTGATGTAATAAGATCACTGTGTGCTGTGTAAATGAATGGGGAGAAGTGTATGACGCTGATTGGTCAGCGTTATACACTTCTCTCCACAACGCCCACTTGGTCAAAAAGTAAAAACACGCCCAGTTGTCCATTAAGAAACTCATTAGGATAAAGCTAAAATAGGTCATAACTCCGTCACAAATGATCGTTTTCTAAATAAAAAACACTGTTGTAATCTACATTACAGCACCGATCATATTATGTACAAGATAGGCCACTTATGTGGTGACAGAGCTTCTTTAAGTGGTGTAGTTTCCCAAATGGGGTAACTTTTGGGGTATTTTCACTGTTTTTGTCTCTCAGGGGCTTTGCAAATGCAACATGACACCCGAAAACCATTCTAGCTAAATTTTAGCTCCAAAATCCAAATAGCGCTCCTTCACTTCTAAGCCCCGCTGTGGGTTCAAACAGCAGTTTATTACCACATATGGGATATTTCCGTAATCGGAAGAAATTGCTTTACAAATGCCTGGGTGTTTTTTCTCCTTTATACCTTGTGAAAATTAAAATGTCTAAGTTTTTTCAGAAAAAAAGTAGATTTTCACCTTCACAGACTAATTCAAATACGTTTTGCATAAAAACTGTGGGGTCAAAATGCTAACTATACACGTAGATGAATTCATTGAGGGGTGTAGTTTCCAAAATGGGGTCACTTTTGTTTTTTTTTACTGTTTTGGCACCACAAACCTCTTCAAACCTGACATGTTGTCTAAAATATATTTTAAAAAAAAAAGGAGGCCCCAAAATCCTCTAGGTGCTGCTTTGCTTCTGAGGCCGATGCTTCAGTCCATTACCACACTGGGGCCACTGTGGGATATTTCTAAAAACTGCACAATCTGGGCAATATATATTGAGTTGCATTTCACGTTTAAAACCTTCTGTGTTACAGAAAAAAACTGTATTACAAATTAATTTTGGCAAAAAGAAATGAAATTTGTAAATTTCACTTCTACATTGCTTTAATTCCTGAGAAACGCCTATGGGGTTAAAACACTTTCTGAATGCTGTTTTGGATACTTTGAGGGGTGAAGTTTTCAAAATGGGTCAGTTATGGGGTCTTTTTAATATATAAGGCCCTCAAAGTCGCTTCAGAACTCAACTGGTTCCTGAAAAACTGGGCTTTTGAAATTTTCTTGAAAATATTATAAATTGCTGCTAAAGTTCTAAGCCTTGTAACGTCCTAGAAAAATAAAGGAATGTTCAAAAAACTATGAAAACATAAAGAAAACCTATTTTGTGTGGTATTACTGTCTGTCTTACAAGCAGATACATTTAATTTTAGAAAAATGTTGGTGTTTTTCACACATAAATATAAAATTTATTGACTCAATTTTTTTACTAACATAAAGTACAATATGTCGCGAGAAAACAATCTCAGAATCACTTGGATAGGTGAAAGCATTCCCAAGTTATCACTACATAAGGTAACACATGTCAGATTTGAGAAAATCGGCTTCGTCCTCACGGCCAAAACAGGCTCAGTCCTGAAGGGGTTAAACTTATTTTCTCTGGACATGCAATGTGTTCTATAAATACAGATGTAGCCATCTTTATCTTGACATTTAACTCATTAAATACACAGTGGAAAGATCCTTTATCTTGACTCTTTCAATGACTTTTCAACGGCTTTTGTTGCGTGATATCACACTGCAGCAAATTATCAGTCAAGATAAAGATAGCTGCATCCGTATATATTCTATGTTCATACTCTACTATAGTAGCTGTGCGGTGTCTATGAGTGGTTGTACTGTATACCACATGGCATATTCCATCTTGCCTTTGCTGTATTATTGTCCATATATGGTCCTGTTCTAACTGTGTCGTTTTCATATGCTGTATTTTGATTATTGTATATTAAAGATTTACTATTTTTGAAATCTTTTGGGTTTTTGTGCTCTTTTGTGTTGGCATATAGGTTGTCTGCTTTGAAGCCTTTGCCTGGGTGAGACCTTGCTGATGAAGTATAACTACCTTTAAAAATGTATGCTGTTTTAAAGGCAAAGGGTGGTCCCACCAAATATTGATTTGATTTAGACTTCTCTTCTGTTTATTTACTTTGTATTTTGTTAACTGATATTAACACTTCTTTTCTTGAAAGCATTCTTACTTTGCAGCATTTTTCCACAGCTGCCTAAAACTTTTGTACAATGTATATGTATATATGAACAAATAGCAAAAGAATAAAAGTCGGCACTGCTGCAATCAATAGTCCTCCGGGTGTTTGGCAGATCACTGCCCAGGCAGCATGTACACTGATACAGTATGTGTCAAGGGAGGTGCTGGGTCAGCAAGAAAAGTTCATATATATCGCAATGAATGAAGAAAAAAATATCGCAATATCCTTTGGCTCAGGAGGCTTGAGAAAGCATGTCTACTTGAAACAGCTGTTGCCTGTGAACTTGTGCATATCTCCGTCTCCCCCCACTTCTCATTGAGCAATAAAACATATGAAAATGTCAGATTTGGGTGAGTCCAGCTCTATTTCTTTCTTCATTCATTGCGGTATATGTGTATATATATATATATATATATATATATATACACAGGCAGCCATGAAAACTGCTATGGGGTTGATGGGAGTAAAGGTCCATTAGAGTTTTACTCTTTCTTATAGGCTCTGTGAATGTGCATATGGACGCACATCTATAAAAATTAAGCAATGTAAGCAGAAAAGGGAGAGCCAAAGGGTAATACAGTCCTTATTTCCTACAAAAGATGGGTGCCCCCCCCCCCCATGTTCCAGAGTTGAAAGGTGTGATGGTGTTTACTAGTGGAGGCCCCATTCTCCTATGTGGAACACTCTGCTGTATGTATAGCATTGAATGATTATAATTATTAACATAATGTTTTAAATTTTTGCTTACCTGCCAGTGGTGGTCCCATCAAAATTGTAACACTTTCCAGGATGGTAAAAAGTCCAAAAGCACCAGGGAATCTCTTCATGCCAACAATATCCATCAGTACTTGGAAAACAAGGGATCCTATTACACTCATGGAGATGCCGTACAGCGCACAATAAACAATAAGGGCTGGAAAGGACACAGAAGCTGCGCAGACAAGGTTGCTTAGTCCATTCACAATTACTGCCCCACTAAATAGGTAAATTAGCTTCCCAGAGAACATACGCTGCTGGGACACAAATCCGGACACTGGACGTGCAAAAATATTGATGAAGCCAATTAGAGAGAGCAGAAGTGCAGCTGTTGATTCTTCTATGCCACTGCTGGTAGCATATGGTACCAAATAGAAAAGAGGCAAGATGAAGCCTAAAACTAGCCAGGTGACACCTATTGTGAAAATCTGATATCGTCTATGCCGAAGAAGTAGGTCAAAAGCCATGTATCTCTGTATGCCTTTACCTGGTTCCATTTCCTCAATACCGTTGTTGACTCCATTAGCTGTTGATAAGGATTCATTCTTAGTAGGGGCAGCTTGTGGAGCTTTAACTGGCCTCATCATAGCCCCACATACGCAACAGTTGAGCAACACTCCACCGAAGATCATAAAGGAACCTCTCCATCCCATTGCCCCCAAGAGGTGCTGGGATGCAATGGGCCAGAGAGCCATACCTATTGAGGCGCCTGTGGAGGCCAGAGCATTAGCCAAAGTCCGACGCTTGACAAAGTAGTAACCAAGTACTGTGACTGCTGCTTGGAAGCAGAAACAGAGTCCTAAGCCTGTGTAAAAAAAAAATATTATTATTTCTTTTGACCTATAAATGTATGAAAACTATGGAAATTATCTGGGTCACTCTCAAACGTGGAAGCAAATCAACAAGTATGTAATAAACAGCAAAATGTAATAGCAGAAACTTTTGGTTTTCTGGACATGTGAAAAATTCTAGGAGGAAGCTCTGCAGTATATAGGTGAGATCATACAAACAAATATTTGTAGATTGTGAGGGTAGTATGATTTAAATGTAAAATGTATTCTCAAAGGCTTAATTTTTTTTTTTAATTAAAAGAGGGACAGTTCTTATCGGCAGACACCATATCACCAAATTATGTGCTGATTTTCATATATCTTTATAGAGATCAGAGCTCAGATTTTCTGTTACTGAACTTCACTGTGTGCATAAAGAAACAGAATAGAATTTATTTTTAGGGCCTAATAACAAAATGTTGTTTAAAGGTACCTCTTTACTTTCCTATGTGCATTAGAAAGACATATGTCTCAGAAAAAAAGTAATTGTAAACTCTACTGGATATGACATGGTGACAGCAAATATTATATGTGGTTTAGAAAAATAAAGTCTCATAGTAGGAATTCCCTTCTCGATTATGAAGCACAACTCACCTCCAATAAGACCAGCGCTTAGGTACAGGTGAATTATAGTCTGAGAGAAGGAGCTGCTGACCATCCCAATACCACATAAGAGACCACCAACCATTACGGCTACTCTGCAGCCAAATCTTTCTACAATAATGCTGCATAATGGACCTGTATGGCAAAAAATATAGAAAATAATAAAAACATTGTATTGATGATAGACTCCAACAAATCATATTAGAGGCTGAGTTCAAGGTTTATATCTGTAAAATGCATGGAAATTTCTGGTTATAATATAATTTTTATTGTTGTTGAATTATATAACAAAATATTTCATACTACATAACAAAAAACTAATAAAATGTTCTGAGTTAACATTATATTAAACAGAATATTATGTAGTACAGACACTATCCCAAAAGTCAATGCTGAAAAATCAACAATCACCCACTAAAACCCTGGAAAATATCACGTGGGGAGTAGGGAGAGAGAGCGAGAGAGAGGAAAAACAAACAAACAACATTACACCTCAAAAAGTTTCTAACACATTTTAAACCAGCCCTAAAGTATTTTTTTGTTCATGGGATAGTTCCACTATCCAACTGTTGCAGATCTTATAAAAAAAAAAAAATCCCCTTCCTCTTTACTTAACGTCAAGTAATATGATCTTTCTAAAAGCATTACTCTATTCACCTTATGATACCATTCTACTTCTCGTGGGAAATCTTTTGAGATCCATTTATAAATGATAACCAATCTTGCCAGAAACAAAATCTTTCTAATTAGTTTGCTACAACCACAGTCTTTCAAAAGACAAGAGATGCCAAAAATAAACAGCATCGGTTGGATTGGAACCTCTTTTCGAATTAATTTAGAAATAGATGCTGCTACTCCACTCCAGTATCTATGTAGCTTGGGACATCGCCACAACAAGTGTATGAGATCCCCTTGATGTATACCACATGTCTGACAATTATTGTTAGTTCTTAACCCCATAATCTTTAAGAGCTTGGTCTTTAAAAAAAGTCTATGATTGATCATAAAACAAATAAATCGGTGATTGTGATTTAATGATGTTTCTCCAATATGTTTATAAACTAACCCCCAAACGATCCTAATCCCAAGATCCTTATCCCATTTACTTTGTGATTTAATATGATTTCCTTCATCCCCTAAAAGGAATTTTTATATAGTGAGGACAAAAGTCCTTTCTTACTTTTTAAACATTCTAATGATTGAAAAGGTGTAAGACCGAACCGTGATTTATATTTAAAGGCCAAAAAGGCGTGTTTAATTTGAAATTATTTGCATTATTAAATAAATGTGATATTCTTGTGATGTGATGCTTTTTCCAAAACAAAGAGTTCGGGAGGCCGTCAAACTCACCAATATTCCTTCTGTCCAATAGAGGAGTGACTTCAATAAAGGTATTCATTTTTTTAATGAGTCTGACAGCATCCCAGACCCGCTGATGGTTATCATAAATAGGCCCAAGTCCCAAATCAGGGGAATTCAGAACACCGGTTTCTAGAGTTTCAAATATATTAGACCATTTGTTCCCTAGTATTTTCAACAAAAATCTATTAGCCCCCAGGCCCTCCCAGTCCCGAAATTGTTGGAACCTTTGTTTATCGGTAGGGTAAGAACAGAATATTTAATGCCGTTTTTTTCTCATTCCAAATTAGGTCATTAGAGATAGCTTCTAACGTTTTTAAAAAAATTCCCGGCAACCAAATTGGACAGTTGAAATTTTTATTTTATATTTTAGATTAAAAAAAAACATTTCGATCAATACAATTTTTGCAGCTCTGGTCAATGGTAACTTATCCCATGCTTTAACATTCCCCCTCAAAAATGCAAACAGAGGAATTATATTCAGTATAATGTAGTCAGCGTTTTCCCTAGAAATTTTTACGCATAATATTCAAACACTTCAACAGAATTCAAGGAGGAAATCTGAACAAGGAGGACTTTTGTTCAGTTGGCAGACAGGAGAAGAATTCTCTGCTGGGGACACAGCTTTAAACTGGCTGGGCACGCTGGTGTTCGTAAGACCCGAGACCTGATTTCTCGTCATTTCTGGTGGCCCACGCTACCCAAAGATGTTGTGGACTTTGTCTCTTCCTGCACGGTGTGTGCTTCTAACAAGGTTGCTCACTCCAAGCCTGCCGGCCTGCTACAACCTCTGCCTGTACCCAATGTCCCCTGGCAGCACATTGCGATGGACTTTGTCACAGACCTTCCTCCCTAAGCAGGATGCAACACTGTCTGGGTGGTGGTGCACCGGTTCTCGAAGATGACACATATTATCCCGCTGACCGGCCTACCTTCTGCTCCCCGACTGGTGAGTCTCTTCATTCAGCACATCTTCCGCTTGCAGGGCTTGCCCCCTCACATCGTGTCCGATCGAGGGGTTCAATTTACCTCAAAATTCTGGAGAGCCTTCTGTAAACTCCTGGATTTTTGTTGGACTTTTCCTCAGCCTATCACCCCCAGTCTAATGGGCAAGTCGATAGGATTAACCAGATCATGGAAAATTATCTCTGCCACTTCATCTCCTTGCAGCATGATAACTGGGTACAGCTTCTTCCATGGGCCGAGTTCTCGTATAACAACCACACAAGTGAATCCACCACTTCCACACCATTCTACATTGTGTACAGTCAACATCCTAGAGTCCCTCTTCCTGTGTCGGCTACATCTCAGGTACCCGCTGCTGACTCTGCATTTGGGGACTTTCTGTAAATCTAGCAACAGACACGGTCCTCTATTTTGCTAGCAGTCGATCGCATGAAGCGAAAAGCGGATATAAAAAGAAGAGAGCCGCCTCAGTAATTTCCAGGTACCAAAGTCTGGCTGTCCTCACGGAACATTAGTTTAAAGGTGCCTCCATACAAGTTTTCTCCCAGTTTCCTCTGACCTTTTGAAATATTACAACAGATAAACCCTGTCTCCTATAAGCTTCGGCTGCCTCCTACCCTCAGAATCCCCAACTCCTTTCATGTGTCCCTCCTGAAACCAGTGGTCCTGAACCGCTACAGTAAGACTCCCAGTCCTGCAGTTGCTCCCAGTGGTTCATCTGATGTGTTTGAGGCGTGGGAGATCCTGGACTGTAAAAGGGTAGGAGGAAGGACTTTCTGTTTGGTGGACTGGAGAGGGTTTGGTCCTGAGGAGAGGTCCTGGGAGCCGGAGGAGAACCTCAGTGCCACTGCCCTCGTTAAGAAGTTTCTCTCTTGCTCTGGCTCCAAGAAGAGGGGGCTTAAGAGGGGGGGGATACAGTAGCGTCCATGTCCGCAGACCGTCAGAATTACTTACCCCCTGGCGGCCGCTTCCATGAATCTGTGAGCGCTGGCCAGCATCTCCTTCCCAGGAGACGCCAGCGCTGACTTCCGCTCCGGTCCTCTGTCTCCCGTAGGGTGTGCGCACACGCTCGTGTCCGGCCTTAAAGGGCAAGTGCGCACATGGGAATCATCATCATCCATTAACCCATGATTCCCCTGGACTATAAGAAGGACCATCCCAATTTGCTCATTTCCTGAGCATTGTTAGTATTCCCATGTTTGTCTAGCACATGGTCCCTTAGTGTTATCCAGTTCCCGTTGTTTCCTGTGACCTGCTACCTGTATCCTGTATCCCGTGCTGTGTCCTTGATCCTGAGCCAGTTAGTCTTGGAGTCGTGTCCTACTGCACCTGCTGCCTTCTGCCACGTCCAGTTTCATCAGTCAGGTCCAGTGTCATCTGCCACGTCCAGTGTCATCTACCACATCCAGTGCCATCTACCACACACAGTGTCATCCGCCACATATGGCACAACCTGCTGCACCCACCTCCATCCATGCTAAAGCCTCGGCCACTGTCTGGACTATTCAGGTACCCTAGCGCCGGACTTTGTATTTGATTGGGTGCTCTGTTGCTTCGCCAGCTGTCTCCCCGCCACGGCCGTGGAGCCTAGTGGATCCACATACACACAGACCGTGACAATTAGCATATAGTAGGCGCCGTTTTAAAAGTTGATTTTATATATTTTTCTACATCTGAAAACAACATACAGGGGAATGTTTGGAAATATTGTCAGGTTATGTATTACTGCATGGTGGCTGTTCAAGGGGTTAAAACTACCTGACAGTTTCCCATTAAATATACAATGTATTGAAAAATTCTATCTGTCCTGCAATTTTGTTATTATAAATATATTCTATATAATTACAGCTCCAGAACCAAGCTCTGACATATATACAGCACCAGAACAAAGCTCAATACATATATACTGCACCAGAACCAAGCTCAGTACATAAATACAGCACCAAAACAAAGCTCAGTACATAAATACAGCACCATAACAAAGCTTAGTACATATATACAGCACCAGAATAAAGCTCAGCACAAAAATACAACACCTGAACCAAGCTCAGTACATATATACAGCACCAGAACAAAGCTCAGTACATATGTACAGCACCAGAACAAAGCTCAGCACATAAATACACCACCATCACAAATACAGCTCAATTTACTGCAACCCCTGTCGTATAGGTTTGTAAAACTACAGCTCCCAGCATGGACTGAACAATGGTAAGAAGATGCTGGCAGTTGCTGTTTTACAAAAAAATAAAAAAAAGTCATACCACCCACCATCTCGCTGCAGATCATACAGTGACTACAGTACTGATTAGAGGCAGAATAAATATTTATATTAAGTGACTCACCGATGATGATCTCAGATTTTAGTTGTTCTTTTTCTCTTTCCCTCTATCTGGTCCAGACCTCTATGATGACTTCTCCCGGCCACAGCCCATTTCTGCAGTTTTCCGTTCAGATATCTTCAGCATCTCACTATTCAAACATTTCTGCACCTATAAACGAAGATAAAATTCTCATGGTGCCACACACTATGCCCTAAATATAATAGTTCCATACACTGCACCTCTAAATATAATAGCACCATACACTGTGTCCCTGATTATAATAGCACTATACACTGTGTCCCTGGTTATAATAGCACCATATACTGTGTCCCTGATTATAATAGCACCATACACTTTGTCCCTGATTATAATAGCACCATACACTGTGTCCCACACACGCACAGTGCTC
The DNA here is from genome assembly GCF_050947455.1 of Rhinoderma darwinii. Lineage (NCBI taxonomy): Eukaryota > Metazoa > Chordata > Amphibia > Anura > Rhinodermatidae > Rhinoderma > Rhinoderma darwinii. The sequence continues at coordinate 45,735,863 of NC_134699.1, read as the reverse complement.
CCCATAGATAGTGCCCCCATTAAGCCCCTGTAGATAGTGCCCCACATATAGCACCCCCTGGATATAGTGCCCCACAAACAGCCCCCTTAGTGTCCCACATATAGCCTCCTATGTAGACTGTGACCCACATATAGCCTCCACTGTAGATAGTGTCCCACATATAGCTCCCCCTGTAGATAATGCCACTAAACAACAACTTTACCTACTCACCTTGATCCCATTCCCATGCCATCATGTGTTAATGAAGGCCTGCTCTCTTCTGAGAAAGTCTGCTGGGGCAGAACGACGGCGCTGATTGGGAGGGCAGAATGACTTGCCCCGCCAATCAGCGCCTTACAACAACAGAAGCGACGCGATGACGTCATCGCGCCGCTTGCATTGCCAATCAGCGTAATTGTAAGGCTTGCCAGGCCATATAGATGCAGGTACAATTAGTGGAAGTGGGGCGGCTGGTTTCAGTGGTGCCGCCGCCCCCTCAGAGAGGCAGCAGGCTGCCACCTAAGGCGAAAATCTCATCTCGCCTCATGGATGGCCCATGTAGTCTTCTGTACCACCACAGATAACACACAGTGATAACTCTCTGAGTACAGATAATGTAGTAGATGTCACCTACAGTCCTATGTGACACCACAGATAACGCACAGTGATAACTCGCTGAATAAACATACTGTAGTAGGTGTTACCTGGAGTCCTATGTAATACCACAGAAAACACAGTAAAAACTCTCTGAATACAGCTAAGGCTTCGTTCACATCTGCACTAGGGCTCAGTTCGGACCTTCCATCAGAGATTTCCATCGGAATGGAGCTCTGACACACACAAATGGAAACCATAGGTTTCCGTTTCCAACACCATTGATTTTAATGGTGACTGATGCAGTGCCAATGGTTTCTGTTTTTCACCATTGTGTAAGGGTTCCATCGTTTTAATGGAATCAATACCGTAGTCGATTAGGCTATTGATTCCGTCAAAACGACTGAGCCCTTGCACAACGGAGACAAACGAAAAACATTGTCCTGTTGGAACGGGTTTTTACCCTCCTAATCTGTGAGTATGGCCTTTTCTGTGTTTTTAAACGGTTTCCGTTTGTGTCTGTCAAGGCTCCGTTCTCACGGAAAGCTCAGACGGAACGTCGGAATGGAGCGCTAGTGCAGATGTGAATGAAGCATTATCACGTAGTGTTACTTACAATCCTGTGAACCACCACAGATAAGACACTCTGATAACTCTCTAAGTACAGATAATGTAGTAGTGTTACTTGAAGTCCTATATAATACCACAGATAACACATTTTGATAACCCTCTGAGTACAGATAATGTAGATGTTATCTGCAGTCCCATGTAACACCACAGATAACACACAGTGATAACTTGCTGAGTACAGATAATGTAGTATCCTATGTAATGCCACGGATAACATACAGTGATAACTCTTTAAATACATATAATGTAGCAGACATTACCTGCAGTCCTATGTAACACCACAGATAACACACAGTGATAACTCTCTGAGTACAGATAATGTAGTAGACGTTAGCTGCAGTCCTATGTTACACCACAGATAACACACAGTGATAATTCTCTGAGTACAGGTGATGTAGTAGGAATTACCTGCAGTCCTAAGTAACATCACAGATAACACACAGTGACAACTCTCTGACTACAGATTATATGGTAGTTTTACCTGCAATCTTATGTAACACCACAGATAATACACAGTGATAACTCTCTGAGTAAACATGTTGTAGTAGGTGTTACTTGCAGTCCGATGTAATACCATAAACGCACAGTAAAAACTCTCTAAGTACAGATAATAGAGTGAATGTTACCTGCAGTCCTATGTAACACCACAGATAACACACAGTGATAACTCTCTGAGTACAGATAATGTAGTAGACGTTACCTGCAGTTCCATGTAATACCACAGATAACATCTGAGTACAGATAATGTAGTGGATGTTATATTCAGCCCTATGTAAGGCTTCGTTCACATCTGTGCTAGGGCTCTGTTCCGACGTTTCGTCTGAGCTTTCCGTCAGAACGGAGCCCTGACAGACACAAACGGAAACCATAGGTTTCCGTTTCCATCACCATTGATTTCAATGGTGACGGATCCAGAGCCAATGGTTTCCGTTTGTCACCGTTGTGAAAGGTTCCGTTGTTTTGACGGAATCAATACTGTTGTATTAGATTTTTACCTTTACAGACTAATTCCAATGAATTCAGCAAAACAACTGTTTGGTCAAAATGCTAACTTTACCCCTAAAAAAATTCCTTGAGGGGTGTAGTTTCCAAAATCGGGTCACTTTTGGGGGGTTTCCACTATTTTGGTTCCTCCAGTGCATTGTAAACGCAACACGGCACTGAAAACTATTCCAGCAAAATCAGAAATCCAAAATCCAAATGGTGCTCCTTCCCTTCTGAGCCCTGTTGTGGGTCCAAACAGCAGTTTATTAAAAAAAGGAGGCCCCAAAATCCTCAAGGTGCTCCTTTGCTTCTGAGGCCTGTGTTTCAGTCCATTACCGCACTAGGGGCACATGTGGGATATTTCTAAAAACTGCAGAATCTGGGCAATGAATATTGAGTTGCATTTCTAGGGTAAAACCTTCTGTGGTACAGAAAAAATTTATTACAAATGAATTTTCAAATTAAAAAAAAATGAAATTTGTACATATCACCTCTACTTTGCTTTAATTCATGTGAAACGCCTAAAGGGTTAAAACACTTTCTGAATGCTGTTTTGAATACTTTGAGGGGTGCAGTTTTCAAATTGGGGTGATTTATGGGGACTTTCTAATATAGAAGGCCCTCAAAGCTACTTCAGAACTGAACTGGTCCCTCAAAAAATAGGCTTTTGAAATTTTCTTGAAAATATGAGAAATTGCTGCTAAAGTTCTAAGCCTTGTAACGTCCTAGAAAAATAAAAGAATGTTCAAAAAACTATGCAAACATAAAGTAGACTTATGGGAAATATAAACTAGTAACTATTTTGTGTGGTATTACTATCTGTTTTACAAGTAGATACATTTACATTTAGAAAAATGCACATTTTTGCTAATTTTCTCTAAATCTTGGTGTTTTTTACAAATAAATATTAAATTTATCGACCAAATTTTTTCCCTAACATAAAGTACAATATGTCACGAGAAAACAATCTCAGAATCACTTGGATAGGTAAAAGCATTCCGGAGTTATTACCACATAAAGTGACACATGTCAGATTTGAAAAATCGGCTTCGTCCTGAAGGCCAAAACAGGCTCAGTCCTGAAGGAGTTAATAATGTGGAATGTCCTTCTTAAGTAGTTTTCCTTTGATTGGGCACACCTGGCAAACTAATTATCACAGGTGTCTGAGATTGATTACAATGATCCAAAGAGCCCCAAGACACAATACCATCCATGAGTTTAATTGAAAAACAAATAATTAAATGTTTATGACACTTAAATCCAATGTGCATAATAATTTGTAACACGGTGTATGTAATTTGTTATGTTTTTTTTATTTCATATAACCTTTTTTTTAAAATAATCTTGTTTTATTCTTTGAATTTGTGTGTATATATATTTTTTTAACAAATTAATTTAATGAACTTTATTTCAATTTTTGTTCCCAAAAGGGGACTTTTACTTTTTTATTTGTAGTTTTTATTGTAATGCATTGGAATATTTATATATTCAAATGCATAATTGCCTGTGCATGCAAAATGTACAGGCAGCTTTAAGACCATACCTAAGGTATCACAGAGGACAGAACTCACAGCCTTTGTTAGGGCTAGGGCCAGTGGCGTAACTACCGCTGTAGCAGCCATAGCGGCTGCTACGGGGCTCCCCCTGCCCGGAGGCGCCGCTAGCAGCCGCTATGGCTGATACAGCGGTAGCAGCGCCACATTCAATAGTGTCCGCATACTTCGAACGCAGATGCTATTGAACACTATGACAGAGCAGGGAGGTATCTCCCTGCTCTGCCATAGGCTACTGTATTACAGTGGCACCGAAAAAGGCCATACTTACAAATGGACACAGCCAGGTCAGAAACGCTGATGAAGGAGTGATCCTTGTCGTGGATTGCGAGCTTGCGTCCTTTTGGCCAAAATGATTACTAATACCCCAGGTATTTTTCAATACTACTTATATTCGCTTCTCTTGGACACAGCCGGGTCTTTGATGCTGGGAGAGCATGGTGTGTTGTTATCTGGCATAGCAAGCAGGGTAGCCCGCTCTATGAACTATCAAGGCGTCACAAATAGGCTTCTACCTGGCTATACACGTTGTGCCTCATGACGTACACACTATCCCTCCATGTTTCACACACATTATCCATTTATTTCTATTGAGGCACTTCACTCATTACTGCCCCCTATATTTCACTTATAGTATTACACTTGCACACACATTATTCATTTATTATTTCTTACTACACATCCCATGCACCACACACACCACTCCCCTCAAGACCAGTGGGAGTGGCTATTATTATTTAAAGCACCTGCTCACTCCTTCATCAGCGTTTCTGACCCGGCTGTGTCCATTTGTAAGTATGGCCTTTTTCGGTGTTTTCTTATATGTCCCCTTGTTTTTATCGGTTCTGTATTACAGTGTCGTAGCTCTAGGGGTTGCAACTGCGACCGGGCCCCTAAGCCTGGGGGGCCCGCCGGGCCCTTGTAGCCACACAGTGCTGACCGCACTGGTCCGGCTTCCTGAATGCGGGAGCAAGGAGCTGACGGCCCCTTCCTACAGCATTCACTCTGCCGTGAGCGGCTCGGCGCAGGCAGGCGCGATGTAGTGACGTCATCGCTCCTGTCTGCGCCGAGTCACTCAGAGCACAGACTGGAGGAGAAGGATCCTCCCCCCATCGTGAGAACAGGGATAGGTAAGTAATTATGTTTTTCTATTAGGCACTATGTGGAATTATACCGGGTAGGGAAGGGGGGCTGATATGGTGGCAGCTATAGGAGCATTTTACTATATGAGGGGCATTATACTGTGGGGGAATTATACTGTGGGGGCAGCTATGGGGGCATTATACTGTATGGGGCATTATACTGTGGGGATAGGTATGGGGGGAATTATACTGTGTGGATGGCATATTATACTGTGGGGACAGCTATGGGGGGCATTATACTGTGGGGGCAGCTATGGGGCATTATATTGTGGGGGCAGCTATGGGGGCATTTTACTGTGTGGGGCAGCTATGGGTGGCATTATACTGCAGGGGCAGCCATGGGGGCATTATACTGTGGGGACAGCTATGGGTGGCATTATACTGTGGGGGCAGCTATGGGGGGCATTATATTGTGGGGGCAGCTATGGGGGGCTGACCCGGGTGTATATGTGCGGGGATTGGGTAGGATTAGAGGCATGGCTTAAAATAAACAAAATTTGCCCCTGCGCGCCGCATCGATTGTCTCTCTTTGTGGTGCTTGAAAGTATAGCACTGTCTACAGGGAGGGCTGTGTAGCACTGTCTACAGGGGGGGCTGTATAGTACTGTCTACAGGGGGGTGCTGTATAGCACTTTCTACAGGGGGGGCTATATAGCACTGTCTACAGGGGGGCTGTATAGCACTGTCTACAGGGGGGGGCTGTATAGCACTGTCTACAGGTGGGGCTGTATAGCACTTTCTACAGGGGGGGCTATAGAGCACTGTCTACAGGGGGACTGTATAGCACTGTCTACAGGGAGGGCTGTATAGCACTGTCTACAGGGGTGGCACTATCTACAAGGGCAAGCTGTGTGTGGCACCCAGGGGAGGGGGCCTCAGTCAAAATTTGCTATGGGGCCCGGTGTTTCCTAGTTACGCCCCTGCCTAGGGTTGTCCTTTTAAACATCAGCTCCGGTGATCACTGACAATCTAGTTTTTGCTATTGATTGCAGCATTACAAGGGTTAAACAGCTGGGGTCAGAGTCTTCTCCAATTCCTGCTGTTGCTGTGGGATGTCGGCTGTCATTCACAAGCGGTGCCCCGCAGGTGCAAGCACAATCACTGTGCCCTCCGCAATGAAAGCAAAGTAAATGTACAATGCTAATTACTAATTTTGAGCGACATACATTTACGGCGGATGTCGCCAAAGATGTTAAACTATCTGTAAACGTACTTCCTTATTTATTTTAAAATGCATTTGATCAATAAACTATTGGTTGCAAAGATTGATACAATGCAAGTTCACAAAGGGGTTATTCTGTATTTTGGGTGGTAAGTAGTGTATCTTGTTACTTTCTTTTGGCCATACAAATATTGTAGATAGCCCTGCAGCTAGCTGTCCTATTTATTAAAAATATGCAGGTCCTACATAGAGACAGTAGTATTCAGCCACTAGTACTATCAATTTTAGGATGACTAGATGATATTCTAAAAAAAAACTGCCAGTGCTAAAATGCCTGAAGAGGTAGTAAGCAGCAGAGATGTCTGGTTTTAGCAATATTTGTGAGTGTGTGTGGTCATGAACAAACAGGGCCTGGTTGTGCAAATAGGGACTTTAAGGTGCTGCATCATTTCTGCATGTTCAGGTCGATGACTCTCTGCTCTGTCATAGCATTGAACTGTATCCGTGTCCTGAGGATGCAGATTTAGTTTAAAGTGTCAGGGTGCAGGGGGCCTCAAAAAAGTGCTGGGACATCGCCCTAACATGCCCTGGCACCATGACACCCCTGATCACTAATGGTAGTTTGACACAAGGAAACATTAAATGTAAAATGTGTTCTAATGCCAGCTATGTTATATGCCGTAACACATTGACTGGTAGCCTGTTTCCTGTAAGGTTTTTCCATTAGTGGCCAGTGTTTAGGTCCAAGCCCACATTGTTATTAACCCTTTATACAGTCCTGGTGGCTGCCCTACTGCAATACTCATGGCGTCAATGTAAAACACAGTGGCATACCTCCCAACTTTTGAATTCGGAAAAGAGGGACATTTTAAGCCACAATCCCTAACCACGCCCAATATCCCGCATAAGCACATCAAATCATGGCCAGATCCTTCTTTCAATAACAAGAGCATATTCTCACTGCGGATCTCTAGACTTAAAAAAAAAAAGAAACTATTGATATCACAGATATTATGGGTCAGGTTATATCGTCTTTGTGTTACTTTTTCTAACTTGGGTATAACATTTGCTTGTCACGGCAGCAGCTGCAGGACAAACCAAAAGGTTGAGAGCAATGAAAGTCAAGAGGGAGACCCTGTGGTGGATGACTTTTCAATAGACAGGTAGCAGAGTTACATGATGGGGAATTTCATTTCCAGTTGTGTAACTCTGCTACTGGTAAATGGAAAAATCATCTGGGGAAAAAGTTTCCCCATGGCGGAGAACCACAAAGAAACACCTGGGAATCAGACATGATGGGGAAACATTTTTCCCTGTGGTGGATGACTTTTCAGCTGACAGGTAGCAGAGTTACATAAAGGGGAATTATTTGTCATTGACGTTTAGTTTCTATTGCAGCACAGGGAAGACCGAAGTCGCTGGAGGTGAGAAGTTTTTTTATTCTTCATATTACTAACTTTATTTTTTTTGTTTTGCAGGATAAAATAATAAAATGGTCAAAGAGGGTTGTGTAGGGGAGTTCTTATTTCAATAAAAAATATTTTCTTATGTCTCAGAGTTTTTTTTTAATAGTTTATTAGCGCCTTGTTAATGGCAGTTGTCTGATTGACGGCGTCCATTACTAAGGTGGGGCTTAGTGTTTGCCAGTAAAAAGGCTGCAACTAACCCCCATTAGTACCCCGGTACGCACCGCCACCAGGGGTGCTGGGAAGAGCCGAGTACGCTCCAGTACCTGACCATCTGTAGTGATGGTCAGGCACTGGGGCGGCCACAGGCTGGTATTATTAGGCTGGGAAGGGCCAAAAACAGTGGCCCTTCCCACCCTGGTAATGCTAGGCTGCAGCTGTTTTATTGTATCTGGCTGGTTATGAAAAAGGGGGGGGACCCCACATCGTTTAAAAAAAAAAAAGAATAAATTGATGAAAACGAGGCACTGTCATCACATTATAAGTGGCCTATCTTGTACATAATGGGATCGGTGCTGTAATGTAGATTGCAGCAGTGTTTTTTATTTAGAAAAACGATCATTTTTTGACGGAGTTATGACCTATATTACAGCGTCATACACTTCTCTCCATTAATTTACACGGCATATAGTGATCTTATTAGATCACTATGTGCAGCCACATACACACACATTAACGTTACTCAAGTGTCCTGACAGTGAATATACATCACTACCAGCCAGGACGTGCTGTCTATGTAGAATCCTGACACTTTGGTAACGTTTGTGTGAGATTTACAGCAAGGCAAGCGCAATCTTGCGAGATTACGCTGTAAACTGTCATTTAAAACGAGATTACACTTGCCTTTTTGCAATTTTTGATGAAGTTATGACCTATTTTAGCTTTATGCTAATTACTTTCTTAATGGACAACTGGGCGTGTTTTACTTTTAGGCATCACCTCCAGCCAGGATGTGATGTCTATTCAGAATCCTGACACTTCGGTAACGTTTGTGTGAGATTTACAGCAAGGCAAGTGTAATCTCGTTTTAAATGACAGTTTACAGCGTAATCTCGCAAGATTGCGCTTGCCTTGCTGTAAATCTCACACAAACGTTACCGAAGTGTCAGGATTCTGAATAGACATCACATCCTGGCTGGAGGTGATGCCTATTCATTGTCAGGACACTTGAGTAACGTTAGTGTGTCTGCATGTGGCTGCACATAGTGATGTAATAAGATCACTGTGTGCTGTGTAAATGAATGGAGAGAAGTGTATGACGCTGATTGGTCACTGATTGATCAGTGTCATACACTTCTCTCCACAACGCCCACTTGGTCAAAAAGTAAAACACGCCCAGTTGTCCATTAAGAAAGTAATTAGCATAAAGCTAAAATAGGTCATAACTTCATCAAAAATTGTTCTGTCCTCGCCAGCTAGTCCAGTTATTTACTTAATAATACCTCTTTTTTTGTGTATGATTACAGTACAGATATTGCAATTGCCTATTCTTGTACCCCATCTATATTGTATTGTATGGTTATAGCACCATCTACTGGTGGTTTAGTGTATTCCTAGATTGTAGTTCTCTATGTATTATGGGAAAGCTCCTGAGGCATTGTGGGTTATTTCCTGTTCCTGTTTGTGTATGAGTAGAAGCCATTTTCCTCATCATGCCAGTTCTACCTCAAGTTCAGTGCCAACAGCCTGTTCTAAGCATAGTCGGTAAGATCAATATCTATATGTTATAATCCTGTGGTTCACTGTATCAGATATCACATTGTCAGCTTGCAGTATTACCTCATGTTATATTGTGTATGTATAGCAGATTATTTGTTTCCTATGCACTGTACAGTTGATATATTCTGAATACTACTGTTATTTCATCCTATAGTTTCACCCTTTCCTGTCTACCAGCAATAAAGAGAAAGATTTCACAGTTTCACAGCCTTTTTCTTAAGAAGACAGGGGGTTTAGCTACATGTCAGATTACACACCGTGCTAACGTGTATGAGGACAGAATAAAAATGATAATTTTTCTAAATAAAAAACACTGCTGTAATCTAAATTACAGCGGCGGTTCATAGTATTAAAGCCTTCTCCCGTTTACTTGAACCACCTCCAATCAGATATTGATGGCCAATCCTGTGGCTAGGCCATCAATTTCTTATGACTGGACAACCCTTTTAAAGAGGCTCTGTCACCACATTATAAGTGCCCTGTCTCCTATATAAGGAGATCGGCGCTGTAATGTAGGTGACAGTAATGCTTTTTATTTAAAAAAACGATCTTTTTTCACAACGTCAGGAGCGATTTTGGTTTATGCTAATGAGCTTTCTTAATGCCCAAGTACTTTCGACCAAGTCGGCGTTGTACAGAGGAGTGCATGACGCTGACCAATCGGCATCATGCACTCCTCTCCATTCATTTACACTACACTAGCGATATAGTTATATCACTATGTGCAGCCTCATACACAAGCCCTAACATTACTAGTGTCCTGATAATGAATATACATGACCATCCAGCCTGGACGTCATGTGTACTCAGAATCCTGACACTTCTGACTCTTTTTTGTGAGATTCCGGCAAGTGAAACCAAATCTCGCGAGATTACGGAGGTAAACGAGATTTGGTTTCACTTGCCGGAATCTCACAAAAAAGAGTCAGAAGTGTCAGGATTCTGAGTATACATGACGTCCAGGCTGGATTTCATGTGTATTCATTATCAGGACACTGTAGTAATGTTAGGGCTTGTGTATGAGGCTGCACATAGCGATATATCTATATCGCTAGTGCAGTGTAAATGAATGGAGAGGAGTGCATGATGCCGATTGGTCAGCGTCATACACTCCTCGTACAACGCCGACTTGGTCGAAAGTAAAAGTACGCCCACTTGGGCATTAAGAAAGCTCATTAGCATAAACCAAAATCGCTCCTGACGTTGTGAAAATAGATCGTTTTTTTAAATAAAAAGCATTACTGTCACCTACATTACAGCGCCCATATCCTTATGTAGGAGATAGGGCACTTATAATGTGGTGACAGAGCCTCTTTAAAGGCTGAAACCCTGTCTGACCTAGTCCTGCTCACACAGCTACACAGATCATCTGTGTGAGCAGGTTTTTAGCCTCCGGATGTTATCAAGAGTTTCAATTTATTGACCCCAGAGATCTTGAAAATGGTGAGAAATAAGTATATTAAAAAGTTGAATAACTTTTCCTACTACAGTGAATTAACTAGAATTAACCTTTAAATGCAATTTATTGAGCCATGTTATCACTCATATAACAACTACCATAAAGATTTTTTTTATGTAAATATAATTTATAGTAAATCCTATTTATTAAATACTATTTGATATACTAAAAACTTGTTAATGTGGCAGTAAAACTCAATAAGAAATTTTTGCACCAGACCTAATAATACAACAGATGGAAAAGGCATTTTAGAGCTTTTTCTGACCATACAAAGAGTAAACTAACCTCCAGCATGCAGCACAGCCATGATAATTGATGGAAACCAGGAAGTCTCTGTGTTGGACGCCTGGAAGGAGTTCTGAAGGTCTGTATAAAACACTCCAATGGAGGAAGGAAACCCAAGAGTCAATCCATGGGTTACCATTGCAGCAACAAGCACCCCCCACGCCCATGGCCCATCAGAAGTCTCCATTCTGACTCTTCCCTTAGACGGCTTTCTTTGGTGTAATCTGCACAATAAGATGAGTTATGTATAAATAAACACTTGTGAAATAACTTAGTTCCTATTTGTGCAAACACGTATATGTTTAGTAACATGATTATTATAATGTTGGAGGAAAATATGGCTTTATAATAAGAAATTTGCCTGTCTGCAAAATCCCGGTAAAGCAAATTTTTCCAGATGTCTACTAATATGCTTTGAAACTTCAGTCCATGTACTAGTTTAGGATCACTTTTCTCAGGGAGACTTAAAAACTTGTGTTATATATGTAATGTCGGGGTAGGGAGACAGACAGGTGAGCCCTAATCTACCCACCCCTCAGTCCCTGCCTACTTGCACAGTCCGTCCTAGGCGACGGCGTACAACTGGGCGACGGTCCCTACGCTCACTATGTGAACGACAAACAAATCAGACAAGGGAACACAGAAGCAAGGGAAGAGGGGAAGTTGTGGCGAACGAGCCGAGTCAAACCTGGAGAGTACGCGGTAACAAAAGCAGAACAGGAGAATAGTCAGTCAAGCAGGGTCAGTATGAAGCAGAGGTCAATGGTATTAGCAGGAACAGCAGAGCCAGGAAACACAAGAATCGCAGGTAAAGGACAGACAGCAAATTAAGGTATAAATAGACCAAGGGCAGGAGCTAGAACCGTCTGGCCAGGCTGTGATAGGTTCTCCCACTCCTCAGCCTACCAGCCTGAGTGGTAGCAGATCGAGTCACTCTATCAGACCTAGGGACAGATGCAGACTGATTAACCACGGGCGTCGACACAGAAGCTGTGGCTGGCAGATCCTTTACAATATACTTTGTAGAATAGTATAGATGCCGTAGCTAATATCCATGAAATGTCGTTTGGATATGATACATGATAATGATACATTCTCATTATGTTAATAGGGGCTCTGTACTCTTTTTTAACTTTTGTTCATATAAATGAGCACAAAATATTATAGGGGTTTGCAGGGCCGGCCTTAGGTTGGATAGCGCCCTGTACGGAACTCTCTATTGCTGACCTGAACTAACCAAAAATTAAACTCAAATATAGACATGCACAAACTGGAACATAAATACTGTACATACATGGAGGGACATATTTAGACATACAGGCATATATATATATATATATATACATATATATATATATATATATATATATATATATAGACACACACAAACACACTCACACACGAGGCATGTACACACAGACACATAATGGGTCATATACAAATACATAAAATTAAATATATAGATATGCAGAGACATATCTACACACACGGGCACATATATACACAGTACAGCTAATGCAGCAGATGTTACCTGCAGTCCTAGGTAAAACCACAGATAACACAGTGATAATGCTCTGATTACAGATAATGTATTAGTGTAACCTGCAGTCCTATGTATCACCACAGATAACACGCAGTGGCGCATGCCATATTGTTGAAAGGCACATCCGCCATACATACACGGAGAGATTAAAAGGGTTGTCTGGGTTTAAACTTTTTATGTGGCAGTAGGAGAGGAGGGGTTCAAATAAAAAATCAGCCCATTCTTACCTCTCTCCTCCCAGACGTTCCTGCACTGAGGGCTTCTGTCATCTCTGTTCAGTATGTACAGTGGTGTTGTATTGTCCACTTGATGTCACCGCTGTATACAAACAGAGGACAGAAGTGACAGGAGCCGCCAATGCAGAAATGTCTGAGAGGAGAGAGGTAAGTATAAGTTATTTTTGTTTATTTTAACTCCTCCTGTTGCCTCAATAAAATGTTTTTGTTTTTTCTTATTCCGGACAACCTCTTTAAAGTCTATGTACACTATGAAATAGTTGTTTTTTTAATAATCAGTCAGTGTGTTTTGTGCAACTTTCTAAATACTTTTTATTAAAAAATATTTTTACTTTTTGAGAGCAGCTGTATCTAGTGCTGAGACCTGAATATGTGGGGTCAGAGACATGCAGGATCCACCTGTTATCGATCAGATCTAAGTTATGAACTGTCAGAGACACGCAGAACCCACCGACGCTGAACCCGTCAGTCCCGCGGACCTGACAGATACAGGTGTTAGCACTAGATACTGCTGCTCTGTATACAAGATACAAAGCGGCTGTATCTCAAAAAGTGAAAATAATTTAATAAAATGTAATTACAAAGTTTCATCAATCACACTGATAGACACTTTTATTTAAAAAAAGCAACCAAAAAACTATTTCAAAGGTGTACATAGCTGTTAACGTAATCTGAACAGGGTTTTAAAGGGCAACAATTGGTAAATGTGCACTATGAATGCACTGAATTCTGTGCCAATTTGACATTTATTAACAATTTAGTGTTTTTCAGTTTCACCATGGTGCCCATTTGCCACTTATCGCAGACCGTAGACTCCTATCATCCTGCAGACGTCTTCCTCCCCAGAGATGCAAGCACATGCGGCCATCCTGTCCTGCAGTGACCACTAGGGTGCGCGCTCGAGCTAATTCCCGGCCTTAATGAGCCAGAGCATACACATGTTTTAGATTGACTGATTTCTCCAAAGATCACCCTGGACTATAAGAAGGGCCCTGACCCTTCCAGCATTGCCTGAGCATTGTTTGTGTTACCTATGTTAGTCTTTGCAAATGGTCCCTTAGTCTCTTATCCTGCATCCCTTTTTACCTTGTTCCTGTGCCTTAAAGAGTTGGAGTCGTGTTGTACCACCGATCTGTCTGCTGTGTTACACCACGCCTGGTGTCTGCTGCCAAGTTCCCATCTGAGCCTAGTCATCGCTACTGTCTGAACTACCACAGGTACCCTTGCTTGAACTATAGACTTTACTCAGTACTCTGTATTGGTCAGCTGCTATACCGTTACGGCGATATGACCCAGTGGATCCACATACCCACAGATCCTGACAGCGTCCTTATGTTTGGTGGCCCCTTGATGCCCATTTGCTATTTGCCCCTTTAGCACATTTTGTCACAGAAAAACAATAAAGGGGCAACAAAATGGCAAATGGGCATCAAGGGGGCACTGAACAGAAGGATATAAAAGGGGCAATAAGTGGCAAATGGGCACCAAGGTGGCAAAGAAACCTCTGCCCACTAGTCATTATTGCCCTTTTTAAACACCCATCATTGCCCCCATTCAACCAAGGCCTACAGTCGGAGACTGACCTGCTGGGCTTCTCACAAGCACTGCCCATTGGTTCTGCTGGAGCCACAATGGAGAAAAACATTTCTACGGTTTCCCCACCAGCCCTGGAAACGCATAGGCAGATAGCACAGTGTCTCCTCCCTGTCATGCATCCTGAATGATGTCATCACGCCTGTCTCTTCATTCAGGACGCAGGACATGAAGACTGATTGGGTAAGCGATGGCCGCGGCGCAGGGCCGCCAGTATTGAGGTTGGTGCAGTTAGTGAGTGGCACCTGACCCGTTGGTGGCCCGAGTAGTGGCCACGGCACGGGGCATGCACACCCACTGGTGCCACCCTTACAGTGTAGCGGCTGCCGCCCTGTGCGACTGCCCCGGTCGCACGTACCCAATACCGGCGATAGGGGTTTTAGCACTATGCCACAATGTTGACCACAAGCAATAGATCTCTGGGACTCTGAGCTTGTGATGCTATCAATGCTGCAACTCATAGCTACAGCACATCTATCCAGCAGCAGTCCCTCAGAGCACAGTAGAGGACTGTATGGTAAAAGAATGTGAATTTGTATTTATATAATTGTACTAGAGTACAGAAGCCTTTATCTTAACCCTGTATGGGATTCAAATTTTTAAGAACGTGTTCTCTGTTTTGCCAACAAAGATATACGCGCCAAGGGAGGGAAGGGGTCGCAGTGTATCTCACCATGAAAAATGATTCTAATAATGAAATAAAACAATTATAATATTTCAAATACTAAATATTAAATATTAAAGTGGACTCTAAATAAAGAAATTCCCTGTCCAGAATGTTTATCTGGATTTCCACACTATGCATATAATTATATAAGCATACATACCTACCTACCCACACTCATTATATTAAACTCACCCATTACCTATATGCACACATTCAATATCCTAAGCATACTCAGCCCATTTAGTTAGGCTGTGCACTTAGAGACAGGTGGAGGACAGTGCGGGGTGTGTCACAATCTGTGGGTATGTGGGCCCACTAGGCCGCACCGCAGTAGCGGGGTAGCAGCTGGCCAAACAACAGGGTACCAAGTCAATATAAAGTCAGAGCACAAGGGTGTCTGTAATGGTCCAGACAGTAGCAACGGCTTAGGCACAGATGGGACCTTGGCGGCAGGTGATGCAAAACGTGGTGTAAGTCAGCAGGCCTAGTAGACGGCACAACACGACTCCAACACTACAGATGGCACAGGAACAAATACAGCACAGGATACAGGATATAGGTAGCAGGGCACGGGAACACCGGGAACAGGATACAACTAAGGGATCATTTTCAAGACTAACAGAGGAATACAAACAATGCCTAGGCAAGAAGTAAAAGGGCAGAGCGCCTTCTTATAGTCCAGGGTGATCATGGGCTAATTATTTATGTTTTACATGTGCACGCACTGGCCCTTTAAGGTGCGCGCACGTACCCTATGGGACACAGCAGACCAAAGCGGAAGTGAGCACTGGTGTCTCCTGGGAAGGAGATGTGGACCAGCGCTCACAAGTCCATGGCTGCGGCCGTCGAGGGGTAAGTAGTCCCGACAGTCCACGACTGTGGATGTTACAGTATCCTTCCTCTTACTCCCCCTCTTCTTGGGACCAGAGCGAGAGAGGAACTTATTAATGAGGGTAGAGGCATTGAGGTTCTCTTCTGGCTCCCAGAACCTCTGCTCTGGACTAAAGCCCATTCCAATGCACCAAATAAAAAGTTCTTCCTCCTACTGTCTTGAAGTCCAGCATCTCCTTTACCTCGCACACATCGGAAGAACCACTTAGAGCAACTGCAGGGCTAGGAGTTTTAGTGTAGTGGTTCAAGACCACAGGCTTCAGGAGGGACACATAAAAGGAGTTGGGGATTCTGAGGGTAGGAGGCAGCCAAAGCTTATAGGAGACAGGATTAATCTGTTACAGGATCTCAAAAGGTCTGAGGAACCTGGGAGCAAATTTGTATGAAGACACCTTCAGACGGATATTCCAGGAGGACAGCCAGACTTTGGTACCTGGTAGATACTGGGGCGGCTGTCTTCTTCTTATATCCACCTTTCGCTTCATACCATCGACTGCCCGCAGAATAGAGGACCGAGTCTGTTGCCAGATTTGTAGAAAGTCCCCAATTGCAGAGTCAGCTGCGGCTACCTGAAGAGGGATTCTCGGATGTTGACCGTACACAATGTAGAATGGTGTGGAAGTGGTGGACTCACTTGTGTGGTTGTTATACGAGAATTCGGCCCATGGAAGAAGCTGTACCCAGTCATCGTGCTGCATGGAGATGAAGTGGCGGAGATAATTCTCCATGATCTAGTTAATCCTCTCGATTTGACGATTGGACTGGGGGTGATAGGCTGTGAAAAAGTCCAATCTAACATCCAGGAGTTTACAGAGGACTCTCCAGAATTTTGAGGTGAATTGAACCCCTCGATCAGGAGACGCCAGCGCTCGCATCTGCCGGATCCCGTAGGGTGCGTGCGCACGCTCGTCCACGCTCCTCATGGACGACCTTTGACCCGTGAGTACCCTGGATTATAAGAGGGGTCTAGCCCCCTAGTTCGATGAATGAGCATTGTTGTGTTTCCTTAGTCTGTCTATGCAAATTGGTCCCTTAGTGTTTCCTGCTCCCAGTGTTTCCTGTTCCTGTATCCCGATCTAGTGCCGTGCTTGCTATTGTCTTGTCGTGCTGGATACCACGCTTGACTGCCTACCCACGCCTGTCGTCCACCTGCTGCCTAGTTCCTGCAAGCTACTGTCCGTGCTGCCACAGGTATCCTATATACCATAGACTCAGACCTGCGCCCTGTTGGCCAGCTGCCTTACCGCCAAGGTGGTACGGCCCAGTGGGTCCACAGATCCTTCGCGACACACACACAGTATGTGTCCCCAGCGGAGAATTCTTCTCCTGTCTGCCAGCCGAACAAAAGTCTTAGGGTATGTTCACACGTAGTCAACCAAAACGTCTGAAAATCCAGAGCTGTTTTCAAGGGAAAACAGACCCTGCTTTTCAGACGTTTTTTTACCAACTCGCATTTTAAGGGTATGTTCACACGTAGTCAACAAAAACGTCTGAAAATCCAGAGCTGTTTTCAAGGGAAAACAGACCCTGCTTTTCAGACGTTTTTTTACCAACTCGCATTTTTTGCGGCGTTTTCACGCCGTTTTCGCGGCGTTTTTTACGTCCGTTTTTGGAGCTGTTTTCATTGGAGTCTATGAGAAAACAGCTCCAAAAACGTCCAAAGAAGTGTCCTGCACTTCTTTTGACGAGGCTGTATTTTTACGCGTCGTCGTTTGACAGCTGTCAAACGACGATGCGTAAATAACAGGTCGTCTGCACAGTACGTCGGCAAACCCATTCAAATGAACGGGCAGATGTTTGCCGACGTATTGGAGCCGTATTTTCAGACGTAAAACGAGGCATAATACGCCTCGTATACGTCTGAAATTTGGCCGTGTGAACATACCCTTACCAACTCGTTTTTTTACCAACTCGTTTTTGGAGCTGTTTTCATTGGAGTCTATGAGAAAACAGCTCCAAAAACGTCCAAAGAAGTGTCCTGCACTTCTTTTGACGAGGCTGTATTTTTACGCGTCGTCGTTTGACAGCTGTCAAACGACGACGCGTAAATAACAGGTCGTCTGCACAGTACGTCGGCAAACCCATTCAAATGAATGGGCAGATGTTTGCCGACGTATTGGAGCCGTATTTTCAGACGTAAAACGAGGCATAATACGCCTCGTATACGTCTGAAATTTGGCCGTGTGAACATACCCTTAGGGAGGGATGTCTCTAACTTGCAAAGGATTGGCCGTGACAAAACAGTAGAGGTCTATGATACTATGAAGGAACTCCACAGTGTCCTCTATTTCAAACGACCTGGACAGGGCATCGGCCCTCATATTTTTGTCAGCAGGACGGTGGTGGAGCACAAATTGGAAACGGGTGAAAAAGCAGCGACCACCTGGATTGATGGGGGTTTAGCCGTTGAGCCGACAGGAGATAGGTGAGGTTCTTGTGGTCGGTGTATAGCAGGATGGGGTGAGCTGCGCCCTCGAGCAGGTGTCTCCACTTCTCCAGAGCCAATTTGATGGCCAGTAGCTCCCGATCTCCAATAGAGTAATTGCATTCTGCAGGGGACAAAAAGTCTTGAGTAATAGCCACATGCTACTGCCTTTCCTTTGGAGCTTCTCTGGAACAGAAGTGCACCTGCACCAACAGAAGAAGTGTCCACCTCCAACAAGAACTGCCGAGTCACATCAGGATGATGGAGGATCGAGGCTGAAGTGAAGGCATTCTTGAGGCTATTGAATGCTGATTCTGCCTCTGGAGTCCACACTTTGGCGTTCATACCTTTCTTGGTAAGGGTAGAGATGGGGGCCGTCAGTGAAGAGAAGTTTGGGATAAACTGCCAGTAGAAGTTAGTGAATCCCCAAAAAACGCTGTATGGCCCGCAGGTCCTGAGGACGTGGCCACTCCAGGATCCATCCTTTACTTTCTCAGGATCCATCTTGAGACCCTGATCCGAGATGACGTAACCCAGGAAGGGCAAAGAATTTTTTTCAAAAGGACACTTCTCCAACTTGGCATATAGGCGATTCTCCCTTAATCACAGCAGGACTTGACGGACATGTCTCCAATGTGTTGTTGGATCTGGGGAGAAGATGAAAATGTCATCAAGATCGACTACAACACATAGAGGAAATCTCGGAAGATATCATTGACAAATTCTTGGAAGACCGCGGGTGCGTTACACTGGCCGAAGGGCATCAACAGGTATACATAGTGCCTGTCTCGAGTGTTAAATGCCGTCTTCCACTCGTCATCTTGACGGATTCGGATTAGGTTGTAGGTTGTCTTGGCTCCTCGTATGCGATCAAATAATTCTGACATCAGTGGCAAAGGGTATCTGTTTTTGACTGTGATCTAGTTGACACCACGGTAGTCTATGCAGGGTTGAAGAGATCCATCTTTTTTCTTTAAAAAGGAGAACCCGGCACCGGCCGGAGAGGAGGATTTTCGTATGAAACCTCTCTCCAGATTCACCGTGATATAGGCTGGCATGGACTTAGTCTCTGGCAAGGAGAGGGGGTATACGCATCCATGGGGAGGTGAAACATCAGAAACCAGTTCAATCGGGAAGTCGTACACCCGGTGTGGGGGAAGCATCTCAACCTCCTTCTTGCCTAAGACATCCGCAAACTGCGCAAAATGAGTAGGCAGTCAGCGACTGAGACATAGGAGGCAGAACGGGATGAATCTGTAGCAGGCAGAGGGGGGGGGGACACTTGGAGCCCCATTGGAGAACTTCTCAGGAACTCCAGTCCAGCACTGGAGCATGAAGCCGGAGCCAAGGCAGACCCAGCAACACAGGATTGATGGCTTTGGGCAAAATGAGAAAGGTAATCTGCTCGGTATGAAGAGCTCCCACTTGAAGCTTCAGTGGCTTGGTCTTGGACATGATTGGGTCAGGCAGAGGAAGTCCATTCACCGAGGCAACAACCAGGGGTGTCTCCAAAGAAACCATCGGCAACTGGAGCTGATCCACTAAGTCCTGTTGGATGAACTTGGCCGCGGACCCGGAGCCTAGGTAGGCAGAGTCCCGATGCATCCTCTCACCGTACACTATGGTCACGGGAATGGACAATTTTGGAGAGAGTCTATTATTTAGTCCTTTTCCACCTAGGGTTGTCTCTCCAACCAATCCTAGGCTCTGGAGCTTTTTAGGCTTTTGGGGACACAGACACACAAAATGGCCTCCGAGGCCGCAATACAGACAATGTCCAGAAGCGCGTCTGCGCTGTTTCTCCTCCATAAGGTGGTGAAACGTCAGGAAGCAATTCAATAGGGCAATCGTAGATGTGATGGGGAGGAAGGGTCCCTGCCTCCTTCTTGCTGAATACGTCCGCAAAACTGGTATTATGTGAGGGTAGATTGGAGAGAGACTGAGGGAGTGGAGGCGAAACAGGACGATCCTGTAGCAGGCAGCGGAGAAGGCACTTGAACACCCATTGGAGAATTTCTCCGGAACTCCAGTCGAGAACCGGATCGTGTAGACGAAGTCAGGCCCAGCAGAATAGGCTTGATAGCTTTAGGCAAGATGAGAAAGGCAATCTGTTCCGAGTGAGGATCTCCGACTTGTGTCAGTGGTTCAGTGATGGACACAATAGGATCGGGCAATTGTAGGCCATTCCCAGAGGCAGCCAGAGGTCTCTCCAGAGGAACAGTGGGTAGATGCAAGCAAACCACTAGATCCTGCTGGATAAAATTTGCAGCTGCTCCACAATCCAGATAGGCAGAGGAGGTGTGTGAACTCTCTCCAGAGACAATGGTTACAGGAATATATAGTTTGGCATTTGGTGTCGTTCCACCTAGGATTGTCTACAACCAACCCTAGGTGTTGGAGTTTTCCTGCTTTTGTGGCCATTGATGCACAAAATGGCCTTTGAGGCCACAATACAGACACAAACCTGAAGAGCGTCTGCGCCTCTGTGTCTGCGCGGACAATTTTATTCTGTCCACCTGCATAGGTTCTTCTGGTGGAACAATGGGGGAAGGCAATAGGGGTCTCTGGAATGAGGGTGCCAATCTGTAGAAACGTCTCTCCCGCCGAACCTCCCGAGCATGTTCCTGGATTCTCATGTCGACCCGGTTGCCAACAGGATAAGAGCATCAAGGGTGGAAGGAAGATCATGAGCTGCTAGCTCGTCTTTGATGTGCGTGGACAGTCCTTGTCAAAAGGTTGCCACCAAGGCCTCATTGTTCCACGCCAGCTCCACCACCAGTGTGTGGAAGCAGATGGCATACTCTCCTACCGTCGATTCCCCTTGCTTGAGGGTCAGCAGAGTGGCAGTTGCAGAGGATTTTCAACCCAGCTCTTCAAATACTGTACGAAAAGTCTCTAAAAATAATGCTAGATCCAAGAATTCCGGGCCCTCCTGTACCAAGATGGGGTTCGCCCAAGCCGGGGCCCTGCCCTCGAGACTAGAAATGATGAATGCTCCGATGGCCTAATCAGATGGGAAGAGATGAGCATGCAGTATAAAATGGATGGTGCAGTGGTTAATGAAGCCTCTACAGGCTCTAGGATCTCATTCATAGGGTGGCGGTAGAGGTAGCGAAACTGTGGATCCGTAACAGGCAGGAGGGTTAACAGGCAGTGGAACAGCAGCAGCATCTACAGGAGGGGCAGGAGGATGATCCAGATGGGTGATGATAGAATTTACTGCCAGTAGGAGCTGATCCTAGCGTGCACGCAGGTCAAGCATATCCGTTTGCATCACCTGAAACACTGTTGGCCAGCAGGCTCCATGGCCTGAGCGTACTGTCACAATCTAGGGGTATGTGGACCCACTAGGCTGCTCCGCTGTAGCGGAGTGGCAGCTGGCCAAATAACAGTCCATATAAAGTCTATGCAAAGTCTTTAGCAATAGAGTACCTGTAAGAGTCCAGACAGTAGCAGAGGCTTTGGCTCGGATGGAGCTTGACTTGGCTGATGACACCAGACATGGCGGATGATACCTGATGCGGCAGATGACAGCAGACGTGGCAGATGATACACACGACTCCAACTAAAGGCTTAGGTACAGGAAACAACACAGCAACAGGATATAGGATGCAGGATACGGGAATACTGAGAGCAGGATACAACTAAGGGACCGTTTGTAATACGAACATGGGTAGACAACGACGCTCAGGCAAGGAGTGGAAGGGGGGAGCCCTTTTTATAGTCCAGGGTGATCTGGGGATTGGTTAGGGAACTTTCAGTATGTGCGCGCACCGGCCCTTTAAGGCCGGGGACGAGTGCGCACCTTAATACACAGGGCGGCCGCGCGAGCTGGCGTCTTTGAGGAGGTAGACGCTGGCAGGAGGCCAGGAATCTGCAGTTGCGGCCGTCCGACCATTGGGGGGGGGGGACGGTGGCAGGCCGCGACTGCAGCCGTTACAGTATGCACCACACACACAGTGCCCCTGTAGGTTGTTCCCCTTATAGAGCCCCCTGTATCTTGTTCCCCTCATAGAGCCTCCTGTAGATAGTGCCCCCTGAAGAAAGTGGCCCCTTTAGATAGAAGGCTCTATAGTGCCCCTTGTAGTCCACAGGCTGTAAATAGTGCCTTCTGTAGTTAGTGTCCCCTGTAGAGTCCCCTGTAAATAGTGCCCCCTGTAGCTATCTACAGGGGGCACTATCTACAGAGGACTCTATAGGGGACCCTGATAATTTCCCCCTGTAGCGTCCCCTGTAGATAGAGCCCCCTATAGAGTTCCCTGTAGATAGTGTCCTTTGTATATAGTGCCCCCTGTAGCATCCCATGTAGATAGGGCCCCTGCAGATAGGGCCCCCTATAGAGTCCCCTGTAGCGGCTCTTGTAGATAGGGGCCCCCTATAGATAGTGCTCCCTGTAGCTTCCCCTGTAGATAGGGCTCCCTATAGATAGTGCTCCTATAGTGTCCCTTGTAGTTAGGGCCCTTTTAGAAAGGGCCATTTATAGATTCCCCTGTAGATAGTGCCCCCTCTAGCGTCCCCTGTAGATGGGGCCCCTGTAGAAAGGGCTCCCTATAGAGTCCCTTGTAGCTATTGCCCCCTGTAGATAGGGCCTCCTATAGAGTTCCCTGTAGATAGTGCCCCCTGTAGCATCCCCTGTAGATAGGGCCCCTGTAGATAGGCCCCCTATAGAGTCCCCTGTAGATAGTGCCCCCTGTAGCATCCCCTGTAGATAGGGCCCCTTTAGATAGGCCCCCTATAGAGTCCCCTGCAGATAGTGCCCTCTGTAGCATCCCCTGTAGATAGGGCCCCCTATATAGTCCCCTCTAAATAGGGCCCCCTATATAGTCCCCTGTATATAGGGCCCTGTCAAGAGGGGTACGTGGACCTACTGGACCGTACTGCCTTGATGGCAGCTGGCCAACAGGACACAGGTCACAGTTAATAGTTCATGTAGTGTGCCTGTGGTAACTCAGACAGTAGCAAGACAGGCTAGGCTGGGACTAGGCAGCAGGCAGGCACCAGGCATGGTGTAGCAGGACAGGCGTGGAACACAGCACAGAACGACTTCAGCTCAACACGGCACTTGACCATGATAGAACGGGATACGGGTTACGGGTAGCCGGAACGGGGAACACTGAGAACTGGAAAACACTAGGAGACCATTTGCATAGATATACTAGGATAACGACAACAAGGCTCAGGCAAGATAGGGAGGGGCAGGGCCCTTCTTATAGTCCAGGGTGCTCTGGAAGCAATGTGCGCTCCAAGGCTGACTGAGCTCGCAAGCGCACCCTGGTGGTCACAGTGGAACAGGACGGCCGCATATGCAGACATCTCTGGAGAGAAGGGCGTTGACCGGATGGAAGGAGTTTGTGGTCAGCGACCACAGATGTTAGAGGCCCCCTATATAGTCCTATGTAGTTAGTGCCCCTGTAGCATCTCCCCTATAGATAGTGCCCCTATATAGTCCCCTGTATATAGGGCCCCCAACACTTCCCAATGTAAAAGAAAAAAAAAACATTATATCCTTGTTTGACACTGTTCCTGCACCATCCTCCAGCAACGCCAGGCCTCATACAGTGAAACAACGCAGCGGCATGATGATGTCATTGCACCAAATGCATGATCGCTAAAGTGCCAAATGGCGAGGCATTCTGTGCCTCGCCATGTAGCACTAGGCAAATCATTTTTATCCGCACCCCTAAGGACGCAGATACAATTGAGTGCTGGGGATCGTTCCCGGGTTCCTGCTTCACCCCGTTTCTCCGAATCTGCTGTAATTTTAACAACCGATTTGGGAGAACCGGTGCGAACCAGCCGGATCTCACCCCTGATCTTAACTGATAAAACATAAAAAATATAAACTACATTTTGCAATAAAATATTAGATTTAACCCATGACTGTGATTTTATAAAATTCCCACATAACCGTTTAGCAGACAAAGTATCAGACATATTAGACGTTAAATCCTTTTGCATATACTTACAACACACATAGGAATTGAATGTGTAACACACATACCTCAATCAGCCATAACCACTGACAGGTGAAGTGAATATCATTGATTATCTTGTTTAAATGGCGCCTGTCAAGGGGTCGGATATATTAGGAAGCAAGCGAACAGTCAGTTCTTGAAGATGATATGTTGGAAGAAGGAAAAATGGGCAAGCGTAAGGATCCGACCGACTTTGACAAGGGACAAATTGTGATGGCTAGACGACTGGGTCAGAGCATCTCCAAAACGGCAGGTCTTGTGGGATGTTCCAGGTTTGCAGTGGTTAGCACCTACAAAAAGTGGTCCAAGTAAGGACAACTGGTGAACCAGCGATATTTTCATGGGTACCCAAGACTCATGCACGTGGGGAGCACAGGCTAGCCAATCTGGACTGATCCCAGAGAAAAGCTACTGAAACACAAATTTTTGATATAGTTGATATCTATGTTTTAGCTATAAATAGATTTAGTTGCTGGCTATGATAGAAAGATGTCAGAACACAGTGCATCGCATCTTATTGCGTTTAGGGGATGCATAGCTGCAGATGGTCAGAGTGCCCATGCTGAGCCCTCTCTACCTCCAAAAGCACCTACAATGGGCACATGATCATAAGAACTAGACCATGAAGCAATGGAAGTAGGTAGCCGAGTCATGTGTATGGCACTATGGCAAGAAGGCAAGCCAGGGGAGGCAGTGTGATGCTATAGACAATGTTCTGCTGGGAAACCTTGGGTCCTGGCATTTATGTGGATGTTACTTTGACATGTACCTCTACCTAAACATTTTTGCAGACCAAGTATACACTTTCATAGCAATGGTATTTCCTAATGGCAGTGGCCTTTCTCAGCAGGATAATGTGATCTGCACGAGGGGGACCTACACAATATTAAGCAGGTGGTTTTAATGTTATGGCTGAGCAGTGTATATGCAACATCATACAGCCCCACTGGCAGCAGCAAACACAAACATACTTTATCAGGTAATGGAACAACTCCTATGATGTATTTATAAAGGTATAACAAATGGGCTGCTTTGCAGAAGATATACACTACCAGTCAAAGGTTTTAGAACACCTACATTTTTCTAGTTATTGTTGAGATTAACACAGTTCTAGTACAGAAAATAACGTGAAATGGTTCAAAGCTTCAAAAGTAAATTGAAAACATAAAAATAATATTAATTTTTAACCTCAAACGCAACAATAGTCTGAATTTCTGATTTTAACCAAAGGGCTTTTTATCAGGGAAGACATCAAGGACAGCTGCAAAGAGCAGCACAGAAAGCAAATTAAGGTTTGAAATTGGATGCAAACTATTTCTACAGGTGTCTCAACCTTTGGAGATTACGTTCAAACCCTCTGATTCTTTATAATCAGTGTTGGAACGGACTGCAATACAACACCCTGTACGGCAGGATTTGGACAGTTATGCCCTCCAGTACAGAATTGCTATCATAATGACAAGAAAAAGGCAATTACAAAAGAAGACAGACAGAAAATTATAACTTAGAAGTGTAGGACTGTCCTACAGAGAAATTGCCAAGAAAGCCAAAGTGGCAGTCAGTACAGTTTCCTATACCATCAAAAGGCACTTGCAAACTGGTGTAAACTCTGACGGGAAGAGGTCTGGCAGACCACAGGCCACTACAAAATCAGATGACAACTTTTTGAGAGTCAACAGTTTCGTGATCGGTGCCTCACAGCACAAAATCTTCAAGCACAGCTTAATGCAGCAAAAAAATTAACAAGTTTTCATTTCAACTGTGAAGAGGAGATTTCTATCTGCAGGTTTGACAGGTCGAGAATCAGTAAAAAAGCCACTGCTAAGATTGCAAAATGAAAAAAGAAGACTTGCCTAGGCCAAGCAGCACCTCCATGGGTCTACTGAAGAGTGGAAGAAGGTCTTATGAACTGATGAATCAAAATCTGACATCTTTGTTACATCACGCAGGGTTTTTGTACGTCGTCGACAACTTGAAAGAATTATTCCTCAGTGTGTGACACCAACTTTCAAACATGGAGGAGGAAGCGTGATGGTCTGGGGCTCTTTTGCTGGATCCAGAGTTGGCAACTTGCACAGGGTTACTGGCACACTGGGCAAAAAGGGCTACCAGAGCATTTTGATGTGCCATGCAATACCCTCTGGTGTACGCCTACTTGGTCAGGGGTTCATATTACAACAAGACAATGATCCAAAACATACTTCTAGGTTATGTCAGAACTACCTCAGAAGACAAGAAGAAGCCAGTAGACTTCAAAGAATGGACAGTCTCTAGACTTAACCCCAATTGTGCTTGTTTGGTATGAACTGGACAGAAGGGTGAAAGCAAAGGAACCTACAAGTGCAGCACATTTGTGGGAACTACTGCAACAATGTTGGGAAGAAATTTCTGAGCAATATCTGAGTGCAATTGTAGAATAATGCCTCGATTGTGTAAAGCTGTTATATAAGCTAGAGGTGGTTACTTTCAAGAGTCAAAAATCTAGATTTACTTTGTTGTAACAAAGTTAATACATTATTTTCATTCATCTTAACTTGTTTATTTCTTCTATGCTTTCATTTCAAAGTACATTTGAGACATTAAATTCTGTAAATCAATAAAAACTGAAAAAATTGGCGTGTTTAAAACTTTTGACCAGTAGTGAATTGCACATGTAACGATCACACACATACCTCAATCAGACATAACCACTGACAGGTGAAGTGAATAACATTGATTATATTTTTAAATGGCGCCTGTCAAGGGGTGGGATATATTAGGAAGTGCATATATACATTTATATACGCACACACACAAACCATTCGTGCACAGACATACCTGTATCCACCCCAGCTTTCACCGATGCCAACAAATCCATCACAAAGATAAACGTGCAGACAAAAAGGAACTTCCATAAAACCTCAGATTTAACACACTGAAAGTTCCCACATACAGTTGAACAGCTCACACATGGAGCAGTAAAAAAACAACACAGGATATACAGTGTTACTATCGCATACCTCCCAATCGTCCCGGACTCAGCGGGACGCCGGTGGTATGTCCCGCTGTCAACTGTATCTGCGTCATCGGGACGCAGATACAGTTGAATCCAGTGCTGAAGCAATGAGCCATCTCCTCCCTGCTTCAGTGTTCACTGTGTGTGTAGCTGCCGTGAGTCGCTCAGCACAGACAGGCACGATGTAGTGATGTCATTGGGGCATTTTATTGTATGGTGGCACCTGCTAAGGGGGCATTATACTGTATAGGGGGCAGCTAAGGGGGCATTACACTGTATGATGGCAGCTAAGGTGGCATTATACTGTATGGTGGCAGCCAATGGGGCTTTATACTGTATGGTGGCAGCTAAGGGGGCATTATACTGTAAGGGGGCAGATATAGGGACATAATACCGTGTGAGGGCAGCTATTTGGCATTATACTGCGTGGGAGGCAATCTGGGGTATTATACTGTATGGGGGGCAGCTATAGGGGCATTATACTGTGTGGGGGGTACCATGGGGGTATTATACTGTGGGTAGGCAATATGGGAGCATGATACTGTGTGGGCTGAACCCGGTGTGTATGGGGGGGGGGGATTGGGCGAGGTTAGAGGCATGGCTTACCAGGGAAAAAATGTGTCCCTCTTTGAGATACTTGAAAGTTGAAACGGTTTTGACCAATTAGAATTACACAGAGTTCTACTCTCTCTTTCTTTCTTCCTTTTCCCTTCCCCTCTCTGTCATTTAAGCCTTACACACACTTATACAGCACAACACACACAAACATTCCCCCACTCGAGCCACTACATGCACTCGGTCACTTTTGTAGTAATACCTTGTTTGTTATCCCCAGGTCACCTGTAGTTGTGCAGCTAAGTTTGAAGCTTTCCTTTTCTCTGCTACCGGTGTAATTTGTGATAACTGTTCTCCTCCCTCATCGGGACACACCTGCAGTACTCAGCCTGAAATTCCCTCCCCTTTCACCTGAATCCCAGGGACAACTGGCGTCAGGTAACCGTGACACAGCATATGCACAACAAAAGGGTACAATGTTATATCAGGGGGTAAAGGGTAGGACATTGTGGGCATCACCACCCACACACTGCAATTTACCGGAAAGAGAAACAATAATTTATTATATATAGCGCAACTTCAAGTCATGTTACCTGTTATGTGTGCACACAAATATTGTGCAACACAAGATAATTCAGCTGTTTAGTCCAAGAACTACATTTCCATTATGCACTATATATATATATATATATATATATATATATATATATATATATATATATATATATATATATATATTATTTTCTTATTGGGAGACTTGTGCATCAACTTGAGTGCCGTATTCTGCAATTTTTACACTGGGCCATTATCGGGCAGACAAGCGTTCATAGAACGCTCATTGCCGATAATTGCCCTGTGTAAACAGGGGAATGATCAGCAGATAAATGAGAAAACACTTGTTTATCTGCTGATCGTATCGTTTTATAAAAGTAAAATAATATCGTTGTCGACAGCACATCTCCCGGTGTAAACAGAGGGAAGCTCTGCCGACATGATAATAATGTATGGGGAAGAGCAGCGATGGGAGTAGTCGTGCTGCCGACATGATAAAAATGTATGGGGACGAGTGATGGGAGTAACGACCGCTCGTCCCCATCCATAGCTCCTTGTGACAGGAGCAAACGAGCGCCGATCAACAATGTCTCGTTGATCGGCGCTTGCTGCACCTACCAAAATCGGACAGTGTAATAGGGCCTTAACTCTATGAAAAAACTTCTTGGAATAACCATTTATGTCTGTGGCATTAAAGATGTTTAGAATCATGCATTTTATGAAGAGTATATTATAAATGGGAAGTAAGGAAAGGAACACAAGTAAATATTGGAAACAACACATGTTTATGAGGGCAGGCAGAGTGATGTCAGTTTCTTTGAACGACTGACACCCACCCCCACAACCAAGTTCATCACATTCGTAGCCGCTCGTACCTTAGACACACAGTATAGAGTTACCAGTGACACTACTAAAATAGAAGGACATTTCTCTTTGACACAGATAGACAGGTGTCTTAATCATTTGACTGTGAAACACAGTCATGTAAGATGTAACATGTAACATGTAAGATGTTAGAAACATACATTTTAGCAAACTTGACTCTTGTGCTTTGCTTCATATGTTTGCATTAGATCATTGTTCTGTAGCAAATTGCCAGGAGCTTCCCAGAGCTATCTACCTGCTAATATTACGCCACTTTGGCCGCCTATGGATGCACTGGAGGTGGTTGATTGGACATAATCTGCTGTTCACATTTCAAAGCTGAGATTATATATTTGTTTTGATTCACAAATGTTTCCATAGTGAGTAATTACTGCAGGACTTACAAACATAGAATAATAGGAAACAATATCACAATAATTATATCAATAGGGATGTGCCCTATAAGGGCATATGAAAGTCATTGTGGGGGGTCCCTCTTCTATGACCCAGATCAGAGAGTTGTTAGCAAGCAGTGGCTCTCAGGCTGTCCATGTATTACATGGAAAAAACATTTATCTGAAAAGCTGCCATGAAATCCGTATTTGGTCTCGTTCTATGAGTTTGTATGGCCTACTGCTTTATCGTTGGGCTCATATTACTCCTACATTTCATGTTTCTAATTTACAGTAACATAATTTACATGGCAAAGTTTACATGGCAAAAATAGGATGAACTAACTTTTTGGACTGCAGAGGTGTAACTTGCTCAAATGTACAATCTGTAACAGAGTCTCCCACCTATCATGAGTATCTATTGGAAAGTCACTTAGTTCTTAAAGGGGAGGCGTCACCTCTCCTGACATGTCTGTTTTAGTAAATAATTCTATTCCCTATAAAGTAACAATTCTA
Source organism: Rhinoderma darwinii (assembly GCF_050947455.1). NCBI lineage: Eukaryota > Metazoa > Chordata > Amphibia > Anura > Rhinodermatidae > Rhinoderma > Rhinoderma darwinii. The sequence continues at coordinate 45,705,686 of NC_134699.1, read as the reverse complement.
GAGCACCTTTTCTAAAAACTCTGCATTGTGCCATTCCCCTGTTATTCCTCTTGGAAATGTATTAATAGAAAGCGAACTGGTAGTTATCATTCCCTTGTCAACGGGTAAGGTCCCTACACAGTCTGGCACTGTCCAATCAGTGCTAACAGTGTCAGACTGTGTAGGGAGGGACACACCCCATTGGCAAGGGGCATTATAACACCCAGTTCTCGATTTATTTATACATTTCCAGGAGGAATAACAGAGATATAGCACAAGGCAGAGTTCAAAGAAAAGATTCTCCAGAATTTCTATTTTATGTGGAATGCAAGTATTCACTAAACGAAACATGTCAGGAGAGCTACAGTCCCTCTTTAAGTACAACCTATTTTATGACTAATATTTGTCTACAGAGATTATATGGTTGTGTGTACCTTTCATCATGGGTGTTGGTAAAATAGATAAATCCACTAATTAAAAAGGGTGTACAGATACTCTTGGCTGTAAAGTATTTATAAAAAGGCCTTTTCATTCAGCTTTTTTCTGCTTTGTCCTTCGGGAGTCATTATATTCAATTACAGCATATACCCCATAGATAGAGATGCAGATTGATGGATATGTACAGTACATGCATATATAGGATATAGTTAGAAAATATATTAAGAGATATTTTAAAATCTAAAAATGACAAACAAAAATATAGTGCAATATAATAGTTAAGGACGTAAAAGCAGCACATTAACCAGTTAAATATCTTGTGTTTAGCAGAAATATCCACCCACATTACACACAGTTAACTGATAGCCCCTAATAAGAGAGGGCTGTCTAAAGTATTAGTAATCGAAAAGCAGATATGTTACATGTGAAAGGATTAGCAAATGATCATAGAGCAGGATTTAGGGGAATAGCACTGATATAACTTACAATTTATATTAAATAGTAGGGCTTCATTTTACTTTTGACATGTGGACTTGGCCTCCCAGCTTCTGACCTGCCCTCTTTCCCGTCTCAGATGATTGTATTTTTGACTGTGTCCCATGGATCAGGAGTTAGGTGTGGGATCCAGATCCCTGGAACAGAGACAAATTCAGCAGGCACAAGTAGGAAAAGGGAGGAGACTGGAAGGGAAGACGCAGAAAGAGGAAGGAAAAGAGGAATCGAAGGAGGGAAGAGAAAGGTTTCATAGGAAGGGGAGATGTGTACAGGCAGGACATGGAATATAGATGTTTTAGTCTAAGTAGACACAGCGATAAGCACTAACGGGAAAAACTGAATAAAGAATGATATCAGATAGGCCAACATGCTAGACCATGACATGATACAGTGCAATGAGTGGTTTGCAAAAAGAAACAAATTACATTGTACACAAATTTTATAGCTAAAACATTTACCTTCTGATACAAGGGAAGATGAATAACTGTTTTGCTTATATTTGCATTTACACTTTATAGCTTTGACATTGTATTTTTATGCTCTTAGTACTAAACAGTTGTTTTTCTATGATAGACATCTATATTATAGGATAGCATCAGTGGAAGTTCAGTAGCCGGGGTCCCCACCAAAGTGAAATACAAAAGGCCCAGTCATTGGGCACATTGTTAGAGTTAGAGTATGTTCACACGCTGAGAGGCAGTTACGTGTGAAAAGACAGACTGTTAACAGCTGCCTCGTTTCACACGTAAAAGCTCCTCCTCGTAATTTACGAGGCGTCTGAGACGCTCGTAAACCTTGAGCCGTGCTTCATTGATTTCAATGAAGAACGGCTCAAATTACGTTGCAAAGAAGTGTCCTGCACTTCTTTGCCGAGGCAGTAAATTTACGCGTCGTCGTTTGACAGCTGTCAAACAACGACGCGTAAATTACAGGTCGTCTGCACAGTACGTCGGCAAACGCATTCAAATGAATGGGCAGATGTTTGCCAACGTATTGCAGCCCTATTTTCAGACGTAAAACGAGGCATAATACGCCTCGTATACGTCTGAAATTTGGTCGTGTGAACATACCCTTACAGAGAGGTGTGGTTTTTTTAGAGCATTAATTGTAAAAGAAACGTAGCATGTTACATGCGTGGTCATCTCTCCATAAAAATCAATGGTGGGATACTTTTGTACTTATATTGGTGGGTTCCCAGCTGTCAAATCCCCACTGATTTGGCTCTGCTTGAAGTATATATTATACTGTTATGCATTTCAGAGCCTTTTTCAAGGCCGTCAGAGATGCTGTCACCTTTGACAGCAAGAATAGCACAACATGCAATGCGATACTTGCCACTGAAATTATGGAAACCTCGACAGAAATAGACCCCATTGTTAGTTAATGAGTTGGTCAATGCGTGAAACAACTAATCTGTCACAACGTCATGGCATCTCTTGTAAATGGCAGCCATGATGCTAGTGTGAACATAGCCTTAATATTAGATTATTTAATAAAAACACCTGACAGAGTTATATAATTGGTAAAAATAAAACTGTTGTGCATTTATTTGAGTAACTGAGACACAACACAGGCACAGAGGGAATTGGTGGTGCATTATTACAATAATAGATGCAGCAATAGACTAATGGGTACTAAATCCCTCCCAAGATGCATTAGTCGAGCCATCAAATAATTCAAAATGTCCAAAATTCTATAAAAAAGGGTTTAAAGGGGTATTATTGAATGTCATGGCATTTCATTAGGGTATGCCATAAAATTCTTATCGGTGGTGCTGCAGTTTGTGCCTCCTGTAGATAGCGCCAAACACAGCCCCCATGCAGAAATCGCCACACACACAGCCCCCTGTAGATAGCACCACACGCAGCCCCTCAGCAGATAGCGCCACACTGCCCCCCTGTAGCTAGCGCCACAGTCCTCCCCCTAGTAAATATTGCCACACAGCCTCCCCTAGTAGATAGTGCCACAAAGCCCCCCTTAGTAGATAGTGCCACAGCCCCCCTTAGTAGATAGTGCCACACAGCCCCCCCTTAGTAGATAGTGCCATACAGCCCCCCTCTTGTATATACGGCCACACAGCCCCCCCTTGTATAAAGTGTCACTCAACCCCGCCCTTGTATATAGTGCCGCACAGCCCCCCCTTAGTAGATAGCGCCACACACAGACCCCTGTAGGTAGCACCACACAGCCCTCCCCCTTGTAAATAGTGCCATACAGACCCCCTAGTAGATAGTGCCAGACAGCCTCCACTTAGTATAGTGCACCGCAGCCCCCTTCACTTGTATCTAGTGCCACACAAGTCCCACCTTGTGTATAGTGCCACACAGCTCCCCCCTTGTGTTCAATGCCACACAGCCCCCCCTTGTATATAGTGCCACACAGGCCCCTCCCTTGTATATAGTGCCACACAGCCGCCCTCCCTTGTATATAGCGCCACACAGCCCCCCTCCCTTATATATAGTGCCACACAGCCCCTCTTGTATATAGTGTCACACAGCTCTCCCTGTATATAGTGCCACACAGCCCTCTCTCCCTTGTATATAGTGCCACTCAGCCCCCCTCCCATTGTATAAAGTGCCACAAATCCCCCTACCCTTGTATATAGTGCCACACAGCCCCTACTTGTATAAAGTGCCACACAGCCCCCCTTTGTATATAGTGCCACACAGCCCTCCCTTCCATGTATATTGTGCCACACAGCGCTCCCCTTGTATATAGTGCTACACAGCAATCCCCCCTCCCTGTGTTTTGCCACACAGCCGCCCCCACAACAAAAAAAATAGTGTACTTACTTTGCACCATTCCCACGAAGGACAGAGCGCTACACAGCATCCGGGCAGAGCGCTTGCGCAGACCAGTGTGATGTAGTGACGTCATCATGCCGGCCAAAGCAGGGAGTCTTCCCAGCACCTAATAGGCTGCAGGCCTAACATGGCCTGCAGCCTATTGTATTAGTTAGTATCTGCATCCTGAGGACGCTGATACAAGTAAATGTGGCTGTCGCCAGCACCGGGCCCCCTCCGGTGCTAGCGTGGCCACTGAGCAAGAGGGGGCCGCCCAAACCACCCTAATGATGATCCGACACTACATCCTACAGGAACTAACAGTATCCCTTTATTTCTTTAATAAAGGGATAATTAGGTTTTCAAAGGGAAAGATGTTCTGTGAAGTCTGTGATGCCTGGTTGCTGTAATGACAAATTATTACCTTGTGAATAGTAACATAAATACCTTCTGGGCATAAAACAATATCAGTGCATGTGGCAGTGCAGGGGAGACCACTCTGGACTTGTGTTTTGTAAAAACAGTAAACATACAAGAGGATTTGACAAAAAGTGCACCCTAGTATTGGGCAGTGAGGTACAATTGGGTTGAAAAGTAGATTGGCACTTTAACTCTAGGGTGTGCCAGTAAACAGTGTCAGTAAGTCTGATCAACAGTATAAACTGGTTAGTATGGTAAAGATCATGTAAAAGAACTGGACTACAGCAAGTGGAAAATAGGCTCAAACAGTATTCTGCAGTAAATACATGACTAGGTGAATACAGAATGTGGAGGTGAGGCCCAATTCACATTAACAGGAAAGCATTTTATTGGGTGTTTATCATTATAATGGATGTAATGGATGAACAAGATGTTTGGTAGAGTAACTACAAAAAGGCTAATCTTCAGAGAGGCCAATTTTCATGGGCTAAGGGATGACCTTAAGGACATAAACTGGGACAATGTCCTCAAAAATAGAAATACATAAACTAAATGGGACATTTTTAAAAGCCTCTGAAATAGGTCCTATGAAAAATATATACCTTATGGAAATAAGCTAGAAACAGGATAAACCCGATGTGGTCAAATAAAACAGTAAGGGGAACAATAAATGAAAAAACAAAAGCTTTCAAACTACTAAAGCAGGCCGGTAGTGACGAGGCATTAAATAATTATAAAGAAAAAAATAACTTGTGTAAAAGACAAATAAAGGCAGCAAAGATTGAAACAGAGACTCGTTACCAAAGAAGGTAGAAATAACCCAAAAACATTTTTCAAATACATAAAGAACAAGAAACTGAAAACTGAAAGTGTTGACCCTCTCAAAAATAATCTGGGTATAATGCGGAGTAGGATGAGGAAAAGTCCAATCTATTAAACGCCTTTCACACTACTGTATTTACACATGATAATCCAATGTCAAACGATATCATTAGGATAAAGTAAATGCTCCTTTAAATGTCACTTGCTTAAGGCCTAATTCACACGAGCATATTCACCTGGTCCTGATGGTATACACCCTGCATTCTGAAGAAATGATGTACCATGATAGATAGAGCCTTATTTCTGATGTTTAAGGATTCTATCATGAATTGGTCTGTTCCACAGGAATGGCACATAGCAATTTAGTGCCAATATTCAAAAAAGGGTCAAAAAGTGAGCCCGGAAACTATAGACCTGTAAGTTTAACCTCCATTGTGGGTAAAATATTTTAGGGTTTTCTAAGAAATGCTATTCTCGAGTATCTCAATGTAAATAAACTGTTAGCGCAGCATCAGGATGGGGTTACGAGGGATCGGTCCTGTCAAACCAATCTGATTAGCTTCTATGAGGAGGTAAGTTCTAGATTGGACCTGGGTATGTGGTACATCTAGACTTTTCAAAGGCGCTTGATACTGTGCCACATAAAAGGTTTGTATATAAAATGAAAATGCTGTGACTTGGGGAAAATATGTGTAATTGGGTTAACAACTGGGATAACAACTGGCTGGCAGTGATAGAAAACAGAGGGGGCGGTTATTAAAGGTACATCCTCAGAGTGGGTCACAGTTACCAATTTGGTACCACAGGGGTCAGTATGTCACGTTGGGTACTTGGACCCACTGGACCATACCGCCTTGACAGTATGGCAGCTGGCCAACAGGACATGGGTCACAGTCTATAGTTCGTATAGTGTACCTGTGGTAGCTCAGACAGTAGCAAAACAGGCTGGGACTAGGCAGCAGGCAGGCGCCAGGCGTGGTGTAGGAGGACAGGAATGGTATATAGCACAGCACGACTTTAGCTTAACACGGCACTTGACCAGGATCGCATGGGATACAGGATACAGGTAGCGGGAACGGGAAACACTGGGAACTGGAAAACACTTAGGAGACAATTTGCATATACAGACTAGGGTAACAACAACAAGGCTCAGGCAAGGCAGGAAGGGGCTGGGCCCCTCTTATAGTCCAGGGTGCTCATGGGCTAATTTTGACTTAATTTGAGAAGCGTGCGCTGGCCTTTAAGAGCTGGCATGAGCGTGCGCACGCACACTACGGGACCCTGCCGGGAGAAGCAGAAGTGATCGTTGGCGTCTCCTAAGGAGGCGACGGGGACCAGCACTCACAGTTCCATGGCTGTGGGCGTCAGGAGGTGAGTGAGCCTGAGGGCCTGCGGCCATGGGCATGGCACAGTATTGGGCCCTCTTCTTTTTAATATGTTTATAAATGACCTTGTAGATGGTTTATAGAGTATAAATTCCGTATTTGCAGACAATACTAAGCTCTAATCAACACAGAGGAGGATAATGTAACACTACAGAGGGATTTCGGGGAGCTGGAAGTTTAGACAGAGAAATGGCAAATTAAGTTTAATGTGGATAAATGTAAGGTTATGCACTTGGGCCGAGGAAACAAATTTTACAATTATGCATTAAATGGTAAAACACAGTGTAAAAGTACAACTGAAAAAGATTTGGGGATATTGGTGGACAGTACATTTACCTTTAGCAACCAGTACCAGGCAGCTGCTGCTAAGACAAATAAAATCATGGGATGGATCAAAAGAGGCATAAATGCTCATGACAAGAACAAAGTTTTGCATCTATACAAATCACTAGTCAGACCACATATGGAATATTGTGTACAATTTTGGGCACCTGTGTATAAGAAGGACATGGCTGAACTAGAATGGGTGCAAAGAAGGGCGACCAAGGCAATTAAGGGAATGGGCAGATTGCAGTACCAAGAAATGTTATCAAACTTGGGGCTATTCAGTTTAGAAAAAAGACGGCTTAGGGGCGATCTAATTACAATGGACAAATATATAATTGGGGACAGTACAGAGATCTTTCTAATTATCGTTTTACACCTCGGCCTGTAACAAGGACAAGGAGCATCCTCTATGTCTAGAGGGAAAAAGGTTTCACCACCTTCACCGACGGGGAATCTTTACTGTGAGAGCAGTGAGACTATGGGACTCTCTGCCACAGGATGTTGTGATGGATGATTATTTGAACAAGTTCAAGAAGGGCCTTGATGTCTTTCTTGAAAAATATTGCAGGTTATGAGCACTACATTCTGGAGATGGGACATTGATCCAGGGATTTATTCTGATTGCCATATTGGACTTGATGGACCTGTGTCTTTTTTCAACCTTATCAACTATGTAACTATGTAATGCACAAGTGATGTATTTTGTAAAGACTGTGTGTGGGGCAGAATACACAACTATTGCAGAATTCCTTTCATTTAGTGGCAATGTGAACTAGGCATAAGAACCTTTTCCCTTTTTTCAAAAGGCCTCAAAAAATTCCATATTTCTGAAACTCTTGCACTGTTTTTTTGACACACTCAAATTGTTAGAAAAAGTAAAGGGGGCTTCAGAGTTGCTCTCTGTTCAAAACCCTGATCAATATGTATCAACAAAAAAAAATATTTCTGACTTCAACTTTGCAAACATATGTCAGTATGTTTAGTTTACGGCGCCTGACATGAAAGGTTTTTTGGGGGAATTGTAAGTTTATGCTTAGGGTACCAAGTTTTTTTATTCTGTATAAATTCTAGACATCTCCCAGTCAGAATGTCAAGATGATCCTGAAATATAACTGTCAGCCTTCCCAGTCTTATAATACTATTAAAACTTGCCCTAGCAAGTAGCACGCAGGTCTCAGGCTGAGTTTATGGGGACAGTATAACTGAGGTAGTAGTTTATTTTTTTCTCATGTCTAATGTTTTATTTTCTGAGACAACCCAGAATTTATGTAAACAGTATGTTGTCATGGTATGGATGGTGTATTTTCACCTGACCTGCTTGATATAAAGGTCATGTCATCACAGACCCATTTAATAAAGAACATCTATAAAATGCTCATTGTAATGCGCTTCAGCGGGTACTATTGCATACAATGAATGGTGCCCCAAGCTGCCACTTGCAATTTAAAAGTGCATGTCATATGCTTACTATACCGTGGCTAGGAGGCAACATAGTTAGCATATGACATGCACTTTTAAACTGGTAGCTTGGGGGTGCTGTACACTAAAGGCAATAGCACCCACTGAAACACATAACTATAAGCATCTTAGTAATGTTTATATAATTTTGTGACGGAATTTAAAGAAAAACAAAGTTCTTATATTATTATTCATGGATTCTCTGATATGTTCCCATAGGCTCTGTTCACACTGTTTATGGTGTGTATGACTGGCATATACACCACACCTGTGCAGCTGTATGATGAACGAACGTACACACCAAATGAACATAGCCTAAATGTGACGTCCTATTTAATGGATATCTATTGTCCCCTGATCGGCATAATGACATTGATTATCTGCAAGTGAACAGTCAGATGTGTTGAAGCAGGAACAATAAGCAAGCGTAAGGATCTTAGCGACTTTGACAAGTGCAAAGTTGTGATGGCTTTAACCCCTTAACGCTCAGCGATGTAATATTCTGTCGCGCTGACCGCTCCGTTCTCGCTCAGCGACGGAATATTACGTTGTGGGAGTAACGGCCATTTCGGCCGTCTTCCCGACACATACAGGAGCTGTGACAGCTGCTGTCTTGTACAGCGGTTGCCGCAGCTCCTATAGCGGGGACCGATCGCTATGTCCCCGCTGATTAACCCCTTAAAAGCCACGTTCAATAGAGCTACCATCGCCGGCCTGCTATACAATAGCGGCCGGCGATGGTGACTATGGCAACCGGACACCTAACAATGGCGTCCGGCTATGCCATCGACTGAAGCCTAGTGGGTCCTGAGAAAGTCAGGACCCACTATGCTTGCTGTCAGTGAGTAGCTGACAGCTCTAATACACTGCACTACACATGTAGTGCAGTGTACTAGAATAGCGATCAGGGCCTCAAGTCCCCTAGTGGGACAAAGTAAAAAAGTAAAAAAAGTTGTGTTAAAATAAGAAAATAAAAGTTTTAAAAGTAATAAAAGTAAAAATCCCCCTTTTTCCCTTATCTGTCCTTTATTATTAATAAAAATATATAAACAAACAAATAAATAAACTATACATAATTGGTATCGCATCGTCCGTAACAGCCTGAACTACAAAATTATTTCATTATTTATCCCGCGCGGTGAACACCGTAAAAGAAAATAATAATAAACCGTACAAGAATCACAATTGTTTGGTCACTTCACCTCCCAAAAAATTGAATAAAAAGAGATCAAGAAGTCGCATGTACCGAAAAAATGGTACTGATCGAAACTACAGTGCGTTACGCAAAAAACAAGTCCTCGCACGGCTTTCTTGATGGAAAAATAAAGAAAGTTATGGCTCTTAGAATAAGGTAACACAAAAAGTAAATGATTTTTTACAAAACGTATTTTATTGTGCAAACAATAAAGACATAAAAAAGACATTAAAAAAAACTATAAACATCTGGTATCGCCGTAATCGTATCGCCCCGCAGAATAAAGTGAATATGTCATTTATAGCGCACGGTGCACGCTGTAAAAAAAAATAGAATAAAAAAAAAGATAGTAGAATTGCTGTTTTTTAGTCACCACGCCACATTAAAATAGAATAAAAACTGATCAAAAAGCTGCATGCGCCCCTTGAAAACTACAATGAATTCCTCAAGGGGTCTAGTTTGCAAGATAGGGTCACTTTTCGAGGGTTTCCACTGTTTTGGCACCACAAGACCTCTTCAAACCTGACATGGTGCCTAATAAAAAAGAGGCCTCAAAATCCACTAGGTGTTCCTTTGCTTCTGAGGCTGCTGCTTCAGTCCATTACTGCACTAGGGCCACATATGGGATATTTCTCAAAACTGCAGAATCTGGGCAATAAGTATTAAGTCGCGTTTCTCTGGTAAAACCTTTTGTGTTATAAAAAAAAATGGAATAAAAAGGATTTTCTGGCAAAAAAAAATAAATTTAAATTTCACCTCTACTTTGCTCTAAATTCCCGTGAAACACCTAAAGGGTTCATAAACTTTCTAAATGCAGTTGTGAATACTTTGAGGGGTCTAGTTTCTAAAATGGGGTGTTTCATAGGGGTTTCTAATATATAGGCCCCTCAAAGCAACTTCAGAACTGAACTGGAACCTAAAAAAATAAATAAATTAGGCAATACTTCGCTTCTTACATTATACTGATAATGAGCCGTGCCCACCCCGAGATGACCCCAGTTTTGACCGTTTGTATAAATAGAGACCCCTATTAGACCGTTTCAGTGCCGTTTTCCCAAGCATACACCCCCGAGAATTGTATTTCTATTGATGAGTCCTTGGTACATTTTAAAGGGAGGCTTCAATTCCGCCAGTACCTGCCGGGTAAGAGGGCAAGGTATGGCATGAATATGTATAAGCTGTGCGACAGGGCATCAGGGTATACCTACAAATTTAGGATATATGAAGGGAAGGACACCAGTATTCAGCCCCCAGAATGCCCCCCCCCCTTACTGGGAGTTAATGTAAAAATTGTGTGGGATTTGGTGCACCCACTGCTGGACCAGGGTTACCACCTCTACCTGGATAATTTTTATACCAGCGTCCTACTCTTCAAGTGCCTCGCTTCCAGAAGTCCTGCGGCATGCGGCACTGCTAGAAGAAATCTGAGAGACCTCCCTAAGACTCTGCTTGGTCAAACAAGAAGGGGTGAGAGTAGGGCACAATCTAGCAGCAACATATTGTGTGTCAAGTACAAGGACAAGAGAGATATCCTTGTATTGACAACAATACATGGCCACACCAGTACCCATGTACCTGTACGAGGTACCAGTACAGAGACCCCCAAACCAGACTGCATCCTGGACTACAATAAGTACATGGGAGGGGTGGACTTGTCAGATCAAGTCCTGAAGCCCTACAGCGCCATGCGGTGTGGTATAAGAAGCTGGCCGTGCACATCATTCAGATGGCATTGTACAATGCGTACGTGCTACGTCGATGTACAGGCCAGATGGGAACTTTCCTGGAATTTCAAGAGGTGGTTATCAAGAAACTAATTTTTAGGGACCAAGACGGGGGGGAACCCAGTACTTCTGGAAGCTAGGCCACATGCATCGTACCAGGGCAACACTTTCCAGGAGAAGTTCCCCAAACTGGCAAGAAGGGAAAAAGTCAAAAGAAGTGCAAAGTCTGCTATAAGAGGGGGATAAGGGAGGACACAATATATCAATGTGATACGTGTCCTGAAAAACTAAGGCTCTGTATGAAAGAGTGTTTTAAAATGTATCATACATCCCTTTGATTTTTAATCTACTCTGCTTTTACTTACCCTGATGCACTCCGCACAGCTTATCCCCCCTCGTCTTTCCCTTCTGAGCCCTGCTGCGTGCCCAGGCAGCTCATAACAGCCACATTGAGGGTATTGCCGTACCCGTGAGAACCCACATTACAGTTTATGGGGTGTATGTCTCCGGTCAAAATGCTCACTACACCTCTAGATGAATGCCTTAAGGGTGTAGTTTTTAAAACGGGGTCACTTCTTGGGGGTTTCAACTGTACTGGTACCTCAGGGGCTTCTGCATACATGACTTTGCACTAGAAAATCCCCAGTAGGCCAAATGGTGGTCCTTTCCTTCTGAGCCCTCCCATGGGCCCAAACGGCAGTTTATCACCACAAATGGGGTATTGCCGCTCTCAGGACAAATTGGTCAATGGTTTATTTTATTTCTTGTGAAAATAAGAAATTTTCAGCCAAAACTACATATTATTGGAAAAAATTTATTTTGTTTTAATTCTCAGCCCAATTCAAATAAGTTCTGTGAAGAAACTATTGGGTCTAAATGGTCACATTACCCATAAATGAATTCCTTGAGGGGTATAGTTTCCAAAATGGGGACATTTCTGGTGGGTTTACATTGTTTTGATACCTCTGGGGCTCTGCAAATGCGACATAGCACCCGAAAACCAATCCAGCAAAATCTGGACTCCAGCAAACACATAGCGCTCCTTTCCTTCTGAGCCCTCCCATGGGCCCAAACGGCAGTTTATCACCACAAATGGGGTATTGTCACACTAAGGACAAATTGGGCAACAAAATGGGGTATTTTGTTTCCTGTGAAAATAAGAAATTTTGATCACAAATGACATTTTATTGGAAAAAAATGTCATTTTTTTAATTTCACAGCCCAATTCAAATAGGTGCTGTGAAAAAACTGTGCGGTCAAAATGATAACAACAACTATAAATGAATTCCTTGAGGGGTGTAGTTTCCAAAATGGGGTCACTATTGGGGGATTCCTAATGTTTTGGCACCTCAACACCTCTTCAAACCTGGCATGCTGCCTAAAATATTTTATAATAAAAAAGAGGCCTCAAAATGCACTAGGTGCTTCTTTGCTTCTAGGGCTTGTGTTTTAGTCCACGAGCACACTAGAGTCACATGTGGGACATTTCTAAAAACAGCACAATCTGGACAATAGATATTTAGTAGTGTTTCTCTGGTTAAAACCTTCTGTGCTACAGAAAAAAATTGAATAAAATTGAAATTCAGCAAGAAAAATGAAATTTGCAAATTTCACCTCCACTTTGCTTTAATTCCTGTGAAATGCCTGAAGGGTTAAAAAAAACCTTTCTAAATGCTGTTTTGAGAACTTTGAGGGGTCTAGTTTTTAAAATGGGGTGTTTCATCGAGGTTTCTAATACATAGGCCCCTCAAAGCCACTTCAGAACTGAACAGGTACCTTAAAAAAAAGGCTTTTGAAATTTTCTTAAAAATATGAGAAATTGCTGCTTATGTTCTAAGCCTTGTAACGTCCAAGAAAAATGAAAACATTTTCAAAAAATGATGCAAATCTAAAGTAGACATATGGGAAATGTGAACTAGTAACTATTTTGGGTGGTATAACTGTCTGTTTTACAAGCATATGCATTTAAATTCTGAAAAATGCAATTTTTTTAAAATCTTCTTTACATTTTGCAATTTTTCACCAATAAGCACTGAATATATCGACCAAATTTTACCATGAACATGAAGCCCAATGTGTCATGAGAAAACAATCTCAGAATCGCTTGGATAGGTTTAAGCATTCCAACATTATCACCATATAAAGTGAAATATGTCAGATTTGAAAAATGGGCTCTGAGCCTTAAGGCCAAAACTAGGCTGCGTCCTTAAGGGGTTAAAGGAAGAAATAAGAAAATCTTGAGAGTGAATATATAGGGGTTCGGTGCAGTGAAAATAACCACAATTGATCTGTATAATACCCACAGTGAGGTGAGCTAGGTCCCACGCTCTCCTCTAATCCAGAAATGCCATACAAAAATCTTCCCAACACAGCATCCAGTCCATCAGTCGTTATTAAGAAATTGACATTTAATATAGCAAAAATATTAAAACATTACATAAAATCCACTGTTCCACGAGTATCGGGGCAGCTACTTTTGATAGGTCTTGTGGTGTGTTCCCTGTATGAAGTGGTTAGTACCAACCAAAGGTGGTCCAAGGAAGGGCAACCATTAAACCGTGGACAGGATCATGGGCACCCAAGGTTCTATAAAGGCAATTGTAATGGCGGGGTAGGGAGACAGACAGGTGAGCCCTAATCTACCCGCCACTCAGTCCCTGCCTACTTGCAACGGCCCGTCCTAAGTGACGGCGTACAACTGGGCGACGGTCCCTACTCTAACTAAGTGCACGACAGACAAACAGACAAGGGTACACAGAAGCTAAGGGAAATGGGGCTGTTGCCCACGGCAACCCCGTGAGCAACAAGAATAGTGAACAAGCCGAGTCAAACCAGGAGTGGACGAGGTACAAAATGCAGAGCAGGAGAATAGTGAACGAGTCGAGTTAAACCAGGAGTGGACGAGGTACAAAACGCAGAGCAGGAGAATAGTCAGTCAAGCCAGGGTCAATATGAAGAAGAAGACAAGAAGTAAGTAGCAGCAGCAGAGCCAGGAAACAGACTGAAAGAATCACAGGCAAAGGAGGAGCAGGAAGTGAAGGTATAAATAGACAGAGGGCGGGAGCTAGCTCTGTCTGGCCAGGCTGTGATAGGCTCTCCCACTCCTCAGCCTCCCAGGCTGATTGGTGGAAGAAGGGGTCACTCGACCAGACTTAGGAGCAGGTGCAGAGTGAATAACCACGGGCGTCGACACAGAAGCTGTGTCAGGCAGATCCTTTACAGCAATAGGACATAAATAAATAAATAAATAAATAAATAAATATAAATCCGTATGTAGTGAACTCTCCCTGGTGGTGGCTGCATGAGGTCATCATTGTCACGGCGCGGGGTGTGGACCCATTGGGCCATACCGTGTGGCGGGATAGCAGCTGGCCAAACAGGTATAATGCAATGTCTATAGTTCAGAAAGGGTACCTGAGGCAATGTAGACAGTAGCGGTGGATTCAGGCTAAGATGAGGCTCTGACAGTAGACAGACACCCGGCGGGGTGCGACACAATAGATGCAGTGGAGGGCACAACACGACTCCAACTCTTGAAGGCACAGAGGCACGATAGCACGGGATACAGGGTACAGGCAGCAGGCACGGATAACACTCGGAACTGGAAAACACTAGGAGACCATTTGCAAGGACAAACTTAAGGTAACAAAACAACGCTCAGGCAAGGATCGAGAGGGCAGAGCCCCTTTTATAGTCCAGAAGCATTCTGGGCTAATTGCAGTATTCTGCAACTGTGTGCGTACCGGCCCTTGCGGGAGACCTTGTCCGGGCCAGGAAGTGAGTGCCGGTGTCTCCCAGGAGGGAGATGCCGCCGGGAACTCGCTCGTCCATGGCTGTGGCCGTCAGAGGGTAAGTCAGGACGACGGTCCACGGCCATAGACCTTACAATCATTTTATCTTTTAAATAAATATAGTATTACACGGCCCGACCTGGGCCGTGTAAACGAGCGCCAATTAACGCGACAGCTCCTTTCACAAGGAGCTAGTATGGGGATGAGCACTTGTCGCTCTGATCGCTCGTCCCCATACAGTTCTATCGTGCCGGCAGTACGTCTCCCTGTTTACACAGGGAGATGTGCTGCCGACAGCGATAAAAGTTAATGCATTTAAAACGATGCAATCAGCCGATAATGAACGTTTGCTCGTTCATCGATTAATTGTTGCCCTGTTTACACAGGGCAATTAATGCGAACGAGCATTCTATGAACGCTCGTTTGCCCGATAATTTGCCAGTGTAAAATGGCTTTTAGACTGTGTGAAGGGAAGCAAAGGATTTAAAAACCTATGTCTAAAACTGAAGCTCCAACTCCCATAAAGATACATTATAAAATTATAGTCACAAAATTTTAGACCTAAAATGGAATGGTGGACATTATCTTTAAAACCAAAATAAAAAATGTTGTACATCTGTAAAGCTATCAGTGAGGGATGGGGGGGGGGGGGGTACATTAGGAGTTGTGCCATGGGGCTAAATCCCTGCCTGAGAGTTTAAATTTCTATCCTAATATTAAGCAATGGATTACAGCAGAAAGGGGAGAATAAGATTAACACATGCTACGCAGTCATTGTGCAACTATTTAACACTTAACACAAGTTAGTTTGCATCAGTAAATGACCTCTGAAATTACTGTGAACAGATTCTGTATAAATACTAGTTATAGTTATATGAATGCCTATCTTTTATACAGTCTAATAAAATACATTCATATGTTACTATATGTTGACTGTATATTCAATAGTCAAATACATTTCAGTGTTTCACTTCATATTTTTTACAAGGTGCAGCCGTACTGTGGGGTAAACGTCGGAAGCATTTCCTGATGTATGCCCTCAACAAGTACAAAAACAATATATATGTTAACATATACTCTTTGATCATTATGAGCCTACTGCCCCTAGGGGCCTGTCGCATCTCTATGGATGAGTTTAACAGTGACGGTACCTCTACCGCCTTTGCCTGAGATCACAGTGGTACATTCTTGTGGGAAAGTATATTAGGAAATTGAAGTCTGTTACTCTCTGTTGACCAATATTTATATATTTCTACACTGACATTAGGAAACATTTCTGTTATGCTAAACGCTACTTCCTCAGGCCGAAGCGTGCCAGTAATGCACTGTTGGATTTGAGTGCTAGAACTTACATTTATTATGCGTGTAAGTCATCTTTTAGTCCTTTTTAACCCTTAACCGGATGTAATGTTTGCTTACCAGTATTTTTTTTTTGCAAAGCGATATAACTCTGCACATTGGATAAAACTATATATGAACGCCCTGTTCCTCTAAGACAGTTGTGTCCTAATAAAAGTCTGATTCATGTGAAAATAAAAGTCCTGTTTTGTGTCATGCAAGAGAAACACTATACATTCACTAATTTTCTCAGGTCCTGGTGCAGGGGATAACATTTGTTTATTTGAAGCGTATATTCATTTTTTTTTTAAACTTAATTTACTGTTTATAGAGAGATATAAGTTGCATAAAAAGTTGAGCAGCTTTATAATTATGTTATTTCAAAGTGTATTTTCATCTTAAACATTTTTGGTATATTCACAGGATACGCCATAAATGTCTGCGAGTCTACGCTTTTTTCTGAACTCTTATAGAAGTGAAAGGCAGCTACGCTGTTTCCAGAACTCAGGAGCTACAGAAACAGCATAGCACACTTTGCATCTCCTATTAATTTCTATGGGAGTTCCGAAAACAGTGTAAATCCACTTCACTTCTATGGGAGTTACGAAAACATCTTAACTCCGCGAGCTTATAACTCAGTGGCTGGAGAGAAGCAACAGCGGGACAAGAAAGAACGGAAATCAGGATGCCCCATTCTATATATAGGTACGGATCCCAGAGGTAGAACTCAAATCTTTCGTACATTTATGACCTATCCTGTGGATATGCTCAGTGGCGTAGCACGGGGGAGCAGGGGGGCAGTGGCCCCAGGCCCACTGAGATGGTGGGGCCTGCCGCTCCCGCCATGACCGCCGCACCCCCGCCTCAATACTCCTCTATCTAGCAGATGTGCCGCACAATGCCCGCCAGAGAGGAGCAGAAGAGCAGAAGAAGTCTGCGTGTGAGGAGAGGGTGAGCAAGCACCCCTCCCCAATAATGAATGGATACAGGAATGATGGGGTTTATATACAGGGATAATGGCTGGCATATACATGGATGATGAGGGTTAATGCAGGGATGATGGCTGGACTACCCATCTTCCCTGTATATAACCAGTCACGCTAGTATATACAGGGAGGATGTGGGTCATAAACAGGGATGATGGCTGGTATAAACAGGGATGATGGGGTTATATATGGGGATGATGGCTGGTATATACAGGAATGATAGAGTTATGACTGCGGTTGTGGACCACTGCCACGCACCTTTGGCGAACGGCCACGATCGCTACTTCTTGGCCATCTGCCAGCGTCTTCCCTCCCCGGAGACGCCAGCTGGCGCGGCCTTCCCGTCCTGGACTGTGCGATAGGGTGCCCTTAAAGGGCCAGTGGGGGCACGCTCTAAAAGTTCCCTAACCAATCCCCAGAGCACTCTTTGCCTGAGTGTTGTTGTCGTTTTCCCATGTTTGTATTGCAAATGGTCCCTTAGTGTTTTTCTGCTCCCAGTGTTCCCGTGCCCTGCTACCTAACTCCTGTATCCCGTGCTGTGTTTCGTTCCTGAGCCTGTCTAGTGTCGGAATTGTGTTGTTGTGTCATGTACCGCCTGCTGGTATACACCACCCCTGCCATCCCTTGTATCATCTGCCATGTATGGCGCAACCTGCCACACCTACTGGAATATACCACGTCTGGTGTCATCTGCCACTCCTGGTGCCATCGGCCACATCTAGCCCCATCTGTGCCAGAGCCTCTGCCACCGTCTGGACTATCTCAGGTACCCTTGTGCTACGAACTACTTCCATAGATTTTGCATTGACTGTTAGTTGGCCAGCTGCATTTCCGCTACAGCGGAGCGGCCAAGTGGGTCCACATACCCCAAGATCATGACAGTACGCTCAGGCAATGGAACCTGCTGGCCAATCTAAGACTGCAGTTAAGGTGATACAAACGGATTTGCGTGACCTAGGTGCATGCCAGGATCAACTCCTCTTGGCTCTAAACTCCATCATCCCACTGGATCAACCCCCTGCCCCACTTCCAGATGCTGCTGCCATTCCCCTGCCTGTTACTCCTCCTGTTTGCTCCGGATCCACAGTTTCGCTGTCTCTTCCACCTCGCTATGACGGTGACCCTAGAGCCTGTGGAGGGTTCATCAATCAATCAATGTATTATTAATTTTAGACATAGCTCATCTCTTCCACTCTGATGAGGCCAAGGTAGCGTTCATTATTCCCCTTCTTGCTGGCAAGGCCCTCGCATGGGCGAACCCCATCCTGAAACAACAGAGACCTGAATTCTCGGACCTAGCCTTATTCTTACAGACTTTTCATACTGTGTTCGAGGAGCCGGGACGAACCCTCAAGCAAGGAGGGTCCACAGTAGGAGAGTATGCTATCTCCTTCCATACCCAGCAGAGTTGGCATGGAACAATTAGGCGTTGGTGGCAACCTTTTGGCAAGGACAGTCCTCACACATCAAAGGCGAGCCAGCAGCCCGCGATCTTCCCTCTACCCGGGATGCTCTGATCCTGTTGGCTACTCGGGTCGACATGAGGATCCAGGAACGTGCTTTGGAGGTTCGGCGGGAAAGACTATTCCACAGATTGGCACCCTCGTTCCAGAAACCACCGGAGGTATGGGAATATAGTATCATTTATACATAGATGAATGCGTAACGTTCCTGTCAGAGGTCAACAGAAGTTTTAACAACTTAAGGAGTGCTGTTACTCAATGCTTAATTTTTGGCAGTCACTTTGTGTAAATGTAAGATTATAGTCTATCAAGTCCTCATACTAGTGCATATGACTATGTAGAGATGCCTGTAGCCGAGGTGGCACAGCCCTTACCACTGAAGATCTTTCTGCTCCTTTCAGTTAATTTTCTAGAAGAAAAATCGAGACAGTTTCTCTTTAAAGGCAGTAGAAAAATCCCTTATAAAAAACTTGGAAGACGTGATGTGACCAGTGGCGGCAGTATGAAGGTCATGTATTATGTTAAGCAAAATAAGTCACTGTATTTGTTTAAAATGCTAGTACTAGAGTACTAGTGTATTTTATGTACAGAATGAAAAAGGAAATAATAAATTACTATTCATGTAACAAGATTAATACTGTATATTACATAACAGCATCATTTTGTAATGTTGACACAAAACAATCTAGTTCAGCAAACTGAGTTTCCTGCTCACTGCAGCTTATGCTGTAAACTGGGGACGACAAACTAGTAATCTGTTACAGATCTTACATTGGGGCCCCGGAGCCTCAAAGGACACAAACAGGTACTGGAGCCACCAGGAGCTGGATTAATATGCCACTGGAGGACTGGCATGCTGGAAATGCAAGGAGCTGGCATGGAGGAACCACCAGTAGCTGGATTGATACCCCTTTGGAAAGTAGGAGCGCTGGAAGGAGCTGGAGTATAGGAACCAATAGGAGTTGTGGGACTGAAACCACATGGGGGAATGGCCCGCTTATGGAGGAGTGAAGACGCTTGTCTTCTCGTCTCTCGCCACCAAGTTGCATTCGGGCCACTTAATTCTACTTAAAGGGAACAACATTCAAATGGGCGCTAAAAAGAGAGAGAACCTGCCTTCTACCACTGCACCGTCACAAAAACTGACAGCTCAAGCAGAGGCGTAGCTAGGGGTTTAGCACTGGTGTGGGGGGGGGGGGTGAAACATATCTAAGTGGGCTCTAACCCATAGGCCCCCCCAATGCATTTTTACAACTGCAGAGGCGCATCCTAATCATAGTGGTTATCATTCTGAATGAGCAAGAGTGCTGTACTATATACACTGCTATATTATCCATGATAATTAAACGTTTGAGAGCAGTATAAGAGGCTGTCTTAAGTACATTACACATGTATAGCCTAGTTTAAATGCTATCTACAACATTATGCAAAACAATAGAAAAAAAGGGACTATTACATTAAGAATGATTAACAGAAGACATGGAGCCTGTCACAATATCAGAGACACATCCTAATCTATAGAAGCTTAATAGCCGACTATAATACCAGGTCAGCGGTATATCAAAGGAGACACACCCAAACTAATTTGATACTTGAAAGCATTAGATTAGCCAAATATAAGCAAGGAGAACATCAGCTCTAATCGATTACATAAACTTTATCATATACAAATCCCAGAAGCAGAGCAGGTGAACAGTTACAAGTACATTAACAAATAGGCCTACAGCATGCAACTGTTCTAATTCAGATAGGAAAACACTTTAATATACTCATAGAAAATGCATTTGAAAAAAAAGTTACTCACCAAGTCGATATCCACATTGGCTCAAACTCAAAAATAATCATGTGATCCATTTTTTCAAACTGATACAGGGATGTGGGGGTTATATACAGTTATATACAGGGATGATGACTGGTATATACAGTCAGGGATGATGGGGATTATATATATAGATGATGGCTGCTCCAGCTATCATCCCCATTTATAACCCCCATCATCCCTGTATATATCAACCCTGTATATACCAGCCATGATGGGGATTATATACAGCGATGATGGGGGTTATATACAGGGATTATGGTTGGTATATACAGGGATTATGGCTGGTACATACAGAAATGATGAGGGTTATATATTCTTTCATTTACTTTCAGAGAGTTTTCTAATGCAAACTCCTCTGTCAGAGAAAAGATTAAACTTTAGTAAGAATGGGAAATATAGCGTCATATACAACACTCTTGTTCATTCAAAATGATGACTTCTATAATTAGAATGCGATTCTTTAGTTGTATACAAGTATTGGGGCAGCCAACTGAGTTGGGACCCACTCAGATATTTTTCGCCCCCCTTTGTGCCCAAACCTAGCTATGCCTCTGGATATGCTTTAAATGTCCGAGTGGGGAATACCCCTTTAATGTATCTTCTACTGGTCCTAGGTTACAGTCTGTAATGAGAGCTTTATTAACAATTATGAAACTTGATACTGAAAATAGTTAACAAGTTTGTTGACAGACACATCCCTAACAGTTTAGCTGAGCTGAGCACCTTAGAGTGCAGTGGGACAGTTACTTTTTCCTACATAAAGTTACTATGCAGTGCCAGAAAGTAGTTCTCAATCTGCAAATCACCTGAGTAATATGGTGCAGATATTGAACCATAATGGAATGCTCAGGGATCTCAGCTCTAATCCAGGCTGTAAGATAAATAATGCAATGTATTTACAGTCATTCAACTGGTTATGTATAATTCTATATGTAGAATGCATACCTCCCAACAGTCCAGAATTCAGCGGGGCAGTCCCAGATTTCGGGCGGTGTCCCGCTGTCCTGGTGGCCGGTGGTATGTCCCGGTGTTATACTGTATGGGGGCAGCTAAGGGGGCATTATCCTGTATGGGAGCAGCTATGAGGGCATTATACTGTATGGGGGAATTTGTGTGGGCATTATAGTGTATGGGGGCATCTGTGTGGGCATTATACTGTATGGGGTATCTGTGTTGGCTTTATACTGTATGGGTGCATGTATGGGCATTATACTTTATGGGGCAGCTATGCGGGCGTTATACTGTGTGGGGGCAGTTATTTAGCATTATACTGTGTGGGAGGCAATAAGGGATATTATACTGTGTGGGGGCAGCTTTAGGGCTAATATACTTGGGGGCTCTATGGTGTTATTATACTGTGGGGAGGCACTACAGGAGCATGATACTGTGTGGGCTGAAGCAGGTGTGTATGGGCGGGGATTGGGCAGGGTTAGAATCGTTGCTGAACAAGGAAAACATTTGTCCCTTTTTGCGATACTTGAACGTTGGGAGGTATGGGAATGTAATATAATTTACACATAGATGAACGCTTATCATTCCTGTCATTAGAGGTAAACAGAAGTTTTAACAAATTAAGGAGTGCTGTTACTCAATGCTTAATTTTTGGCAGTCACTTTGTGGAAATGTAAAATTATAATCAATCAAGTCCTCATACTGGTGCATATGACTATGTAGAGATGCCTGTAGCCGAGGGGGCACAGCCCTTACCACTGAAGATCTTTCTGCTTCTTTCAGTTAATTTTATGGAAGAAAAATCGAGACAGTTTCTCTTTAAATACAGTAGAAAAATCCCTTATAAAAGACTTGGAAGACGTGATGTGACCAGTGGCGGCAGTATGAAGGTCATGTATTATGTTAAGCAAAATAAGTCACTGTATTTGTTTCAAATGCTAGTATTTGTGTATTTTATATACAGAATGAAAAAGGAAATAATAAATTACTATTCATGTAACAAGATTAATACTGTATATTGCACAACAGCATCATTTTGTAATGTTGACACAAAACAATCTAGTTCAGTAAACTGAGTTTCCTGCTCACTGCAGCTTATGCTGTAAACTGGGGACGACAAACTAGTAATCTGTTACAGATCTTACATTGGAGATAAGAGTAAAAAGGACGGAATATCCGAGGGCGCAGCCATGTCGAAGATTATTTTTATTTTGTACAATAAACAACAACAATACATGTGTTTCGAAGCCGTACCGGCCCCTTCGCCAGGTTTAGTACAAGTGATTAGTCCATTGATAGTATCTGTGGTTATGTAGCCGGTTTTTGAGGTCGGTAGTCGAAATGACTACCGGGTCAGGTTATAGGTCAAATGGTTACTTGTATACGCGGGGTACGACAAAGAAATGTAAAAGGTTATACACTTAAAACAAACCATTTTTGCCGTAATATAGAAGACCATTAAAAAGGATGTTAATAAGATACTATAAATTGGAGATAATTAAAACAAGAAATACGAATATAAAATATTCAAAATATATACACATATATATATATATATATATATATATATATATATATATATATATATATATATATATAGTTCAAATAGATGCAAGAAACACAGCACTCAATGTAGACTGGAAATCAGGCCATGTGCACGTTACCATTGGAAGGATGAATCAACTCCTTGGAATGAAATAGCAGGAACAAAGAACAAGTAAAGGCACCAGGACTTCAATGTTGGGGAGATGTTGGTTTATTCACCACCAGGTGGAAAGAATGAGCAACGTTTCGGTTCACACCTGAACCTTTCTCAAGCTATTGCCAGGCTGGTATATACAGGTATGATGGGGGTTATATACAGTGATGATGGGGGTTATATACAGGGATGATGGCTGGTATATATTGGGATGATAGGGGGTTGTGTACATAGATGATGTGGGTTATATACATGGATGATGGCTGCTCCAGCTATCATCCCCATATATAAACTCCATCATCCCTGTATATATATCAACCATCATCCCTGTATATACCAGCCATCATTCCGGTATATAACCTCCATCATCCCTGTATATACCAGCCAGGCTGGTATATACAGGAATGATTGGGGTTATATACAGGGATGATGGGGAGTCCAGCCATCATCCCTGTATTAACCCCCATCATCCCTGTTTAAAGCAGCCATTATCCCTGTATAGGCTTGCTCACCCTCTTCTCACACGCAGGCAGGCTTCTTCTGTTCCTGGCGGGCAGCGATAGAAACGTGCCTAGCGTGCGTGCACGTCTACTAGCTTGAATGACTGTGTGGCCGCGCAGAGTCATGTGAGAGCAGCGGGAGAAGAGCAGAAGGGGAGCGGTGGGAGTGAAGCGAAGGGCCCCACCATCTCAGTGGGCCCGGGGACACCAAATTTCTTCTGCCCTGCCCCCTACCAGCTACGCTACAGAGCACAAGGTATTGAGTGGTTCAATGCCAGCCCTACTACGCTGGAGCCTGGTCGGCGTGCACTAGACAGGGCTACCGCAGGCCTCCTGCCTTCCCCACACGGCCTTAGTGATTCCCTTAGGGCTCCGAGAGAAGAACAGATAACAGCACGTCCTGAAAAACATACGACAGGCCAATATACAGGCCTCCAGGTATGACCAGCTGCATCCCCTTCCCACCACTTAGCGCAGTATCTAGCCCTCCATCGCCTGCTTTCTTTTCCTAATACAGAGCAGCCTCACCAAATAATAATAATAATAATCTTTATTTATATGGCGTAAACCAGGGCCTTGTTTGCTGGCTGAGCTGCAAGTTCAGTGACTGGAAGCGAGGTTTTGCTGAGTGGAACGAGTGTGCCGTAAAGTGCAATAATGCAAATAAGTGCATAGGTAAACAAAGGGCCATACTCTGTGATAACTGTGTATTTGGGTATACTGTTGTTTTGTTTGCATTGTTGTTTTGTTTGCATGTGGTGGGATTCAAGTTTTTTGCAAAGGGTAAAAAAAAAAAGTTTCAATTGCTGCACCTGGCCCTTGTTTACGGGCTGAGCTGCAAGTTAAGTAACTGCATGTGAGGTTATAATGACTGGGGTATAGCCTTTTAACGTCGACCGTTTGGGATAGTTCATCTGAAGTGCCGCCTTTTCATGGTGGCACTTAAGAGGAACTTTTTCGGAATGGGCTGGGAGCTCCTGAAGCCCGGGCTGTTGCTAACATCCTTGGGCTTCAGGGCAACGATCAGAGACCAATAGCAGTGGTGCTTAGCAGGGTGCCGATGGTTTTTATGGCAGCCTGTGGCCTAACAAAGGCCCCCAGGTCTGCCTTTAGTGATTGCCTGTTAGGCCATGCCAGAGGCGTGGCCTAACAGATGCCTGTCAGTTTCACACTGACAGGCAATAATACACTGCAATACAGAGGTATTGCAGTGTACTATAATAGCGATCAAATGATCGCACAGTAAAGTCACCAAGAAAAAAAAGAAAAAACCCACGTTTTTCCTGTACAAAATACTTTATTATGAAAAAAGTTACACATATTTGGTATAGCCGCATCCGTAACGAACCCAACTATAAAACGATTACATTATGTAACCCGCACGTTGAACGCCGTAAAAATGAAATAAAAAACAATGCCAGAATTGCTGTTTTCTGTTCATCCTATGTAATGACGGGGGTGGGGAGACAGACAAGTGAGCCCTAATCTACTCGCCACTCAGTCCCTGCCTACTTGCAACGACCCGCCCTAGGCGACGGGGTACAACTGGGCGACGGTCCCTACCCTCAATAAGTGCACGACAGACAAACAGACAAGGGTACACAGAGCTAGGGGGAGAAAGGGGCAGTTGCCCACGGCAACACCGTGAGCAACAAGAGAAGTGAACACGCCGAGTCAAACCAGGAGAGTACGAGGTGCCAAACGCAGAGCAGAAGAGTAGTAAACAAGCCGAGTCAAACCAGGAGTGTACGAGGTACCAAACGCAGAGCAGGAGAGTAGTCAGCAAGCCGGGGTCAATATGAAGCAAGGACAAAAGTATAAGAAGCTGCAGCAGGGCCAGGAAGCCAAACGAGAAGAATCACAAGCAAAGGAGGAACAGGAAAGGCAGGTATAAACAGACAGAGGGCGGGAGCTAGCTCCGTCTGGCCAGGCTGTGATAGGTTCTCCCACTCCTAAGCCTGCCACCCTGAGTGGTGGAAGATGGAGTCAGTCTCACAGACATAGAAGCAGGTGCAGACTGATTATCTATGGGCGTTAACCCCGAAGCTGTGACTGGCAGATCCTTTACATCCTACCTTTAAATTTGTTTTAGAAAAAGGGATCAAAAAGTTGCATGTACTTAAAAGTCGTACCATTAAAAACTACAAGTCGTGCCGCAAAACAAAAGCCCTCATACAGCTATATTGGTCAAAAATAAATAAATAATTATAGCTCTTAAAATGTGGTCATACAAAAACAAATCATTTTGAAAAAAAAATGTGTTTTTACTGTGTAAAAGTAGGAAAACATAAAAAACCTATATAAATTTGGTATCGCTGCAATCGTATCAACCCGCTGAATAAAGTTATAATTTTATTTATGCCACACAGTTAAATTAAGATGCAAAAAAGAATGGTGACATTTCTGGGGGTTTTTCCAGTGCTTCACAAAAAAGTTAATAAAAAGTTAATCAATAAATTATATGTACCCCAAAAGGGTGCTATTAAAATATACAACTTGTCCTGCAAAAAAAAAGTCCTTATACAGCTATGTAGATGGAAAAATAAAGAAGTTATAACTTTTTGAATGCGACGATGGAAAAACTTAAAAGATTGCTTGGTCATTAAGGTTTAACCCCTTCCCGCTTTGGCCACTTTTGACCTTCCTGACAGAGTCTCATTTTTCTGATGTGTTTCACTTTCATTTATTATCTTTTTTTTTTTGTAACACAGAACAATTTACCAGAGAAATACAACTCAATATTTATTGCCCAGGTTCTGCAGATGAAGGAAATATCCCACATGTGGCCCTACTGTAATAATGGACTGAAGCACCAGCCTCAGAAGCAATGGAGCACCTACAGGATTTTGGGACCTTCTTTTGGAGCGTGGATTTTTTTGGTTGTAGTTTTGTTTGAGTATTGCTGGTGTTTCCGTTTATAATGTGGGGGCATATGTAAGCTGGGCAGAGTACATCAGGGGCATAGTCAGGTGGTATAATAATTGGGTTAAAAAAAACAGTAAAATAATCCATAGATGTGTGTTACACTGAGAAGCAATCCTTTATGCACAGGCCAGTGTCGCACTGATAAATGTGCTTCCTTATTCCCTTTTTGGTCCACACTCCGCACCTTTGCAGTTTGGTATTCTGGTATTTTTTTTTTTGCCGTAATACACCGCTGAGCCGGTGTCCACCATTTGTCGTATGGATACAGTAAAATGCGGGAAGCACTACATTTCCATGACGTATTCATACGACAAATGTCACGAATGGGTTAAAATACCTTCGGTATTAAGGGGTTAGACAAAGAACAATGCTCTGTGATAACTGTGTATTTGGGTATATTGTTGTTTTGTTTGCAATGTTGTTTTGTTTACATGTGGTGGGCGATATGCACACGCATTTACCACATGTAAACATCACAGCAATGGATGTTGCTTATGAGAGCACTAGTTTTCTCTTTTGGCTTTATTCCTGGGTAATCCGGTAAGATGATTCTCGTTCTTTGTACTATATATTCAGGTATGGGACAACCTCCTAAATGAACTTATCTTGATACCACTGTTTTTGACAAATGCTAGCATATGTGGACTAACTGAGTTTAGCACTTTATACAATCGAATGAGTTAATCGCCATTTTTGGCTGTTGTTCTTGAAGAGTGGGAATGCACGTCATAGTTGATATTATTATATGTAAACTATAACATATAACTTGTTAGGAGGGAATGTTATAAATATTCTATTGAGATGCTAATACCCTATTCCACTTATTTTTGCTTAAAACGCATGTTTTTGAGTACGTTGATTTAGTTCTTACATATTGCTACGTGACATAATGACAATGTTATAATTATCATTTTGTATTCTCTTTATTTTTTGTATTGAATTATCTGATGAAGGCATTGTAAACGTTTATAAATATGTGGATTGAATAATAAAAATCACAAGTTATTTCACCACATACCTTCATGCCGAGTTCTTGCATTTACATTTACTTTATGTTACTGGTAAAATATTTTTATAGTTCAGGCCATTATGGACACGGCGATACCAAATAAGTATGGTTGATTTATTTTATGACTTGATAAGGGAAAAAGGGCAATTGTGTTTTATTTTATTACTTGAAACTTTTATTTCATTTTTTACAATTTTTACTTTTCTTATACTTTTTTTATTAGTTCCACTAGGGGGCTTAAAGGTCCAACTGTTTGATTGCTGTTCCAATACATTGCACTAACTATGTAGTGCAATGTACTAGAACTGTCAGTCGTTCCCTCACAGCAAGCCGATTAGGCTCCGCCTCAGTGCGGGGTCTAATCGGCTTCCATAATGGCAAACCAGGATGCCATTGTTAGGCCTCCTGTTGTCATAGTAGCAGTCGACAGCCCTGTGATCGCATGGCAGGACTTCCGATTTGCTACAAACCACTAAGATGCAGCGATCAGTTTCGATTACTGCATCTAAGGGGTTAATGGCAGGGATTGTAACTAGCTCCAGTTCCTGCTGTTACAGCAGGGTGTCTGCTGTAACATACAGCAGACACTTACCGCTGATGACGCCGGTTCAACTTCTGAGCCGACGCCATCTTGCTGTCGGTACCGGAAGCCTTTTAGGCCCTGCCTCCAAGCGGGGCATAGGAGGCTTCCGTAGCTGGCAGACCGGGAGACCAGTATTAGGCCTCCGGTTTCCATTGCAGCCACTGGAAACCCAGCGATGACATTGTTGGGGTGCCGGTGGTAAAAAAAAAACCTCAGATGCTGCAATCTCTATTGAGCACAGCATCTGAGAGTTTAAATGGATGGATCGGAGGCTAGCTCTGGTCCTAGCTGTTACAGCAGGTTGTCAGCTGTAACATACAGCTGACACCTGGCGGTGATGGTGTGGGTTCAGCTCTTGAGCCCGCATTATCACCGCGACGTAACTGTACTGAGGTTTGCGGGAACACCTGCCCGACAGCGCCGTATAAATACGGCGGATGTCGGGAAGGGGTTCAAGTTTTTTGCAAAGGTTAAAAAAAAAACTTTAAATTGCTGCTCCTGGGCCTTGTTTGCTGTCTGTGCTGCAAGTTGAGTGACTGCAAGCGAGGTTTTGCTGACTGCAGCGAGTGCGATTTTGCAGATAAGTGCATAGTTAAATAAAGGACCATGCTCTGTGATAACTGTGTATTTGGGTATATTGTTGTTTTGTTTGCATGTGGTAAAATATTAACAGTAACATTTGTAAAGCAATGTCTCCCGATTACGGAAATACCCCATATGTGGTAATAAACTGCTGTTTGGACCCACGACAGGGCTCAGAATGGTACGAGCGCCATTTGGATTTTGGAGCGCAGGTTTTGCGGTGCCATGTTGTGTTTGCAAAGCCCTGGAGGGACCATAACAGTAGAAACCCCCCAAAAGTGACCCCATTTTTTTTAACTACACCCCTCAAGGAATTTTTCTAGGGGTATAGTTAGTATTTTGAGCCCACAGGTTTTTTGCTAAATTTATTGGAACTAGTCTGTGAAAATGAAAATCTACTTTTTTTCTGAACATACATACAATGTTTTCGTTTTTACAAGGAATAAGGCTGGGTTCACACGACCTATTTTCAGACGTAAACGAGGTGTATTATGCCTCGTTTTACGTCTGAAAATACGGCTCCAATACGTCGGCAAACATCTGCCCATTCATTTGAATGGGTTTGCCGACGTACTGTGCCGACGACCTGTCATTTACGCATCGTCGTTTGACAGCTGTCAAACGACGACGCATAAAATGACTGCCTCGTCAAAGAAGTGCAGGACACTACTTTCAAACGTAATTTGAGCCGTTCTTCATTGAATTCAATGAAGAACAACTCAAATGATCGGCCGTCAAAGACGCCTCGCATAATGCGAGGAGGAGCTTTTACGTCTGAAACGACGCAGCTGTTTTCTCCTGAAAACAGTCTGTCTTTTCAGACGTAAAAGCCAGTTCTCGTGTGCACATACCCTAAAGGAGAAAAAGCACCCCAACATTTGTAAAGCAATATCTCCTGATTACGGCATTACCCCATATGTGGTAATAAACTGCTGTATGGACCCACGGCAGGACTCAGAAGGGAACGAGCGCCATTTGGATTTTAGATTGCAGATTTTGCTGGAATGGTTTTTGAGCGCCATGTCGCATTTGCAGAGCTCCTGAGGTACCAGTACAAGGGTAGGCTCCAAGAGTTTTTGAAACTACACCCCCTAAAGTATATATCTAGTGGAGTAGTGAGTATTTCGAGCCCAAGTTTTTTTGTAGGATATGATGTAAAGTCCAAGTAAAATAATTTAAATCTGATTTTTTTCTTACAAATTTCCTACAAAGTACATTAAACTGAATAATTGCACTCCAACATTGATTATGCCTGTTCTTCTATGTTTATAAATACCCCCATCTGCTGCTCGATCAAATGGTGGGCCCCAAAAGGAGTACCCTGCGTCCTTCTGAACACAATTTTATCTAAATTATAGGCCCTATATTCCATGACTTTAGGGGATTTCAGATGGCAGGATGATGTAACACCTCCAGAATTGTCTCCATTTTCAAAATTAAACCCCCTAAGGTATTCATCTAGGGTGTGTAATGGGCATTTTGGTCCAGAACTTATGCAAAACTGGTGTGAAAAATTTAAATTTGAGCTTTTTTTCACGTGTCATTTTAAGGGTATTTTTGTCATGCAAAATTCATGATACTGAAGAATTGCACCCCAATATTTATTGCACCGTTTCTTCTGTGTTCAGTAATATCTCTACTTTGGCCATAGTCTGCTGCCTAGCCACACGACAGGGCGCGAAAATATACAACATCCCCAGAAGTTACTCCATTTTGAAAACTATACCCCCTAAACTATTCATCTAGGGATGTAGTGATAAAAGTTTTTAAAGCGGAAAATAATGGCAGTTAGGTAAAAAAAAAATTGGAAATGTGCCATTCTGGTACAGCATATATAAATGCCATGTTTTCTCACAATTTATTCCTTTACTCTGTTACTACTATGTTTAGAAATGTGCTGCGTTTCTGGGGGATCAAACAATAGAGGAGCTCCAATTTTTACTGGTAAAAAAGGCTTGCCCCTAACAGTGAATTTTTGCCTGTAGTTACTGCATGACCATATCATGCCAACAAAGCTGTTGACCATCAAACATAGTCCTGGTTTGATATATAGTACGTTAGCAATTAAGGAAAAATTCTCCTGTAGTGAAGGGCAATCTATCTAAAAATTGGAGTAATAAAATCTATACAACCGTGTTGAAACTAAAGCGTGTTCACAGGATGAAAGAAAAGTTGCACGGAAATATATTCATCATCTTTTTTCAAAGGGACTGGTTGTACAATGCCTCTTTAGCACCATCAATCACTATATGAGAGACAGACGTGCCAAGTGACGTTGGCACACCATAATAGGTCCCTGCCCGGCATATATATGTACAAAACTATAAAACTGATACAGCAAAGTGTGTGTGTGTGTGTGTGTGTGTGTGTGTGTGTGTGTGTGTGTGTGTGTGTGTGTGTATCTCTCTCTATATAGTAATCTGTTACAATAAACTATATTGTAACAGTGAACTATATAATTTGAAACGACATTTTTTAAACTTATTTTTTTTTATATATATTTTAATTTTGTATTTTTTTTATTTTTATAAAACCTCCCTAACTATTCCTAGCCAACTATCCCTATCTACCCATATAATTATATCTAACTAATGCCTAATAATCTAAACCTGTATATTATTCCTAAATTCACTATTAGTAAAAAAAATTTCTCTCTCTCTCTCTTTTTGTCTCCCTCCTCTCTCTCCTTTCTCTATCATCTCTCTATTCTATCCCTGTCTCTCTCTCTCTATTATTTATTTATTTTTAAAAAACTGAAGCTCCCACAAGCCTCTGTTGGAAGCAGAAGCAGGGAGCAGGTGTACTGAGCAGCAGTGGAGGGGTTAATGTGGGATTATTATTGCAGGATCCGACAGGTGAATTCACACTGTCGCTGGGCACGTCTGATCTCTTCACTTTTACTCTCGGATTGAAGAGATCAGACGCTGACAGCCCAGTTACTGTTGTCATGCGCTGTGATTGGTCAGTCACAGAAGACTGACAAGTCACAGCGATCGCCGACAGGGAACAGCTATGATTGGTCCCCTGCCGTGTTACCGTGTCGATCAACTGTCATAAACAGTTGACGGCACAGTTTTGTCACCATGTCTTTTGACAGGGTGACAGATATTAGCCAGGACGCACCGGTACGTCCCGGTGCCTTAAAGCACTTCAATACAGGAAGTACCGGTGCGGTTACGGGCTAATTGGTAAAGGGTAAAAAAAAATCTAAATTTAAATTTCTGCACCTGGGCCTTGTTTGCTGGCTGAGCTGCAAGTTGAGTGACTGCAAACAAGATTTTGCTGAGTGGAGGGAGTGTGCAGTAAAATGCGATTTTGCAGATAAGTACATAGTTAACCCTTAATGACTGCAGATAAGCTTTTTCACGACAGTTATTTAGGGGCTTTATTCTAGGCCGACGCCTTTTCACGTCAGCCTAATAAACGACCTGCATGTGTGACCCGTGTAGGTTGGAGCCGGGGCTCGTCTGTCTATCATTTGACCCCTCAAATGCAGCGGTCATTAACGACCGCTGCATTTGAGTTGTTTACAGAGGGACGGAGCTCCCTCTGTTAACCATCGGCGGCCGGCAAAATCAATAGCCGATAGGGTGCCATGGCAGCCGGGGGCCTAACAAAGGCACCCAGACCTGCCCTGGCTATTGTCACAAAGGGTCTGTGGACCCACTATGTTGTACCACCGTCTATAGTTCGTATAGGTACCTGTGGCAGCTCAGACAGCAGCAGGGCAGGCTCGGCTGGGACTATGCAGCAGGCAGACGTCAGGCAAGGTCAAGCAGGTCAGACATGGATACAGCACGACATGACTTTGACACAGCACAGTGCTCGAAGGTAGGAAGGTATGGAATGCTAGGAACAGGAACTGGAACAGGTATAGGAACAGGTATAGGAACAGGTACAGGAACAGGTAACACACTAGGAGGCCATCACATAGACAGACTAGGAATACACAACAAAGCTCAGGTGTGGGAGGATGGGGCTGGGACTTTCTTATAGCCCAGGGTGCTCTGGAGCAATCAGCTCAACTACCAACATGCGTGCGCTCTTGCTTCTCAAGTCTGGACTGAGTTCGTGAGCGCACCCTGGTGGTCACTGTGAAGCAGGACGGCCGTATGTGCATACATATTTTGAGAGAAGGGCGTCGACTGGATAGAAGGAGTTTGTGGTCAGCGACCACGGACATTACAGTATCCCCCTTCTTACGCCCCCTCTTCTTGGGACTAGAGCGAGAGAGAAACTTCTTCAGAAGAGCAGAGGCATTGAGGTTCTCCTCTGGCTCCCAAGACCTTTCTTCAGGACCAAACCCCTTCCAATCTACTAAATAAAAGGTTCTTCGTCTTACTTTTTTAATGTCCAAGATCTCCTTAACCTCGAAGGTGTCTGAAGGGCCGCTGGAGGCAACCGCAGGGCTTGGAGTTTTGGTAAAGTGGTTCAGAATCACTGGCTTCAGGAGAGAAACATGGAAGGAGTTGGGGATCTTGAGGGTAGGAGGCAGCCGAAGCTTGTAGGTGACAGGGTTGATCTGCTGCAGGATCTCTAAGGGACCGAGGAACCTGGGAGCAAATTTGTACCCTCAGTCGAATATTCCTGGAGGACAGCCAGACCTTCCAGCCAGGAAGAAACTGAGGGGGTTCTCTTCTCCTTGTGTCCGCCTTCCACTTCATGTGGTCGACCGCCAGCAGGATGGAGGATCAAGTCTGCTGCCAGATCTGCAGAAAGTCCCCAAAGACCGTGTCAGCAGCTGGCACCTCAGACGTAACAGGGACCGGGAGAGGAATTCGTGGGTGCTGGCCATAGACAATAAGGAACGGTGTCTTCTGTGTGGACTCGTTGGTATGATTGTTGTAAGAGAACTCAGCCCACGGAAGCAACTGGACCCAGTCATCATGCTGCTTGGAGATGAAGTGGCGTAGGTAGTTCTCCAAGATTTGAGTGATCCTCTCGACCTGACCATTGGACTGAGGATGGTAGGCCGAGGAAAAGTCCAACTTTATACCTAGGAGTCCGCAGAGGGCTCTCCAGAACTTCGAGGTGAACTGAACCCCCCGATCAGACACAATATGTTGCGGCAAGCCATGCAGGCGGAAGATGTGTTGAATGAACAGCTTGGCCAGCAAAGGAGCAGAAGGAATACCGGTCAGAGGAACGAAGTGGGCCATCTTTGAAAATCGATCCACCACCACCCAGACAGTACTGCATTCGGCAGAGAGAGGCAGGTCCGTAATAAAGTCCATAGCTATATGCTTCTAGGGAGCATTGGGCACAGGCAATGACTGGAGCAGACCAGCAGGTCTGGAGTGAGCGACCTTGTTGGCTGCACATACAGAACAGGAAGAAACAAAGTCCATAATGTCTTGGGCAGCGTGGGCCACCAGAAATGACGAGCAATCAGATCCCGAGTCTTAGAACTCCCCGCGTGACCTGCCAGTCTAGAGGAGTGTCCCCAGCGGAGCATTCTTCCACGGTCAGCCAGGCGCACAAAAGTCCTCCCTGGAGGAATGTCCCCAACTTGCAGGGGATTGACAGAGACAATGCAAGACGGATCAATGATGTTCTGTGGAATCTCCATGGTGTCTTCTGTCTCAAAAGACCTGGACAAGGCATCGGCCCTCACATTCTTGTCGGCTGGGCGAAAATGGAGCTCAAACTGGAACCTGGTAAAGAACAGTGACCACCTGGCCTGACGAGGGTTCAGCCTTTGGGCTGTCTGGAGGTAAGTCAGATTCTTGTGTTCTGTAAAAATCAGGATGGGATGAGCTGCGCCCTCTAGTAGATGTCTCCACTCCTCCAGAGCCAATTTGATGGCCAGTAACTCCCGATCCCCAATCGAGTAGTTGCATTCTGTGGAAGAGGAGAGCTTAGAAAAATATCCACATACCATTGACTTGCCCTTGGAGCCTCTCTGGAACAGGAGTGCACCAGCACCGACAGAGGAGGCGTCCACCTCAAACGAGAACTGTAGAGAGACGTCTGGATGATGGAGGATAGAGGCTGATGTGAAGGAACTCTTCAGGCTATTGAATGCGGACTCTGCCTCAGGAGTCCACACCTTGGCGTTCATGCCCTTCTTAGTGAGGTTAGAGATAGGAGAAGTCAGTGAGGAGAAGTTTGGAGTAAACTGTCTGTAAAAATTTGCGAATCCCAGAAAGCACTGTATGGCCCTCAAAACTTGAGGGCGTGGCCATTCCAGGACAGACTTTACCTTTTCAGGATCCATCTCGAGACCTCGATTCGAGACGATATAGCCCAGGAAGGGTAGAGCATCTTTTTCAAACACGCACTTTTCCAACTTAGCGTACAGACGATTCTCCCTTAACCGCAGCAAAACTTGACGGACATGTCTCTGATGCGTCATAGGATCTGGAGAAAAAAAATCAAGATATCGTCAAGATAGACCCCAACACAAACATAGAGGAGGTCATGGAAAATGTCATTAACGAACTCCTGGAATACCGCGGGAGCATTAACAGACAGAAGGGCATTACAAGATATTCATAGTGTTCATCACGGGTGTTAAATGCAGTTTTCCATTCGTCGCCCTGGCGAACCCGGACTAGGTTGTAAACCCCACGCAGGTCTAGTTTTGAAAAAATCATGGCACCACGTATACGATCAAACATTTCAGAGATCAGTGGCAACGGATATTTATTCTTCACCGTAATCTGTTTGAGACCTCGGTAGTCGATACAAGGATGAAGAGAGCCATCTTTCTTTTTGATGAAGAAGAACCCGGCTCCTGCCGGGGAGGAAGACTTCCGTATGAAGCCCCTCTCCAAGTTATCTTTCAAATAGGCGGACATGGACAGAGTCTCTGGCAAGGAGAGAGGATATACTCTACCACGGGGGAAGGGATGCACCAGGAATCAGTTTGATAGGGCAGTCATATGCCCGATTTGGAGGCAATGTCTCCGCCCCCCTCTTGCTGAAGACGGCCGAAAATACAGCATAATGACCCGGCAATCCTGCCAATGACCAAGACAGCGAAGGCTGAGCTGATCGAATCTGCACCAGGCATCGGCTTTGACACTGAGGGCCCCACTGGAGAACCTCTCCAGAGTTCCAGTCCTGGACTGGGGCATGTAGTTGGAGCCAAGGCAGGTCAAGCAACACAGGGTTAACGGCTTTGGATAGGACATAGAACGACAGAAGTTCGGAGTGAAGAGCCCCTACTTGGAGCCTCAGCGGCTGGTCACAGCTGTAATTGGGTCTGGCAGAGGCAGTCCATTTACTGAAGCAACTGTCAACGGGCTCTCCAGAGGGGTGGTGGGTAATTAAAGAAGGTCCACCAGGTCTCTATGGATGAAATTAGCAGCGGATCCAGAGTCCAGATACGCAGAGACCTGATGCGTTCTTTCGCCGGACACTATGATCACAGGTATGGACAATTTAGACGGGAGTCCTTTCTTACCCAAGGTTGTCACTCCTAGAAACCCTAGGCTTTGGGATCTTTGGGGACACCGGCGCACAATATGGCCACCGAGGCCACAAAATAGACAGAGTCCTGAAGTGCGTCTGCGTTGTCTCTCCTGGGTGGATAGCTTACACTGGTCCATCATCACAGACTCCTTAGGAGGATCAACATCTGAGGACAGTAGGGGTTGCTGCAAAGTAGGGACCAGACTAGGAAGGCCTCCCTCCTGACGAACCTCTTGGAGGCGTTCTCAGATCCGTATATCAATCCGGACGGACAGAAGGATGAGGTCATCCAGGGTAGACGGCAGATCCCGAGAGGCAAGTTCGTCCTTAGTTTTAGGAGCCAGTCCATGCCAGAATGCAGCCACCAGGGCCTCATTGTTCCATAACAGCTCTCCCGCCAGGGTGCGGAAGTGGATGGCGTACTCACTCACGGAGGTGTCTCCTTGGTGTAGGTTAATCAAAGAAGCCGCTGCAGATGAGACCCGTCCAGGCTCCACAAACACTGTGCGAAAAGTCCGGAGGAAGCCTTGGAAGTCACAGGTCTCTCCCAGATAGGGTTCGCCCATGCAAGAGCCTTGCAGTGAGGAGAGAGATGATGAACTCGACCCTTGCGCCTTCAGACGAAAATGTCCTAGTATATAGGTTGAAGTGAATCTGGCACTGATTCAAATATCCACGACAGGTACTTGCGTCTCCATCATAGCGGTCATAATTTGAGAGCTGTACCCAACTCTCCAGTCTGGCTAATAGAGGGGGTCTTGATTTGGGACATACTACCTTACCTCAATATAGAGCTAGTGGGGCAATTTACTGCCTCATCCCTCAGCCTCCTCATTAGTATGATACAGTAACACAATATAATTCAATCAGGGTATATTCACATGCGGCAGATTTTGTTGCAGAAATTTCTGCAACTGTTTCTGTAGCATGTGCTTGGATATTTTGCAATTCACTAATATGTGTGTGTGTGTGTGTGTGTGTGTGTGTGTGTGTGTGTGTGTGTGTGCGTGCGTGTGTGCGTGCGTGCGTGTGTGCGTGCGTGCGTGTGTGTGTGTAAGCCATATTCAGATGAATGTGACAGTAGCAGACATTTCTGAAATTCTTTTGCCAATCCCCAGTTCTTACTTTTCATCATTATTAGCATAGTTAGAGTGGAAGATCAAATGACTTGGCCACCGTAGGTTAAAGTCCTGAAGAGATTAGATATAGTTCCATTAATGAAATCTCTTGGCATTAAGGAATTTAATTTCCTACTATGAACGCTTCTTTACTCTGTTTAAGAGACCTTTAGCCTATTAAAGGATTGACTAAGTTAATTGATGTACAGAAGTAGGAAAATGGTTAAAGAACGTGATAGGATCATAGGTTGGACTTGATGGACCAGTGTCTTTTTTTCAACTTTATCAACTATGTAACTATGTAAATAATTAGGAATGTCTGTCACAATGTCAAAACCTTTTAACCCCTTCAGGACACAGCCTGTTTTTTCAAATCTGACGTGTTCATTTATGTGGTAATAACTATGGAATGTTTTTACCTACCCAAGCGATTTAGAAATTGTTTTCTCGTGACATATTGTACTTTATGTTAGTGGAAAAATTTGGTTGATAAATTCAGTCTTTATTTGTGAAAAACACAAAAATTTTGAGAAAATTTGCAAACTATGCATTTTTCTATATTTAAATGTATCTGTTGTAAGACATAGAAATACCACTCAAAATAGTTACTAGTAAACATTTCCCATATGTCTACTTTATGTTTGCATAATTTTTTGAAAATCCTTTTATTTTTCAAGGACGTTACAAGGCTTATAAATTTAGCAGGGCTTCATAAGAGACTGTCAGAATCACGATATACTATTGTGCAAGCGATCTAACGATCGCTGATTAAAGTCCCCTAGGGGGACAGGTAAAAAAAAGTTAAAAACATTAAAATAAAGTTTTTTAAATAAATGTAAAATAAAATTTAATTCAAAAGTTAAAAAAAGAACCCTTTTCCCATTTTCCAAGCACAATGTACAAACAAAGAAAAAACTAACATAACTGGTATTGACGCGTCCGTAAAAGTCTGAACTATTACAATATCTCATACTAAAGCTATCTTGTACCATTCTGTTTGTTTTATCTGAGCTTTCCATAGTTTTTGTGGCATGGAGCCTATCTGATAAGTTATCCAAAAGGCAAGGACATAATGAAAATTGTTTTGTACTTGTAATCTCCATTCGGTTATTGACTTGATCTTGTTTTTGGCAACTCAACCACATCTAGGACAGGGCATTATTATTGGAAAAGAGACTGCAAGAGTAAGAACTAATAGACAATCAAGTCTTGTTTGATTTTCCATGGTGTTGCGTCTAGTTCTCCTACTGAATTTTACATTCTACAATCCTATCCATATAAAACCATACTGATCATCACCACCAAAAGCACTATATGGACAAAAGTATTGGACATCTACACATTATACCTATTAGAGCTTTTATGACATCTCATTCTAAATCCACAGGTATTATTATGAAGTTGATCCCTTCTTTGCAGCTAAAACAGCTTGTGAACTTCTGGGACACTTTCTACAAGATTTTGGAGTTTGTGGAAATTTTTGCCTATTCATCCAGAAGATCATTTGTGAGTACCATCTCTGTTCTAGTTCACTCCAAAGCTATTTGATGGAGTTGAGGTCCCAACTCTAGTTGGGCCAGTCAAGTTCTTCTACACTCTTCAAACTCATCCAGCCATGCTTTTATGGACTTTGCTTTGCACACTGGGGAACAGACATGCTAGAACAGAAAAGGGCCTTCCCTCATTTATTTCAGTCACTTACATGGTGCCAACATATTCCACAGAGGTCCTCTTTTACTGTCCCCAATGGGGCTCACAACCTAAATTCCCTAAACTGGAGGAAACCATAAAAACTCCATGCAGATGTTGTCTTTGGTTGGATTTGAACCCAGGACCCCAGCCACCATGCTGCCACTAAACTATCCCCACAAACCTGGAAGCATACAATTGTCCAAAATGTCTTGTTATGCTAAAGCTTTAAGATTTTTATTCACTGAAACTAAGGAGCCTGGGCCAAACTCTGAAAGGCATAACCATAGCATTATCTTTCCTTCACCAAACTTTACAGTTGGCACAATGCAGACAGACAGATAACGTTCTCCTGGCATTTGCAAAACCCAGGCTCGTCCACCAGATTGCCAGATAGAGAAGGGCAATTCATCACTCCAAAAAAACGTTTCCATTGCTCCAGAGTCCAGTGGCGGCATTCTTTACACCACTCGATCTGACGCTGTAAGGCTTGCATGCAGCTGCTCAGCCATGGTAACTGTAACATCCATGGCTGCGGACCGTCGGGATTACTCACCCCTAGACGGCCACAGCCATGGTCTGGTGAGCGCTGGCCCGCATCTCCTCCCCAGGAGATGCCAGCGCTCACTTCTGCTCAACTCTGCTGTGTCCAGTAGAGTGCGCACGCTCGCGCCCGGCCTTTAAGGGCCAGTGCGCACACATGTAAAACATCAGCAATTAGCCCATGATCACCCTGGACTGTAAGGGCCCTGCACCTTTGCTTATAGCCTGAGCGCTGTTAGCATTCCCATGTTAGTCTTCGCAAATGGTCCCTTAGTGTTTACCTTGTTCCCCTTATGCCCTGCTACTTGTATCCTGTGTTGTAGTTGTTCCTGTGCCCGCTATAGTGTTGAAGTCGAGTTCTGCCACGTCTGCTGTGTTACACCACGTCTGGTGTCATTAGTCTTGTCTGCATCACCTGCCGTCGAGATCCCATCTGTGCCTAGAAGTTGCAACTGTCTGGACTATCACAGGTACCGTTGTGCTGGACTTTGTATATACTTGGCACACTGTTGTTTGGCCAGCTGCTATCCCGCTATGGCGGTGCGGCCCAGTGGGTCCACATTCCAACAGATCGTGACAGTACGCTCAGGCCATGGACCCCGCTGGTCAACCCAAGACCGTCACAACGTCACAAGCCATGCTGACGGAGATGCTTGTCCTTCGGTCACAACCGGACCAACTCCTCCAGGCGGTGAACATTATTGCACATCAGATGGATACGCAAGCTTCAACATTCCCGGCACCTGCTGCTCTTCCTACTACACCTCCTGGCAGTACAGATTCGCTATTCTCTCTGCCATTGCCTCCCTGTTATAATGGAGACGCGAGGATCTGCAGGGGATTTCTGAATCAGTGTCAGATTCATTTCACTCTACACGCCAGTGCATTTCCTTCTGATGGTGCAAGGGCCGCATATATAGTTTTTCTCCTTACTGACAAGGCCCTGGTATGGGATGAACCCCATCAGGGAACGACAGGAACCGGAGACCCGTGACCTACGGTGTTTCCTACAGACTTTCTGCACTGTATTTGCGAGTTTCTTCAGCGGCTGCATCCCTGCTGACCCTTTGCCGAAGAGACACCTCCATGGGCGAGTACGCCATTCAGTTCCGTACCCCGGCGGCAGAGCTGATCTGGAACAACGAAGCTTTAGTTGCTACGTTCTGGCAAGGTCTTTCCTCCGATATCAAAGATGAGCTCGCAGCTCAAGATCTACCCTCTACCCTAGATGACCTCATCCTACTAGCCACCCGGATTGGCATGAGGATCCAGGAACGGTCTCATGAGATTCACCGGATCAGGAGATTGCCCAGGCTGGCTCCTACATTCCAGCAACTCCTGTTGCCCTCATCATCTGTTCCACCAGAGGAGCTTACACAAATAGACAATCTCAAGTTGTCTGTGGAGGAGAAACAGTGCAGACGCACGTCGGGACTCTTTTTGTACTGCGGCCTCGGAGACCATTTTGTGTGTCTGTGTTCCCAAAAGCCTAAAAAACCCAGAGCCTAGGATTGGTTGGAGAGGCAACCCTAGAAGGAAAATGACTAAATAATAAACTCTCTCCCAAATTGTCCATTCTTGTGACCATAGTGTCCGGTGAGAAGACCTACCAGGTCTCTGCCTACCTGGACTCCGGGTCCGTGGCAAACTTCATCTTACAGGACTTAGTGGACCAGCTGCAGTTGTCAACGGTTCCCTTGGAGACACCCCTGGTTGTTGCCTCGGTCGATGGACTGCCTCTGCCCGATCCGATTGTATCCGAGACCAAGCCATTTAAGCTCCAAGTTGGAGCCCTTTATTTGGATCTAATTTCGTTTCTTGATTTGCCCAAAGCCATCAATTCTGTTCTGCTGGGCCTGCCTTAGCTTCGACTACATGCCGCAGTCCTGGACTGGAATTCTGGAGAGGTTCTCCAATGGGGCTCCAAATGTCTCAACGCTGTCTGTTGCAGATCCATCCTGTCCTGCCTCCTCTGCCTCAGTCATTGGCAGGACTACCCCCTCATTTCGCTCAGTTTGTGGATGTCTTCAGCAAGAGGTAGGCTGAGACGCTGCCCCCACACTGGGCTTATGACTGCCCCCATTGAACTGGTTCCAAATGCTTCTCTTCCCCATTGTCGAGTATTTCCGTTCTCCTTGCCAGAGACTCAATCCATGTCGGCCTATATCAAGGAGAATTTGGAGAGGGGTTTCATACGATAGTCTTCCTCCCTGGCCGGGGCCGGGTTCTTCTTCTTCTTTAAAAAGAAAGACGGATCTCTTTGACCTTACATTGACTACCGTGATCTCAAACAGAGCACGGTCAAGAACAAATACCCGTTGCCACTAATATCTGAACTGCTTGACCATATACGAGGAACCAGGATTTTTTTTAAACTAGACTTGCGTAGGGCAACAATTGATGCGAATCCATCAAGGTGATGAGTGGAAGACGGCGTTCAACACCCGAGACGGGCACTACAAATAACTGGTGATGCCCTTCTGACTGTGTAACGCTCCTGCGGTCTTCCTGGAATTCATCTCCTCTATGTCTGTGTTGTTGTCTATCTCGATGATATTTTGATTTTCTCTCCAGATCCGACGACTCATCGGAGACATGTTCGTCAAGTGCTACTGCGATTAAGGGAGAATCGTCTGTATGTTAAACTGGAGAAGTGCGTCTTCGAGAGACATTCTTTGCCCTTCCTGGGCTACATCATCTCGGATCAAGATCTCAAGATGGACCCTGAGAAGGTAAAGTCCGTTCTGGAATGGCCACGTCCTCAAGGCCTAAGGTCCATATAGCATTTTTTGGGATTCGCCAACTTCTACCGGCAGTTTATCCCAAACTTCTCATCACTGACGGCTCCCATCTCTACCCTTACCAAGAAGGGTGTGAACGCCAAGGTGTGGACTCCTGAGGCAGAATCTGCTTTTAATAACCTCAAGAGTGCCTTCACTTCTGCCTCGATCCTCCATCATCCAGATGTGTCTCAGCAGTTCTCATTGGAGGTGGATACTACTTCTGTTGGTGCAGGTGCACTTCTGTTCCAGAGGAGCTCCAAAGGAAAGGCAGTAGTATGTGGCTATTACTCAAAAAAAATTTCCTCTGAAAAGTGCAACTACTCTATTGGGGATCGGCAGCTACTGGCCATCAAATTGGCTCTGAAGGAATGGAGATATCTGCTAGAGGGCGCAGTTCACCCTGTACTGATTTGCGCCGACCACAAGAACCTCACCTATCTCCAGTCGGCTCAAAGACTAAACCCCCGTCATGCCATTTGGTCACTGTTCTTCACCCGTTTCCAATTTGTGCTCCACTACCACCCCTCTGAAAAGAAAGTGAGGGCCGATGCCCTGCCCAGGTCGTTTGAGACGGATGACACGGTGGAGTCCCTTCAAAGTATCATAGACCCGTCCTGCATTGTCACTGCCAATCCTTTGCAAATTAGAGACATCTCTCCGGGGAGGACTTTTGTTGGGTTGGCAGACAAGAGAAGATTTCTCTGGGGAAACAGCCCTAAACTGGCTGGGCACGCTGGTGTTCGTAAGACCCGAGACCTGACTCGTTATTTCTGGTGGCCCACGCTACCCAAAAATGTTGTAGACTTTGTCTCTTCCTGCACAGTGTGTGCTTCTAACAAGGTTGCTCACTCCAAGCCTGCCGGCCTGCTCCAACCTCTGCCTGTACCCAATGTCCCCTGGCAGCAAATTGCGCTGGACTTTGTCACAGACCTTCCTCCCTCAGCAGGATGCAATACTGTCTGGGTGGTGGTGGTGGACCGG
Source organism: Rhinoderma darwinii (assembly GCF_050947455.1). Classification (NCBI taxonomy): domain Eukaryota; kingdom Metazoa; phylum Chordata; class Amphibia; order Anura; family Rhinodermatidae; genus Rhinoderma; species Rhinoderma darwinii. The sequence continues at coordinate 45,662,481 of NC_134699.1, read as the reverse complement.
TTCTCGAAGATGGCACATTTTATCCCGCTGACCGGTCTTACTTCTGCTCCTCTACTGGCAAATCTCTTTATCCAGAACATCTTCCGCTTGCATGGCTTGCCCCTTCACATCGTGTCTGATCAGGGGGTTCAGTTCACCTTGAGATTCTGAAGAGCCTTCTGTAAACTCTTGGATGTGAAATTGGAATTTTCCTCAGCTTATCACCCTCAGTCCAATGGTCAAGTTGAGAGGATTAACCAGATCATGGAGAATTATCTGTGCCACTTCATATTCATGCAACATGATGACTGGGTACATTTTCTTCCATGGGCCGAGTTCTCATTCAACAATCACACAAGTGAGTCCACCACTTCCACACCGTTTTACATTGTGTACAGTCAACATCCTAGAGTCCCTCTTCCTGTGTTGGCTACAGCTCAGGTACCCGCTACTGACTCTGCATTTGGGGACTTTCTGCAAATCTGGCAACAGACCCCGCCCTCTATTTTGCTAGAAGTCAATCACATGAGCGAAAAGCGGATATAAGGAGAGGAGAGCCACCTCAGTATCTTACAGGTAGCAAAGTGTGGCTGTCATCATGGTATATTCGTTTAAAGGTGCCTTCGTGCAAGTTTTCTCCCAGGTTCCTCGGACCCTTTGAGATAATACAACAGATAAACCCTGTCTCCTATAAGCTTCGGCTGCCTCCTACCCTCAGAATCCCCAACTCCTTTCACGTGTCCCTCCTAAAACCAGTGGTCCTGAACAGCTACAGTAAGACTCTCAGTCCCGCAGTTGCTCCCTATTTTTCTTGGACGTTACAAGGTTTAGAACATAAACAGCAATTTCTCATATTTTTAAGAAAATTTCAAAAGCCTTTTTTTTAAGGCACCTGCTCAGTTCTGAAGTGTCTTTGAGGGGCCTACATATTAGAAACCCCCATAAAACACCCCATTTTAAAAACTAGACCCCTTAAAGTATTCAAAACAGCATTTAGAAGTTTTTTTGAACCCTTTATGCATTTCACAGGAATTAAATCAAAGTGGATGTGAAATTTGCAAATTTCATTTTTCTTGCTGAATTTCAATTTTATTCCATTTTTTTCTGTATCACAGAAGATTTTACCAGAGAAATACTACTAAATATGTGTTGCCCAGATTCTGCAGTTTTTAGAAATGTCCCACATGTGGCTCTAGTGTTCTTGTGGACTAAAACACAAGCCCCAGAAGCAAAGAAGCACCTAGCGCATTTTGAGGCCTCTTTTTTATTAGAATATATTTTAGGCAGCATGCCAGGTTTGAAGAGGTGTTGAGGTGCCAAAACAGTGGGAATCCCCCAAAAGTGACCCCATTTTGGAAACTACACCCCTCAAGGAATTGATTTATGGTTATTGTTACCATTTTGACCCTACGGTTTTTACTCAGCACGTATTTGAATTGAGCTGTGAAATTAAAAAAATGAATTTTTTACAATAAAATGTAATTTTTCATCAACATTTCTTATTTTCACAGGGAACAAAATACCTCATTTTGTTGCCCAATTTCTCCTGAATGCAGCAATACCCCATTTGTGGCGATAAACTGCCGTTTGGGCCCATGGGAGGCCTCAGAAGGGAAGGAGCGCTGTGTGTTCTTTGGAGTGCAGATTTTGCTGGATTGGTTTTCGGTGCCATGTCGCATTTGCAAAACCCCAGAGGTATCAAAGCAATGGAGACCCACCAGAAGTGACCCCATTTTGGAAACTACACCCCTCAAGGAATTCATTTATGGGTGTTGTGACCATTTAGACCGCACAGTTTCTACACAGAATTTATTTGAATTGGGCTGTGAATTAAATAAAATTTAATTTTTTCCAATAAGATGTAGTTTTGGCTCAAAATGTCTTATTTTCACAAGGAATAAAATACCCCATTTTGTTGCCCAATTTCTCCTGAGTGCAGCAATACCCCATTCGTGGCGATAAACTGCCATTTGGGCCAATGGGAGAGCTCAGAAGGAAAGGAGCGCTGTGTGTTCTTTGGAGTTCAGATTTTGCTGGATTGGTTTTCGGGTGCCATGTCGCATTTGCAGAGCCCCAGAGGTATCAAAGCAATGGAAACCCACCAGAAGTGACCCCATTTTGGAAACTACACTCTTCAAGAAATTCATTTATGAGTGTTGTGACCATTTAGACCCCACAGTTGTTTCACAGAATTTATTTGAATTGGGCTGTGAATTGACAAAAATGTAATTTTTTCCAATGAGATGTCGTTTTGGCTAAAAATTTCTTATTTTCACAAGGAATAAAATACCCCATTTTGTTGCCCAATTTGTCCTGAGTGCGGCAATATCCCAGTTGTGGTGATAAACTGCCATTTGGGCCCATGGGGGGCTCAAAAGGAAAGGACCACCATTTTGCCTACTGGGGATTTTCTGGTGACAAGTCATGGTTGCAGAAGCCCCTGAGGTACCAGTACAGTTGAAACCCCCAAGAAGTGACCCCATTTTAAAAACTACACCCTTGAGGCATTCATCTAGAGGTGTAGTGAGCATTTTGACCGGAGACATTTACCCCATAAACTGTAATGTGGGTTCTCCCGGGTACGGCAACACCTTCAATGTGGCTGTTATCAGCTGCCTGGGCACACAGCAGGGCTCAGAAGGGAAAGATGAGGGGGATAAGCTGTGCGGAGTGCATCAGGGTAAATAAAACTGGGGTAGATTAAAAATCAAGGGATGTATGATACATTTTAAAACACTCTTTCATACAGAGCCTTAGTTTCTCGGGACACGTGTCACATTGGTATATTGTGTCCTTCCTTATCCCCCTCTTATAGAAGACTTTGCACCTCTTTTGACTTTTTCCCTTCTTGCCAGTTTGGGGAACTTCTCGGTATGATGTGCACGGCCAGCTTCTTATACCACACCGCATGAAGCTGTAGGGCTTCAGGACTTGATCTGACAAGTCCACCCCTCCCATGTACCTATTGTAGTCCAGGATGTAGTCTGGTTTGGGGGTCTCTGTACTGGTACCTTGTACAGGTACATGGGTACTGGTGTGGCATCTCTCCTGTCCTTGTACTTGACACACAATATGTTGCTGCTAGAATGTGCCCTGGTCTCACCCGTTCTGAGTGTTTGCCCAAGCAGAGTCTTAGGGAGGCCTCTCAGATTTCTTCTAGCCGTGCCGCATGCCGCAGGACTTCTGGAAGCGAGGCACTTGAAGAGCGGGACGCTGGTATAAAAATTATCCAGGTAGAGGTGGTGCTGGGGGCTGAATACTGCTCCTTTTTATTAGGCACCATGTCCGGTTTGAAGAGGTATTCTTAAGTGGCGTGGTGACTAAAGAAAACAGCAATTCTACTATTGTTTTTTTATTCTATTTTTTTTTACAGCGTTCACCGTGCGCTATAAATGACATATTCACTTTATTCTGTCGGGCGATACGATTACGGCGATAGCAGATGTTTCTAGTTTTTTTATGTCTTATGGCGTTTGGCAATAAAATACTTTTTGTAAAAAGCATTTACTTTTTGTGTTACCTTATTCTAAGAGCCATAACTTTTTTTATTTTTCCATCAAGAAAGCCGTGCGAGGACTTATTTTTAGGTACATGCGACTTTTTTATCTCTTTTTATTCCATTTTTTGGGAGGTGAAGTGACCAAACAATTGTGATTCTGGTACAGTTTATTATTATTTTCTTTTACGGCGTTCACCGCGCGGGTTAAATAACTAAATAATTTTGTAGTTCAGGCCGTTACGGACGCGGCGATACCAATTATGTATAGTTTATTTGTTTGTTTATATATTTTTATTAATAATAAAGGACTGATAAGGGAAAAAGGGGGATTTTTACTTTTATTTTCTTATTTTTACACATCTTTTTTTAACTTTTTTTTAACTTTATTACTTTGTCCCACTAGAGTTACTTGAGGGCAGGAGGCCCTGATCGCTTTTATAATACACTACACTACATGTGTAGTGCAGTATATTAGACCTGTCAGCTACTCACTGACAGCAAGCATAGTGGGTCCTGACTTTGTCAGGACCCACTAGGCTTCCGTCGATGGCATAGCCAGACGCCATTGTTTGGTGTCCAGTTGCCATAGTCACCATCGCCGGCCGCTATCGTGTAGCAGGCCGGTGATGGTAACTTAACCTCTAAAAAGCCGCGATCACTATTGAACGTGGCTTTTAAGGGGTTAATCAGCGGGGACAAAGCGATGGGTCCCCACTGTAGGAGCTGCGGCAACTGCTGTACAAGACAGCCGCTGTCACAGCTCCTGTATGTGTCGGGAGGACGGCCGAAACAGCCGTTACTCCCGATACAGCTACCATGACCTAATAGTACGTCCAGGAGCGGGAAGGGGTTAATAGGTAAAATGCTGGTGACAGGTTCCCTTTAAGGAACAGAGCCTAGGTTGCAGATTCTGATGGACACCAGGCAGTCCCCATTATTAGTCAAGACAGATCCAGCACTGCGTTGTGGTTTCCATTATAGATGGAAGCCATGACACCTATGCGAACAAAGCCTAAACCAAACATGATGACGCAGAGAACTACTGTACTAATACAGACGTTTCTCAAGATCTTCTTTGATATAAATGCCTTTTTTTTTTACATATACCTGCTGGCCATACATTGTACTTATACCAGGTCACATGATTATTTTGACTTTTCACAAACATACACGTTCCAATCACATTGTATGTCTGCAAAGGTTTCCCTAAAAAAAATGGAGCAGAAACACAGCATATTTTCACAAAACTAATTTGTCTAGTAGAGTAAGGAAAACTGGGTCAATTTGCCCACAAACTAAAACAGAGGACTTCTGTATACCAGCCGGATGAAAGCCAAAAGTATACTCTTTTGGCCTCCATAGGGCTAATGGCGCCCTATTGACACATTTATGTACATTGGGAGTTTTTCCAATGTACACGATAAACAAAGGGCAAAAACGTTATCTGAAGAGGGCCTTCAACACTTTTCACCGCGCTTGACAAGGGGGCATGGCTTAGTGGGAAATGAGGCGTTGTCTAACAGAAAGGGCATGGCTTAAAATGCGATGCCGTGCGCCAAAATTTTGGCACGAAACACTACCCTAAACTAAGCCAACCAAGTGGTGGTATAAAGAAAAGTGTTTAGCATACAGCATGCATCTCTTTGATAAATTTGGCACATCTCCTGATTGCCGTGTCTAAGTTTACAGTCTAAAAACTTAGCCAGTATTGGTTAATCTGCCCCAATACATATGTAGCGAACTCCCCCTAGTTGAGGATCAGGCAGCCAGAATTGTATCATAGAACTCTACAGCTGCAGGAAGGGAGGCACTATTTGTAAAGTGGCACTCTGCTTAACAGTATAGTTTGTTGAGAGTTAGGGTATGTTCACACGGCCTATTTACGGACGTAATTCGGGCGTTTTTGCCCCGAATTACGTCTGAAAATAGCGCCTCAATAGCGCTGACAAACATCTGCCCATTGAAAGCAATGGGCAGACGTTTGTCTGTTCACACGAGGCGTATATTTACGCGCCGCTGTCAAATGACGGCGCGTAAATAGACGCCCGCGTAGAAGAAGTGACCTGTCACTTCTTTGGCCGTATTTGGAGCCGCTATTCATTGACTCCAATGAATAGCAGCGCTAATTACGGCCGTAATTGACGCGGCGTTCAAGCGCCTGCACATGCCGGTACGGCTGAATTTACGGGGATGTTTTCAGGCTGAAACATCCCCGTAATTTCAGCCGTTACGGACCCCCGCCGTGTGAACATACCCTTTACTGGCACTGTAAGAGGCAGTCTGCTTTCAATATTATCATGGGATGTGCTGTTAGAAGTAGTATTTTTTTGTGGTTTGTAACTTCTTTTTTTTACAGTGTGCCGAATAAAGTAAATCCAAAATTAAATACTCTGTTATATGATTTTCATGTATTGCATGATACACTAACTGTTACCATGTAAGTGACACAAACCAATTTATCAGTTAATTAAACGTACATTTCAGTGTGACCCTTTTCCGACTTTTTTTTTTTGCAAAGACGTTGCATCTGTGGTGCATAAGAGGTGACTGAGCTGAACACAGGCTTTACAGTGATCTACAGTAAGAGTATGTGCACACGCAAACTCAAAAACGTCTGAAAATACGGAACTGTTTTTAAGGGAAAATAGGTCCTGATTTTCAGAAGTTTTTTAATAAAAGTTGCGTTTTCCGCTGCATTTTTGGAGCTGTTTTTCTGTAGTCTATGAAAAACGGCTCCAAAAACGGCTGAAGAAGTGACATGCACTTCTTTTTCGCGGCCGTTTTTTACGCGGTCATTTTGAAAAACGGACATGTAAAAAACACTGTCTGAACAATCTGCTTCCGATTTTTCAGCCGTTTTTCGGGACGTTTACGGTCCGAAAAACGACCAAAAACACTCAGTGTGAACATACCCTAAGCCTACTTCACAAGAGGCAGAGGATAGAATTAATGGATGGAGGATGGAAATGAACGAACGTCCACTTTAGCCCATTTAGCTGCCATAATAAACAAACTCTCAATCCTGTTAAACAGGTTGCTTAGGCCCTTTAACCCTTAGTGACCAGCTTATTTGAAACCTTAATGACCAAGCTATTTTTTATGTTTTCCATCGTCGCATTCAAAGAGCTATAACTTTTTTATGTTTGCTTTGACATAGCTGTATAACGACTTGTTTTTTGCGGGACAAATTGTATTTTTTAATAGCATCATTTTGGGGTACATATAATTTATTGATTAACTTCTATTAACTTTTTTTGGGGGGGTAATTTAAAAACCCCCAGCAATTTCACCTCTTTTTGCGTCCTTAATTTATGCCGTTTACCGTGTGGTCTAAATAACAACTTTATTCAGCGGGCCGTTATGATCGTGACATTTATATAGCTTTCTTGTGTTTTACTACTTTTACACAGTAAAAACAACGTTTTTTTCAAAATTATTTGTTTTTGTGTCTCCATATTTGAGGAGCCATAACTTTTTGATTTTCCCGCCGATGCAGCTGTATGAGGGCTTTGTTTTTGCGGGACAACTTGTTTTTATCGGTACCATTTTGATCACTTTTTAAATCACATTCATTTCAGTCCCCCAGTGTCCTTCTGCCATGCTGTGATCTGTGCCCATCTATCACCTGTCGCAGTACCCGGTCGCCATCACCCTGCTGTGTCCCCAGATTGCCCACTGCCCGAGTTCCCTGTTAGGTAGGAATGCCACATCTCATTTAATGGCAGGTTAGACAACAGTGCATTTTCACATGACACTGCGTCCGCCAAATGGGAACATTGGGAGACCCTGTGACCCTAGTTCTTCACAATGAAAATAAAATTCTGTGTGAGACGTGTTTGCCTTCTACGACACTAAGCGAAGACTGAATAGCGCAGTGTCAGTGGGCAGGGTATAGCCTGTAGGAGTCACTTTTTTTTTTTGTTTCATAGCGTCAGGCCTCCTAGCGGCAACAGCATAAACCCACGGTCTGTGTCCCCCAATGTAACGAACAAGAAATACTTGTAAATATGCACAGGCACTGAACATCAGAAGAGCACCGTTGGACACAGAGAGAACGGTGTTGCATCACCGGTCATCAGCTCTGCATTGTGTGCTTTCCAAGCACACAAGGCGGCAGCACCACTGTCTCTCCCAGTGTTTGACACCACCAAGCACACAACGGCACTGCACACTATGAGAGGGAAGTGTCGCAGTAAAACGTTGCATGGGTGCCCCAGGTTGCCAACCCCTGATGTAGGGCAATCAGCTACTGCAGTCAATGGAGGAGCTTTAGGTGTCATTAGAGGGTTTTTGTATAGTGGGTTGTACTTATAGGTGGAGTTTGCATAGAAAAAAAATTACCACTGAGAATAAAGTCTCCCTGAAATTGATTCTTTCAATTATGTATGTCTTAAAAAGTACCTGTTTCTATGACAGACTTACACCCACACCAAACTAAAGGGCTGAGAAGAAAGCACTCTGTATGAAATTGGTGTTACATGTTGTGTCTATACTGCGGATTGGCTGCAAAGGATCAGGTGGTATTGCATGACCCCCACTGTTTCATGGGAGTCTCCAATGCCCCCCAGTGATGGTTTCATAAAGCCATTTTGTTATAATTTTATTACTATTGCTTTGTGAAAGAAATGGGATTTGACACACTGTATAAAAAATAAATTTAAAAAAAGGCACTCCACCACCTATAAAGATATATGGTGCCGTTTTTGGCATTATAAAAAATCGGCAAGAATTTCAAGCTTGTCCTCTGCTCGTCAGAGCGACATAATTACACACATATGCTCTGTCCCAACTGGTTTTAAGCAGGTAGGGTTTTTATAATATGGTAAGTTTTATGAAAACCCTGTAAAGAAAATATAAAAAAGGGGCTTCCAACATTTATTGCTAAGGAACAGAGATGATTTTCCCTGCCCCTGCTACCAAAGACATAGGCATATAACTGCTCAACACATATGCATTGTTCCATGCGTTTAAATTTACGCCGTACACCAGAAATAACAGGTTACTTTATTCTATGGGTCTTTATGGCGATACCAAATATATACTACCTTTGCACAATAACACCACTTTGATTTTGCCACTATACCAGATTTTGGACTTCGATACCGATACTTCGTGTAGTATTTCGATACTCGATACCAAAACAATACATTGCCAACAATCATAATAATAAAAAAAAAAAAAAGTTCTTCCATTTTCTGATGTGAGGCGCGAGGTGTGATGAATTTTGAACCTCCTTGTGCCTCACATTAATAGTAATTAAACCCATCATGTTCCTCAGTCATAACGGACAACATTGGGTTAATGTGTGAGGTACATGATGGGGTTAATTACTATAAATGTGATGCACATGGAGACTCAAAACTCATAACACCTCGTGCCTCACATTAATAAGTGAAAGAAAGCAGTTTATTTTATAACCGCGTAAACATCATAAAGGACGCTATAAATTCGTCATTACGGTCGCGACGATACCGAATGTGTATATTTTAATGTTTATTGTAAAAAATTTGTGCAGTTTTTTAAAATTTAACATTACTTTATTTTTAAACTTTAATGTACTGGCATATATCTATATGCCAGTACATTAGCCTGTGTACTGATAGTACACAGCAGTTGTTAGGACATACCTAAGTATGCCCTAACAAGAGGAAATATGGTAAGACAGCCCTGGGGTCCTTCAATGGACCCTGGGCTGTCTGCCCATATATGGTATGTCCCTCGATCCAAAGGTCATCCCCACTTCTCATTTTCCCCTTGAATGCTTTTATCGCAGCATTCAAGGGAATAGAGGCGGATGGGAGAGGTTTCTCTGATCTCTGCCGTTAGAGCGGGGCTGTGGCTGTGCAATACAGCCATTGACCCGCTCCTGACAATAAGTGCACGCGGTCAGCATAAGGTGATGGGGCCGGCGCTGCAGGCACTGAAGACAGAACATGGGGGTGTTTTTCAGTGTGCTGCCATGTTCTGTCTTCAGTACCGGCAATTAGTGCAGCGTTGGCCGCATCACCTCATGCTGACCGTGCGCGCAATTGTCAGGACTCAGGAGCTGGGCAATGGCAGTATTACACAGCCGCAGTCCCGCTCAAACTACATTCATGTATTACTAAACGTAGCTGTGCGGCCGCACAGCTTACTATCTAAATACATGAAATAACGGTATTGAATTGTTTGAGGGTGCACGGCCTCTAAACATTATCGAAGTTTCGATGCATCGTGCAACCCTATGTTGCATTGTCGCATTCCAAGCGCCATAACTTATCTTTTTCCATCGGTGTAGCTATATGTGGTCTGGTTTTTTGCGATACGAGCTATAGCTTTCATGGTACTATTATGAAGTACATGGGACTTATTGATTAACTTATTTTTGGGGGCAAAGGAAAAAATAGAAATCCGCTGTTTATTGCATATATTTTTTTTACAGCGTTTACCTTGAGGTTTAAATAACATGTTAATTTTATTGTTCGGGTCATTATGATCGCGGCAATACCATATATGTATATTTTTATAAAATTTTTTACAAAATAAAGCTACTTTTTATGTGAACACAGTGGATTTTTTATTACTGTGTACCTTTTTTAATAATTTTTATTTCACATTAATGCATTATTTTTTTTAGTCCCACTAGGGGACGTCACAATGCAATCTTTTGATCGCTGACATAATGCTTTGGTACTCTTAGTATACCAAAGCATTATTGCCGGAGAGGCAATCTATTAGGCCATGACTTTGGCACGGCCTAATAGGCATATAGCCAAGGGACACCAATGGCCAACAATGGATGACAGAGGGAGCCCTCTCCCTCTGTAAAGTACTTAGACGCCGTGGTCACTATTGACTGCAACGTCTAAGGGGTTAAACAGTCGCGATCTAAGTAAACTTCAATTGCGCCCATTAGAGCAGTTGCCTGGCTGTCATCAGACAGCCAAGTAACCTCTCCAGCCCACACGGGATACCGATGAAGGACTTAGACTAGACTGCTGCCTTTGCACGGCGGCCTAGCCTAAGGCCCATTAGTGATCGCCGTGAAAAGGTGCATTGGTGGTCACTAAAAGGTTAATGGAGGTATTCATTCAGCACTGAATGGCAGAACTGAACTGTATTGGATTACTAATTGGACATTGTATGGCGGTATTAATCTAGGGAGAACTACTGTTGATTGATTTACGTGTGAATTGGCACTAATGATCACAATGTAATATGATGTTCGATGAACAATTTTGCTCAAAATCATGGTGGGTTGTAGTCTCGGGTGTACTTGGTTTAGAACCGGTGAGAAACCCTGATCTAGCATAAAGCAGTGTGATTATGGTTTTCCTAACATCAGAAATTCTATCTGGGAAGCAACCTCACTTTAGGAACCTCTGTATAACAGTTAAAATTTTGGCCTAACAAGTCTTCCTTACCTCTAGAACTGTCCATTGCTGTCACAGGCACCATCATGCTATAACCCTTTATAAACACCAACTACAGTGACAATATACTATTTGCAGCTGGCCACTCAAACACGATAACTGCTTGTTCAGCCATCAGCTCTCCGACTCGAGTGCGTGTGCATGTTTATTTCAATAAGGAGATGGAAATAAGCTGCTGCCAGATCCCACCTGGCAGTAGACTATCTTCAGTGGGAACAAGTGATCGGGCGTGTTGGATTTCAACCGGCTTGCGTCTGCTTCTGCCGGAGTTAAGCGTTGCAAGTGGCTCATTTCCCTCTTCCCAGTAAAAAAAACATCTGGGGGACATGTGGTAGACCCCGTACACATTAGATCATTTGTGGGTTGAGCCTACTATCATCTAATGTGCATGACACACACACACACACACACACACACACACACACACACACACACACACACACACACACACACACACACACACACACACACACACACACACACACACACACACACACACACACACACACACACACACACACACACACACACACACACACACACACACACACACACACACACACACACACACACACACACACACACACACACGGTACAGGTATGCAAGCTTTGTAAAGACATCGGAAGATTGCCAACTGCTGGAACAGTTACCCCAGTGAGTGATGGTATAGTCTGTGCCATAAAAGTGATCAGTTTATTGGAGGAATAGTCCTTTTACTTCTGAGAGGCTGTGGAGGACATACTGAGCACAACAGACTCCAGGCATTGGTTTTCCCATAGATTTACAATTAAAGACATAACTGCACAGTAAAAGCACTTAAGACAGGATACAGAACATGACTTTTGGCAATTGTAAAGAAAGATAAATCAAGGGAAGTCCAATTTTCCATCCAGCAAAAAAGTTTGCCTTGAGTCACTGGGAGTCCAAGGAGCACCACAGATTATACCCCTCTAAACACAGGCCAAATTGAGACACGAGAAAACACAATTAGCCCCAAACAAGTAGGAGTCGCCCCCTCTAACCCGTTCACCCAACAAAAATTGACATCATTCCTATATAACCTGACAATACAAAGCACAGGCCTGTGACAGAAAATAGCAAACACAATACTGTCTGCTTTAGTTTGCTCACAAATTGCCCCCTCTGTAACGTTGGGGTGTTAAGGCCGGCTGAGTAAGAGGGGATAACATGAAAATACAGCGCAAGAGCTCCGCAGGCAGCGGTGGCTTTGGTTACAGCCTGGGTACAGCTCAGTAACAGATCTTGGCCACAATGCTTCATCACATCCTGGATCCGCGCTCCTGAAGAATCTAAGAGTAAAAACAAAAAAAGGACCAATAAATGTCTGTAGAACAATGAAACAGACATTAAAAAGGGGATGTACAAACCATGTAGAATAGCAAGGATGACAAAGGGGGGTCCCCTACTCCGAACCCCCCCCCCCCCCTCTATTAGCTAGAGAAGAGAGCTGCTAAAACGAAAATCTCTTCCATGCATTACAATGGTGGCATATTGATTTTAATGGCACTGTATAATGCAGCGTTTTTACTGCAACGTTGCTGCAAGCTAATTGAGGAAAGCAGCCTGGCCATTCTTCAGCTATAGCAGCCGAACTTGGGGGAATTCTGGCTAGGGTTGTAGCATTATCAGAATTTGGACTTTGATACCGATACTCTGTGTAGTATTGCGATACTCGATACCAAAACGATACTTTCCCAACAAGAAAAAAAAAAGTTCTTACATTTTCTGGTGTGAGGCACGTGGTGTGATGAATTTTGAACCTCCATGTGCCTCATATTAATAGTGATTAACCCCATCATGTTTCTCAGTCATAATGGACAACATTGGGTTAATGTGTGAGGTACATGATGGGGTTAATTAGTATTAATGTGAGGCACACGGAGGCTAAAAATTCATAATACCATGTGCCTCACATTAATAAGTGAAAGTATAAAATGTGTGCATTTTTTTTTTTACTCAACATTACTTTTTTTAATTTTTAATCTTTAATGTACTAGCATATATCAATATGCCAGTAAATTAGCCTGTGTACTGATGGGCTGTCTACCCATATATGGTATATCCTTCGATCGCGTCACAGAGATACCCTGTGATGTGATCCAAAGGGCATCCCCTTCTCATTTTGCCCTTGAATGCTGCAGTCGGCTTTTATCGTAGCATTCAAGGGAATAGCAGAGGTGATCAGCGGTTTCTCTGATCGCCGCCGTTAGAGCGGGGCTGCGGCTGTGTAATACAGATATTGCCCCGCTCCTGACAACAAGAGTGTGCGCGCGGTCAGCATGATGTGATGCGGCCGGTGCTGCACGAATGATCGGCAACGCAGGCACTGAAAACAGAGAACATGTAGTGTGCCCACCATGTTCTGTCTGCAGTGCCGGCGCTTATTAGTGAGACGCCGGCCTCATCACATAATGCTGACCATGCGCGCACATTTGTCAGGAGCGTGGCAATAGCAGAATTGCATAGCCGCAGCCCGGCTCTAACTATATTCATGTGTTACAATACTAAGCTGTGACCGCACAGCTTAGTATCGAAATACATGAATTAACGGTATTGAACCGTTTGTGGGTGCACGGTATCGAAATCTCGATGCATCGTGCAACCCTAATCCTGGCATAGGAACCTGTGAGGAGGGTTTCTCCAAATCCAGCCAAATAATAGATAAGGCCTATCGATGACCTCTCAAAGAGAAGTGGCCCTTTTGCCAATAGCCACCAGTGTTCAGCACTCAATTTCTAAACTGCACTGAAAAATAAAATGTTGAGGGCGATCCCCTGCTAACAACGAGTAGCTTTCACTCTACTGAATAAGGTCCATCCATGTATTACATGGAAAGTCATTAATTTAATTGAGTGAAGTTACAGTTTCTGAAGTCAGACCACGGTGTGATCCATGACCCATCAGCTAATCACTGAGCCAGCCTCAATTTAAAAACAGGATTTCTTGAGTGTAAAATCCTTTCCTTGTACAGTTCATTGGACAACACAGACTGTGGGTATATGCTGTTTCCACTAGGTGGCTTGACACTAAGTAATAAAAAAGTGGCTCTTCCCACAGGATATATCATGCCAAGACACTGAGCTATTCAGTCTGTCCGCAAGAAGTAGGAGAAGCAGAGACAAGGTAAGAGAAGTATGTCAAACACATAAGGAGAATCCCCCAAACTGACAACCATGAACAAAAAAACCTTGAAAGACTGGATGGGAGCGGTGTTCCACAATAAACTGGACAAGAAAAGGATTTCATGGCGAATACTCAAAAAATCCTGTTTTCTTGATTGTTACATGGGAGACACAGACCGTGGGACGTCCTAGAGAAGTCCCCAGGGGTGGGAACAGAACAGGTCAGCTATTTCACAGATGCCTGAAGACCCAGGGAAGAGTCTGCAGAAGCAAAGGTGTGCACCTGGTAGAACTTGGCAAAGGTGTGCAGAGAAGACCACGTGGCCGCCTTGCACAATGGAAGGGCAGAGACCTGATGGCACACAGCCCAGGAAGCACCAAACGCTCAGGTAGAGTGGGCCGTGACCCGTAAAGGGAGAACCTTACCCCGAATCTGATAAGACTTGCGAACGTATCCAAATAGTATCCAGCGAGCAATGGAGGCCCAAAACCCTTCCGGGGAACCCTCCAGGAAGATGGACAGGGAATCCGACCTCCGGAGGGATGCAGTGACAAAAAGGTAAGTCCGTAGGGCGTGGACGACATCCAGGTTGTGGAGGGAACGCTCCCTCAGATAGATGGGCAAAAAAAATTGCAAAATGATATCTTCATGTGGGAAGACTAAACAACCTTAGGCAAAAAAGAAGGCCTGTGCGGAGCACCGCCTTGTCTTGATGAAGAATCAGACATGTAAAATGGCAGGAAAGAGCCGCCAACTCAGAAGCCCTTTGGATGGAGGTTACCGCGACCAGAAAAACAATCAACTTTCCAGGACAGAAAACGAAAGGGAGATGTCTCGCAAGGGTTTAAAGGAAGCCAACAGTAAGATATCTAAAACCAAATGGAGATCCGAAGAAGGGATCGAAGGACGATAAGGGGGGACCGCATGAGCCACCCCTGCAGCAAAGTCTTTATGTCAGCCTTAGATGCCAACAGCTGACCGAACAAGATGGCAAGTGCAGACACCTGCCCCTTCATGGAGCAGTGCCAAACCTTGAGCCAGACCACTCTGCATAAAGGAATTTTGGATACAGAAAAAAAGCAAAGGGGGGGGGAGCATGCGATCCACACACACCAACGAAGGTAGGCCTTTCAGGTATGATGGAAAAAGTGGTCCCTGAGAGAGAAAGGCAGTTCGGTGAGGCAAGGGCCACGGGACCTCTGCCAACAGGGACACTAGGTCCACGTACAAACTAGGGCGCGGCCAATCTGGGTCTACCAGAATGGCCGGAATCACTTCTGCCTTTAGCTGTCAGAAAAGCTGCGGCAGGAGAGGCAGAGGAGGATAGAGATACAGGACACTGAAGTCGTACCACAGTGCTACGAGAGCGTCCACAGCTTCCAGATCTAGTGTTTGGTAGATTATGCAAAGGACCTAGCGATCGAACCTGGAGGCCATAAGGTCCAAATCTGGGTGACCTCACCTGAGGTATATTTGGTCAAAGACCTCCTGGTGAACAGATCGTTCCCTGGATCCACCTTTATGAGACTACGCCCAGTTGTCGACTCCGGGAGTGTGTACTGCAGTCAGAGTCAGAACATAAGCTTCCGCCGTGGCCAGAATCATCACCAGATCCAGAGAATCCAAGAATCGGTTCCACCTACAGAGGATTGCTCGTTGAAGAGTGAGCGTGTGGACTGCGCAAAATGGAATGGTCTCGATAGAGGCCACCATGGTCCCAAAAGCCCAAATGCAGAAGTGGAGTGAAGTCGGAGCGGCATTCTGCAAGGAACAAATCCCGTCCTAAAGAATCGATACACTCCCTGGAGCAACTAAAAGCTTTGCAGATCGAGCGTCGAAGGCAACCCCCAAGACCACAATCTGCTGGGACGGAAACAGGTACGATTTTGAGTTATTGACAATCCAACCAAATCAACGCAGAGTGTCCAGAGAAATCTGAAGAGCCGTTCCGTTGTCCCCCCTGGAAAGGGACTTGATCAGGACATCGTCCAGGTACGGGGTGACTGACACCCCTCTGGTGCGAATGAGTTTCTATCACAATGGAGAAAACATACGTAAAGATTAGGGGCTGTTGCCAGAA
Source organism: Rhinoderma darwinii (assembly GCF_050947455.1). NCBI lineage: Eukaryota > Metazoa > Chordata > Amphibia > Anura > Rhinodermatidae > Rhinoderma > Rhinoderma darwinii. The sequence continues at coordinate 45,646,366 of NC_134699.1, read as the reverse complement.
CGAAGGGAAGGGCCTCTAAATGCTAATGACCTGACAGTACTGCAAAGCACAAGAAGCGCTGATGAGTTTGACAAATAGGAAAATGCAGATAGGCGTCCTTGATGTCCACTGAGGAAAGAAATTCTCCCTGCTCCTTGGAAGCAATGGAGAGATTTGATCAGACAATTACAAACTCTAACATGTGTGCTGAGACATTTGGGATCCCAGATGGGTTGCACTGAGCCGCCCTTTTTGAGGACAACAAAAAGGTTGGAAAATAAACCCTGGAACTTGTGGTTCGAGGGTACCAAAATGATAACTCCTTGAAGGAGTAGAGAGTCGATTGCTCGAAAAAAGGCTGTCGCCCTGGAGGGGGAGTGTGGAGCAGCAGGCTGAAAGAAAAATGCTCTGGAGGGAGGCTGACCAATTTGATTTTGTATCCTGAGGATACCACGTCCTGAACCCAGGCATCTGGAATGTGAGAGCCGGACGTCCTTGAAGTGAGATCGAGTGGGGGCGCACCTTCAGGCAGAAGTGGCCTTGCCAGCTCTAGCCTTCGCAGGTGGGGGCCGGGGTTGCCAGGAAGGGCAAGCCCTGAAGGAATGTTTGGCCTTCTGATGCTGACGAGATTGAGACCTGGTTGACGCGGCGTGAGAGAACCCACAAAAGGACCGAAAACTAGTACCCGTTCTTTACTGGAGTAGTTTGTATGACCCGAATTTGAGGAAGATGGCCGCTCTTGCCACTCGTAGCCTTTCAGATAATTTCGTCCAATTTAGGATCAAAGAGACGGGAACCTGCAGTCAGGGACCGCTTGGACGCTGTATCGGCAAACCAAGCTTTAAATCAGGTAGTCATGCGGATAGGCCGAGACGCAAACCACACGAAGGGCAGACTGACACACATACTTGGACACAGAAATAAGGCGAGACAGAACCACCAGGTCCTCCTGAGGGGGCCCCCCAATAGCAGGATATGACTTAGTTTGTGCACCCAATCGATGATAGCTCTGCTAACTCAGATAGAGGCAGAAATCAGTTGAGAACCATAGAGAGGCCTCAAAAGCGATTTAGCAAGAGAGCTTATACAGTGATCCAGAGAATCTTTGAAGGAAGTGTAGTTAGTCATAAAAAAAGTACTAGACTTGGCTAAACGAGAAACAGGAGGATCCACCACTGGAGACCTAACCCATTCGGAAGAATTCCCGTCTTGAAAAGGGTAAAAAAAACATCCAGATGGCTAGAGTGAGAAAACTTCTTGTTGGGTGTTTCCAGTGCGAATGGTCTGGAAAGACCGCTAGGGAATATTGAGGCTCAAGAAAGGAAATGGGTAAGTTAAAGGGGAAGGTGCAGAATAAGTGACCTGTAGGGTGTCACGAAGAGTCCTAATGAGGACATCTACCGAAGTAGGAAGGGGTGTAGAACCCTTAACAGCTGAATCCAAGTTTGAATCAGACAGTTCGCCCACAGACAAAACTTCTCTGGGGGGGTGGGGTGGGGGAGAGAGATAGCACTGGACCTCACCTGTAGGGGGGGGGGGGGGGTGAAACTGAAGAGGGCGGTGAAAGCGACAGCAGGCATGTGGACCTGGTATGCTTGCGGGTTCTGCCACGAGAGGAAGACATGGACGGAGGGTTCCAGATGAGGACGGCCATAACAGGAGCCCAGGGGAGGGCGGGTAGACGTTCCGCCCAAGATGGACTGATTGATGTTTGCTAGGTTATCAACCGTTCTGAAAAGGGAATGGGCCGATTACGGATCCTCACCTATCATACCAGGGGTGAACAATACTGGGGTGGCAGGGGTGCAGAGGCCGCAGGCATCTGGCATCGCATAAGGAAGTAGACCGACCACAAGAAAATGTAGTACTGCACTTGGAACAGGCATAATAAATTGCAAAGGTTGTAGTTAGAACAGTGAAGCACCAGGATCCGAACCTGTGTCAGGAGCATGTAGAACAGTAGCACTACCACTAGGCTATACACGTTGATTTCTGGCATGAGGGTTCTCCCTTAAGGTCAGGCATGGCAGTAGAGGGGGTTACTAAACAACACACTGTACTAGTGAAGGAGATCAGTCCCCCGAACCTAGACAACCACTCAGGACTGCACAGCAATAGACCTTCCTATTTAGGAAGTAGTGGCTGCCTTCACCTAGTTCTGTTAGGATGAGTACACACTCCTACAGGGAGTAAGAACAGTGACTGAGGCTAGAGAACCTTTAGGGAAAGTAGAAAAAGGCCAAGGGCTGCTCCTACCTGGTTTTCAGACTGCCTGCAAAAATGCAGCAGCACTGGTCAGGTCAAGCATCCCCAGCAGCGTCCATCCACATGGAGGAGAGAAGTGCAGCAAGGGGACACACAGGCCCTACCCCCAGAACGCCACATTTGGCCGCTTGCGTGTCATGTGAGGAGAAGGCCGAGTCCCCATGAAGGGATAGGGAAGATGAAGGGCCCGCCCCCTGCTTGTACTATGGAGAGGAAAACGGTGCAGCTGGCATAATGGCACCGGACATGATTAAATAAATGGTGCCGCAGGCAAAACGTGCAAAACAGCCCCATACTACATGCTACTGAAGGATAGGTCCAGGGAACATATACTACATACAAGCGGAGGCCCGGGGCGGGGGTAGTAACACTTTTTCTCCATCTCCCAGATGAGTGACCAGCACCCCCTTAGTGATGTTACATACTTTACTAAGGGGACACTAGTTTGAGAAGTTTTAGAGGTGTTCCTGAGGCTGATCGGTGACAGAGGGGCTGAGGCTCTTGTCCCACTCGTCTTCACAGGGTGTTTGGACATCAGTGCATTTGCAATATGACACAATGCGCCCACCGAGGAGAAGGCACAGGTGTCAAACCTGTGTCCAATCTTCTTGCTTGATGAACAAAATAAAAAGTGAAAAATATTTGGGGGAGACTGTTGCATTACCAGAAGTGTCTGCCTCCTACAACACTAAGCTGAAACTAAATAGCTGTCTGTAGGTAAGGCAAATCCTGTAGGAGAAGCCACTTTTTATTTCTTAATGTCAAGCCTCCTTGTAACAGAATATACCCACGGTCTGTGTCCCCCAATGTAACAAACAAGAAAATGGGTTGTCTCCAAGTGACAACCTCTTTAACTTACCCACCCCCTAATGATAATGAGACAACTCTGCACATTCTGTCCTATAAAGCAAAACTGCCATGTGAGTAGCAAAAAACTGGGAGTGTCATCCTATTGTGTCTGCTCCAGTGAAAAACATGGACTATATTTATTTTGCTGTAAATAAAAATAAAAAAATTACAATTTGTTTATTTAAAACAAATTTTTATTGTAATGTATCACTTCCTGATGATACATTCCCTTTAACCCCTTAATGACCAGCCTATTTTGGACCTTAATGACCAGGCTATTTTTTAAGTTTTTCCATCGTCGCATTCCAAGAGCTATAACGTTTTTATTTTTGCGTCGACATCGCTGTATAAGGTCTTGTTTTTTGCGGGACAAGTTGTACTTTTCAATAGCACCATTTTGGGGGACATATTATTTATTGATTAACTTTTATTTGGGGGGAACTAGAAAAAAACCTGAAATTTCGCCACTCTTTTTCACGTCTTAAATCTACGCCGTTTACCGTGTGATATAAATAACACAATAACTTTATTCAGCGGGTTGTTACGATTGCAACAATACCAAATTTGTATCGTTTTTGTATGTTTTACTACTTTTACACAGTAAAAACGCTTTTTTTTCAAAATTATTTGTTTTTGTGTCTCCATATTTGAAGAGCCGTAACGTTTTTATTTTTTGGCCGATGCGGTTGTATGAGGGCTTTTATTTTGCGGGACGACTTGTAGTTTTTATTGGTACCATTTTGGAGTAGATGCGACTTTTTGATCACTTTTTATCACATTTTTTTAAAGTCAGTATTCACAGAAAACAGCAATTTTTCCATAGTTTTTTTTTACATTTTTTACGGCGTTCACCGTGCGGGTTAAATAATGTAATAGATTTATAGTCGGGGTCGTTACGGACACGGCGATACCAAATATGTGTAACTTTTTAACTTTATTTTGTTTTTTTAATAGTAAAGCATTTTGTAAGGGGAAAAGCTGGGTTTTTCATTTTTTTTCACATTTTTTTTTAAATTAACTTTATCAAACTTTTTTTTCACTTTTTTACTAGTCCCACTAGGGGACTATAATATGCGATACTGCGATCGCATTTATAATACACTGCAATACTTTTGTATTGCAGTGTATTACTGCCTGTCCGTTTAACACGGACAGGCATCTGCTAGGTCATGCCTCCGGCATGATCTAGCAGGCATTCACTCCAGGCAGACCTGGGGGCCTTTATTAGACGCCCGGCTGCCATTGGAGACACAGACACTCGGCGATCGTATCGCCGGGTGTCTGTGGGGGAGAGAGGGAGCTCCCTCCCTCTCTCTAAAACCACTCAGATGCGGTGCTCGCTATTGCGCATCGCATCTGAGGGGTTAAACGGGTCAGATCGATACTAATATCGATCTCAACCGGCAGAGCAGGGACGCTCCCAGCCCTCAGCTGCCTCTAGCAGCTGAGAGCAGGGAGATTTGACAGCTCCCTGCTCTGTAAACTTATTCCGATGCCGCGACGTAAAAAGTCTATGGCATCGGAATAAGGCCCGTTAGTGACCGACGTAGAAACACGATGGGCCGGTCACTAACGGATTAAATTAAGAGAATGGATGTTTTCTCATAATAAACAGCAGCAACAATTACCTTTGCCTTTTCACTGGGCTCAATGGCCAGACCATTAGTAGAGTTATTCAGCTCCCTAGACACAACGCACAGAAATTCTGCTTGGTCTTCATTCCCATAGTTGTAGGAAGACCCAATACTGATCAGCTGAAAGACAACAACATGACAAATTATAGAAAGTATACATTAACTGTTACCTTATTATATTCTATGCTGCAGGGAGTACAAAGACCTGGAGGCATGTCATAGGGGAGGAGACATTGATAATATATATAACATTGTAGGAGTGTGTCAATCCCTAAGACCCCATGCACACGAACGTGCTTTTGCGGCCGCAATTGCCCCGAAAATCCACGGGAGAATTGCGGCCCAATTCATTTCTATGGGCCCATGCACACAACCTTGGTTTCCAGTCGGTGCATGGCCCAGGAGCCTGGAGCGCAGAAAGAACGGGCATGTCTTATTACTGCCGTGTTCTGCGGTCCAGGCTCATAGAGATTAATGCACACTGCCACGTGCTGGGCCCGCGTGTGACACTCCGCGGCCATCCGACCCGAAAATTACGGCCCTGCACATGGCTACGCCCATGTGCATGAGGCCTAAGGCTGGGTTCACACAGAGTTTTTTGCAGGCAGACTTTGCTCTGCCTACACGCCGATTTCTCTTGATGTCAATGGGAGGTCATAGACGTAAGCGCCCGAAGATAGGGCATGTCCCTTCTTTTTCCTGCGAGCGTTTTTTTCCAATGTCGGAAAAAAAACGCCTCCGCCTTCCATTGAAATCAATGGGTTGCATTTTCGGACGTTTTTTGGCACGTTTTCTGACACGGTTTAGACGTAAAAAAAACTCAGTATAAACTGACGCTTAGAAGGCAGAGGAAGACAGGCCTGCCTACAGAAAGTATTAGGTATAGTGCATGAGGTCATGTGCACTTTGAGTTGCTACTGTTGCAGTCTATAGAAATATACTTACATGAGATTTTAATGTAACATCACAAATATATCAGAAAGGAGTATAAAAAAATGTGCAGTTCTCGAGAAACAGCTGCTGTTGGGGCTGTTGTGCCACAAATGATCTGTATCTCCAGTCGCATGCATTACAGCTGTGGTCACTCACCTGCTCAAACTTCCAACCATCAGACATGGTGGAAACCATCTGTGTCAGCTCCTCTTCTTGACACTGTAACACTCTGTAGACATGCTTCACTGGACCCTGCCAACATACAGATAATGAGAGTATGAACTATAGACTCACAACAGAAGAATTTCCATGGAGCAATGACATTAGACAAAATAAACAGACCCATTACATAATGTTAGTAGCAAGTAGCTGCAAATACGTGGAAGCCTTTTGAGGAAATTACAATGTAAAAATAGAAGTAAATAGCAATATCTGGAAAGAAATTAGGCACAATATTCGGTGTGCACCACCGCTTGAAGGACTAGTGGTTTGAGGTTATTAAAAAAAAGATTTACCTGTGAAGTTCTATTTTCATTGTCTCTAATCCGCTCCTTCACTAACCGCACGAGAGAAGCGATATTGTAAAACTCGGCTTCTTCCAAGACTCCTGTGAACAAAAGATACAATCAATTTAACCAATCTGAAGCGGACAAACTAACATGTGAGAATTTGCTCTACATTTACGGAAAATCTGCAGCATTTGCATCTGTGTGAATACAGCCGTATAAAGCTCTGCAGCACCTCTTTTTTTTGGCTATCGGTGAAGTCCTCCACAATGATATCTTATGAAATGACATGGATAAAATGAAAAATCAGACAGTGGGCCTCATAGATCAATTCTCTATAACAAAAAAAATAGGCATTGTTGCTCATAAGAACCAATCAGAATTCAACTTATTTTCTAAATGAAAGCTGACCCCTGATAGTCCTTTGGCCCGTAGTCCTCCTTCTCTGAATATATTGGTACGTGTGCTTTTTCTTTAGATGAACATTATTCCAGTGTACGTATGTCATTTTTACCACTCACCCTCCCATAACGAAAGTTCTCAGTATTAGGTTTTATTTTTATGCAATGGACCCTGGGCTGTCTGCCCATATATGGTATGTCCCTCGATCGCTTCACAGGGACTCCCCGTGACGCGATCCAAAGGGCATCCCCCCTTCTCATTCACCCCTTGAATGCTGCAGTCAGCTTTGATCGCAGCATTCAGGGGAATAACAGCGGACATGAGAGGTTTCTCTGATCTCCGCCGTTAGAGCAGGGCTGCGGCTGTGTAATACAGCCATTGCCCCGCTCCTGACAATAAGTGCGCGCGAACGGTCAGCATGAGGTGATGCGGCCGGCGCTGCACTAATGAGCGGCGGCGCAGGCACGGAAGACAGAACATGGGGATGTTTTTCAGTGCGCGGTCACTATGTTCTGTCTTCAGTGCCGGCGCTCATTAGTGCAGCGCTGTTCGCATCACATCATGCTGACCGCGCGCACGCACTTGTCGTGAATCAGTAGCGGTGCGATGGCTGTATCACACAGCCGCAGACACGCTGTAACAACATGCATGTATTCCTATACTTAGCTGTGCGGCCGCACAGCTTAGTATCGAAATACAAGAAAACTGTATTGAGCCGTTTCAAAGTGCACGGCATCAAAACAGTATCGAAGTTTCGATGCAGCGTTCATCCTTACTTGCTATACTGTTTATCCCCATTTAAAAATGTGCTCCATGGACAATGCTACTAGGTCTGTGTCTTGTGCAATGTATGCATGCCTTGAACAGCCATTTGAGGGTGAATATCTTTGCACTAGATGCACGCATGTTGTGTATTTGGAAGCCCAGGTACTGGATCTAAATATGCAGCTTGCAACACTTAGGAGCATTGCAACCCTGGAGTGGGGTTTAGAGCTCACTGAGCAAACACTGGCTGGGGCCAGCGAGATGGAGGTGGGTGGAGGGGGGCAAAGCTCAGGATCCAGAGATTAGTAGCTGGGTAACAGTTAGAGGAAGGGGTATGGGGAAAAAGTGCCAGGGAGGCTAGTCCTGAACTGGCACAACCTCGTAAATATGCCTGTTTGGCTGATATTAGGGATGCAAGTCTATGGCCAGCATCACTACAGCAGGGCGTTGCTCCAGGCAACCAGGACAAGGACTGCTGTAGGAAGGATGGAAGAAGGAGTGCAGCAATGGACAATATGTGGTCTGACTAGTGATTTCTATAGAGGCAAAACTATTTTCTTGTCATGAGCATTTATGCCTCTTTTGATGCATCCCATGATTTTATTTGCCTTGGCAGCAGCTGCCTGGCACTGGTTGGTAAAGGTAAATGCACTGTCCACCAACATCTCCAAATCTCTCTCAGTAGTAGTTTTACCCAGTGTTTTACCATTTAACGCATAATTGTAAAATCTGTTTCCTTGGTCCAAGTGCATATTATCACCATATTCTTAAAGCTATAACTTTATTTTTCCATCACAAAAGCTGTGTTAGGCCCCATGCACACGACCGTAGATTTCATCAGTAATTACGGTCCGTAATTACGTACCCATTCATTTCTATGGCTTATGGACACCATCCCGTGCATTTACGGGAAGGTATCCATGCCGTAGACAGGCTCCGCAAAAGATAGGACATGTCCTATTTTTTGCTTTTCACTTTATATGGGAGCAAAGCCCGCAAATACGGATGGCTGTCCGCAGCCAGCCGTGCCAGTAATCACGTACTGTGATTACGGACACGGTCGCGTGCATGGGGCTTATGGGCTTGTTTTTTGCGGGATGGGCTGTAGTTTTTAAAGATACTATTTTGGGATGTTTTTGATCACTTTTTATTCTATGTTTTGGGAAGAGTGGTAACCAAATAAACAGCAATTCTAGCATTGTTTTTTATATGGTGTTCACACGGGCACAATATTGTGATAGTTTTATAGTTCGGGTCGTTACGAATGCGGCAATACCAAATTCCTGTACTTTTTTTTTATGTTTTCATTTTTTTCCTATAATAAAAGACTTATGGTGAAAAAGGCGGTTCTTGTTTTATTTAACGTGAAACTTTTATTTCTATACTTTTGCACAACATTTCTATTTATTTATTTAATTTTTTTATTTTTGTCCCACTTGGGGACTTGAAGTCCTGCATCACTGATCTCTAGTCTACTACATTGCACTACCCAGTTAGTGAAGTGTTTTAGAGCTGTCAGGGTCACTATGACAGCAAGTTCATTAGGTCCCGCCTCCAGATGGGGCCTAATCGATTTCTGTATTTGGCAGACGAGGAGGCCATTCCCATAGCAACCATCAACACCCCCGCAATCGTGCCGCGGGGGGTACCGATCGGCTAGTAACCACAGAGATGGCGCAATTCGTTTTTGACCGTGGCATCTAAAGGGTTAATTAGTCGGATTATAGGCTAGCTCCTGGCCATTTCAGCAGGGTGTCAGCTGTAACACACAGCTGAAACTCATGGGTGATGGTGCGTGCTCTGCTTCTGAGCACGCTCCATCACGGTCACGTACAATTACGTGATGTTGCGCTGTCATTAGCTGCATCGATGTAACTGTACGTGACATGTCATTAAGCACATATCTGCCAGTGTAAACTCCGCTTTCGTCCTGTCATTCATAACGGTCTCCGTTTCAACCCCTTTATACCTATATGTCATTTTGTATTGTCTTTTTAAAGCCTCTTAAATTAGAGTTCCCTGAATATTCCTTTGCAAAAGAAAATATTTAAAGAGGCTCTGTCACCACATTATAAGTGCCCCATCTCCTACATAAGCAGTGCTTTTTATTTTAAAAAAACGATCTATTTTTACCACTTTATTAGCGTTTTTAGCTTTATGCTAATGAGTTGCTTAATGCCCAAGTGGGCGTATTTTCACTTTAGACCAAGTTTATATGGAGATAGTAATAAATAGCTTGTATATTCTAAACCGTTGCAGCTGGTGATACAATAGCAGCGATAGAATCAATTCACCCCACACTGAGTTTTTTGGCACGGAACCGCTCCGCAAAACTCGTCAAAAACCGGCCGAAAATGCCTCCCATTGATTCCACGGAATGTCTATTCACAATCTCTGCACTTCGTTACTCTGTCTGTGGTAGTTACAGCAGAGGAAGCGTGATCTCGTGAGATTAAGCGGTAAATGACAGGTTACAACGAGATCACGCTTCCTCGGCTGTAACTACCATAGAAACAGTAACGAAGTGCAGAGATTGTGAATAAACATCCCGTGGAATGTCTATTCACTGTCTAAACACTTCAGTATCGTTAATGTGTAAGTATAAGACAGCAGGATCTAGCAGGATCCCTATGCGCTGTGTAAATGAATGGAGAGGAGTGCATGATGCTGATTGGTCAGCGTCATACAATCCTCTGTACAACGCCCACTTGGTCTAAAGTAAAAATACGCCCACTTGGGCATTAAGCAACTCATTAGCATAAATCTAAAAACGCTAATAAAGTGGTAAAAACAGATCGGTTTTTTAAAATAAAAAGCACTGCTGTCACCTACATTATAGCGCCGATCTACTTATGTAGGAGACAGGGCACTTATAATGTGGTGACAGAGCCTCTTTAAGATAAAACATTAAAATAACTGTAGAATTTTCTAGATCGTGTAAGGGAACAGTCCCTCCTTCCCCAACATTTTTCCTTTACTACGCCCAATGTCAGTCTCATAGGCGTGAATAGAGAAACGGACTGCCAGTCCACACATCAGACAAAGTAGGAATCGGAGAGTCAGATCGATGACCTAATGGAAGGACTGGACAGAGGCTGAAAACACATGAAGAAAGCTCCTAGTACGTTTTTAATCCACACTATTGTTAGGTCATTACAATGAAACTGGGGATGGCAACAAAAAAAAAATTGTCTAGTGTTGCTTGAATTTGTCTGGAAACAGTTTTATTTTAGCTGTATAGTGATGTAATGAGAATTTTTTATAACGTGAAATATCTTTCTTTTAACCCCTTCCCCCTGCTTGCATTCTGGGCCCTAATGTCCAAGCCATTTTTTAGATTTTTCCATTGTCACATTCGAAGAGCTGTAACTTTTTTTATTTTTGTGTCGGCATAGCTGTATAAGGTCTTGTTTTTTTGCGGGACAACTTGCAGTTTTTATTGGTACCATTTGAGAGTAGATGCGACTTTTTGATCACTTTCTATCACATTTTTTTTAAGTCAGGATTAAGAGAAAACAGCAATTTTTCCATTGTTTTTTATTTTATTTTTTACGGCGTTCACAGTGCGGGTTAAATAATGTAACAGCTTTATAGTCGGGGTCGTTACGGACGCGGCGATACCAAATATGTGTAACTTTTTTGCTTTATTGTAGTTTTTTTTAATAGTAAAGCATTTTGTAAGGGGAAAAGCTGGGTTTTTCATTATTTTTTTTTTCACTTTTTTTTTTAAATTAACTTTATTAAACTTTTTTTACTTTTTTACTAGTCCCACTAGAGGACTTCACTATCCTCCGATCGCTATTATAATACACTGCAATACTTTTGTATTGCAGTGTATTACTGCCTGTCCGTTTAAAACGGACAGGCATCTGCTAGGTCATGCCTGCGGCATGATCTAGCAGGCATTCGCTGCAGGCAGACCTGGGGGTCTTTATTAGGCCCCCGGCTGCCATAGAAGACACAGACACTCGGCGATTTTATCGCCGGGTGTCAGTGAGATGAGAGGGAGCTCCCTCCCTCTCTCCAAAACCATTCAGATGCGGTGCTCGCTATTGTGCACCGCATCTGAAGGGTTAAACAGGTGAGATCGATACTAATATCGATCTCACCCGGCAGAGCAGGGACGCCCCCAGCCCTCAGCTGCTTCTGGCAGCTGAGAGCAGGGAGATTTCACGGCTCCCTGCTCTGTTTACTTTATTCTACAGCAGCGACGTAGTTTGGCGGCGCTCTAGAATAAAGCCCACTAATGACCGCCGTAAAAAGACGTATCGGCGGTCATTAAGGGGTTAAGTTACATAAGAGGACAAGTATATTTGTCAACATTAGATTTATTGCTCTTCTCCTCATGATGAGAACATGTTCTATTTCTTAGGTACTAGTGTTTCGTTTCATAAGTAGTGTCATTTCTATTATGTAAAGTCAATGTGAAGAAACTGAGCCTTTAAACACAGTTGCTTTATTATGTTTGTCTATTAAAATATTTAATAAAAACATTGAAACACAAAACATGTCAGAAATAACCTGACAAAGGCCAATGCGTGCAAGTTTTCTTGGTTTTGTTTCTTTAAGGCTGTGTTCACACTGAGTTTTTTGCAGGAGGAAAATTCTGCCTCTAAATTCCGTTTGGGATTTTGAGGCAGATTTTGACCTTCCTGCACGCCGTTTGCCGCGATTTTCGCTCGCGCCCATTGAGTGCTCCGGGCAAAAACCTCAGCGAAATACGCTTTCTCTGCCTCCCATTGATGTCAATGGGAGGTCAGAGGCGTAACTGCACGAAGATAGGGCATGTCCCTTCTTTCTCCTGCGAGGCGGTTTTACCGCTCGCGGGAGAAAACCGCCTCCGCCTCCCATTGAAATCAATGGGAGGCATTTTCGGCCGGTTTTTGACGAGTTTTGCGGAGCGGTTCCGCGCGGAAAAACTCAGTGTGAACAGGGCCTTAGACAAGACTACTGTGAGATGGGGTGAATTGATTCTATCGCTGCTATCGTATTACAGGCTGCAACGGTTTAGAATATACAAGCTATTTATTACTATCTCCATATAAACATGGGTATACAGCTCCTGTGTGTCTCCATGGTTACAGACTACAAAAAAAACCAGAGTAGTCTGATCCAGCGGTCATATTCTAACTAACCTACAGAATGTATTTTCTCACTTATCGGAGGAGGCGGAGAGGACATAACCGTGATCTAATGGTTACTGTCCATTATATCACTACTGACACTGATCTGCATACACAATAATACTGGGAGTACAGAAATCACCTCCTCCCAGTACCCCCCCTGCCCGACTTCTAATAGACTGGTAATTCTTACCTTCTTCCGCTAGCTCTTTATTAAGGATCAACTTTCCATGTCGCAGATAATTCAGAATGGGTCCAAAGTAGGTAGGGTCCCGATCAATAAGATAGGCTCCCGTCTCATCCTAGGAAACAGCGAGACAAAACCATTATCAGCGCCACACGACACATACATGTATAGAGTATGTATAGCTAGTGAATGAATAGAAACATTTTCATACTTCATTCATGTTTGCTAAACTTGGATAAAACCCCCAAATACAGTATCTTTTAAAATAACTGTTCTAAGTAAAGTAAATCCATATTTACAGATGTATATGTTGGTATTAGACCAGTGCCACAAATAGGGTTGTGTGAAGGCACATTTAGGTCTTTTGAGACTTTGCAAAGACACCGAATATTTAGGCTGGCCGTACAAATAAGATGACCTCCCTATAAACATGCAAGCTCAGTTTATTCAATAGGGAAGAGGGAGACAGGGCACACCGCCAGTCACTTCTGGCAGCGGATTATCTCTTGGCACAACAAAAGATTGGACAGGTTGAAATAAAAAATCCCTGTTCCTTGTTTCCCCCCCAACATTTGCCATTGGGGCGCCACATACACAGATTGTAGGCGGAACCAGCTGAAATTGATGGCATCCAAGAATATTAGAGGGGATATGCGGGGACCAAAAATTATTAGCAGTGCACACACTGCAGTATGTGGGTACATAGCGCTGCCGGGGGACTAGAAGTCTAGTTGCACAGCCTTCTTTGCGCACAATAGGACTCTAGGTCATGTGACTGCACCCGCTGTACTCCATGTACAAGCAAGAGCAGTAGTACAGCAAGTACACGGAGTACAGCAAGTTCGGTCACATGACGAAGAGTCATATCGTCATCGAAGAAGGCTGTGCAACTAGACTTCCTGTCCCCCAACAGCGCTATAAATATCTATGAGAATCAGCGTGACGGAGCACTGGAATGTATATTAGCGAGTGCACTCACATACTGATCATTTTTGGCCCCCGCGTAACCCCTTTAATATAATGTGTATGGGCAGCATGCTACTTATTGAGGTTGCAGGCTGCATGGTTAAATGGATTTAGGAATTATGGACGAGCATATTACGACTACGTATAACCTCTGGGTTGTACTAAGCCGTAATACGGCAACCTTACACTTCCATGCGGCCTTACTGGCCTAATCTCACCAGAATCTGACTGTACTGAGAACCACGCGGCAGCACACTAGTGCCTACGGCTCCGGAGTACGGCCTGTGTGTGCAAGTGATCTTATTGCATCAGTGGGTGCACCCAATAAACGCACCCCACAAAAGAAACAGGCAAACTACGTCACATGAGCACTTCTAGCTACTCAAACTAATTTAATTTCTGAGCGGAGGGCATTGAGTGGAGGCCGGGGTGCCCACTGACTCCTTTTGCAAAGCATCTAATAGATGCCCTAAAATAGAGCGTTATAAGGTTATGTTCACTAGGACACCTTTTTAAGATAATCCTTGGCAGAAATCCCCAGCTGATGCTCAGATTTCTGCCACATTGGATAGGAGTCGCTGCAGATTTTTTCCAGAGCATGTGAACGGGGGCATAAAATACCCCTCATCACATAGATTGACGGCAAAATGTTTGCAAACTCTGTCCAGAATGACATAATTAAAGCAAGTGCATATAACAGGTTAACTAGGTGAGGAATCCTGACGGAGTCCACAACGTGTAAATATGGCCTTAGTGTTATGGAATTGTAGATCATGCCGTTCTCACACAAGGCTTTGTTCACATTTGCACAGGCTATGTTCACTTAAATTCTGTCAATTTGACAAATTTGATTTCCTGCCCTCCTAAAAAGACATGGCGGAACCCCTACGGACCACATTGTTCATATTTAAAGTTAGAGGCTTTGTCGCAGATTCTGTCAAATTTGACAGGAAATAGCGTTGCCTCAGCGAAATTTGATGGCCCCCATGGTTAGGCTCTGTTTACACTGGTGTGGTGGCTTCTGTTTATAACGGGGGCCTTGCCGCAGTACAGGACCCATCGAGATACTAAAAATGGGGTCCGTCGACTACCCTCATCTTGATGGGAAAAAATAGTGCTAGTTATATCGCCAAATATGACGGAATTTGCGACAGAGGCTCTGAACAGAGATGTGATCATAGCATGTCAATAGGGTCTATCAGGCGCCGCTAGTATCCGTCATATGACTGCGTTGTGGCTTTAGTTAGAAACTGATGCCATGACACACATGTGTACAGAGCCTAATAAATGAAGGGAGTCGGGGGTATTACGTAAGGGTTTGGCAGTTATAAACGGAAGCCGCGACGCAAGTGTGAACAGAGCCTTAGCTTGTGCACCTCCCAAACAGGGGGCACTTACATACTATGGCAGACAGTAGAGTAAAATCAGGTAGCAGCTGAATGATAACGTCGATGGCACGACCATGCTGCTAGAAGTGGCCTGTCACCCAAGCTCTGAGCTGGCAGTACAAGCGTGCCCACTGGACAGAGGTATGCACACATAAGGGACAGAAATGTCAGTAGATGTGGCTGCCCCGCCATTGCCACCTTGTCAGAGTCCAGGTCCGGCTCCTCCTGGCACAGTCGGTATAGGAAGGACTTGGGCTCCCGGCACAGGGTCTGTTTGGTGCTCAGGAAGTACGTGCCGCCCACATTAAGTCGGACCCATTTTCCTCCCGTTCTGCCGGGGTTCTCCTGCTGACTAGGACTGCGGGGGCTCCGGGGTGCAGAGCAGGAGAGGAGTGGGCTTTGCGGTCCGCTGCGGGGACAGGGTATGGTCAGGCTGTGCGGGGTGACCCGTGCTCCCACAGGCTCCGCTGGTTCCCTCTGTGGTTCTGCCATGATGGCTCAAACCAAACAGAACCGGGAGAGCGGCGGAGCCATAACACCGAGACTCGGAACAGAAGAGGCTTCCGGACGCTGTGCCGTCACTTCCGAGGGCACAAACACGGTCATCTTGGTACACCCACAACTAGCTAGTGACCGCTACATAATAGCGCGGTCTTGGTAGATGCTAGAGTGGATGGGCTTCTTGGAGGCTCTGACGTCACGCGATCGCATGTATCTGCGCGCCAGGCTCAACCAATGGAGTAGCTCCTGGTGGATGTGATGAAAGTACGAGTCACGTGCTGCAGGGTGGTTCGCGTCTTTTCCGGTGACGTCCCGGAGATGGGATTGTTTTGGCGTTAACTTTCAGTATGTGAGGGGAGGGGGTTATGTGGTATATAGCGGTCTCATACTCAGCAATTTCATGCGCACTTGAGAAGCCGGATAACTGAGGCAACTTCAATTTTCGTGAGAAAACCCCTTTACCAGCACTGGCACAGTGCCACTAGCCAGGGTCAGCAGTGCGCCTTTTATAAACATGGCCTAGTTCTTTCTTCAGGCAGCTATACAATTCTGGACCGTAAGGCCCCATGCACACGAACGTGCTTTTGCAGCTGCAATTCCCCCGAATATCCACGGGAGAATTGCGGCCCCTATTTATTCCTATGGGGCCATGCACGCGACCGTGGTTTCCACGGTCCGTGCATGGCCCCGGAGCCCGCACCGCAGAAAGAACGGGCATGTCTTATTACGGCCGTGTCCTGCGGTCCGGGCTCATTGAAAATAATGGACTCAATTCGATTCGCGGACGGCTCGCAGCTGACATTACGTTGACCCAAAAATCACGGCCGTGCACATGGCTACGGTTGTGTGCATGAGGCCTTAGGTAAACGTTCACTTCAGTAAAGTTTCTGTGAATGACAGCACATCGTGATCACGCCGTGCTGTGTGATTAAGTTCCCAAAATACTTTACCGGAGTAAGAACCCCTGAAATGTGACTCCATTTGGTAAACTACACCCCTTGAGGAATTAATCTAGGGGTGTAGTGAGCATTTTGACCACACAGGTTTTTGCTGAATTTATTAGAATTGGGATGTGAAAAGAAAAAAAAAATTAACATTTTTTTTGCGAAAAGATGTAGTACTAGCCCAAAATTTAGCATTTTCACAAGGACTATAGGAGAAAAGATCCTCAACATTCGTAAAGCATTCTCTCCAGAGTAAGGCAAAATACGCTACGCGTGGTCATAAACTGCTATTTGGATACAAAGCAAGGCTCTAAAGGGAAGGAGCGCCATTTAGTATTTGGAGTGGAGATTTTACAAGATTCGTTTTTTGACACCATGTTGCATTGAGCTAAGGTACCAGTACAGTGGAACCCCCGAAAAATTACCCCGTTTTGGAAACTAGATCCCTCAAGGAATTCATCTAGAAGTGTAGTGAGCATTTTGACCCCACAAGTGTTTTGCAAAAATGAGTACACAATAGATGTTGCAGATTGAAAATTGCTGTTTTCCACAGATATGCCTCAGGAGGCGAGAACTAACTAGAAACGCGCGTAGAGGCGGCATACACGCCAGTTACTGCACTGCACTTTATTTCATGTGAGTAAGAGTTGAATCTTCTCTTTTCCTGGCAAGTTTTCAGTACTATATGCATGCATATTTGATGTCAGAGGTTTTTTAAGGTGATAATTCAATACACCTCTATTGTGATATGTACTGACCTTTACTTATAGACGTATATCCGCAACGTATATTCCTTGCCATGCTGCTTTTACCTAATGTAGCAAAATAATATCATATTTCACTCCATGTAAACCATTATGGCATTGTCTATTTGGTGTTTGATATCATTTTTTTATTTTATTTTTTTATTATATATTTGTGTTTTTATCTCTGTTTGTTGCTTAAATTAATAAATAGACCTCTTTTTGATACAATATATATATATTCTAGTCTATATGCTCCTTTTGTTCGATTTTGGTTTATATCAATGCTAATCAATTCAGAAAAAAACTTGTGGGTCAAAATGCTCACTATACCCCTAGATGAATTCCTCAAGGGGTGCAGTTTCCCAAATGGAGTCACTTTTTAGGGGTTTCCACTGTACTGGTACCTCAGTGAGCTGCAAATGTGACATGAAACCAGATACCAATCCAGCAAAATCTGCGCTCCAAAAGCTAAATGGCGCTAATACTCTTCTGAACACTGCAGTATGTCCAAACAGCAGTTTATGACCACATATTGGGTATTTCCGCACACTGGAGAAGTTGATTTACAAAGGTTGTGGTGCTCTTTCTCCTTTATTCCTTGTGGAAATTAAATACATTTGAGCTAAATCTATATCTTATTGGAAACAAAATAATTAATTTTTAATTTTCATGGCCCAATTCTAATAAAATCTATAAAACATCTGTAGGGTCAAAATGCTCACTGCACCCCTATATGAATTCCTTGGGTGTAGTTTCCAAAATGGTGTATTTTGGAGGGTTTTCTTATGTTTTGGCACCACAAGACCTCTTCAAACCTGACATGGTGCGTAAAATATATTCTAATAAATACAGGGCTTCAAAATACACAAGGTGCTCTTAATTAGTAACTATTATTTGTCCTACAATATGCATTTAATTTTAGAAAAATGCATGTTTTTCCTATTTTTTTTCAAGATGTTCGTGTTATTCACAAATAAACGCTGAATGTATCAACAAGATTTTACCACTAACATAAAGTACAATATGTCACAAGAAAACATTCTCAGAATCCCTTGGATAAGTAAAAGCACTACAAAGTTCTAACCACATAAAGTCACACATGTTAGATTAGAAAAATGAGGCTCTTTTCGGAAGGACTAAACTGGCTGCAGTGGGAAGGAAAGTTGGACATTGACTTTAAGAATAAAGGACTCCTGTTGCTAATCAAATCCAATAATCTGTGTTTCGAGATGGATGACCCTTCTTAATAATGCGTAATGAAAACATTTATATAGTGCAAGCTTAGCAAAGATAAAGCGATAGTGCCCCTAGATCCTCATCCATGCTGGTAATTTAGAGCGTTGGACTCCCAAAGATCGCACGTTGATGGCTATCAATGTAAATTACTGTAAACCTTTCTAAATTAAAATCATGAACACAATATAAAAGCAAATGTAGGTATATTCTATATTGGTTTAGCAGTGCTGATAATAAGGTGGGTGCAGTGATATTTAGGGGGATTACCCCCGTCTGCCTCTATGTCTAAATAACAATGTCTCCTGTGCAATCACTACCCACCATACCAAAGCAATCTTTTCTTAAGGTGCACTAACCCCACAATGTGACCATGTAAAATGTATGTAATATTTTTTTTTATTTGAGGTTGATGTTTTCCTGACTACTATAGTCAATGACGTTGCGTTAATCACTCTGTTGGTGCAGACGTCCACGGGAAGCTGAAAATGGCACTCCTGAGATGTTCTTGACAGCACTGTGATATTAAGAAAGAACATGTTTGGAAGATTAATGTCTAGTAAGGTGATAATGTATTTTAATACGTGCAGCTATTACAGTCCAATGCTTTATATGCTGGAAAAAAATTATATTTTTTTCTATTTATAATGTAAACATTGTTATTCTTCACACATGTATCACTACATGGAACAAATCAATTTGACTAAAGAACCATTGCTTAAAGGTATGTTCACACGTAGTGTAAACACTGCGGATTTTGCGCAACTGATTTCATTGTGGAAAATCTGCAGGCGAACCTCTGCAGGGACGGATCGTCTGATTGGATGAATGGTATGTAGAGATCTATTCTGTGCTACATGTGAAATTGGACGTCACATTCCAAGTCTAGGGCTACAGCCAGTGTCGGCACAAACCATCAAAATGCTTTTGCACGAAATTGGGCTACAAGCCAGACTTCCAGATACAGGTGTTCCGTTGACCACACGCTACTACTCTCGTTTTGAACAGCAAGACGGCAATGGAGGCTGGAATGGAAGTCTATCCTCTTCAGCGATGAATAATGCTTTTGCCTCGGTAATAGCCGGAGATTGGTCTGGAGACCGCGTGGGCAATGCCATGAAAAGGCCTTCACAAGGGAATGTCACACCGGTCCTACTCCTGGGATCATTTTGTGGGGTGGCATAATGAACGGTAGCTGGACCCCTCTAGTCTTCATTTCAGGTACACTAAGGGTAGCTTAAATACTGCGGATTTTCCGCAACGTATTTAGTTGTTGAAAATCCCCAGCATGTTACAGTAGCAACAGAGGGGATGAGATTCGAACAAATCTCATCCACACGCTACGTAAAAAATAGGCTGAAAAAAACCTTCATAAATTGTCCTGCGGTGCAGTTTTTCAATCCGAAGCATGCCAATTTATGCTTCGGAAATCGCTGCTTTTCTCCATTGAATTCAATTGGGAGGTAAAACCCGCAACAAATAGTAAGCATTGCGATTTTTGCTGAGTAGAAACTGCGATTTCGATGCAAAAGTTGCAAGTGAGGAAATTGTTTTTATTATACTCACCCAGATCTCTCTGCTTCTACATACAGCCCATGTGACTGCTGCAGTCAATCACAGGCTGCAGCAGTCACATGGAATGAAATGTCTTCCCAGGAGGCCAGGCTGCAGGGTGTCAGAGGGACGCATCGCCATGACGACTGGTAAGTATAGGCTTATTTTTTTTTGCACCGCTATTTTCCGCATCAGATCTTCTGGCCGAAAAACTGCACCACAATTTGGAGCGTTTTTTCGGCCGAAATTCCCTGCGGGGTCCAGGGCGAATACGCTGTGTATTTTTACGCAGCGTATCCGCCCTATGTGAACATAGCCTTAATCTAGTCAGCTACAAGAAGGATATTACTAGACATCTTTGCAGCCCTTACTGAACTAGGCCAATATTGGCCCGTTAAGCGAACGCGTTCAACGAGACAGCTCGTTGATCAACACTCGTTTGCTCCTGTCACAAGGAGCTATGCATGGAGATGAGCAGATGTTACTCTGATCGCTCGTCCCCATACGTTATTATCATGTCGGGAACACGTCTCACTGTTTACACAGGGAGATGTGCTGCCGACAACTATAAGATTTTACTTTTTTAGAACGATAGGATCAGCAGATGAACGAGCGTTTGCTCGTTCATCTGCGGATGGCTGCCCTGTTTCCACATGGCAATTATCGGCAACGATAGTTTGCCCGATAATTGCTCCGTGTAAACCCCCTCTAGGCACAGGCATTGTGCTTCTAATGGAAAAAATCTACCCTGGCTTTTTATCAGTGGTAACAAATTAGGCTTCAGATTAAAAGAATAGAATAGCTGTTAATACTTTAACCTTATATTCTCCTATATACTTCAATGCACAACGTTTCGGTATGGATACCGGAGCTTCTTTGTGTGGACTTAACAATCTGACAGTTAGTGAGTAATGCACTACCTTTAAAGGCTGTCTAAGGCAAAGGCTGTTCGGATCCCGGTGTAGATTTTACATGGACTTTGGAAACTCCTTTAATTAAATAATTAAAAATATAAATTAATAAAATACTTATATGTACAAAGGTTACCAAATCAGACTTATTAATATTTAAGAATAGAAGGATAAACATAGTCTGTGCTTTCACCCGAGGCAAAGATGCATAATACCCTGTCTAATCCACCCAGTGCCTGGTGCACATGCCATGCCCGCCCCCCCCCCCCCTACAGCTACACCCTGGGTTAAAGAAGGGTGTGATTAAATTTAAATCTGTTTATTGTCAACATAGAAAATGGTTCTGAAAATTGGTTGATTTAACCCCTTCCCTCTTTGGCAACTTTTGACCTTCCTGACAGAGCCTCATTTTTCAAATCTGACATGTTTCACTTTATGTGGTAATAACTTCGGAATGCTTTTACCTATCCAAGCAATTCTGACTATTTTCTTGTGACACATTGGACTTTATGTTACTTGCAAAATTTGCTCGATACATTCAGTATTTAATTGTGAAAAACATCAAAATTTAGCAAAAAATTAGCATTTTTCTAAATGTAAATGTATCTGCTTGTAAGACAGGCAGTTATACCACACAAATTTGTTGCTAAATAACATCCCCCATATGTCTACTTTAGATTGGCATCATTTTTTAACATTCTTTTATTTTTCTAGGACATTACAAGGTTTAGAACTTTAGCAGCAACTTCTCACGTTCAAGGAAATTTCAAAAGGCTATTTTTGCAGGGCCCAGTTCAGTTGTGAAGTGGCTTTGAGGGCCTTATATATTAGAAACCCCCAATAAGTCACCCCATTTTAAAAACTTCACCCCTCAAAGTATTCAAAACAAATTTAGAAAGTTTCTTAACCCTTTAGAAGTTTCACAGGAATTAAAGCAAAGTAGAGGTGAAATGTAAAAATGTCATATTTTTTTTTGCAGAAATTAATTTGTAATAATTTTTTTTTGTAACACAGAAAGTTTTACCAGAGAAATGCAACTCAATATTTGTTGCCCAGGTTCTGCAGATTTAGGAAATATCCCACATGTGGCCCTAGTGTGGTAATGTACTGAAGCACAGTCATCAGAATCAAAGGAGCACCTAGAGGATTTTGGGGCCTTCTTTTATTAGAATATATGTTAGGCACCATGTCAGGTTTGAAGGGCTCTTGTGGTGCCAAAACAGTGGAAATGCCCCAAAAGTGACCCAGTTTGGGAAACGACACACCTCAAGGGGTATAGTGAGCATTTTGAACCCACAGGTTTATTGCAGAAATGATTGGAAGTAGGCCGTAAAAACTAAAATCTACATTTTCTCAAAGAAAATGTAGGTTTAGCAAATTTTTTTTCATTTCCACAAGGACTAAAGGGGAAAAAGCACCAAAAAATTTGTAAAGTGATTTCTCCCGAGTAAAACAATACCACACATGTGGTCATAAACGGCTGTTTGGACACACGGCAGGGCTTAAAAGGGAAAGAGTGCTATTTGGCTTTTGGAGATCACATTGGTTTGCGGAGGCCATGGCGCATTTGCAAAGCCCCTGAGTGGACAAAACAATGAAAACGCCCATAAACTGACTCCATTTAGGAAACTTACACCCCTTGAGGAATTCATCTAGGGGTGTAGTGAGAATTTTGACCCCACAGGTGTTTCATAGAATTTATTAGAATTGGGCAGTGAAAATAAAAACAATCCCTTTTCTTCAATAAGACGTAGCTTTAGCTCAAAATGTTTAATTTTCTCAACAATTAAAGCAAAAAAAGAATCCCAATATTTGTAAAGCAATTTCTCCAGAGTAGGCAATACCCCCATATGTGGTCATAAACGGCTGTTTGGGCGCACAGTAGGGCTCAGAAGGGAAGGAGCGGCATTTGGCTTTTGGAGTGAAGATTTTGCTGGATTGGTTTCTGGTTGCTATGTCGTGTTTGCAAAGCCCCTGTGGGACCAAAACAGTGTTATCCCCCCAGAAGTAACCACATTTTGGAAACTACACCCCTCAAGGTATTCACCTAGGGGTGTAGTGAGCATGTTAACCCCGCATGTGTTTCGCAGAAATTAATGTGCACTCGATGTTGCAGACTGAAAATGGGATTTTTTTCCATAGATATGCCAATATGTGGTGCCCAGCTTGTGCTACGATAACCAGACTGCTTTCTAATTATTATGCTGTGTGTCCCAGTTTTAGAAACACCTTACATGTGGCCCTAATCTTTTGCCTGGACATTTGACGGGGCTCAGGAGTAAAAGAGTACCATGTAAAATGTAGGCCTAATTTGGTGATTTAGTATTGGTTCACAATTGCAGAGGCTCAGATGTGAAGTAATAAAACAAACCCCTGAGAAGTGACCCCCATTTTAGAAACTGCACCCCTCAAGGCATTTATTAAGGGGTGTAGTGAGCATTTTCACCCTACAGGGCTTTTCCATAAGTGATTGCTCTGCGGATGGTGCAAAGTAAAAATTTCAATTTTTCCCTAGATATGCTATTTCAGTGGCAAATATGTTGTGCCACTGGAGACACACATCCCAAAAATTGTTAAAAGAGTTCTCCCGGGTATGGCGATGCCATATATGTGTAAGTAAACTGCTGTTTGGGCACACTGTAGGGTTCAGAAATGAGGAAGAGCCATTTGGCTTTTGGAGCGTGGATTTTGCTTGGTTGTAGTTTTGTTTGGAATTTTACTGGTATTTCAGTTTATAATGTGGGGGGCATATGTAAGCTGGGCAGAGTACATCAGGGGCATAGTCAGGTGGTATAATAATTGGGTTAATTATAACAGTAAAATAATCCATAGATGTGTGTTACGCTGTGACACAATCCTTTCTGCACAGGCCAGTGTCGCTCTGATAAAGTCCTTCCTTATCCCCCTTCTGGTCCACACTCTGCACCTTTTCAGTTTGGGGAATTTTGCTGGGAAGTGTTGTCCTGGTATAATACGGCTACCCTCGCTTCCAGCAGTTATGTATGGGCCCCCCCCCCCCTTCCTATTTCCCTAATTTTAGGGCCTTGATAATTCGCCTCTTGAAACAGAAGAAATTTTCCCCTCGGGCCTGCACAACTGCATATTTTTTATTTCATGACTTATTGGAGCCTTAACTAATTTTATTTTTTCATAGACGTAGTGGTATGAGGGCTGTTTTTTTTTGCGGGACGAGCTATAGTTTTATTGGTACCATTTTGGGGTACATGCGACTATTTAATCACTTTTTATCCTATTTTTTGGGAGGAAATGTGACCAAAAAACAGCAATTCTGGCATCGTTTTTTAGTTTTTTTTATACAGCGTTCACCATGCGTTATAAACTACATGTTAACTTTATTCTAGTTTTTTAAGTTTTGGTTTTTTTTTTACGCTGTACACCGTGTGGAATAAATAACATACTATTTTTAAAGCTCAGGCCGTTACGGTCGCGGCGATACCAAATATGTATGGTTTATTTAATTTTTTCCCAATAATAAGGGACTTGATAAGGGAAAAAGGGTGATTGTGTTTGATTTTATTACTTGAAACTTTTATTATATGTTTTAAAACTTTTTTGTTTTCTTTTTTTTTTTTTACACTTTTTTATACTTTTTTTCCCACTAGGGGACTTGATGGTCCAACTGCCTGATTTTTTTTTTCTAATACATTGCTTTACTTATGTAGTGCAATGTAATAGATCTGTTAGTTATTCACTGACTGCAAGCCAATTAGGCTTCGCCTCCCGTTGGGGCTTAATCGGCTCCCGTAATGGCAGAGCAGGAGGCCATTGTTAGGCCTCCTGTTGCCATAGCAGCAGTTGGCAGCCGTGATTGCACGGCAGGGCTACCGATCTGCTAGCAACCTCTAAAATGCAGCGATCGCTTTTGATCACTACATCTAAGGGGTTAATGAAAGGAATCGGAGCTAGTTCCGGTTCCTGCCCTTACAGGTGGTTGTCGGTTTTAACATACAGCTGACATCCACCGCTGATGACGCCGGCTCAGCTCCTCAGCCGGCGCCATCTTGCCATCCGCTACTGAAGTCTTCCAGGCTCAGCCTCTGGGCGGGGCCTGGAAGGTTTCCGTGCTCGGCAGACCGTGAGGCCAGTATTAGGCCTCCGGTTGCCATTGCAGCCACTGGAACCCCTGCAATTTCATTGCTGGGGTGCCGATGAGCTGCAAACAACTTAAATGGAGCGATCGCTTTTGACCGCTGCACTTAAGGGTTTAATGGCGGGGATCGAAGTTAATTTCGGTCCCCGCCGGTGCCATGCATTTGTCAAATGGATACGGTAACATGCGGGAAGCACTAGCTTTCCATGACGTATCCATACGGAAAATGTCGGGAAGGGGTTAAAGCAAATGTCTAGTTTCATTATGGGCACCTCATAGGGCAAAAAAAAATAGATAATACAACCCCAGGCTTCATGCCCTGTGTCTCCTCATTCTTTAATTTTCTAACCCACTTTAAATAATACCACCACACTCTGCTGTAACTGTTATTTATGGAAGACACTGCTACTCTGGGGCACTCAGGAGGCATGGTTTATAGGTGGCACTCCAGTGGCACTTTTTTTTATTATATAGGATACTTTGGTCCTGCTGTTAATGGGGGCACTATGGCTATGTGTGTTATTAGTGTGTACTGTGAAGTGGCATCATTTATTTGTACACTCTGACAGGGTTATTTATGTGTACTGTAGAGTGGCATTACAGTATTTGAAAGTTTGGCAATCGGCAACCTTCGCTCATCCCTAGAGAAGACAAAAATCCATTCAATTACTTAGATGATAAAAGTATTGTGTAGAAATAGAGTTAATAAAAAGAACAGAATAGCACTAATGGGATCCCATTTTGTGAGTACAGGAAAGTATTTCCCCAAATCTTGCCGTGTACACAAAGCCATAGGCTTTAGATCGTTGGGCCGACAGCTATTCCTCCTGACTCCCCCTTACACATGCACGCAACACAGCAAAAATAAGTAAAGAATGTAACATAATGAGACAAAAATAAGTTATAAAAACATTATGTAAATGTTTTAGCTATGTTTCGAATTTTGACCTGTCATTACGTCACAGCTGTCCACTTGAACTGTGTTTTGGTGGTCTTTTTACGTTTCAATTTGTGTCTGATTATGCTGTCAATCATTATATAAGCTAATGTTTTTGGCTTCTTCTTGTACCTGACCTGACGAAGATGCCTGTTCGGTGTTGAAAAGCGTAGTCTGCATATTATAAGCTTTAACTATTATAACTTTTATGACCTTTCTTGGATGAGAGCAGCGCTATTTCTTGGTTCATTTTTTCTATATACCTAATTTCATATTTTTTGCGGTCTCCTTGCCCAGTTGCCCTATCTCTAGAAGGGTGCCCCCTAAACCCCGTCCTGCCGCTCTGTGTTGCGGCAGAAGCAGGTGAATTGTGACCGTGAATTAGGAAAAAGCGTAGCTCCTTGAGCTATTCTGTTTCCATAAGTCCCGTAGAACTAAATGGTAGTTACGGAAATAGTGTGGCTCGCATGCTTCCGTAACTGGCATTCACTACTATGGGACTTACGGAAACAGAGTAGCACAGTGAGCTACGCTGTTTTCGTAACTCCCGACCATACAACTAGGAAGTGGCTGGGAGGCACCGATAGAAGAAAAAGGTAGAACAGAGTTTAGGGGGCCCCGTTCTAGAGATAGGTGCGGGTCCTAGAGGTGGGACCCGCATCTATCTGACATTTGTGACATATTCTGTGGATATGTCAAATGTCCCTCATGGAAAAACCCCTTCAAGTTCTAATGTCAGTTTTACAACACAACAAGGTTCAGCCCGATTCCTCTGAAAACATTTCTAACAATTTAGCTTCCTTCTTACCGTAACAAATATCCGTAGATTTGGCTGAAGAATAGCTGGTAAGATTTTCCTTTACCTTCAGATTATATCCACTTGCTTTCTGAAGAGTAGCAGGTAATCTATTGCCATCTTTGAGTTTAGTTGTTGGCAAATGATTGTGCGTCCTGCCACGATAGATGTGACCATCCTGGCCTAAAATTAATACTTCTTCCTGTGATGAAAAGGTGATTTCCAAAACCGAATTTACACACTGTGGAAAATATCAGTGCAAATTTTTGGGCATGCTTTTCAAATGCAAAGCAGAATAGAGGTAACTGATTTCATCCTTGCCATTACATAGTGTAAAATCCAGTGTCAAATGCACATCAAAATCCACATCAAAACCTGCACAAGTATGGTGCAGATTTTCAATGTGGACTTCATTGCAGATTTGCAGCAAATTTCTCCAGAGATGAAAATTGCTTTCAAATTACAGCTGCATTTCGTGGCAATGGCAACACTGACTAAGCTGAAGGGTAAATAAGAACTCAGCACTGTAAGGCTGGGTTCACACGACCTATTTTCAGATGTATTGGAGGCATTTTACGCCTCGAATTACGCCTGAAAACAAGCCTCGAATACGTCGGCAAACATCTGCCCATTCATTTCAATGGGTTTGCCGATGTACTGTGCCGACGACCTGTAATTTTACGCGTCGCTGTCAAAAGACGGCGCGTAAAATAATAGCCTTGTCAAAGAAGTGCAGGACACTTCTTGGGACGTAATTGGAGCCGTTTTTCATTGAATCCAATGAAGAACAGCTCCAAATTACGTCCGTAATTGATGCCTCGCAAAACGCGAGTACGAGCAATTACGTCTGAAATGCAGGAACTGTTTTCTCCTGAAAACCGCTCCGTAATTTCAGCCGTAATTGACGTTATCGTGTGCACATACCCTAACACTGAATCAACCATTAGATCACTGTAAACTAGCTGCACTATATACCACTATGTCACCAAGTATTGGCTACACACTATAATGTAAGTTTATAAATAACAGGCTATTAGATCACCTTAAAGCTTTGTAAACCTTTGAACACTTTTACATATTTTTTTTAAATTAAAACAGTGTATCATGGTGTTTAATGCAACTTTTTAATTTTTTTTAATTTAACAAAAATGTTTTACTTTTTTGAGATACAGCTTCTATGCATTCTGGCTATGTAGAAGCTGAAACCCAAATCTGTCAGGTTAGCGGGAGTGACGGCTTCAGTGATAGCGGGTCCTGCTTGTCTCTGACACGCTGGATCCTGCTGTTATTGATCACATCTAAGTTCATAACTTTGATCGTGTCGTTATAATCTAAGAGCCATAACTTTTTTATTTTTCTGTCTAGAGCAGTGTAAGGCTCGCGGCTGACAGTCCTCTGCCGGCCGACCCGAAAATCACGGCCGTGCACATGGCTACGGTCGTGTGCATGAGGCCTAATTTATTTTTTTCTTACTTGCCATTTTTGCGGCAGAATCGCTGTGATTCCGCCGCAAATGTCACAACACACACCACTTTTGCGGGTTTAAGCACCCCATTGAATTCAATGGGGAAAACCGCAACAGAAGTGCTGTGATTCTTCAGCATTAATTGACATGCTGCGGTTGAGGAAACCGCACTGTATGTCAGTTTATGTGTATTTTTTTGGGCTGATTTTTTCCACTATGTGGGGACGAAATTTCTTGAAATCTCAACCACACTACTGCTACTGTAATACGCTGCGGATTCTCCACAATTAATCCATTGTGGAAAATCCGCAGTGTTTACGCTGCATGTGTTCCTACCCTTAGAGCAAAGTCTCAGCTGTAATATACAGCGGACATATGCAGCGTATGGCACCGCTTGCTTCTGTACCCCCTCATCATGACAGACACATGTACTTCATGATGGGTTAAGGAGATATAGATTACAAAGTCACCATATGCTGGCAATGGGGGATATTAAAGGATCTTCAGTGATTGGGCACAGTGTCTCCTAAGAATGTGTCTACATACTACAATGAGACACCAGGACCTGGGTATAACATTAAAGAGTTTCTGTCCCTCCTGACTGTTTTAGTAAATACTTGTATTCCCCATGAAATTACAATTCTGGAGCAGTTTTTCTTAGAACTCTGTATTGTATTGTCCCTCTGTTATTCCTCCTTAAAAAGGTATGATTAAATTGACAACTCGGTGTAACCATTCCCCTGGTCAAAGCGGTGGGTCCCTATGCAGTCTGACGCTGCACACATCCATCAGCTGTGAGCAGGACAAAAGCTGTGCAGTTTTCAGTCTTTTCATGTAATAATTAATATTTTAACTCACTGACAGCAATGAGATCTTGAAAATTGTGAGAAATTAAAATTTAAAGTATATTGGAAAGTTGTAGAAGTTTTAATTATTTAAAGATTAAGCTTTATTCAAGTGTATCTAGACACCTGAGAAGTAAATACAACTCTGTTCATAATACTTGTTCTATTGAACATATTATGATATTGTGGAGAAATGACTTAATGAGAAATTGATCAGGAAAAAAACAGATAAATAGATCAGACAATGGAACAGGAATCAGGTGAAAATGTAGTGACAAGAGTGTGAGGGCCCTTTTACACCGGGCAATTATCGTGCAAACGCTTGTTCATCGGCTGATTGTATCGTTTTAAATGCCGATACTATTATCGTTGTAGGCAGCACATCTCCCTGTGTCATCAGGGGGACGTGCTGCCGACATGATAGAAATGTATGGGGATGAGCGATCGTAATAACGAGCGCTTGTCCCCATACGAGCTCCTTGTAAAAGGAGCAAACGAGAGCCAATCGACAAGCTGTCTCGTTGATTGGCGCTCGTTTAAACAGCCCCCATCGGGCCATGTAAGACCACCCTAAGAGCTTGTTCAGGGGATTTATAGTACCAGAAAAGGGGATGAGATTACAACAAATCTCATCCACACACTGCAAATTTTTTCCACGATTTACCTGTGGTTCAGGTTTTTAAATACGCAGCATGTCAATTTCTGATCCGAATTGAGCATGTGTTTATCACAGTTTAAGGCCTCATGCACACGACTGTAAGGGTTTTTACTGTCTGGAAATATGGATCAGACGGCTACAGATACACATCCGTAGCCGTCAGCGATTGCAGAAGACCCCATGGACTTTTATGAGTGCGTCTGTGCCGCCATTGCGGACAAGAATAGGACATGTTCTATATTTTGCGGGTCATTTCTACAGCACAGACACATATCCGTAAATATATGGAAAGGTGTCCGAGGTCAATAGAAATTAATGGGCCCGCAATTTCATCCGTAATTATGGATCCTCAATTAGAGAAGAGAACTACGCTCCTGTGCAGGGGCCTTACCCATTGAGTTAAATTAAGAAGCCAAAATCCACAACAAAACCCGAATTTTCCGTAGCAAATCCGGTATGTGTAAACTTGCCCTTTTATATGGCAGTCGTTTTGTCAGTATTTTGCATCATTATTTGTAGGCTAAAACCAGAAGTGGGTCCAAAACATGGTACAAATCTTTCCATTATTCCGTCTCTCTGTGTCGGTTCCACTTCTTTGGCTTATAAATACTGAAGCAAAATACTGATCAAAATACTGCCATCTGAAAGTGACCTAAAGTTCCAGTTACTATTTTACCTGCCTTTAAGCCAGCCCCAGCAGTATCTTTCTTCTGCACAGAACATGGGCTGTTGACCTGAAACTTTGTATAACGTCTCTGTGACAATTTAAGTGTGTGACTTCCTCCACAGTTGCGGGAGCTGGATAAGTCATCACTAATGAATAAAAAACACAGGATTAGCCAGGTTCAATCACGTCAAACAGTCATAGGTTGCATTCACACATGGCGTATTTGTTACAGATTTTAATGCAAATTTTTGAGTTAAAGTCAGAAGTGGCTTCAAATGGAATGAGAAATACAGTGGATAAACTACTTCTCCTTGCTTCTGCAGGGGCCTAAATCTGCAACTTTTCCACAAAAGAATAAGCATGCTCAGAATAAAAAAAAAACCAGCATGCTCTCATTTTCCTG
The DNA here is from genome assembly GCF_050947455.1 of Rhinoderma darwinii. Taxonomy (NCBI): domain Eukaryota; kingdom Metazoa; phylum Chordata; class Amphibia; order Anura; family Rhinodermatidae; genus Rhinoderma; species Rhinoderma darwinii. The sequence continues at coordinate 45,615,598 of NC_134699.1, read as the reverse complement.
ATGATTTTTTCCACTACATGTGGAATGGGATTTGTATTGTACTGTAAATTGCAGAGGATTTGCGGAGAGGATTCTAACCCCCAATTTCTTATACTCACATTCTTTGATTGGTGCTGGAATTTTTGGAGAACTTCCCCAGAGTGGCACAATGTGCTTGCAGGAGATGACTGATGATCTTCCTGGTATCTGAGCCTCCAAAATGCAGTTGTACTCTTGCAATCTCCTGGCGCATATGGGAATGGATTCTACGCAGGTGGTTGATGCTTAATTCTAGCTGTGAGAACTCACATCTTGCCTGGTAAATTCCTGACTTTAATCTGTTGGTGTAATATTAGGAGGGTGGGATAACATCTTTATACAACTGTGTGGAGTTGTTCAGATAGCACTAGTTTTTCTCAGGTGCTCAGAATAGGGTCCCAACCCAGTTGAAGAAATAGAAAGAATTGTATTCGGCACACTCTTTGAAAGGTAAAGTGAATTTATTTTGATTTTTTTATCGTAATGCGGGTGGCTATATGTACAACGTTTCGGTCGTGAGACCTTCATCGGGCACTGAGCCGTAATGGGGACTGCTGCATTTATTCAAAATATAAAAAATGTAAAAAACAATAAAAACCACCAAAAAGCATCTTCTGTAAATATACCCTTATACCCTGACTAAAGCACAGATGTTGTCTGGTTTAGTGGACCTATTGTTAAATAATCTATTACAGTAATCTCAAATTTATGGCTCTCCAGGTTTAGCCAAACTACAACTCCCAGCATACCCTGACAGTCGTATGCTGGGAGTTGTAGTTTCATAACACCTGGAGAGCTAAAGGATAGAGGGGAATCCTTCTTTCCAGGTCTCCATTAATTAAGTGTATCAGAAATCAGCTGGAAATAGCAGCTCTCTCTGGAAGACCCAGCATGTTTGTGCATTACATGGACAGCCCATTGTTTTCAATAGGCACCTTGTAATGCTTCATTTCCCTTTCAGATTACAGATTATCATATCTCCCAACTGTCCCGGATTCAGCAGGACAGTCCCGGATTCCAGGCGTTGTCTCGCTGTCACCTCAGGTCGCAGATACAGTTAAACCCAATGCTGAAGCAGGGATCCATCAGCTCCGTGCTTCAGAATTAGTTTAGAGCGGAGGAGCAGAAGGAGCTCCTCCCCTCACTGAGAACTCCCCGGGCACAGCGCTACTTTAAGCGATGTGCTCGAGGAAGCCCTAGACATCACTGTCCATATATGGACAGTGACATCAGTGGCTACTGATTGAGCAAAATCCCCGTTGCCAGTGATCTGGCCGGGGATTCCACTCCTAGAGGAAACCCCTGAGGTCACTACCCATATATGGGCATTGACATCAGGGGCTCCTCCTGGAGCAGAATCCCCGGCCAGAGTCGGCAATAGGGATTCCGCTCAAGGAGTAGCCACTGACGTCACTGTCCATATATGGACAGAGACATCAGGACTACCCTCTAGGAGCAGAATCCCCAGTCTATGCTCTGGCTGGGGATTCCCCTCCTAGAGGGAATCCCAATGGCACTATCTACAGGGGGGGGGGGGGATGACACTATCAACATCGACACAGTGGCACTATATAGGGGCACTATCTACAAGGGCACTGGCACTTTATTTGTGGTCACTGGCACTAGGGGCAGGTTTGGGGGCATTATACTATATAAGGGCAGCTAGGGGGCATTATGCTGTATGGGGGCATTAAGCTGTATGGGGGCATCTATGGGGGCATTAAGCTGTATGGGGCAGCTATGCGGGCATTATTTTGATCACTTTTTATTTCTTTTTTTTTTTAGAGCTAAAGTGACCAAAAAACAGCAATTTCTGCGTTTTATAATTTTTTATTTTTACGGCGATCACCGAGCGGGTTAAACAACACTATATTGTGATAGTTCTGACTTTTACGGACGCAGCCTTACCAGTTATGCTAACCTTTAATTTTTTTTAAACATTACTTTAGGGGAAAAATGGGAAAAGGGGTGTTTTTTGAACTTTTAATACTCTTTTTTTTTTTTTTTAAACATATAAAAAAAAAACTTTATTTAACTGTTTTTTACTTTTTTTTATTAGTCCCCGTAGGAGACTTGAACTAACGTATTGCAGTATATCGTGATACGGACAGTCTCCTTTGAAAAAAAGTTATCCTGTAATATACAGAACAGTGCAATACAATACTATATAAAACTAAAACAAAAACCGTCGGGGGACTCTTCTAACCAGGGGTTCAGTACCCTGTGCGCCAAGCCCCCTTGAGTCACAGGGCCCCATAGCAGCTTTTATGGCTGCTACAACAGTAGTTATACCGCTGCTTATAACAGAAAGAGATAGCCAAAAGTAGACAATCACCTAAGTTACAGCCAAATATAGAGTTGAATTTGAAGCCACAGACTGTTTTATAATCTTCCTTACCTGTGGCTCTGCTGACGGACTTGGTTGAGTTCAAAGACAGTGTACGGCCGGTTGGAATGACGTGCTGGTAGCCCAGACATCTTTGGGATGGTTAATATTGCCCTGATAAAAAAAACAAGACAAAATGGGGAGAATAAAAAATAAATAAAAATAAACTTCCGGTGATCTATGCGGATTATGAAACTGAAATATATAAAAACATGAAGACTTACGGGCCAGGCACCATCATATCCACAGTGCGGTCACAGGAGATGCAGTGAAATCTTTTCATCAGCTGCCTGGATGTCAAAGATAGAAATAAATAATCATTGTTCTGCTTCCCTGTCATAGAAGCATCTACATGACTCCGTTTTTAACCCAATAATGTTTTGCTCAACTTCTACATTAAAAGTTTTGTCAAAGTGTTTATTTTAAAGTGTTAAAAAGAGTGATCAGTCCTAGTAATTTGTCTAAGAAACCCTTATGTCATAGCCCATAGATGATATTATTATTATTATTATTATTATTATTATTATTATTATTATATATCAAATCATTTCGGCTTCCTCACTTTTCAGTGTTTTAAGAGGCAAGTGGAAAACAACATACGTTTCAAGTGTTTTTAATGGCTTTTTTTACATGTGTTTTTTTGGAGGCTTTTTTTTATTCAGTGTCATTTTGTACAAAAATGTTTTGGCATTGTTAAACCCTTTGGAGACAAAGTCAGAAAAAACGTCATACCTAGTGCAGCTGACCCCAAATATGCTACAAAAAAACAAAATGCTTTATACTGTATGTAGGCTCTTTCATATTTCACTCCAGACTAAACTAACATTAGCGTTTTAAGAAAAAAACAAAACACGAAAAATGCTACAAAAAAAAGCGAAAAATGCATCAAGATGTTGTGTGTGAAACCATCTTAAGGGTAAATAGATGACCATAACTAGGGTTGTAATTTATCAATATGGCCTATACTAAGGATTCAGTCCCCTAATCCCCTAATCCTTCTGTAGATCTGTCAACCACAGAGGTATGCTCGTGGTCCACAAACGACAATTTTTCTCTGTAATGACTCATGTGTTATATACACCATGTAGTATTCGTATGTTACTTGTAATGTTTTTTTCGTTGCACAAGTCTTTCCTTCTCCTCAGCTCTCCACCTATGATAGTCACTTACTTGCGGATAACAGCAGCCTCATCAGCCACATACTGCGTCGGATGTTCCTGCAGCTGTCGGCAAAGGTTTTTCCAGCGCTCTTCCAATATATTCTTCAGTGGATCAATTTCCATGCGGTCCAACTGTAGAGTGAAATCATGAAATTGTGTTAGAACCTGCATCACTACCGAACTCCTCCCAAGTCCTTGGGCTTTCATGGTCACAAAACCGCATTTTACAGTATGGGGCTAATCTACTGAAGATAGAATGTAAAGAAGCCAGACATCTGTGTGTCCATATTACAAATAAATATGATAACCGGTCATGGTTAATATTCAGTGTATATCATGTAATAAAAACGACATCCACGCCTCTGTGCAGGTGTCCATCTGCATATTAAGAGGCTTCATACTATCACTTAGAATACCCCTTTCATCACAATCTTGTAGTGATAAACATTAAGGGTGGACCAGGACCATGAGAACGATGGGGCAGTGATAGAATCTATTTTACTAGACCCCTTGACTTTCCAATAGACCCTTCATTACTCTGGTCATCACATGGTTATGAGAGGAAATCGAACACTCAATCTAATATTCACATAAACCTACTCACTTTATTCTGCATCTCCACATTGATTTTCTCCAATAGTCTCTGCCAGTCTTGCTCCTGGGTGCTTACTTTGCCAAGCAGCTCTTGAATCATGTGGTTTAGGTGTTCTGTGGTGGCATCAAAATGTGTGCGGCTCACTTTACTTTCTAGTGATCTCTTGTCTGCTTTCTATCCAATCACAGAAAGTAAAAATCAACATAAAAGATTAGAGCGTTGGACACAAGTATTAGAGGTGAAGGGTATATCCTCTAAATGTGCTGTGACTTATTCCAGGCACAGAAGAGTGAGGCAGACATTGATTTATTGCTGTCATTTTGTGTAGGCTTTGGGCAGCAACAGAAGTTTTCACATCTTTTGTTTTTGATCTACCATCATTTCAAATAATCTGAACCCAACAGGCTACTTATCACAACCTCTCAGTAATGTCTTACAGTACCCAGAATAATGTCACCCTTTGCTTTTTCCAGTTGGCCTTACTATCCGTTATAGCTACTCTTCAGTTTTTGTATAGAGAGAGGATTATCACAACGGAAAAAGGCAGAAAAACTCTGGGTTTACAGCAATTTACCACATCTATCTCCAGCCCAATCTGTTCTTTGTCGGCTTTCTTGTTTTCCAGTGTACCCACTGCCTGGTAAAGGATCTGCAAGAAGAACCACAGGGGTATGTTTAAAAAAAAAACAAGAGTACGCATAAAGGATAACAAGTGTTATCCTACAAGTGTAAGAGAAATTTGAGAAATAATATGAGAAGTCTTTTTCACATCAATGTGTTGTTGTTTTTGTTCATGGAGGGATTTGGTGGTCTTGTTCAGTTGTTCACATTCCTCCTGGAGCTGGACCATGGTATTCTTGATGTAAGCAATTACTTCTGAGTCCTATAGGTAGAAAGTCAAGTGTTGAGGAGATTGTGAAAAATCAAAAGAAAGCAACTCTGAGGTCCTGAGTTCAAATCCTACCAAGGCAACATAAGTATAGAGATTGTACTGTATGTTCTTACTCTACATGATTTAGGACTCATTAAAGGGGTAGTCTAAAAATGGAAGTTTGTGAGACCCCCGGCATAATCAGCTATTTGTGGCTGCAGCAGGGGAAATGTAATATTACATTACGGCCATGAATCACTGCTTGTTAGTAGATCTTTACTCGGGCTCCTAGAGTGGGGTCCCGAGCAAGGAGATGGGACAACCTCCTTAAAGAGGATCTGTCACTAGTTTACTAATGCCAAATCTCATAGCTAATCTAATAGGCGCTGTCACACTGATAATGCTAGTGACAATTGTGTCCCAAAAAGATTATTATTTTAAAAGTTCTGAGCTTTTATTCTAAATATGCAAATGAGGCTATACTTGACAAGTGGGCGTCAACAGCAGCGATTCTCCTGGGGTGGAGCTACATCACAGCCTCCGACCTGTCCTATCTGCATAAAGCTGCATCACACAGTGTGAGACACAGGCTAGAGGGTAGGGGGATCACTTCAAACAGCCATATCTCCGGCTGCGGACCACTTACAACAGTGCGTATAGTGGCATATGAAAGATGAGATTCTAATCCTTCATATGACACCAGGATCTAGATCTGAAACAACGAGAGGCATTATCAGTTGACAACACAGTCGGGAATGGAAGCTGTATACTATATGATCACACTATGTTTCTGGGCAGGGAAAGGGGGGGAAGCTGTATGCTGATTGGACAGCATCATACAGAAAACATTACACCGCCCAGAGAGAAAAGAAAGAGTCACCTCCTATTTGGCTGTTAGAGCCAAATTAGCATATTTAGAAAAATGCTCTGAACTTTGCAAATAATAAACATTTTTGTAAAATCACACTAGTTATCAGCAGGATATCGCCTATTAGATTAGTTAGGAGATAGGGAATTAATAAACTAGTGACAGATCCTCCTTAACCACTTAGTTACCTGAATGTAATGATTAGATGCCCTCCTGCCTCCCTGTAGATCTTTACCGGCTGCCTCCTTAGATGTGTAATCGGTCACCAGTTTCTGCAGATGTTCATAATCGCTGACTAGTTTGCTAACTTTCTTTCCTATGTCAATGGAACATGCTGGACATGTCAGATGTTCCTTAGATGTTGTGGTAGTAACAGGAGGTTGTGTCTGCATAGTAGCCAGTGCTGGCAGTTCAGGTTCTGGAGTGACATTTGATGGTGGTGTGCAGCTCTCAGACTGTTCGGGGATACTCATGGCTAGAAGGGTGGATGATGAAGATGCCATAGTTGTTAATATCCCACGAAGCTGGTTTAACTGTGATAGAAAGAAACGGATAAAAAGACAGTTCATTTTAGGATATGACAACATGGTTATAACCTTATTAAACAAGAGCCCAAAAAACTGAAATAGAGTAAAAATCTGGAGTCTATCTACAAGAATTGGCATGTGCTATTCTTGAAGATCAAGTAACCCCTCTGTTCTTTTCATATGTTTGTCAAAATGTTTTAGCGATTTTGCTCCAAATGTACAATACAGATGGTCCTCAGAGCATCTACATAGAACAGTTGTATACATGTAGCTTTTGGTGAACCGCTTCTGAGAAGGCTGACAATGTAGCTCTCCAAACAATGACCTGTATGATCACGTCTTCTGACAGATAAAACATTATTTCACATTATTTTTGGCACAGGTATCAGAGACTGCCAGTGAAATCAGTGATACCAATAAAAGACACATTTTATAAATATCATGTAAGTGAAAATCGATTTCTACTGCAGTTTATTTTTAAAGAGGGTCCCTTAGAAAAGATTAGAATTATGGGAATTGCCACCAGGGTCTGGTGTTTGTTTGCCCCTGCACAGCCTTTTCACGAGCCTATAGCCAATTCCTCACCCCTTGTTTGCTAACAATGTAGTTCCTCTGCAGAAGGGAATCCTGCACAAGTTCATGCTACCCAATAACAAAGAGGGTGGAACCAACCAGAGCTGGGGTACTACTCCTTCCAAGGGCACATCACATTTGTATGGGCTGCGTCTATAGCGCATATGCTTTTGATTAGGCCACTTTATGCCCAACAAGTAGCAACATCATCAGATTGCAACATCTTGTTGTTCTATCCCACACCAAAAATATTGTAAAGTTTTGTCAGATTAAAGTCTGGCATGTTATTTTTTTCTAAGGCTGTGTTCACATCAGCGTTGCCCTTCCGTTGAAGGGTTCTGTCAGAGGTTTCCGTCGGGTAACCCATCAACGAAAAGACAAACTGAAAACTCATCTTCCGTTTCCCTCACCATTGAACTCAATGGTGACGGAAACATTGCTAATGGTTTCCGTTTGTCACTGTTGCGACAGGGTTTTGACGGAATCAATAGCGCAGTCGACTGCGCTATTGTTTACGTCAAGAATAACGGAACTCTGTGAGGTGAACAGGCAACGGTGAGGTGAACAGGCCCTAATAGGCATCTTGGTGCACGTTTGCTACAATTTAATAACCTGATCTTGTAGTTGTCGATATTTGTCAGCCCCTGACTGCTCCATGGTAACTTTTTCCTGCACCTGCCTATCACGCAGTTCCTTCAGCTCCTTTTCACTGTCTTCTATGGTAGCACTTGGAGAGAAAAATGGACATTCACAGGAAAAAAATTGGCACTCATGTAAAACTATTCTGTGGTTTTCTTTAAGGCTGGGTTCACACGACCTATTTTCAGGCGTAAACGAGGCGTATTATGCCTCGATTTACGCCTGAAAATAGGGCTCCAATACATCGGCAAACATCTGCCCATTCATTTGAATGGGTTTGCCGACGTACTGTGCAGACGACCTGTCATTTACGCGTCGTCGTTTGACAGCTGTCAAACGACGACGCGTAAATTGACTGCCTCGGCAAAGAAGTGCAGGACACTTCTTTGCAACGTAATTTGAGCCGTTCTTCATTGAAGTCAATCAAGAGCAGCTCAAGATTTACAAGCGTCACAGACGCCTCGCATAATGCGAGGAGGAGCTTTTACGTCTGAAACGAGGCAGCTGTTTTCTCCTGAAAACAGTCTGTCTTTTCAGACGTAAAAGCCTCTCATCGTGTGCATATACCCATTTAATGTCTTTCTACTCTTCTACAGTCTCTATGTCAGATTGACCTACTGACTTTGCTCCCAGTCTCTTTACTTACCTGAGATAACCTAGCTGCTGATTGATCTGACTGGTTTCCTCCAACTTCAGTTGTGTTACTATTGGATCCATTGCTCTCTGCAGTTGGTCCAGCTGAAAGCAATAGAAGGTATCTCAACCATTAAATTGATTGATTGAATGAATGTCAATTTCATTAGTGGAAACAGGAGACAGATGTTATTGGAATGATAAATTAAAAGAATAAGACACCATACCGTAAGGACTAGTCCACACCAAATGTTGAATTGACTCAAAAATCATCAGGCTCTTACATTTAGGGTATGTGCACACGTAGTGACCAAAAACGTCTGAAAATACAGAGCTGTTTTCAAGGGAAAACAGCCCCTGATTTTAAGACGTTTTTTGAGCAACTCGCGTTTTTCGCGCCGTTTTCGCTCCGTTTTTTAACGTCCGTTTTTGGAGCTGTTTTCATTGGAGTCTATGAGAAAACAGCTCCAAAAACGTCCAAAGAAGTGTCCTGCACTTCTTTTGACGAGGCTGTATTTTTACGCGTTGTCGTTTGACAGCTGTCAAACGACGTCGTGTAAATGACAGGTCGTCTGCACAGTACGTCGGCAAACCCATTCAGATGAATGGGCAGATGTTTGCCGACGTATTGGAGCTGTATTTTCAGACGTAAAACGAGGCATAATACGCCTCGTTTACGTCTGAAAATAGGTTGTGTGAACCCAGCCTTAGGTATATAAATATGTATACCCTAAGTGAATCACTACTGGCTGAGTCAACAAGTAAGAAGAGTAAGGCTGGGTTCACACGACCTATTTTCAGGCGTAAACGAGGTGTATTATGCCTCGATTTACGCCTGAAAATACGGCTCCAATACGTCGGCAAACATCTGCCCATTCATTTGAATGGGTTTGCCGACGTACTGTGCCGACAACCTGTAATTTACGCGTCGTCGTTTGACAGCTGTCAAAAGACGACGCGTAAAATTACAGCCTCGTCAAAAGAAGTGCAGGACACTTCTTGGGACGTTTTTGGAGCCGTTTTCTCATAGACTCTATTGAAAACAGCTCCAAAAACGGCCGAAAAAACGGTGGGAAAACGGCACGAAAAACGCGAGTTGCTCCAAAAACGTCTGAAAATCAGGTGCTGTTTTCCCTTGAAAACAGCTCCGTATTTTCAGACGTTTTTGGCTCAGCGTGTGAACATAACCTAATTTCTGCATTTTGATTTAGTCAGGACCCGCCGACCATGTAATGACTAGGGTGGCATCCCCACTCTATCCTTTTGTTCATTAGTAGATAAGCAGCTGACAGAGGAGCATGCATATGTATGGGGGGGTGGGGAGAAATAGAGGTTGGCCGAACGATCATTTGGCCGACAGCTATCTAAAGTGTATGAGCAGCTTAAAATATAGCATACAATGCCAAGCTGCTGCATCTAATGCTAACTAAATTTTGTCCTAAAGGGCATGAGTTCTAGAGTAGAAGGGGTGTAGGTGCATTCTGAATATGAAGTCCAGTTCTGGCACCTCTTCATAAAAATAATATCAGAGAGCTGTAGAAAGTTCAAGCAAGGGAAACTAAATTAATAATTGGCATGGAAGATCTCAGTTGTAAGGACAGATTATCAAGACTAGATTTTTTCTTGAGGGCTGAGGGCATACCTCCCAAATTTCAAGTATCACATGGCATGTAGCGCGGCAATTTTTTCTATTTTAAGCCACGCCTCTAATCTCACCCAATCCCCGCACATACACACTCGGTTCAGCCCACACAGTATCATGCTCCCATAGTGCCTCCCACACAGTATAATGCCCTCTAGATGCCCCCACTCAGTATAATGCCCTCTAGCTGCCACCATACAGTATAATGCCTCCATAGCTGCCACCATACAGTATAATGCCTCCATAGCTGCCACCATTCAGTAAAATGCCCCCATAAATGCACCCATACAGTATAAAGCCAACACAGATCCCCCCATACAGTATAATGCCCAAACACATTCCCCCCATACAGCATAATGCCCCGGAGCTGCCCCCATGCAGCATAATGACCCCATAGATGCCCCATACAGTACAATGCCACATACAGTATAATGCAGACACAGATGCCCCTATACAGTATAATGCCCCATAGCTGCCCCATACAGCTTAATGCCCCCAAAGCTGCCCCCATATAGTATAATGCCCCCCTAGATGCCTGTAGTGCCCGTTCCCACATATAAAGTGACAGTGCCCTTATAGATAGAGCCAAAATGTCCCCTTTAAATAGTGTCCCTATATAGTGCCACAGTGTCCATGTAGATAGTGCCACATCCCCCTTGAATATAGTGCCACCCCCCTGTAGATAGCGCCACCCCCTGTAGATAGCACCACCGCCCTGTAGATAGCGTCATTGGGACTCCCTCTAATAGTGGAATTCCCGGCCAGACCATAGACTGGGGATTCCGCTCCTAGAGGGACGCCCTGATGTCACTGTTCATATATGGACAGTGAGTCAGTGGCTACTCCTTGAGCAGAATCCCCGTTCCCGATTTGGCCAGGGATTCTGCTCCAGGAGGAGCCCCTGATATCAATGCCCATATATGGGTAGTGACCTCAGGGGTTTCCTCTAGGAGTGGAATCCCCAGCCAGATCACCGGCAACAGGGATTCTGCTTAATCAGTAGCCACTGATGTCACTGTCCTTATATGGAAAGTGACGTCATGAGCTTCACCGAGCACAGCGCCTAAAATAGCATGTGTCCGGGGAGCCCTCGGCGAGCGGAGGAGCTCCCTCCGCTCCTCTGCTCTGAACTAATTCTGAAGTAGGGAGCTGATGGTTCCCTTCTTCAGCATTGGGTTCAACTGTATTTGCGTCGACAGCGGGACATACTTCCTGCCACCTGGGACAGCAGGACACCGCCTAGAATCCTTGACTGTCTCACTGAATCCGGGAAGGTTGGGAGGTATGACTGAGTGGGATATGATATATCTTTTGCAGACCCCACAGAGAACACGTACATTTTTTGTTCGAGAAAAGTGAAGTCAGGTACAACCTGACTTTATTCAGTAGACACTCAGATGGGGGTGTCAGGACACATTCTTCAGAGGGAGTGCTCCTTGCTAGGGTAACGGCTGAACATGCCACCCTGCAAATTCGAATTGGGATATTTTTTTTATGTGAACTATTATCTCAGTGTATTAGGAGTCCAAAGCATAAATCAGAGGTTTCTGCTTGTGTTTGCCCGGACACAACTGCAGTGCCTTATGCAAAAAAAAAATCACAAAACTGTCACGTGTAAATACATCTTAACAAGACCTCCAGTGGAAATACAACTTTCCATGACTGCATTCCCCACCTGACTGTATACCACACTTTACACTTCTTTTATGTATTCTGGACTTATTTTATGAACTGCTGCTTTGCCTGTGCTTAGAAAAAGCCTCCATCTTGATTCTTAGATTTCCCCAGCTTTCTCTTCCTCTCTGCATTGTTATCAATCCTATGATGCTTCAGCACAGCATCACATGACCAGCTAAAGACCATACCATTTCTGTATGCTGGGGGACACTGTGATTTTCATTCTCTCTATATTTTCCTAAATAAGCTGAGAAACCATAAGTATACAGACTTGGAGGCTGCACTATATTCTTCTACATAATACCTGTGTGACAGGAACCTGTCTAAGTATCAGTGGTAGCTGATGATAGAAGTTTCTGTCCCACCCCCCTGTGCAAAACTAGTGTGGTACAGGAACTGCTGAAGCCTGTGATGGGTGACACATAGATCTCTATAGACCCAAGTAGAGAAAGTAGTCACCGAGCCGGATTCACACTGCTGATAAGAAGCCATCCCAGTCTGGTATATAGAGATGGAAGCAGCAAGAAAAATAACAGATGAGAGACCGACACATGAATATCATAATGGTACACATGGGAAAGTTTAGTTTTGGCCAGAGTGTCCATTTAACTATCAAATCTCTCACCTTATCTCTATCTCCTCTCAAGTCTTGCATCTCTTTATACAGGGAGCTCATCTTCTCCTGCATGTCAGGTACAGTCTTAGCAAGATCATCTAAAACAAGAAAGAGTGGTCACTTGCATATGTGAGCAGTATATACTAACAGAACCATAACTGTGATTGGAAATAATTCTGCATTACAGGTGAGGTCCTGCAAGATCTGTCCAAATATCAAAATTTTATAACAATGCCTAAAATATAATTGAATGAAGAGATTATAGATCACTATGGTTTGGTACCATCCGTGACACGATGTGGTCATTGAAGAGGGGGAATGTCTATTAATATGGCAGAATTATTGAATAATATATTCTGTATTTATTGGAAAAGTCACTTTGCTATGCTTTATATATCCTAATTTAAACTAATATAAAAGTATTCATTATTGTATAAATGATTACACCTGCAACAAGTTTATTTCACTTGCAGTTTCTTAGAGCAACAAACAAATAATCCAGTCAAATCTTTCATGACGGCCTCTTACAATTTTCACTCCATTTTTTTCATATAAACTAAACAAGGGTTTCACATTTGAAGGTGTCGATGTACAGTGCTAAATAAACATTACCTGTATTTCTCTGCAGAAGTCCAAGTTCGGTGCGGTCTGCCTTGTCTCTCTCCAGTGCATCCAGTCTTATATAAAGCATTGCCTGTTCCATAGACGTGGCCCCACTTGGATGAGCAAGGTTCACTCCAGGTGGCCCAGGAGCAGGAGTACAGTCCATGCTGGTCATAGAAGGGTTAATCCCAATATCCTCAGGCACAGGGGCCCCAGGGTGAGAATGGGTTAGGTCTCTTTCATGCTGTTGTCCTGACACCCCCATCTGAGAGTCCTCCAATGTACTTGCTGACATACCATCCTGAGTAACATGTGGAGCATTTACAGGGTCTTTAGTCTGAGTGGACCCCTGTGCCTGAGACCGCATAGTTTGAGAAGTGTCCAATAAGGGTTCATCAGGTTGTGATAAGTCGGTACCTTGTATAGGTTCAGACATAGGGCTGATGTCAATGTCACTAGGCTGTGAAGTAAATGATGTCTGGGCATCCTGGTGACAGAAGGAAGTTACAAAACAATGAGATGATCTTTTTACAACACCTCAGTCCTACCTTCACTTTATATTTATTCATGGTACATAAAGGTAATTAATGAACAAAAATAATAAAGGACTTTCAGATATGACAAAGGCACTTATGAATATGGTGCATACAGTTATATACGGTCCACTTCAAACCCTTATACATTATTCAATTTGCACATATTTCGATTTTTATGAGGAGCTATCAGCTCTCCTGACATGTCTGTTTTAGTAAATACCTATATTCCCCATCAAATAAGAATGCTAGAGCCTCTTTTCTTACAACTCTGCATTGTACCGTTCCTCCGTTATTCCTCCAAGAAATGTATGAATAAATTGACAACTGGGTGATACCATTCCCTTCGTTAATAGGGTGTGTCCAGACTGTCATCACTAGGTTGGACATTTTAGGGATACAACCCTTTGATAAGGTGAATGGTAAAACCAAGTTGTCAATTTATTCATACATTTCCAGGAAGAATAATGGAGGAACGGCACAATGCCATGTTCTAAGAAAAGATGCGTCAGCGTTATTATTTTATAGGAAATACAAATATTTACCAAAACAGACATATCAGGAGTGTTACAGGGGTATTCACACTAAGATAATTACTTTCTAAAAAATAAGCCGGTGGGCTGATTGTTGCCTGTCTGGCTTTTCTAGCTCAGTGATCTGCTGTTTATCTCTGGGGAAAAATGTTAACGTGTAAATGTAGCATTTGTATAGTAGCCACCCAAATGAATAGTCACCCATGTAATTCACAGACATACCGAGTCTGTCACAGCAGCTCTCCATTCTGGCTTACAGAGGGGAGTCCTAGGGGATCTGAATTGCATCTGTCCTAGTAGGGCATATGGACAGGGGTTGTTGTCATGAGACAGCCTCTTTCATTTTTCTCGTCATATTAAGCTATTAAAACTCTGAGAAAAGAGGAGCATTGCCCTTGTCTGTTAGGATAAGAAACTATTAAATCCAACTACAAATATGTCCTTACAGCAGTAGTAGTAACTTAGTTATTAGAGCTATGAATCTGGATGTTCCCATATAGTTATGGAACTTGAGATATTTCACATTGTACTTGGGAAAAGAAAATGTTAATACAAACTATTGTATATGTGTTATCATTATTCTATAGAAGACACTTTGGGGGGAATTAAGCAATCTACAGCAGTTTTCCGGAGTAGAAAAATCGTAATTTGTGCAAAAACTCTTTGGCTTTTCCACTGCCTCCGGGACTACTTGCGGTTTGACACATTTACCATAATTTACGCCAGAAATTGACATAAATTATAGCAGAAATCTACACTTCCTAGCGGGTGTAGAGTTCCGTTTTTGGCGCATTGACAGCAGAAGATGTGCCACATTAATTAATTTATTGCATCTGACTTGAGGAGGGTTCATTCGACTGGCATTTGAAGTGCCAGTCTAAGTAAATCTCCTCCTTTGTATTTCAGGTTTAGTGGTCTTGTAAGGAAGTTCACACATAGGATGACCCTACAACAACCATGTAACCAGACTAACATTCTGTGTTTTTACAAACCTTGATGGCTAAATTAGACAAGATGAAGACATCTAATTCTAGACTGAACATACAGTATTTTAACTGTAGTTACTCTAAGATTAAAATTCAGTGATCAAACTCTAATGAATAATCCTGACTTGGATCTAAATTAGATAATGAGGATCTAAATAAATCCTAAAGTAAATCCAGTATATATACAGCATATATCATACTTGCCAACTGTCCTGAATTTGCCGGGACTGTCCCGAATTTACAGAGACAGTCCCGGCAAATTACTGTCGCGGAACTTGTCCCAGCAACTGCTATATTCAATTGTATCTGCGTTCTGAGGACGCAGATACAATTGAATACTTAGGCAGAGCAGGAAACTATTCACTTCCTCCTCTGCCATTCACTCTTCCTGGAGCAAAATCTCCAGCCAAAGCATTGCCGACGCGCTGGCCAGGGATTCTGCTGCAGGAGGTGCCACTGACGTCACTGCCATTTTATGGACAGTGAAGTCAGGGCTCTTTATATGAGCGAAATTCCCAGCCAGGGCATCAGCAACGCTTTGGACGGGGATTCCGGTGCTCCAGGAATAGCCCATGACTTCACTATCCATATAAGGGCAGTTATGTCAGGGCACCTCCTGCAGTGGAATCACTGGCCAAATCGTTACCATGGCCGGGGATTCTGCTCATAGAATGAGCCCATGACTTTCTGTCCATATAAGGGCAGTGACTTCAGGGGCACTTCCTGTAGTGAAATCCCCGGCCAGAATATTGCCGACGCCTGGCAAGGGATTCCGATCATAGAGGGAGCCATAATGGGACAGTGAGGGGGGCTATCTGCAGGGGGAGTATGTAGCACTATCTACAGTGGGTGTATGTGGCACTATCTAAAGCGGGAGTATGTTGCACTATGTAAAGGGAGGTATGTGGCACTATCTACAGGGAGGTGTGTGGAAGGGGGTGTGTGTGGCATCATCTACAGGGGTGTGTGGCATCTACAGGGAGCAGTGTGTGACAATATCTACAGGGAGCAGTGTGTGGCAATACCTACTGGGGCAGTGTGGGGCACCATCTACAAGGGGCACTGAGTGTGGCACTATATACGCTGGTTTTTACGCTGACAGTAGTGGTCAACACATATCACATAACCCTAGTGATACAGTGAGAATTCACCTGCCTGTAAACAACCAGATAACATCCTGGGCACCATAGTAGTTGTCAGCGTAACAAGTGCAGAAATTTTGTTTGTTTTTGTATGCAGAAATTTGGGAAAGCCACGCCCCATTAACCACACCCACGAGATAAACTACACCCCCAAAAGACATACCCACCAAAGACGCCACACCCTAAGACACAACATTTTTCAAATGTTGGCAACTATGATATACATTGAAGGAAATAAGTATTTGATCCCTTGCTGATTTTGTAAGTTTGCCCACTGTCAAAGACATGAACAGTCTAGAATTTTTAGGCTAGGTTAATTTTACCAGTGAGAGATAGATTATATATATAATAAGTATTTGATCCCTTTGGCAAACAAGACTTAATACTTGGTGGCAAAACCCTTGTTGGCAAGCACAGCAGTCAGACGTTTTTTGTAGTTGATGATGAGGTTTGCACACATGTTAGATGGAATTTTGGCCCACTCCTCTTTGCAGATCATCTGTAAATCATTAAGATTTCGAGGCTGTCGCTTGGCAACTCGGATCTTCACCTCCCTCCATATGTTTTCGATGGGATTAAGGTCTGGAGACTGGCTAGTCAACTCCATGACCTTAATGTGCTTCTTTTTGAGCCACTCCTTTGTTGCCTTGGCTGTATGTTTCGGGTCATTTTCGTGCTGGAAGACCCAGCCACGAGCCATTTTTAATGTCCTGGTGGAGGGAAGGAGGTTGTCACTCAGGATTTGACGGTACATGGCTCCATCCATTCTCCCATTGATGCGGTGAAGTAGTCCTGTGCCCTTAGCAGAGAAACACCCCCAAAACATAATGTTTCCACCTCCATGCTTGACAGTGGGGACTGTGTTCTTTGGGTCATAGGCAGCATTTCTCTTCCTCCAAACATTGGGAGTTGAGTTATTGCCAAAGAGCTTAATTTTAGTCTCATCTGACCACAGCACCTTCTCCCAATCACTCTCAGAATCATCCAGATGTTCATTTGCAAACTTCAGACGTGCCTGTACATGTGCCTTCTTGAGCAGGGGGACCTTGCGGGCACTGCAGGATTTTAATCCATCACGGCGTAATGTGTTACCAATGGTTTTCTTGGTGACTGTGGTCCCAGCTGCCTTGAGATCATTAACAAGTCCCCCCCCCCGTGTAGTTTTCGGTTGAGCTCTCACCTTCCTCAGGATCAAGGATGCCCCACAAGGTGAGATTTTGCATGGAGCGCCAGATCGATGTCGATTGACAGTCATTTTGTATGTCTTCCATTTTCTTACTATTGCACCAACAGTTGTCTCCTTCTCACCCAGCGTCTTTCTTATGGTTTTGTAGCCCATTCCAGCCTTGTGCAGGTCTATGATCTTGTCCCTGACATCCTTAGAAAGCTCTTTGGTCTTGCCCATGTTGTAGAGGTTAGAGTCAGACTGATTAATTGAGTCTGTGGACAGGAGTCTTTTATACAGGTGACCATGTAAGACAGCTGTCTTTAATGCAGGCACCAAGTTGATTTGGAGCGTGTAACTGGTCTGGAGGAGGCTGAACTCTTAATGCTTGGTAGGGGATCAAATACTTATTTCTCAGTGCATAATGCAAATAAATATATATAATTTTGACTATGTGATTTTCTTTTTTTTTTCTTTTTATATATAATCTATCTCTCACTGGTAAAATTAACCTAGCCTAAAAATTCTAGACTGTTCATGTCTTTGACAGTGGGCAAACTTACAAAATCAGCAAGGGATCAAATACTTATTTTCTTCACTGTATATGATGAATATTTGCTTGTATCGGCACAATTGTGTCAGATTACAACTTACAACTCCTAGGAGCAAAGATGACAATTGGTTGTGGAAGGAAGTCATCACAAACCATGTGGAATGCTAAGCCTCCATCTACAGCTTCTACAAACCAGCATGCCTTGTAAAATGGATCATCTTAATCCACCTGTTCCTTCCTCAACCAATTGTCATCTTTATTCCCAGGATTCGTGAGTTGTAATCTGGCACAAATGTGCCGATACAAGCAAATATTTATCACATGTATATATACCTTTATAGGTCTCCAATTACACACACACATTGTCTAATATTGTCCCCTGATGAACTAACTAAGTTAGGGAAACGCATTGAGACGGTTATGAAGTGTAAGTGTTGTGGACATTTTATGCAATATTTGGTGCTTAGAAATTACACTAATTGTGTGTGATATAAATTTTTGTATCCCTGGAGTTTGTCCATAGGTGGCGTATGGTACCACACCATCTAGATATCATTTTCTGGATACTCCAGGTGATTATTGTGGATTATGAATAGTGAATAAAGGTTTTGTTTTATAAGGAGTTTCCACTGTGATACTACATTTTTAACATTGACATGGACTTTGATCAAAAGTAAGGCCAAGGCATTGCCATGTTCTATCTGCTGTGGCCCCCCCCCCCAACAGAAAAGAGTTGAGAAGACTTAGGCCCCATGCACACGACTGTATTTTTTCCCTCCCGTAAATACGGGTCCTTTGTCACACGTTTTTAACCCGTATTTACGGACCCGTTTTCCCTGCTTCTCTTTATTCAAAAATTCAAATCAGGCTTAAGCCTGTACACAGGGGAATCCCCCGACGTCGCTTAGCAACGCTCCCGTAATTACGGGTGCACACACGTAGCCACCCGTAATTACGGGAGCCCCATAAACTTCTATGGGCCTGCCCGTGCCGTAATCTTGAAATAGGACATGTTCTATATTTTTCAACGGCCCTGGCGCCTTCCCGTAAGCAAACGGGAAGGTACCCGTGGCCAATAGAAGTCTAGGGGCCCGTAATTACGGTTGTTTTTACGGTTGTGTGCATGGGGCCTTAATGTACAACAAAGCACAGACAGTGCCAGGATAAGAGTTGAGCAAAGCACTGCTAGCTTGTATGGTGTCTCCAGATCCAGGCATCTAGTAATGCGTTGGGAATCAGGCTCTCCAGGTACGCCTACATTATGTCCCAGGTATTTCTCATGATGCAAAATTTTCCCACCATCACAAGAAGTACAGTATACAAATGTGAGGTATGGAGCTACTAGACTTTGCAAACTTCACTGTATGTAGGTATGTTGAATGTGTTTCGATTTATCTATCTACCTACCATACGAGTCTTCAACAATTCCAATTCTTTTTGTACGTTTTCCACATCCTTTTTTGTTTCTGTCTTCAAGTCCACCTGGCTCAGCTGCTGCGGCTTCCCCTAGATACAGACATCAGAGTAAGCGAGATGAACCATTTACCTATAGACCACTCAGAAATGTCATCATTGTGAAGTCCTACACACTTTATAAATCTTACGTATGGTAACTATCTTGTTTGTGAGCAGATGTTGGGTGTGGAACAAATCAGCAAATCGTTATGTTACCAGTTCACTGCACTATGACTGCTTCTCTGCTGCACTCCCTATCTTCCTCTACGTAAACGATAGGGATGGATTGTAGGGAGTATTGTAGTATTACATAGAGTTGTGCACAGATTTTACACATTAATCTTAGACTACAGGGTCATTTTAAGAAAAGTTGAATTTAGATATGTTGAATTATGTTATGGATCACACTATTACAGCGTTTCAGGCCATTGTGTATCTAGGGAGGGTTTATGTTTTTTCTCTTTAACATCAACTAATGTCTCCTCTGCTGTCGCAATTATTTTGTGCCACTTACCAGCCCTGCAGCCTCGGTCACTTTCTGTATCTGGTCCTGTACCTCATGCTGTGAATCTTTCAGGGTCTCAACCTCCAGCATGAGGTCCTGCAGCACGGTCATAGCCTAAAATTACAAGAGTGAACTTTAGGGTGAGGACAATATAAAGTCCTTTATATCATCTGGTTGGAAGTATTCATAATATCTGCACCTCGGATAGGATACAGTTTAGATGTACACAGTGCAGCAGATATAACTGTATCCAGAGGATTTTTACTTTTTATGTAAATGAAAAAATAAACTAACAGCCCGACCGCAAAATATGAGCTGAAATTTCTGGTACCATGCTGTATGGAAATGCTACAAACACATGTTCATAGTTGAGTCGATGAACATACGGCATACGTCAGGTATTTTGTACTGATTGTGATTCTTAGACAGGGGCGTATCTAGGTGAGAAGGGCTGGCAGGGAATGTGTCTGTGGTCCTGGGTATCAGAAGGGGCACCAACAAACCATTTTGCCTTGGCAAGGGTATTAAAATACAAGGCTTGGGCAGCAAACTGAATTTTTGCCCCTCGTAAAGGAAATCCTGGGTATGACTCTGGGCTCAGGTTTAGCCATTAGCACTGGTAACGGTTCTGTGGGTTTTAGATACAAGTACAAAGTTTGAGTTGAAGATGCAGGTAGGGTGGTCTGGAAAACTATACAGTATCTGTGCAGGTCTCTATCAGAGGTAAAGCTGCACTGTGATAACCCGTCTGCCAAGTGTTCAATTCACATTGCAATACACAAAGATTTTTCCCCTTCTGGTAACAATCCTACAATGATTCATTGTTTAATCAGTAAAGCAGTTGTTACCAACAAAGCAAAATTTCTGGCTTTTTCTTTTTTATTTCTCATGAAACATTTTTTTTTCTTGGTTTTTACAGTTTGTAGCATTTCCAGCAGTGCACAAGCAAATTTGTCTGTGCATGATAGTGAACTATGATCGTGATGGAGGGCACTGGTGGCTTCATGGATCTGGCATATACTGGCCTGTATTGCCACCTGTCACCTTCATACAGAAGCCCCAATACTTGATCAGTGAGGGGATGGTGACTGCTCATTACCTTACACACTCCTTCTTCATTCACCTCCAGTCTTCTCTTCAGCTGCATCATCTGCCACATGTCTTCCACATCCCTGCTGCCCCCCTGCTGTCCGGAGTGGCTCCTTTCAATAATATCTAATCCAGATGGAAAATTGTTTAGTGCCTCCAGTTGCTTCTCCATGTGCAAGATCCTGTGCTCCATCATGCCCTCCTGCCCCTTCTCTTCGCCCTTCACCAGCTTTCCTCCAGCTGGTGGGTACCGCCTGGTGCCTTCATCTGGGAGCTCTGCACTAACATCTTGGACGTGTAAGTGCTTGATAATGGCATGAAGTAGAGTGTGCAGAGCAGTGAAATTCACTGCCCCGACTTCTGGCGTCCCAATGGCCAAATTGGCCAAATCAAATAGACGGATTCCCTTCATGCTCCTCCCTCCATTTACCAATCCGTCGGAGCTCTGACTGGTCAGAACATCAGCCTATAATCAGAATACTGCAGCTATTTGTGATGTCACCCACAACTCACTTCACTACAGTGTATTGTTCCCTGACAACCAACTACAATCAGAACACCATGTCCACTAGTGACATTATAAACAGCTGACTCTGCCTCAACGCATTGCTACCTCACTCAGCCTCAACTGACCCTGCCTCAGCTACTACTACCACCATTATGCATAAATGCATTGTTACCTGGAGCAGATGAGGGGCACCTACAGAAACCTAGTGATAACATCAGTTTTGGCAGCTTATAACTGATCAACACAACCCTAAATAATTGTGTACACATAGAATATATACAGTACCGTGCAAAAGTGTTAGGCAATTGTGGAAAAATGCTGAAAAGTAAAAATGCATTCAAAAATAGAAGGGTAAGTTCAAACATAGCGGAACATCCGCAGCATACTACAGTAGCAGCAGAGTGGATGAGATTTGAACAAATCTCATCCACACGCTGCATAATGATAACCGGAAACAACGTTTAGAAATTGACCTGCCGTGTTGTATTTTAATCTGCAGCATGTCAATTTAATTTGCGTAATAGCTGCTTTTTTGTTGCGTGCGGGTTCTACCCATTGAATTCAACAAGTAGCAGGTATTTTTGACTTTTCTGTTTTCTGCAGCGACATTCTGGCCAAGAAACTGCACCACAATTTGGTGCATTTTTTTCGAACGGAACTTCCTGCGGCACCAGGGCGGATATGCTGTGTACCTTTAAGCAGTGTATTCGCCCCGTGTGTACTTACCCAAGGTGCTAATAGTTATTTTTCATCAAGTAACAATATGCAAAGTGAATGAACAGAATAGAAATCTAAATTAAATCAATATTTGGTGTGACCACCCTTTGCCTTCAAAACAGCATCAATTATTCTATGTACACTTAAACACAGTTTTTGAAGGAACTCAACAGGGAGTTTGTTCCAAACATCTTCTAAGGGGCCGTTTACATATATCCGTTGTCCCATTCAGTTTCCTTCCGGTGTGTTGCAGAAAAGCTGGAGGGAAACTGATGCTAGAACGGATCCCACAGTTTTCTAGGAGCCGGATCCAAAAGCGTTACCTGCAGCATTTTTGGTTCCGGATCCCGGGAAGGTTCGGTGCCTCAATTAACAGCACCCGGCAGGAAGGTGGATGTGAGCAGGAACGGAATTTAGAGACATCCCCCTGTAGATCAAGCCGCTGTAGCCGTGGCCGGTAATTCCCCTTCATATATGCACAGTGGCATCAGGGACTTTTCCTGGAGTGAATCCCCGGGCCACAGCATCGGAAATGCTGTGGCCAGGGATTCCGCTCAGGCAGTAACGCCTGACGTCAATGTCCATATATGCACGGTGGTGTCAGGGGCTCCTCCTGGACGGAATACCCAGCCACAGCGTCGGCAATTCTCTGGCCGGGGATTCCGCTGCTAGAGGGAGATTCAGTGGTGCTATATACAGTGGGGGTGGTGCTATCTACAGGGGGGCGCTGTGTGACAATCTACAGGGGGCACTGCGGTGCCATCTACAGGGGGTACTGTGGCATATGCAGGGGGTGTGGCACTATCTATAGAGGGCACTGCGGCATTATCTACAGAGGGGTGTGGGGCACTATATACAGAGGGCACTGTGACATAATATACAGGGGGTGGCACTATATACAGGGGGTGTGTGGCACTATCTAAAGAGAGACAACCTATGAAGCAAAAAGCACAGGGAACATAGCACCTAAAGAAATATATATAACTCCCAATTATTTTAAAAAATATAGAAATCTTTATTACATGATAAATATCAAAAATACATGGTATCAAGTATATAGAAAAACTGATAAAAGAAGACATATACGGAGAAAATATCAGTAAGGTAAGAAGTTTAAATACGTAAAGGTTAACAGAACAACCTATCTCAAAATAACATAACCACCTCATACAAGGCCCCACTACTAATGCATCCAAAGAGCCAAAATGGTTCAATGTAAAGTGCACAGTTCACAAGTAATATAGATGCATGGATACAGGTACATATAAATGAATACCAACTAGTAGAACATATTCACCATCATGTATGTTCACATGGCATATGTTTGAGGCAAAAACATACAAAGCGGATTTAAAGAAAAAACAGCCTCTGAAACACGGCATATTTGAAGATGATTTTCAAAGCATTTTTGATATTTGTAAGCGTTTTTAAAGTGTATTTTGAAGCATTTTTTAAGCGTATTTTGAAGTGGTTTTTGAGGCATATTTTCTAAGCGTTTTTTGCAGTGCCAATGGAAAACCAGCTTGTGAAACGTTTCAAGAAGTGACATGTCACTTCATTTTAACGAGGCGTATTTTTAGGAGGTGTGTTTTGAATTCAACGGCGTAAAAATACGCCTTACATGAACTGCACAATTGAAATCAATGGGAAACTGTTTGCAAGTGTATTTTGGAGTGTAAAACGAGCGTTCTATTCTCCGAAATACGCCTAAAAATAAGCTGTGGTTACATACCCTTAAAGCTGCAGAAAGATGGGTTGTACATATTTCCTTTTGGAGAATTTCATCTTTGGTTAACCAATCGGGGTTGTCTTAGTTACATGCAACCCTTGCCTTCACCATATATATCACTGCTTATCCCCTCTTTGTGTGAACATGTTATCCATCTATCGTGTTGTTGATGTACATAATACCTACAAAGGTACAGTGTATCTTCATTGTCATTACTATGCATTTTATTTATCTTTAAGCAGAGTATTCTCCAGAAAGGTGCATTGCACCATTACATCATAATTTTTGGACTATACCTTTTGTATGCACCAGTCCTATAATAACTTGTAAATCACACTGGTCTTTAGTGGCTCTTATACAGTCTAATGTCATGTTGGATCCTCTACAATTTTTTATTGTGTAATTTTGCATTGTGTATTTTTGTGTATCAATACAAATCGAGAATTTATATTTTCATATTACTGATAGTCTATGACTCCTTGTGTTCTCTTGTTTTGTCTATGATATTTTGGAGTTTCTATCTTTTTGACACTTTGGAGGTGGTATGCTGTACACAGGAACCACCTAGCCTTTGACCCACTGTCCTTTGAGACTAATGTTTACCAGTGGTGGATGATCGCAGAATCCTTTCCATGGTGAAGAAAAACCCCTTCACAACATCTACCCAAGTGAAGAACACTCTCCTGGAAATAGGTGTATCAGTATCTAAGTCTAAAGAGAAGACTTCATGAGAGCAAATACAGAGGGTTCCACACAAAGTGCAAACCATTAATCAGCCCCAAAAATAGAAAGGCCAGATTAGACTTTGCCAAACAACATGTAAAGAAGCCAGCCCAGTTCTGGAACAGCATGAAACGGCTCATGATCCAAAACACACCACATCCCCTGTAATACATGGTGGAGGCGGTGTGATGGCATGGGCATGCATGGCTGCCAAAGGCACTGGGTTACTAGTGTTTATTGATGATGTGACTGAAGACAGAAGCAGCCGGATGAATTCTGAAGTGTTCAGGGATTTACTTTCTGCTCAGATTCAACCAAACGCAGTAAGGTTGATTGGACATTGATTTGACTTCCCAGTACAGATGTACAATGACCCAAAATGTACTGCGAATGCAACCCAAGAGTTTTTTAAGGCAAAGAAGTGGAATATTCTGAAATGGCCAAGTCAATCACCAGATCTCAACCTGATCGAGCTGCATTTCACTTGCTTAAGACAAAACTTAAGGCAGAAAGACCCACAAACAAGCAACAACTGAAGACAGCTGCAGTAAAGGCCTGGCAAAGCATCACAAAGGAGGAAACCCGGCGTTTGGTGATGTCCATGGGTTCCAGACTTCAGGCAGTCATTGCCTGCAAAGTTTTCGCTACAAAGTATTTAAAACAAAAAAAACATTTTATTTATGGTAATGTTCATTTTTCCAATTACTTTTGAGCCCCTGAAATGAGGAGGCGGTATAGAAAAATGGTTGCAATTCCTAAACGTTTCACAGGATATTTTTGTTCAACCCCTTTAATTAAACCTGAAAGTCTACACTTCAATTGCATCTCAGTTGTTTCATTTCAAATCCAACGTGGTGGCATGCAGAGCCCAAATCATGAAGATTGTGTCACTGTCCAAATAATTCTGGACCTAACTGTATATATATATTTTTTTTATTATATATATTTATATAGTTTAACTTTGCAAATATGTTTTTCCATTATGGTTATTAATGTAGGTTTTACTTGTGTGCGTATTTTTATTTATTCTAGTGTGGGTGCGTTTTCATTTCCCACTTTCTACCTAAGGTGAAACTGTATAAAACCTAAAATATATTACCTGTATCTAATCACTCCTAGTGCCATTTGTAAATCCTGTGCCCAGCTTCGCCTCCTCCATATGCGTGTCTTTGGTAATGTGCAATATGCATTCCACAATCCTTTTTGATCTACCATGCATACTTAACTATAAACCCATACTCATTTATTGTAATGTCCGTTGCTGCAGGCCGTTAGCTCCAATCTC
The DNA here is from genome assembly GCF_050947455.1 of Rhinoderma darwinii. Lineage (NCBI taxonomy): Eukaryota > Metazoa > Chordata > Amphibia > Anura > Rhinodermatidae > Rhinoderma > Rhinoderma darwinii. The sequence continues at coordinate 45,589,867 of NC_134699.1, read as the reverse complement.
CTTCTGACAGCCGCAGCCACGAGTCGGCGAGCGCTGGCCCCAACCTCATCCTCAGGAGATGCCAGCGCTCGCGTCCACTCACCTCAGCCAGATGGACTTCTGATGAACTTTAATCCGTGAGTACCCTGGACTATAAGGGTATGTGCACACGATAGCAGGCTTTTACGTCTGAAGAGACAGACTGTTTTCAGGAGAAAACAGCTGCCTCGTTTCAGACGTAAATGCTCCTCCTCGCATTTTGCGAGGCTTCTCTGACAGCCGTAAATTTTGAGCTATGCTTCATTGAGTTCAATGAAGAACGGCTCAAATTACGTCTGAAAGAAGTGTCCTGCACTTCTTTTGCCGAGGCTGTATTTTTACGCGTCGTCGTTTGACAGCTGTCAAACGACGACGCGTAAATGACAGGTTGCCTGCACAGTACGTTGGCAAACCCATTCAAATGAATGGGCAGATGTTTGCCGATGTATTGTAGCCTTATTTTCAGACGTAAAACGAGGCATAATATGCCTCGTTTACGTTTGAAAATAGGTCGTGTGAACCCAGCCTAAGAGGGATCCAGTTCCATATTTCTATGCCTGAGCGTTGTTGATGTTTCCTAGTTTGTCTATGTGATGGCCTCCTAGTGTTTTCCTGTTCCTGTTCCCTGCATTCCATACTATCCTGGTCTAGTACTGTGCTGTGCCAAAGTCGTGTAGTGCTGTATTCCACGTCTGAACTGCTTCATCTTGTCTGACGTCTACCTGCTGCCTAGTCCCAGCCGAGCTTGCCCTGCTGCTGTCCGAGCTGCCACAGGTACCTATATGAACTATAGACATTGAACTGCACCCTGTTGGCCAGCTGCCTTACCACCAAGGCTGATGGCCCAGTGGGTCCACAGACCCTTTGTAACAGTACGCTCAGGCCATGGACCCCGCTGGTCGATTCAAGACTATGACGACATCTCAAGAATTGCGGGAGGATATGCTAGACCTCCGGTCTCGACAGGACCAACTCCTCCAGGCGTTGAACATTCTTGCACGTCAGCAGGAGGCACAAGCTGCCGTTCCTCCTACTACACCTCCTGGCAGAGTTGACCTGCGTGTTTCTTTGCCACTTCCTGACCGCTATGATGGAGAAGCAAGTACCTGTCGTGGATTTCTGAATCAGTGCCATATCCACTTCAGCCTGTATAATAGGACATTTTCGTCTGATGGCGCAAGGGTCGCTTTCGTCATCTCTCTCCTCACTGGCAAGGCTCTTGCATGGACTAACCCTATCTGGGAGAGACAGGGACCAGAGACCCGTAACTTCCAAGACTTCCTCCGGAATTTTCGTATGGTGTTTGAGGAGCCTGGTTGGGTCTCATCTGCAGCGGCTTCTTTGATTAACCTACGCCAAGGAGACACCTCCGTGAGTGAGTACGCCATCCACTTCCTCATCCTGGCGGGAGAGCTGTTATGGAACAATGAGGCCCTGGTGGCTGCATTCTGGCATGGACTGGCTCCTAAAATTAAGGACTTGCTGCTCGGGATCTGCCGTCTGCCCTGGATGACCTCAAAGATTCGAAAGCCTAGGGTTGCTAGGAGTGACAACCTTGTGTAAGAATGGACTTCCGTCTAAATTGTCCATACCTGTGACCATAGTGTCTGGTGAGAGAACGCATCAGGTCTCTGCGTATCTAGACTCTGGATCCGCTGCTAATTTCATCCGTAGAGATCTGATGGACCTTCTGCAATTACCCACCACCCCACTGGAGAGCCAGTTGACTGTTGCTTCAGTAAATGGACTACCTCTGCCAGACCCAGTTATAGCGGTGACCAAGCCCCTGAGGCTCCAAGTAGGGGCTCTTCACTCCGAACTTCTGTTGTTAAATGTCCTATCCAAAGCTGTTAACCCTTGTTGCTGGGCCTGCCTTGGCTCCGACTGCATGCTCCAGTCCTGGACTGGAATTCTGGAGAGGTTCTCCAGTGGGGCCCTGAGTGTCAAAGCCGTTGCCTGGTGCAGATTTGTTCAGTTCAGCCTTCTCTGCCTCGGTCATTGGCAGGATTGCCGAGTCATTATGCTGCATTTTCGGACGTCTTCAGCAAGAGGGAGGCGGAGACATTGCCTCCACATCGGGCATATGACTGCCCTATTGAACTGATTCATGGTGCATCCCTTCCCCGTGGTAGGGTATATCCTCTCTCCTTGCCAGAGACTCTGTCCATGTCCGCCTATGTGAAAGAGAATTTGGAGAGGGGCTTCATACGAAAGATTTCCTCCCCGGCAGGAGCCGGGTTCTTCTTTGTCAAAAAGAAAGATGGCTCTCTTCGTCCTTGTATCGACTACCGAGGTCTCAAACAGATCACGGTGAAGAATAAATATCCGTTTCCACTGATCTCTAAACTGATCGTATACGTGGTGCCAAGATTTTTTCTAAACTAGACCTGCGTGGGGCTTACAACCTAGTCCGGATTCACCAGGGTGATGAATGGAAGACTGCATTTAACACCCGTGATGGACACTATGAGTATCTAGTAATGCCCTTCGGCCTGTGTAATGCTCCCGCGGTCTTCCAGGAGTTTGTTAATGACATTTTCCGTGACCTCCTCTATGTTTGTGTAGTAGTCTACCTTGATAACATCTTGATTTTTTTCTCCAGATCCTATGACACATCAGAGACATGTCCGTCAAGTTCTGCTACGGTTAAGGGAAAATAGTCTGTACGCCAAGTTGGAGAAGTGCGTGTTTGACAGAGATGCTCTACCCTTCCTGGGCTACATCGTCTCGAATCGAGGTCTCGAGATGGATCCTGAGAAGGTAAAGTCTGTCCTGAAATGGCCACGCCCTCAAGGCTTGAGGGCCATACAGCGCTTTATGGGATTCGCCAATTTTTACAGGCAATTTATTTCAAACTTCTCACTGACTTCTCCCATCTCTAACCTCACTAAGAAGGGTATGAACGCCAAGGTGTGGACTCCCGAGGCAGAGTCCGCATTCAATAGCCTGAAGAGTGCCTTCACGTCAGCCTCTTTCCTCCATCATCTGAATGCCTCTCTGCAGATCTCGTTGGAGGTGGACGCATCCTCTGTCGGTGCTGGTGCACTCCTGTTCCAGAGAGGTCCCAAGAGCAAGTCAAAGGTATGTGGATATTTCTCTAAGCTCTTCTCTACCGCAGAACACAACTACTCGATTGGGGATCGGGAGTTACTGGCCATCAAATTGACTCTGGAAAAGTGGAGACATCTACTAGAGGGCGCAGCTCATCCCATCCTGATTTTTACGGACCATAAGAACCTTACCTATCTTCAGACGGCCCAACGGCTGAACCCTTGCCAGACCAGGTGGTCAGTGTTCTTCGCTCGGTTCCAGTTTGAGCTCCACTACCGACCTGCCGACAAGAATGTGAGGGCCGATGCCTTGTCTAGGTCGTTTGAGACAGAGGACACTGTGGAGTTACCACAGAATATCATTGACCCTTCCTGCATCATCCCTGTCAACCCTCTGCAAGTTAAGAGATATTCCTCCGGGAGGGACCTTTGTACGTCTGGATGACAGAGGAAGAATCCTTCGCTGGTGACACAGTGCCAAGCTGGCAGGTCACCCGGGTGCTCGTAAGACCCGAGACCTAACTGCCGTCAGTTCTGGTGGCCCACGCTGCCCAAAGATGTCACGGACTTTGTCTCCTGTATGGTGTGCGCAGAAAATAAAGTTTCCCGCTCCAGACCAGCTGGTCTGCTCCAACCACTGCCTGTGCCTGATGCCCCCTGGCGACATATTGCAATGGACTTTGTCACAGATCTGCCTCTCTTTGCTGGATGCAGTGTGGTCTGGGTGGTGGTGGATCGCTTTTCCAAGATGGCTAATTTTGTTCCACTGACTGGTTATCCTTCTGCTTCCCGACTGGCCGATCTCTTCGTCCAACACATTGTCCGTCTGCACGGCTTGCCTCTGCATATTGTCTCGGATCGAGGGGTCCAGTTCACCTCAAAGTTCTGGAGAGCACTCTGTGGTCTCTTCGGTGTAAAGTTGGACTTCTCCTCGGCCTATCAACCCCAGCCCAATGGTCAAGTCGAGAGGGTTAATCAGATTATGGAGAACTATCTGCGGCACTTTATCTCCAGGCAGCATGATGACTGGGTGCAGCTGCTTCCTTGGGCTGAGTTCTCTTATAACAACCATACTAGTGAGTCCACCACCTCCAATCCGTTCTTTATGGTCTATGGCCAACATCCACGAATACCTCTTCCGATCTGCACTATGTCCCAGGTGCCTGCAGTTGACTCTACCTTCAGGAACTTTCTGCAGATATGGCAGCAGACCCGATCTTCTATTCTGCTGGCGGTTGACCGCATGAAGAAAAAGGCAGACACTAGAAGACGAGAAAGTCCCCAGTTTCTTCCAGGTATCAAGGTCTGGCTGGAATATCTGGCTGAGGGTGCCATCTTGCAAGTTTGCCCCCAGGTTCCTCGGACCCTTCGAGATTCTGCTGCAAATAAATCCTGTCTCTTACAAGCTTCGGCTGCCTCCTACCCTCAAGATCCCAAACTCCTTCCATGTCTCCCTGCTGAAGCCTGTGGTCCCGAACCGCTACTCCAGGACTCCTAGTTCCGCAGTGGCTCTTCTCGGATCGCCAGGAACTTTCGAGGTGAGGGAGATCCTGGTCACCAAGAAAGTAGGAGGAAGGACGTTTTATTTGGTGGATTGGAGGGGATTTTGTCCAGAGGAGAGGTCTTGGAAGCCAGAGGAGAACATCGATGCTCCTGCCCTCGTGATTAAGTTTCTCTCCCGCTCTGGTCACAAGAAGAGGGGGCGTAAGAGGAGGGATACTGTAACGTCTATGGCCGCGGACCGTCGTCCTAACTTACCCTCTGACGGCCACGGCCATGGACGAGTGAGTTCCTGGCGGCATCTCCCTCCTGAGAGACGCCGGCACTCATTTCCTGTCCGGACACTGTCTCCCGCAGGGCGTGCGCGTGCACGGCCTTAAAGGGTCAGTGCGTACACAGTTTCAGAATATCTGCAATTAGCCCAGAATGCTGCTGGACTATAAAAGGGGCTCTGCCTTCTTGATCCTTGCCTGAGCGTTGTTGTTTTTACCTAAGTTTGTCATTGCAAATGGTCTCCTAGTGTTTTCCAGTTCCCAGTGTTACCCGTTCCTGCTGCCTGTAACCTGTGCTACCGTGGCCCTGTGCCGTCAAGAGTTGGGGTCGTGTTGTGTCCTCCGCTGCATCTATTGAGTTGCTCCCCGCCGGGTGTCTGCCTACTGTCGGAGCCTCATCTTAGCCTGAATCCACCGCTACTGTCTACATTGCCTCAGGTACCCTTTCTGGACTATAGACATTGCATTTGTATCTGCTTGGCCAGCTGCTATCAAAGTTACGCGGTACGGCCCAGTGGGTCCACACCCCGCGTCGGGACAATCTCCTGCGGTCCGCGCCCCGATTGCGGCCTCTTGATCTGGGTTTAGTAGGGTCACTTGTCGGTTCGCAGGGACTTCTGGATCCCATGCCAGAGGCTGTTGCGCAGGCAGGGAGGGAGGGTCTGGCAACTGGAGACTCTATCTGGGTCTAATCCTAAAGACTATCTCTAGTTCTATGATTGAATACAGAGAAAATATGTTAGCACTATGCCAATAAAAATTTAACTAGCCCTAGTGACACATTTAGCTACGCATAGGTATCTGTGCGACATAGCATAGCCCTATGTGTCCACATGAGCCCTAGCTACGCAACGATCAACATCAAATTATGTGACAGATGGGAGAATGCTATGTCAAACAAGTATCTGCGTGACATAGCAAATGCCCCTGCTTCAAAAATAAAAATAAATAATGATTATATACTTATGACCAAATGCCATGACATCACTGAGGAACCTCTGATACTCCGTGCATAAATAAAAAAAAAATGTAAGATGTCCATCACCGCTTTTCCCCTTTGAAATTAGCACTCTCCTATATTGGTCGCGGCAAGTATTCCACTGTGATTTTGCCTCACTGCCTGTTTAAAAAAAACAAGACAAAAAAACAAAGTAATAGGCCTAAACAACCTGGGAAATCCCCTGCCGTCGCATATCAACACTTCCGCAATTACGGACGGCTACGGATGCACCTCCGTAGCAATTCCCAATTTTGACTCCCTCATATACTTCTATGGGGAGTCCGTGCCACAATTGCGGACAAAAATAGGACATGTTCTATATTTTGCGGATCATTTCTACGGCATGGAAACACATCCGTAAATATACGGAAAGTTGTCCGTGGCCCATAGAAATTAATGGGTCCGCAATTTCATCCGTAACTACAGATGAAAAGTACGGTCGTGTCCATGAGGCCTACAGGAGGGACATCTAAGAATAAAAGAGGGACAAAGGTTTTTGGGTGAAAGTTAGGGACATGAGCAGACAGATGTTAGGCTTCGTTCACATCTGCGTCAGGGCTCCATTCATGGGTTCTTTCGGATCTTCCTGTCAGGGAAACTCATGAACCGTAGTAGACGTTTCCTATTGTTTCAGTTTGGGTTCTGTTCATGGGTTCCCTGACGGAAAGCTCAGACGGAACCCATGAACAGAGCCCTGACGCAGATGTGAACAATGCCTACTGTGTGATCTCAGGTGTGACATTTTACTCATACTTAGGGCGGATTCACACGAACATGCAGCCCGCATGGTTTTCACGCGGGTCGCACGGACCTATGCAAGTCTATGGGGCAGTGCAGACTGTCCGTGAGTTTTGCGCAGCGTGAGTCCGCTGCGTAAAACTCGCGACATGTTCTATATTTCGGCGTTTTTCGCGCATCACGCACCCATTGAAGTAAATGGGTGCGTGAAAATCACGCATGCCCCATGGAAGCACTTCCGTGTGACGAGCGTTATTCGTGCAACAGCAGTAAAAGAATGAATGTAAACAGAAAAGCACCACGTGCTTTTCTGTTTACAAACATCCAAACGGAGTGTCATAATGATGGCGGCTGGGCGAAAAGCACGCAGCCGCGCATCCATATGAACAGGGCACACGGAGCTTTCAAGTGCCATTTGCGCGCGCAAAACGCCACGTATTTTGCACGCGCCAAACGCACACGTTCGTCTGAATCTGGCCTTAGTGAAGTTGTAACGTCTACCCCTATATTTATGCCTACAGTGTACGGTTAGTGCGCCTTTAAGAGCAATGTTTTTCTCTGTCCTCCTCCAGAGCGTTCGTGTTCGTTCCTGTCAGGAGAGAGAAGTTTCAGTTTCTATTTCGGGTGCTGGGCCCAGTTCCTGTAACTCTGCAGCACTTGTGCTCCCTACGGCCATTTCTTCTTCTTCTCCGGTATCTGGAGGCAGAACCATGGAAGCAGAAGACCGTGTCTCCCACCTGCGAAACGACCTGAACTGCAGCATCTGCCTGGATGTGTTTGCCAACCCGTTGACCCTTCCGTGCGGGCACAGCTTCTGTCAGAAGTGCATTCATGAGCACTGGGACCGAGAGGAAACCATGTCATGCTTCACCTGCCCCGAGTGCCGATTCCCGTTCAGCCAACGCCCTGAGCCCCAGAAGAACGTCAGCCTCAGTAAAGTGGTGGAGTGCGTGACGGCGCTGGATAGGAGCAGAGCCCTGGTGCCCATTGTGCAGTCAGACACCAGTGCCCACAATTCTGCGCCCACTCTATGCCAGCGTCACCACCAGGACCTCATTTTGTACTGCTCCTCCGACAATCGCTGCATCTGCTGTAAGTGTCTGCTGACAAGCTGCCGCCAACATGAAGTGCAGGACATACAGGAGCTGAGTCATGAGGAGAAGGTGAGAGCAGCTGGGGCAGTAGAGGTGCCATTGTTTACCTGTATACTAGTATAGACTACTGATCATTATACTGGAAGGGTATGTTCACACGCAGTGTTTTCAAGCGTAATTCGGGCGTTTTACGCCTACAAACATCTGTCCATTGCCTGCAATGGATTTTACGATGTTCTGTTCCCACGATGTGTAATTTTACGCGTCGCTGTCAAAATACGGCGTGTAAAAAGACGCCCGCAAAAAGAAGTGCATGTCACTTCTTGGGACGTTTTTGGAGGCGTTTTTCATTGACTTAATTAAAAAACAGCTCCAAAAACGGCCGTAAAATACGCCACGAAAAAAGCGAGTTGCTACAAAAACATCTGAAAATCAGGAGCTGTTATCGCCTGAAAACAGCTCCGTATTTTCAGACGTTTTTGGTCACTACGTGTGAACATACCCTTATGACACTTCTGGCGACACAAGCGACAACGTTTTGACCAATAGTTATGAGTATAGGCCTGAAACACTCTGATATACATGAATGTCCAGAATACATATTGTTGCTGATGAAGAATCTTTCCCTAAGGACTGTTCTCTCCTGCGGTCAGTTGCCTGGAGCAGTCAGATGCCAGTATAGCCTGTTTATATGTCTGTCTATCTAATAATTATATAGCGCCAACATATTCTGCAGTGCTTTACGATCTGGAATATACATATGCATCTCCCACATGAAGGGTGAATGTAAGGGCTATCTGAGCACTTATTATGACCTTATATACAGTAAGGGTATGTGCATACGTAGTGACCAAAAACGTCTGAAAATCCAGAGCTGTTTTCAAGGGAAAACAGACCCTGCTTTTCAGACGTTTTTTGACCAACTCGCATTTTTCGCTGCGTTTTTCGCGGCGTTTTTTACGTCCGTTTTTGGAGCTGTTTTCATTGGAGTCTATGAGAAAACAGCTCCAAAAACGTCCAAAGAAGTGTCCTGCACCTCTTGACGAGGCTGTATTTTTACGCGTCGTCGTTTGACAGCTGTCAAACGACGACGCGTAAATAACAGGTCGTCTGCACAGTACGTCGGCAAACCCATTCAAATGAATGGGCAGATGTTTGCCGACGTATTGTAGCCCTATTTTCAGACGTAAAACGAGGCATAATACGCCTCGTTTACGTCTGAAAATAGGTCGTGTGAACCCAGCCTAAGTAGTACAGACATGGTGTGTACATTGAGTTCTATTTACACTCCATAAACACTGCCGTACTAATACTTGTCCCTGCTGCTTCCTACCATCATAATTTATGCTTAGGCTGGGTTCACACGACCATGTTACGTCCGTAATGGACGGAACGTATTTCGGCCGGAAGTCCCGGACCGAACGCACTGCAGGGAGCCGGGCTCCTAGCATCATAGTTATGTACGATGCTAGGAGTCCCTGCCTCGCTGCCGGACAACTGTCCCGTACTGAAAACATGATTACAGTACGGGACAGTTGTCCGGCAGCGAGGCAGGGACTCCAAGCGTCGTACATAACTATGATGCTAGGAGCCCGGCTCCCTGCAGTGTGTTCGGTCCGGGACTTCCGGCCGAAATACGTTCCGTCCATTACGGACTTAACATGCTCGTGTGAACCCAGCCTTAGAGTCATAACGCTAAGCTTTGGGCCCATATGCTAAATTTTTATGGCGTCAAAGAAATGACGTACTGGTGTCCTCTTATTTGGAAGTGGCCATTGCGTCTTCATCGCAGTAGGGCTCGGGTGCGACTGCTATCACTACATCCCCTATACCTGCATACTTATGTATGTTATGAACTTATAACACAATAAGTGCTCAGAGGGTAAAAATATATGTAAAGTGCACATTTACCTAGAAATTTTCCTTTACTAAGTGCACCCAGTCTACAGATTCCTGGGCAGGAGTATGGTGGGTAGCACACTACTTCCGCATCGTGGTGTCCGTCGTTTCGACAGGAATAGTATAGCACTACATGTAGCACTATTCTTCCCATCAAATAAGAGAGAACAGCAGACAGAGGCTCAGTTAAACTAAGACAACATCTTTGTTGAGTTTGTATGTTCTTCCCGTGTTTGCATGGGTTTCCTTTCACTCTCCAAAAAATATAGGTAGCAAATTTAGACTGTGAGCCCCATTGGGGACAGCAAGTAATGACAACTTCTGTACAGCGCTGTGGAATATATTTGCGCTACATAAGTAACAGAATAACTAAATGTCTGCAGTGTCATTTTACCAGCAGCAGGGCTGCACACTATGAAAGAGATCTCTGGAGCTCCCTCTAGTGGCAATGAGCTTGTCTTTAGGGAATGTCTAATCTAGAAAGGGATTGTGCAAGCTAGACTACATATTTAAGTCAATCCTAGTACTAGATGTGTCACATGTAATTAATTCTCCCGATCTTTCATTGTTATACCCATACTCCTGTGTGACATTTTCCCTTTATGAAGCTTGTTTTCCAGCATGTCAGTAAAAACTTTCTTTCCACTGTATAACGTTCATTCATTACCTCATACTCTTTCCATACAATAGAAGAAACTCTCAAATGACTTGCTAGCCAGTGACCATCAACAAAAACACATGGAAGAGGACATCGAAAAATGGAAGTGTAAAATGAAAGACATTAAGGTATTGTATGCATGAGGTTACATTTTTGTGGCACGTGATCACAAGTGCTCTGTTGGAGATTTTGTGGCACGTGATCACAAGTTCTCTGTTGGAGATTTTCTGGCACGTGATCACAGTGCCTTTGTTTTGGGAATCAGTGGGAGGTTTCAAGCTTAAAAACAATGTTATCGTCTATATTTATCAGAAGACATTTGTTTATAGGGGTTGTCTGTTGTAGACTACCTATTTAGACAATGGATTTAATAAAGGGGAGTACTTTGTTTGAGACCCCACCTTTTAACCAGAGCAGGGAGGACCCAATTAGGCCGATTAATTGATGTTATTGGGAGCTGTGTAATGCCTTTTTTCCCCAGAGGAAATAAGAACAACCCCTTTCCCCACTAATTACAGCTGATTGAGGGGCTCATGACCCCACATGATCAGCTTATTGTTCGGGACAAGATATGTGTTTCTTGGAGATATGTCTCTGTGAGTGGAGTATTTAAAATCTGTGGGGCACATTTATCAAACTAAATGTTCCAGATAAGTAGTATAATGTGTTCGGAAAATCTTTATTCCGCAATTCAGAAACAAACAAACCAGGCAGAGAATACAAGTGTTTCCTATTGGTCCCCTCCATTATCGGCTAAGGTACAGTACTTAAAGGGGTTATCCGGGGACCAAAAATGACATTGCAATAATATATTTATGTGAAAAGAAGAAACGTACTAATATACTTTAATTAAAAATTCTGTACTAAATCGTGCAGTTCAAACCTCGTGAATTGTTCCCGGAAGTCCTGTAGCTTTTCTAATATTGATGACGCGCCGACACGACCCCACGTGACTGAGGGCTTGCTTCTTGTGCTGTTTGTGTCGGCGTGTTATCAAGAAAATGACAGCAAGGGGCTGTCACATTGCCTATAGCTGGAGTCCCTGAGCAGAGCATCAGCTAGCGCTTTGCTCGGGACTCCAGCACTGCTCCCGACGTCCATATTTGGTCAGTGAATTCTGGGGTTTCCTATCGCTGGAGTTCCCGAGTAGAGCATCAGCTGATGCTCTGCCTGGGGACTCTAGCACTTCTGCCAACGTCACTGTCCATATATGGACAGTGACGTAGGCAGCAGTACTGGAGTCCCCGAGCAGATCATCCGCTGATAGCATCTGCCTTACTAAAGCCGTAACTTTTTTATTTTTCTTATGACATAGCCGCATGTGGACTTTTTTTTTTTTGCGGGACGAGTTGCGGTTTTTAATGGCACCATATAATTTACCATATAATGTACTGGGAAACTGAAAAAAAAACATTCTTTGTGGGGTGATATGGGCATAAAACAGCGATCCTGCCATCAGTTTTTGAGTTTCCTTTTTTTAAGTTTTTTTTTTTTTTTTTACCTCTTTTACAATGAAAAAACTATTTGTTAAAAATAAATACGTTTTGTGTCACCATATTCTGAGAGCCATACGTTTTGTATATATTCTTAGATTGAGCGGTATGAGGGCTTGTTTTTTGTGGGGCGAGCCATAGTTTTATTGGTACTATTTTGGGGTACATGCGAATTCATCACTTTTATTTTAATTTTAAAAAGTACCAAAAAACAGCAATTCTGGCTTTTAATTATTTATTTTTTTACAGCGTTCACCGTGTGGGTTAAATTACGTTACATTGCAATCGTTCTGGCATTTACGGATGCGGCGATACCAGCCATGTTCGTGGTTTTTTTGGGGGGGTTTACCATTGCTTTAGGAAAAAATGGCAAAAGGTTTTTTTTTTTTTAACTTTTAATATTTATTTTGTACATTAAAAAAACGTGAACAGTTTTTTAGGTATTTTTTTTATTAGTCAAACAGCGAATGTTGGATCACTGGCGCAATATACTGCAATACTAATGCAGTATATTGTGATTTTTACAGCCTCATCATAAGCCACCTCATTAGACAAAGGCAGGGCTTAATAGGAGCTGAAAGATAGCAGACCTGGGGACTTTCATTAGGCCCGCAGGCTGCCATGACAACCATCAACACCCCGCTATTTCATTGCAGGGAGGGCATGCACCCCCTCTTCCTTACGGCTTATATGCCTTGGTCACTATTGACCATGGCATCTAAGTGGTTAAACGGGCCAAATCAAATTGATCTTTGATTTCGCCCGCAGCAGTCATGTATGGAGCACGCTCAGCCTGTTACCCGCTCCGTACTTCCCTTTGGCGGCTGTCACGTACCTGTACTGTACCTTAACTATAGTCCTACAGAAATGCTAGCCCAGTAATGTCTAAATACTTTCTTACAAGACTTTCCTTTCCATTGACTTTCTCTCTAGGACTTTCATGAAATGATGGTGTCTGGAATATTGGCTAAATTCGATCAGGTGCATAAGGCATTGGATGAAAGTCAAGTCCTTGTTATAGAGTCCGTGAACTGCGCAAAGAATGCGGCAGCGACACAAGCGTCCGAGCATATTCTTCTTCTACAGAGACATCTGGAGGATCTAAAGAAATATGAGATAGAGGCAAAAGTGATGCTAGGAAATGACGATGTTGCATTTCTTGAGGTAAAGTTATTTGCTGAGCCCAAGGGTCTTGACATGCTCTGGTAATGTGGTAACTTAGGTTTTGTTTTACACGCATTTATTTATAGTAACTTTTTATTAACGCACTTTGATATCAGCACCATAAACTCATAGACTATATTTTCAAAAGTATGTGAACACCTGACCATCACACCTACTGTATATGAGCTTGTTGGACATCTGTTTCCAAAACCATGGGTGTTAATAATGAGTTGGGACCGCTTTTGTGCCTGTCACATCCTCCACTCGATATGCCAATACCAAATATCCTAGGGGACAATAATCAATGATATCCACCCAATATTACCTACCTTACACAAGAGGAAGTACAGCCGCATCTGACCAAATTATATTTTGACAAAATACAGATGTAGCCGTCGTTATCTTGACTTATAACGCATTAAATACACAGTGGCAAGGTCCTTTACCTTGACCTTTTCAATACCTTTTGTTGTGTGATATCACGTTGCAGCAAGTTATCAGAGTCAAGATGAAGATGGCTACATCCGTACCATATACAGGAGAATTATATGCTTATTTAAGATTTAACTTGTATTAGTAATGGAATATTGTTACATCAACTTAATTACAATAGTTACATTTGTGTCAAAGTAAGTCCCTATACATCTCTGGTCACTAATAGCAAACTCTAGTCAATTAGGACCAGGATCTTTTTGTTTTCGAGGAGTCGGCTTGAGTAACTTTGAATGCATAAATTAGGCTTAGTTGCCTATTTAGACCTACTTAAAGCATTATAGCAGTTGCCCATAACAATAGGGTGCCAAGTGCCCTGAGAAGAGCAACTTTAACCCCTTAACGACCGCCAAAACGCCTTTTCACGGCGGCCGTTAAGGGTACTTATCCAGAGTGCCGCCTTTTCACGGCGCTGTGACATAAGCTAGGCACGGGTGTCTTGTGCCGGCTGAAGCGGGTGTCGGGCGGTCTAAAGACAGCATCGATCTCACCCGTTTAACCCCTTAGATGCGGCGCTCAATACTGAGCACCGCATCCAAGTGGTTTTGGAGGGTGGGTGCTCCCTCTTTCACCCCATCGGCACCCTGCAATTGCAATCGCAGGGTGCCGATGGCTTCTATGGCAGCCGGGGGACAAACAAAGGCAATAATACACTGAAATACAGAAGTATTGCAGTGTATTATAAGAGCGATCACAAGATCGCATAGTGAAGTCCCCTAGTGGGACTAAAAATAAAAAGTTCTATAAAGTTAATAATAAATAAATAAAAATTCCAAATAAAAAAAAATGAAAAACCCACTTTTTCCCTAATAAAATACTTTAATATGAAAAAAGGAAACAAAAGTTAAAACATTACACATATTTGGTATCGCCGCATCTGTGACAACCCCACCTATAAAGCTATTATGTTATTTAATCCACACGGTGAACGCCGTAAAAAATAAATAAATGCCAGAATTGCTGTTTTCTGTTCAACCTGCCTTAAAAATAAATGTGATTAAAAAGTCGCATGTACTCAAAAAGCGTACCAATAAAAACTAGAAGTCGTCCAGCTGCATTGGCGTAAAAATAAAACAATTATGGCTCTTAAAACATGGCGACACAAAAATAAATAATTTTGAAAAAAAAGTGTTTTTATCGTGTAAAAGTAGTAAAACATACAAAATCTATATAAATTCGGTATCGCCACAATCGGAACAACCCGCTGAATAAAGTTATTATGTTATTTATACCACACATAAATGGCGTAAATCTAAGACGCAAAAAAGAGTGGCGAAATGTATGTTTTTTTTCCATTACCCCCCCCCCCCAAAAAAAGTTAATAAAAAAAGTCAATCATTAATTATAGGTACCCAAAAATGATGCTATTAAAAAATACAACTTGCCTCGCAAAAAACAAGACCTTATACAGCTATGTCGACGCAGAAAATAAAAAAGTTATAGCTCTTGGAATGCGACAATGGAAAAACTTAAAAAATAGCCTGGTCATTAAGGTCTAATAAAAGCTGGTCACTAAAGGGTTGAACCTCTCCCTAGTCCTACTAAGACATCCCCTATTATAGCCTCCAGTCTTCTAGGCATTTTACCGGATGTCCACCGGCTTGTCAGGTAGAGTACCAATGTGCCTTTCTTTCAGGAACAGTTTTCAGGAAATTACAGTGGCAAGTGTCTTACTGCATTAGTGAGCCTATTATACAGATAGCCACACCTCCACCTTTGTGGGATCATCTCCAGTGACCAATCATGTCTAAGGGGTCAGTCTCAATGCAACGCCCCTATTGCATGACATCACCCACCGACCACTAATAAGCAGGAAGTACGTGGCCAGTTTCAGTGGAGACTTTTTTAGCGCGTCTCCTATAGCAATATTATCAATATTTGGATGTATCGTGCAACCCTATTAGATTGTCAGCCGTCCCACAAAATCTGAGGGTTTGGCCGACGCGAGTTTGATGTGTATGGCCACCTTCATGCGTATGGACTATCTTATATATAAATCAAGTACATTTTCCAAAACCCATTAGGTTCGATACATAAAAAGTATCAGATTGCTTAATTTTCCAACCTGATCTCATAGTGCCTAAGGTTGAAAAAAAATAAGACATGTTCATCAAGTTCAATCTTGAACAATGAAAGGTGGAATGTGATTTGTTTTTTCTGGGAAAGACTGACATTTTTTGTTAGAAGAGTTTGCCTTCACGTGGGTCAGATGTATGTAGAAGACTTTATATGCCTGACCGACCACTTGCTGCATCAGTATAGAAAGGCGTTCCTGTCTTGTATATTCTACACTAATCACCATTTTATTGTACCAGGGTCTTCACCAACTTACGCCAGTCGTGGGCGCTCCAGGATCCCCAAATGTTCAGCTCTGTGGAAACTTGCAAATGGAAGCAGTGACCACGGTCTTGTCTGAAGCCTCCAGGCTACTTCAGCAGGAACTTCCTAATTTGCTACACCCAGAGATACCAATAGATAAACTTGAAGGTTGGTGTGAGGGCCAGTATAATAGAAGAGATGTGCGTACGTTGATATCAGATTACACAGGATTGTCACTCTCTTTTACAGAGACCTTAGAAATCCCATCTGCTATTGCTGTAAATTACACCTCTTTGAGTGAACAGAAAACACCTATACACAGAGCACCTACAAGAATCAGTGCCCTTAGAGCACAACTTTGTAAAGGTAATGTATTATCTGTCAGCGGGGCACATTTTTATGCTCCACCGAAGACCAGTGTGAAATAGTGGTGCGGCATGTGCAATATTACCCAATGTGACATGCAACCTAGTTTTACCTGTGATTGTTCATTACCGCTTTTCTCTATAAATCAGTTGCTATTAACGGCCACGCATCCTTTACTAGCACAAAATAAAATTTAAATTAGTCTCGAGACCAATTTAGGAGGGGGGTATATTTAATATGACCTAATTGCATTGATAAATCTTCCCCAATCTATTCAGTAGTGCTACTTCTATAGATATAGATCTATGTTTAGGCTGCATGCATTAACTGCGGAAGGTAATCATAAGTTTTCTGACACCAATTTCCTAGGTAATAAAGAAAACATAAGGCCCTTTTACACCAGCCAATTATCGGGCAAACGACCGTTCAAAGAAAGCTCATTCCCGATAATTGGCCTGTGTAAACAGAGCAGCAATCAGCAGATGATCAACTGATCGTATCGTTTTAAATGTGTAAAATATTTTCGCTGCCGATACGATACAAATGTATGGGGACGAGCAATCAGAGTAACGAGCGCTCGTCCCCATACTAGCTCCTCGTGAACGGAGCAAACGAGCGCCAATCAATGAGCTGTCACGTTGATCGGCGCTCGTTGAACCGGCCAAACGTGACCGGTGTAAAAGTACCTTTACTCCCCAGCCTGTTCGGTGAAAAAGGTATCAATTTTAAAGCACACAAATCATTAGCCCTCTTATATAAGAAGGTTTGTATACTTTTACAATTTTCACAAATCAACTTTTGACATGTGACCTATTACTGTTTTGTAAATTTTGCAGTGAAAGTTGTGTTTTAACCCTTTAAACTGCCTATACATTTTTCACTTTTACATTTTAGTTTTTCACTCCCCACCTTCCAAGAGCCATAACGGTTTTATTTTTCCTATAATAGCGTGGTATGAAGGCTTACTTTTTGCCAGAGGAGTTGCAGTTTCTATTGGCACCATTTAAAGTACCATATAATGTACCGGGAAATGGGAAAAAAAATCTTTGTGGAGTGCTTTTGGAAAAAATTTAAATTCCTCCTTTTGTTTTTTTGGGTTTTGTTTTTACGGCTTTCACCATGCGATACAAAAGACAACGTAACTTTATTCTGCAGCTTAATACGATTACGGTGATACCAAATTTATTTAGGTTTTTTTAATATTTTACTACTTTTACAAAGAAAAATCTATTTGTTAAAAAAAATAAAATCTGTTTCACCACATTCTGAGAGCCATAACTTTTTTTATTTTTCTGTTGATTGAGCGGTGTGAGGGCTTATTTTTTGCTGGACGAGTAGTTTTTACTGGTATCATTTTTTGGTGCATACGATTTTTTTTATAACGTTTTATAAAAAAAAAATTTCAGCGCTAAGGTGACCATAAAACAACCTTTCTGGTGTTTTCAAATACTATTTTTTTTTACTCGCGTTAAATAATGGTATATTGTAATAGTTCAGACTTTTACGGACGCGGCGATACCCAATTTTTTTATTTTTTACATTATGCTTGCCATTATCAAAACTGTCCGATTATGCTACCTGTTTGCTCCCTGAAGAGCCAGTAAAAAAGGCTGGTTGAACATGTTGGAGCAGTGAAATTAATATAAGGACTATCTACCAGAATAATTTAGAAGCTCTGTGAGTCTGGAGGCTGCTCTTGTCAGAGCAAACCAGCAGCCTCCAACATATACAGAGGAAAGGACTTAATAAGTGGCCTACCTGTACTACCGACGTACACTGCAAACATAGTGTTAATCGACTCTAACAGCTCTTAGGGTATGTGCACACACACTAATTACGTCCGTAATTGACGGACGTATTTCGGCCGCAAGTAGTGGACCGAACTCAGTGCAGGGAGCCAGGCTCCTAGCATCATAGTTATATACGATGCTAGGAGTCCCTGCCTCTCCGTGGAACTACTGTCCCGTACTGAAAACATGATTACAGTACGGGACAGTTGTCCTGCAGCGAGGCAGGGACTCCTAGCATCGTACATAAGTATGATGCTAGGAGCCCGGCTCAATGCACTGTGTTCGGTCCGGGACTTGCGGCCGAAATATGTCCGTCAATTACGGACGTAATTAGTGTGTGTGCACATACCCTTACTGTCTTCTGGGGGAACCTCTGACCTGGTTCCAAGAAAACCCAGTGTTGGTTGGAAAACATTGCCTTAGCGACATCCGACGTACTAGTACTGAAATGTCAGTATGGAGGGTGCTCACGGGCTGAGCTCGCTCTATACTCAGTGGGTGACGGCTGTGTTATATAGCCGACATCTCACTGCAACAGGCGGAATCAAAGATCACTTTAGCGTGAAAGTGTGGATTTCAAAGGAATGTAGATTACAGCAGTGTTTTTTATTTAGAAAACGATCATGTTTGACGGAGTTATGACCTATTTCAGCTTTATGCTAATGAGTTTCTCAATGGACAACTGGGCGTGTTTTACTTTTTGACCAAGTGGGCGTTGTGGAGAGAAGTGTATGACACTGACTAATCAGTGACCAATCAGCGTCATACACTTCTCTCCATTCATTTACTCTGCACATAGCGATATAGCTATATCGCTATGTGCAGCCACATACACAAACACTAACATTACTGCAGTGTCCTGACAATGAATATACATTACCTCCAGCCAGGACGTGATGTGTATTCAGAATCCTGACCACTTCTCTGCTCTTGTAACACACCAAATAAGGCAGTACGGTCCAGTGGGTCCACGTACCTAACGTGACAGCAAGTTTGCCCTGCAGTACAGCTCGTGGCTTGCTCGCTGTGGCCAACCAAATCAATCTGCCCTTCTCAGAGCGCAGTGTCGTGATCCACCACCGAAAAGTAGGGATCCCCCCACTGCACTCTACTTCTTTTTCCCCCAACCCTAAACACCTACCCCCCATCTCTCTGTGTTCCTGCAGTGTGTTATTAAAAATTTCCAAACCTATGTCTGACAGGTGCGCCCCTCTGACCTGTACAGTCCTTCGCAGCTGAACTCTATGTTATCGTGACGCATAAACGTCCCACCACATTTCACCATAAAGTCTCTCATCACTTTGTTCACCATCTTCCTCACTTTCTCGATGGCCACTGTAGACTTTGCTTGTCTCCATACTCTTCAACGTTTGGTTTCCAACCAAAAGACCTTCACATCCGGCCACCTTGTTAACATTCCACCACCGCCGTCTTAATTTCCCAAACAAATCCAATAACTTTGAGCTTGTGAGGTCGTTGCCGCCTACATGTAGCATCATAGCATCCGGGATGCTGTCATCTCCTCAATGAGCCGCTTCATCTGTGATCACCAAAGACCCTTCTTTCCATTCCAACTTGTTTTAATCCTGCTTGCCGACATTCCCAGTTGCAGGCCGTATGGTCTCATTTCGCTTTCTCAGCAGCCCAGTACACAATGGAATGACCCACGATCCAAACGTTCTTACACCCTGCAGTAGACAAAACAATTATTGTTTGTATTGGTTCAGTATTGGTCGAACATACCTCTGGAATGCCTTAGATTTCCAACTTCCCAAACTCATTACTTCTGCTCCCTGCCCCATTGCCGCTGCCTCTGACGCTGCCTTTATGCGAAACGAGTGGCACCCTATTTTCCTACTGTCCATCCCTACCCTCTCAGCGGCCTTCCTTAAAACCTCACAAAACTGGAACCTGGATAAAGCCATCCCATCTTTATGTCTCAGAAAAATCCCCAGCCCTGTACCCGAGTACCTCTGTACATATTAGACTGGGCACAAGTCCCCTTCCCCTGCCTTCATTGTTATCCAGGTACCGACTCCCTTCTGATCGGTCTTAGACTTTTGTATGAAACACACCACCGCCCTTCCCCGTTAACCTTACTTTCTCTAACAAAAGGCCACCCCCCTTTTTACTTAGACGACACTATCTCCCCTATCCCGAACGCCCCTGCGAACGCTAACACGAACGCGGTCTGGAAAAACCTTGCTTCCGCCTGCTCTTACATATTTTCCCCAGTGCTTTAATCAGTTCATTCAGCTGTGTCGAGTCCACTGGTTCCCTCTGATCTTTTCTTCTGATCTCACTCCTAGCCCATCCTTTCAGCACTCTTCTCACTATAAACGCCCTCGTGGGATCCTCTTCCGCTCTTAACTTCGTGAAGAATGAGACTGCCACCACCATGGTCATGGCCTTACCTTTTGGCGCTCCTTCCCATTCCAACTTACCAAGCATTTTTTTCCACATGCTTCATACCGTGTTCCCAAACTGCTGGCTGCTGATGAATCCCTCCCTTTTTGTCCATGCCCTTCTGTATGTCCGCCAGGTGTTAGGCGCCAATGAATTTTCAATGAGCTGCTCTAAAATTGGGCCATAATCTGCCAGAGATGGTTAGTACACACATATTCATTTTCTGTGCATTGGGCACTAAGCAAAATTAAATTTCCCACTTCCCCCTGGAGAGGGCATCCACGATTTGATTGTTTACCCCTGGTACATGCTCAGCCCTAAAATTGATGTTATATTTCATGCACAACAATACCAAGTGTCTAAACAGGCCCAGCACTGGCTTTGAACTGCTTGACAAGTTGTTAATTGCCCCCACCACTCATGTTGTCTGTCCAAAACACTTTCCATCTATCCCGCAGCTCATCTTTCCACAACTCCACTTCCACAACTATGGGAAAAAAAAACAATAGTATCAAATTCTTCGGCCAGCCCTTTTCCTGCCATACATCCAGTAACACCCCTGCACACCATTTTCCCCAAAAAAGGCTTCAAAACCCACCGATCCAGTGGCATCCATTAACAACCTGAGCACTTGGTTAGAAAATGCCTCGTCTAGCCACACTCTCACACCATTGAGCCCTTCAGCAACTTTTCCCACACTGCCAAATCCTCCCTCAACTTCTCTGTCATTTTCACCTTGTGGTGCGGCTTCTTCACTTTTGCTGTACTCATCTGCAGTCTCCTACACCTCACCCATAGGTATCACCCTAAATGCAAAATTCAAAGAACCCAGTAATGACTGCAATTTCCTTAACCCAAAAAATACAATATTTGAAGCAGCGCAAATCCCGTTATCAGGAGCGGTGTCACGCTGTAAAATCAGACAAACCCAGTCTGACATAATGTAATCCTCAGAAAAAGCGTGGTGAACAGCAGCACACGTCTCCCAAGTTTCAATCAATATGTTCTTTTATTGGCCTAGGCTTGAGAAAGACCCTCCACTTGCCACGGGTCTAAACGTTGCCATTTTTTTACTGGATGTTTGACCAATAAAAGAACATATTGATTGAAACTTAGGAGACGTGTGCTGCTGTTCACCACGCTTTTTCTGCAATTTCCTTAACGTCACCATTCTCGTCTCACCTAGAAAGGGGGCTGCTTACCTCTAAAGCCCCGCTATCGCTGCATAATGCAGTGGGAAGAACCCGGGAATGGGAAGATGAACCCGCCTATCTAAGAAGCGTTTACTGGGCCTGCCTCTGTCCCAGTATCTTCTGGGGACCACAATCTTGCGTCTGGGCCGCTCCACTTCGTCTGCCTCCACCCTGAACTGGATCGGCTCCTGGGTCCACTGCTTCTGCTCCATTTTTCGGTCTTAAGGCAAGTCCAATATCCTTGTTCTTCTCCTCCAGACAACTGACCAGCCCCTTATCTACTCCTCTCCCCCCGCCTCACTTGCCTGACCAGATAGTCGCTCGGCTGGCTTTTCCCACCGAAACCCACCGTTTCTCCACAGGTGGGATTTTATTTTTCTATAAAATTATTTTCTGTCACCATATTCTGAAAGCCATAACTTTTTTATTTTTTAGTCAAAAAAGCTGTGGGAGGTCTTGTTTTTTGCGGGAGGGTGTTCGTTTTTATTTGGTACTATTTTGGGGTACATGCGACTTTTTGATAACTTTATATTCTATATCTTGGGAGGGGTGGTGACCAAAAAATAGTGATGCTGGCATAGTTTTTCATTTATTTTGGTTGCGGTGTTCACCGTGCTGGAAAAATAACATTATAGTTCTAGAGTTTGGGTCGTTAAGAACGCGGTGATACCAAATATGTGTACTTTTTTTTAGTGGTTTAATTTTTTTCCTATAATAAAAGACTTATTATAGGGAAAAAAACACTTATTTTAACGCTTTTATAAAACATTTTTATTAACTTTTTACACTTTATTTTTTTACCTGCAGCTCTGATTGCTGCTAGAATACATTACGCTACCTAGGTAGTATAATGTATTCCAACTGTCAGTGTGACGTCACAGTCACTCTGACAGTAAGTCTATGAGCACCAGCCAGAGACCCGGAGGTCGTTGTCTGGCCTCCGGATGCCATCACAAGCATCAGCAACCCCCACAATTGCATGGGGGCTGCCGATGTGCTACAAACCCCCTAAATGCGGCCGCATTTAAGGGGTTAATTGCCAAAATCAGCCGCGATAAGCCGCTGATCAGCAAAACTGGAGTGTCAGCTGTCGGGGACAGCTGACTTCCCAATGCACACCTTGTCGCCGACAGTGTGCATCGGGAACGACACAGTGACTTCTTGTCACTCTGACAGGAAGCCCATCAGGACCAGCCAGAGGTTGGTCCAGATGGGCTTCCGTCCATGGCAGACATGGAGGCCATTGTTTGGCCTCTGTTTGCCATGCTAACTATCGGCAAACGCCGAGATTTCAGACTGGGGTCTGCCGATATGCTAGAAACCCCTAAAATGTGGCCATTGCAACCGGTCGCCGCATTCTAGGGGTTAATAGCCAAAATCAGCGACGGATAGTTATTGACTCGTGCGGATGGGGGTTAAGTGGGTCCCTAACCTGAAAATACACCTCTGGTTCTGGGTTTAAACCTGAAGAATATACTCTGAGTAGGTAGAAACCAGCTTTACTCTAATTACATCAAACATGGAGGCAGTCACCACCCCCATATTCACTACCCCAATACACAACATGCAACACAAGAAAGATTGGTCAGCACATTCTAACAAAAGGAAAAATGTGCAGGTGCAAATACACTGTGACTACCTCCATGTTGTATATTGGGGTGGTAACTGCCTCCATTTTTGATTGTGCACTCATCCCATTTTGCCCAAGGGTGCTTTTAGTTAGAGTACGTTCTGCAGGCTTAGACACAGAACAGAGGTGTATTTTCAGGTTAGGGACCCACTTAAAAGAGGTCGCCTTGTCGTGGCAGGTGGGCTCATTCCATTTGATCAAAACATGCGCTAAGAACTTTTGTAAGTAGACATAGCAGTAAATATAGTGTATTAGGTAGTCTTAGCGTTCGCAGAGTGCTGTTGCAAAGTTTTCTTCTTTACATGTAATGTTTGCAGTCACAGTGCACTTGCACCTGCACGTTTTTCATTTTGTTAGAATATGCTGACCAATCTTTTTTGTGTTGTAACTTTAAGCCATATATGAACACTCGGCTCTGATATTTATTTGGTTTGATTCACAGATTACCATAACCTGAAATTCGACTCTGAGACCGCCAGCCGATATATAGCAATTTCACATGAGAACTGCAAGGCCACACACAAATTACAGCTCCGGAGGAATAATGTGCAGGATTCCCCAAACAGATTTCAGACTTGGCAGGTGATGTGTACTGAAGGATTCTCTGAGGGAAGTCACTACTGGGAGGTTGGTATATCCGACTTTTTTGTTGAATTAGGAGTAGCATATGGCTCCTTGAAACGTACTAATGAACGAGAAAATATTATTGGAAGGAACAGTTATTCATGGAGCCTGCAACTGCGTAGCATGCACCACTCTGTTTGGCATAACAACAAAGAAACAAAGCTTCATTTATTAACGTTCACAGAGATTGGCATTCATCTTGACATGACAGCTGGCAGAATTGCTTTCTATGGTGTAGAGGACGGTAGCCTGCAGCTCCTGCATTCCTTCTCCTGCCTCTTCTGTGAGAAGGTATTCCCAGTTTTCTGGATTGGAGAAAACACAAATGTCACTATCCGTGCTATCCCAAATGGTGCAATGGAAGCTGCAACAGAAGATTTAAATGATTTGCTATAAGTTTGTAAGACTTTAATGAATAACCTGATCCATCCATTTATTGCCATGCACTATTCTGTAGTGCAGTGTTTACATGGAGTAATTAACCCCTTAATGACCAGCCTATTTTAGACCTTAATGACCAGGCTATTTTTTAAGTTTTTCCATCGTCGCATTCCAAGAGCTATAACCTTTTTATTTTTGCGTCGACATAGCTGTATAAGGTCTTGTTTTTTGCGGGACAAGTTGTATTTTTTAATAGCACCATTTTGGGGGACATATTATTTATTGATTAACTTTTATGAACTTTTATTTGGGGGGAAATAGAAAAAAACCTGAAATGTCGCCACTCTTTTTCGCGTCTTAAATCTATGCCGTTTACCATGTGGTATAAATAACACAATAACTTTATTCAGCGGGTTGTTACGATTGCAACGATACCAAATTTGTATTGTTTTTGTATGTTTTACTACTTTTACACAGTAAAAATGCTTTTTTTTCAAAATGATTTGTTTTAGTGTCTCCATATTTGAAGAGCCGTAACGTTTTTATTTTTTCGCCGATGCAGTTGTATGAGGGTTTTTTTTTTGCGGGACGACTTGTAGTTTTTATTGGTACCATTTTGGAGTAGATGCGACTTTTTGATCACTTTTTATCACATTTTTTTAAAGTCAGTATTCACAGAAAACAGCAATTTTTCCATAGTTTTTTATTACATTTTTTACGGCGTTCACCGTGCGGGTTAAATAATGTAATAGATTTATAGTCGGGGTCGTTACGGACGCGGCGATACCAAATATGTGTAACTTTATTTATTTTTTTTAATAGTAAAGCATTTTGTAAGGGGAAAAGCTGAAGGGGTTTTCTCTTGTAAACAACCCCTTTTTAATAGAAGCTGGCCCGATAATTAGCTGTTCACCACAGATCCAGCATTAGAAATCTCTGGGGCCATGTAGTATTACATGATGACCATTCAAATGAATAGCCAACAACATAATACATGGACGGGCTAGTTCCACCAGAACCACTTTGTTAGCAGCTGTCTGCTCTGGCACATAGAGGTGAGTCCTGAATGGTAGACCCCCCTCTATGATGTTCATATCCACTAACCGGGCATATGGAAGGGGTAGGCCTGTATGAGACAACTCCTTTAACCCGTTAGTGATCGGCCCATCATGTTTCTACGTCGGTCACTAACGGGCCTTATTCCGATGCCATAGACTTTTTACGTCGCGGCATCGGAATAAGTTAACAGAGCAGGGAGCTGTCAAATCTCCCTGCTTTCAGCTGCCAGAGGCAGCTGAGGGCTGGGAGAGTCCCTGCTCTGCCGGGTGAGATCGATATTAGTATCGATCTCGCCCGTTTAACCCCTCAGATGCGGTGCTGAATAGCGAGCACCACATCTGAGTGGTTTAGGAGAGAGGGAGGGAGCTCTCTCTCTCCCCCACCGACACTCGGCGATAAGATCGCCGAGTGTCTGTGTCTCCAATGGCAGCCGGGGGTCTAATAAAGGCCCCCAGGTCTGCCTGGAGTGAATGCCTGCTAGATCATGCCGCAGGCATGACCTAGCAGATGCCTGTCCGTGTTAAACGGACAGGCAGTAATACACTGCAATACAAAAGTATTGCAGTGTATTATAAATGCGTTCGCAGAATCGCATATTATAGTCCCCTAGTGGGACTAGTAAAAAAGTGAAAAAAAAGTTTAATAAAGTTAATTTTTAAAAAAATGTGAAAAAAAATGAAAAACCCAGGTCAACTTATTCCTAAAGTATGACCCTCAATTACATAGCTGTCATTAGCGTCATGATCTGTCTTCGATAAAAAAAAGAATTTGGGGAAGAAGGTACATTTCTGTCTTAAGGGTATGTTCACACGCTTAGCAAAAAATTTCTGAAAACACGGAGCTGTTTTCAAGGGAAAACAGCTCCTGATTTTCAGTCATTTTTTAATCAACTAGCATTTTTCGCAACGTTTTTTACGGCTGTTTTTCTATAGAGTCAATGAAAAACGGCTCCATAAACAGCTCAAGAAGCGACATGCACTTTTTTCTTACGGGCGTTTTTTAACGCGGCCGTTTATCAAAACGGCCGCGTAAAAAAACGCCCCATCGGAACAGAACGCAGTTTTTCCCATTGGAATCACTGGGCAGATGTTTGGAGGCGTTCTTCTTCCGATTTTCCGGCCCAAAAACGGACGAAAATAAGCATTTTTTTTCTACCCTCCTCCGTTATGTAGATAGCGGTGCTGTTATATTTGGCGCCCGATATTTAACTAACCCCCTGAACTGTTAATGAGGCGTGTAATGGCATGGGGGTGCGTTACTATGGCTGCGACACTGTCCAATCAGCTACGGACAGTGTTATAGCAAGAGCTGGAGAGAGGAGAGCGTGTACGCGCGCACGCTCTCACGCTCTCACTCTTCAGCTGTCGGCAGAAATCAATCTTGTACTTGTCTACCGAACTGGCAAGGGGGCGTGTCGCTGCTACGAACAGTGTAAGAGCTAGAGGGAGGAGAGCGCGCATGCCCATTACATGCTGCACTCAGCTGCACACGTATGGGCAGGTGAAAGGCTCTCTTTAAGTAGTTAAGCCTCATGCACACGAATGTAGCCATGTGCACGGCCGTGATTTTCGGGTCGGCCGGCAGCGGACTGTCAGCCGCAAGCCGCCTGCAAATCGCGGGCCATGCACATGGCCGCGACCATTATTGTCAATGAGCCCGGACCGCAGAAGACGGCCGTAATAAGACAGGTCCGTTCTTTCTGCGGTGCGGGCTCCGGGGGCATGCATGGACCGTAAAAACTACTGTCGTGTGCATGGCCCCATAGAAATGAATGGGGCCGCAATTCTCCCGTGGATTTTCGGGGGAATTGCGGCCGCAAAAGCACGTTTGTGTGCATGGGGCCTTAAACGGCCAGGAACTGTGATTGCTGTTCCTGGCTGTTAGAGCAGCGTGTCAGCTGTAAAACACAGCTGACACCTGCAGTGTCTTTAAAAGCCGTGGTCAATAGCGACTGCAGCATTTAAAAAATAAGGAGGGGGACTGCCCCCTCTGACAGCCCATTGCTCCCTCCCCCACAACACCCCCAGGTCTGCCTCTGCTAAGCCATGCCTCCGGCAGGGCTTAGCAGAGGCCTTTAAAAATGACAATATACTTCAATACGTTTGTATTGCAGTGTATTGTACCAGTGATCTAACAATCACTGGCTCACAGCCCCTAGGGGAACTAATAAAATGTGTGAAAAAAAAAATTTAAATTAAAAACACTATTGTTGTTTTTTGGTTGCCTTAGCGCTAAAAAAAAAAATAACTAAAAAGTGATACAAATTAATCGTATGTACCACAAAACATGGTGCCAATAAAAACCACAGCTCGTCCCGTAAAATATGAAATAATTTTTCCTATTTTCAGTTGCCTAAAACCTGGGTGCGTCTAATAGTCCGAAAAATTACAGTAGATATTTCTGTTATAACGCAATTCAAATCTATACTGAAACATATGGTTCTTTTTCTAATTTTGTTTTCTGATTTTATATTCCTTTTATTCTATTTTCTTTGCTTCATTATGTGGGCAGTCATGTCTCCCAAACTGTGGCAACAGCTATTCCAGAGATTTGCTTTATAGCAAGCACATTACATAAGAAAATGACCTATTGACTTCTATGGGTAAGAGCTGTTTGCCCACTCTCGGACGTGAGCAGGTCACTGTGCTGGGAAGAGGAGCTGAGCTATGTCCTTTACCATTGTCAATGGTGTGACCCTGTTATCGGCTTCCAGCTTTCATTGTAATCTTGACTGTGATGATAAAGTTAATAAATAAAAAAAATCCCATTTTAAAGTCATTAAAAATGTCCCACCATTGTAATGCTGTAGAGTCTGTACATCGTAGGCTGTGCTGCTGATTCTGAGTGTCAGCTCCAAGGTTGGACTTAGCAGATCAGTGGGGGGGGAGAAGCATCAAAGTCCTCAGCGAGGGCAGATCACACAGGCTGTATTGTATCAGTGTGGATAGGAATGAAAGCACAGGAGGGGGGACCGCACAGGCTGTAGATCTGTGTAAGGGAAGGAAGGGGGCAACACTCCTCAGCATCAGTGTATGAGTCAGCACAGGGGAGAAGAGATAACTCCAGGGCTGTAGAAGGGGGACAGCAGTACAGAAATGAAGCTGTGCTGATACATGCGAGCTAGTGAAGGCAGAATCATCCTGGACACACAGAACTTACATCCATCATGTATTACTGGGAGGGACATGCTCACATGAGAACCGTCTGAAACTAGGAGCATGTTCCAAACAGAATGTCAGGGCGTCTGAAAACGAATGAAGGAATGAAGATTGCAGCTTGGAACTTAGAGCAACTATTTAAACTTCAGGTAACCAAGATGGAAATACCCCTTTAAAATATATGTTTCCATGTCCATATCAGATGCCTGTCCTTTTTACACCGACAGGCCGTACGTAATGCACTGCTACACAGAAGTATTGCAGTGTATTATAAAAGCGATTGGATGATCGCATAGTGAAGTCCCTAGTGGGACTAATAAAAAAAGTTTAAAAGAGTTTATTAAAAGTTTATGATAAATAAAAATTCAGACGACACAAAATATATTTTCTTTTTTACACTTACGTTTTTACTTGTAAAATATAGAAAAAACTATATATATATTTGGTATCACCATAATCATATTGACCCACAGAATAAAGTTAACATGTTGTTTTAATTGCACAGTGAATTCCATAAAAACGGTGCGCAAAAAACCATGGAGGAATCGCTGTGTTTTTCATTTTCTACCCCACAAATAATTTTTTTCCCGTTTCCTAGTACATTATATGGCAAAATAAATGGCGCTACGAAAAACTACAACTCGTCCCGCAAAAATCAAGCCCTTATAGGACTATATCGACGGAAATATAAAAAAGTTATAGCTTTTGGAAGGTGGGGAGGAAAAAACGAAAATTAAAATCTGGAAAAGGGCTGCGGCGGGAAGGGGTTAAAGCTGTGCAACTTTATTTAAAGAGGCTCTGTCACCAGATTTTGCAGCCCCTATCTGCTATTACAGCAGATAGGCGCTGCAATGTAGATTACAGTAACGTTTTTATTTTTAAAAAACGAGCATTTTTGGCCAAGTTATGACCATTTTTGTAATTCTGCAAATGAGGCTTGCAAAAGTCCAAGTGGGTGTGTTTAAAAGTAAAAGTCCAAGTGGGCGTGTATTATGTGCGTACATCGGGGCGTTTTTAATACTTTTACTAGCTGGGCGCTGTGAAGAGAAGTAACATCCTCTTCTCTTCAGAACGCCCAGCTTGTGACAGTGCAGATCTGTGACGTCACTCACAGGTCCTGCATCGTGACGGCAGCAGAGGCTACAGTTGATTCTGCAGCAGCATCAGCGTTTGCAGGTAAGATCGACTTACCTGCAAACGCTGATGCTGCTGCAGAATCAACTGTAGCCTCTGGTGCCGATGTGGCCGTCACGATGCAGGACCTGTGAGTGACGTCACAGATCTGCACTGTCACAAGCTGGGCGTTCTGAAGAGAAGAGGATGTTACTTCTCATCAGAGCGCCCAGCTAGTGAAAGTATTAAAAACGCCCCGATGTACGCACATAATACACGCCCACTTGGACTTTTACTTTTAAACACACCCACTTGGACTTTTGCAAGCCTCATTTGCATAACTACAAAAATGGTCATAACTTGGCCAAAAATGCTCGTTTTTTTAAAATAAAAACGTTACTGTAATCTACATTGCAGCGCCTATCTGCTGCAATAGCAGATAGGGGTTGCAAAATCTGGTGACAGAGCCTCTTTAACCCCTTAGTGACCACTAATACGCCTTTTTACGTGATTCACTAATGGGCTTTAGGCTAGGCTGACGCCTTTTCACGTCAGCCTAGTCTAAGTCCTGCACGGGTCTCCCGTGCAGGCAGGAGCCGGTGCTCTGCTGTCTGATGACAGCTGAGCTCCTGCTCCAACGCCCGCGATCGAAGTTTACTTCGATCGCGGCCGTTTAACCCGTTAAATGCCGCCGTCAATAGCGACCGCGGCATTTAACTTTGTTTACAGAGGGAGTGCGCGTCCTAACAGATTGCCTGTCAGATTTACACTGACGGGCAATAATGCTCTGGTATACGAAGTATAACAGAGCATTATAGCAGCGATCGGAACATCGCACAGTAAAGTCCCCTAGTGGGACTAATAAAATAAGTCATCAAAGTAAAATAAAGATTATTAATAAAAAGTACAGTAAAAAAATAAATAAAACCATTTTTTTCCATAAAAAGTGGTTTTATTTAGTAAAAGTGTAAAAAAAAAAAAGTACACATATGTGGTATCGCCGCGACCGTAATGACTCCATTAATAAAGTTAATATGTAATTTAAACAGCAAAGTGAACACCGTAAAAAAAAAAAACGCAAAAAACTATGGCGAAATTGCAATTTTTTTTCCATTGCCCCCCAAAAAAGTCATAATAAAAATGAATCAATAAGTCCCATGTACCCCAAAACAGTACCATTCAAAACTACGTCTTGTCCCGCAGAAAACAAGCCCAAAAAATCACTACATTGATGGAAAAATAAAAAAATTACGGCTCTTGGAAAGACACGATGCAAAAACAAATAATTTTAGTTCAAAAGTGTTTTTATTGTGCAAAAGTCGTAAAACATAAAAAAACCTCTACATATGTGGTATCGCCGTAATCGTACCGACTCATAGAATAAAGGTAACATGTTATTTACGTCGCATAGTGAACGGCGTCAATTTAAAAACGCATAGAACAATGGCGGAATTTCAGTTTTTTTATAATCCCCCCAAAAAGGTTAATAAAAGTTAATATAAAAATTATATGTACCCAAAAATGGTGCTATTAAAAAGCACAACTAATCCCGCAAAAAACAAGTCCTCATACAGCTATGTAGATGAAAAAATAAGAACGTTATAGCTCTTTGAATGCGACTATAGAAAAACGAATAAAATAGCTTGGTCATTAAGGCCTAAAATGGGCTGGTCACTAAGGGGTTAAGTAAAGGTCAATGTAACCGTTCTTGGTCACCAGTCCGGCATTTCCCAGCGCTCTGCACGTCACTGCCCCAGACACACGTGCACAGGCACTTCCTGTTATTCTTCGCTTCAGCCACGGGCCGGTCACATGATCAGATCAGTCCCGCTTCAGCCACGGGCCGGTCACATGATCAGATCAGTCCTCTGTGCGACCGTCTCCACAGCAAAAGGGCTGGTTGCTACGTAACCGCGTCGCTGTGAGTGCTGATAGGCTGCAGACGGGGTGCGTGACGTAAGTTACTGCAAGACTGCAACATGGCGCTGAACAGAAACCATACGGACGGCGGAGGAGTCATAGTCAACAACAGCGAGAGGTGGGTGCGCTGTTCTTATTTCGAAAGCCCCGTCTTCCATGACCGACTACAGTATGAGCGCTCCGACTGACACATGGAGCATCCTAAGTACCCGAATGTTAGTGAGGGCGGGGCTTGGCGCGATTGCCGGCGCTGCGGACCAACCAGGATGCGTAAACGTTATACATTTATATCCCTGTCACGGCGCTGCGGTTTGATGACGTATGTCGATGTCATGTCTTATTTGGGACAGAATTCTGTGTAAATGATAAGTTGTGAGTTCGCACATTACATACAGAACATTGTGGTTTTTTTCTCTGCCCAAAGGGGGTTTCCAGTTATAAAAAAAAATTTTTTCCTAAAACATTCTAATATACTTACCTCTTGAAAGATCTTGATTTCTTCTGATTGCAATTAGTGTCACATGTCGCACCCATCGGAATTCAGAACTTCCAAAGATGTCCCGACCGTTCTTCATTAACTTCCGTTCGAACTCCTCTTCCAGTCTACTCCGTGAATGGCGCATCGGTATGTAGTTTCTTTCGGTGAGGCAGCAAACTCGCGCATGCGCGGTTAAAATAATCTGTCTGAACAACGCATGCGCTGTCCAATGATCCTACATTGCGCCTGCGCAGCCCTTACCTGACAGTCCCTGCTCCCGGCGCACTGCATGCTGGGAGAGAAGCGGTGTAGGCTGGGAGTGTCCGGACCGGAAGAGCGAAGAAACAGGAAAGTAAATAATTCATATAGGTCAACAAAGAAGCTTTCTCACTAGGGAGAAAAAAACCAAAAACGGTATTCAGGGGGGGTTTATTAATGACCAGAAAAAGCGGCAAATGGAAAAAAAAATAGATATCGGAAAACCCCTTTAGACTATCCCAACAAATGCGCAGTCTAAACCTCGAATCATCCTGGTACCGCTTTCATAGATTTTCTTACATTTAGCCATATCGATCCCCCTCAATTTAAGAAAATCCAGAAAAACGCAGCCACGGCTACCTGGTAAATTGAACTTGCCTGGGTGCCAACATCAGTTACTGGGTTTACCGTACGATACAGAGCGAAGAATGGATGAAGCCAATCCCGAGTCCATTATTTGTTCCGTGAGGTGAACGGAATAATGGGAAACAATGATGCGCCGGATCCGTCACATGATGGAAAACAATGGCACCCGACTGTACTCATTGACTCTAATGGGTTTTGTCTGCTTTTCGCCATGGTTTCGGTTATTTTTCCGGACAAAATAGCGCTTCGTGCTGCGAACAGGGCATAACTGATTATAGATTATTTAAAGCAATGACCTCTATTGTATTTGAAATAGGAATACATTTGTGATATAAAGAATTTAGTTGTTCCCAGTTCCTGACTATGTCCTGGCATCATGCCTGCTGCTCCTTCAAAGATCGGACTCTGGAGCTCACAGCATGACTACGTTTATCTCTGCTGATAAAAGGGAAACAAACTACCAATCCCTGTGCCACAGGCGGAGGTCACTTGCATTGTGCCAGGTCCCTTATATGACATAAAACGACTGCATACCTCCCAACTTTTAAGTATCGCAAAGAGGGACACATATTTTTCCCTGTTAAGCCACGGTTCTAATCTTGCCCAATCCCCGCACATACACACCCGTTTCAGCCCACAGCGTGTCATGCTCACATAGTGCCTCCCCACAGTATGATGCCAAATGGCTGCCCCACACAGTATAATGGCCCCCTAGCTGCCCCCATACTGTATAATACCTCCATAGATGCACCATACAGTATCAAGCCAACACAGATGCCCCCATACTGTATAATGGCCACAAAGATGCCCCCATAAAGTATAATGCCCCCATAGCTACCCTCATACAGTATAATGCCCCATAGATGCCCCTATACAGTATGATGCCCCCACAGCTGCCTCCATACAGTATAATGCCCCCTTACCAGGTGCCATCATACAGGATAATGCACCATGGTGCCTAATAATTATTATTTTTTAAATAAATACTTCCCTAGCCCCGTTTCCACAGCGAGTAGAGGAGATCCCTCTTCTCATCTGCTCTCTACTATGAGTGGCTCGGCCCAGACCTGTACGATGTCTTCAATGCTTCGCGCCTGTCTGTGCCGAACTGCTCACAGCCACTTCACACAGTGAATGCTGGAGCAGGGAACTGACTGTTCCTAATTTCAGCGTTGGGTTCAACTGTATCTGCATCCTGAGGACGCAGATAATATCACCTGGACATACCACCAGCCGCCTGAGACAGCAGGACACCGCCCGGAATCCGGAACTGTCCCGCTGAATGTGGGACTGTTGGGAGGGATGCAACTGGCCAGGGATTAGGCTTTTGGTACTGCCATTGCTGGAATCAGTTTCTGACACACTAATTCAATGACTCATGGTTGTTTTTCTCCTCCCATGAGGTCACATCATTAGAGTTTGCAGCATGAGCATATTTAGGCCTGTTGCCTGAAAACAGGGAATACCCCCCCCCCCCCCTCTTGTCCCATTACAAGCATGGCATCTTTCTTGAAGGACACAATCCATCAGCTTCCTTGAAGACTAAACCAGGTCCAAGGACTTCCGATACACAGTCTGGATGACATAAAATAACATGCTGCTGATTTAAGACCATGGGTAGAAATTCTTGTGTGAACGTGTGAAGAAAACTTAACAACTCATTTTTTTTAAAATATTTTATTCAACACAATGTGAAATTTTTACAGGAATAGAAAAACACTTAAAGGACAGGTGTCGCAATTTTTTTTTTTTTAATATCAATTGTTAAAGAGGCTCTGTCACCAGATTTTGCAACCCCTATCTGCTATTGCAGCAGATCGGCGCTGCAATGTAGATTACAGTAACGTTTTTATTTTTAAAAAACTAGCATTTTTGGCCAAGTTATGACCATTTTTGTAGTTATGCAAATGAGGCTTGCAAAAGTACAACTGGGTGTGTTTAAAAGTAAAAGTCCAAGTGGGCGTGTATTATGTGCGTACATCGGGGCGTTTTTAATACTTTTACTAGCTGGGCGCTCTGATGAGAAGTATCATCCACTTCTCTTCAGAACGCCCAGCTTCTGCCAGATCACGCTGTGACGTCACTCACAGGTCCTGCATCGTGTCAGACGAGCGAGGACACATCGGCACCAGAGGCTACA
Source organism: Rhinoderma darwinii (assembly GCF_050947455.1). Taxonomy (NCBI): domain Eukaryota; kingdom Metazoa; phylum Chordata; class Amphibia; order Anura; family Rhinodermatidae; genus Rhinoderma; species Rhinoderma darwinii. The sequence goes on along the minus strand of NC_134699.1, from coordinate 45,555,288 downwards.
GATGATTCTGCAGCAGCATCGGCGTTAGCAGGTAAGTCGATGTAGCTACTTACCTGCAAACGCTGATGCTGCTGCAGAATCAACTGTAGCCTCTGGTGCCGATGTGTCCTCGCTCGTCTGACACGATGCAGGACCTGTGAGTGACGTCACAGCGTGATCTGGCAGAAGCTGGGCGTTCTGAAGAGAAGTGGATGATACTTCTCATCAGAGCGCCCAGCTAGTAAAAGTATTAAAAACGCCCCGATGTACGCACATAATACACGCCCACTTGGACTTTTACTTTTAAACACACCCACTTGGACTTTTGCAAGCCTCATTTGCATAACTACAAAAATGGTCATAACTTGGCCAAAAATGCTCGTTTTTTAAAAATAAAAACGTTACTGTAATCTACATTGCAGCGCCTATCTGCTGCAATAGCAGATAGGGGCTGCAAAATCTGGTGACAGAGCCTCTTTAAGTAGTTTGGCTGCCAAAAAATAAACAGTCTAGTTTTATCCGAACCCTTTTCCTCCTCCATATAAGTTAGTTGAACGTAATAATAATTCTTTTGAAGTGCTTATCGTGGATCCTGACTGGGCATACTCCAAATACTAAACAATAATTTAGGTAATGCAACTGCTTTTATCAGAATAATTCTGTCAGCTTTTGATGTACCGTATTTTTCGGACTATAAGACGCACCCAGGTTTTAGACAACAGAAAATAGGAAAAAAATGATTAGTTAGAAATAATTTATTCTGTTTCACCACGTTCTGAAAAATGGGAAAAGGTTTTTTTGGTTTTTTTTTGGGGGTTTTTTTTTAACATATTTTTAGTTCCCCTAGGGGACTTGAACCAGCTGCCACTTGGTTACATGTGGAGTTACTGAAACAGCGTAACTACGCTGTTTCCCTAACTCCCATAGCAGTGAATGTCAGTTACGGAAACAGCGTAGCTCAGCGAGTTGCGCTGTTTCAGTAACTCCACATGTAATCAAATGGCCGGGAAAGCACAGAAAGCTAGAACGGGGTTTAGGGGCCCCGTTCTAGAGATAGGTGGGACCTGCATCTATCTGACATTTATGACATATCCTGTGGATATTTCATAAATGTCCTTCATAGAAAAACCCCTATAAATGCCACAGTCGCTATTGACCACGGCATTTAACTAGTTAAAGGGATTTGCCATAAAACACATTTATCCCCTATCCACAGGATAGGGGCTACATGTCAGATCGCTGGGGGTCCCACTGCAAGCAAGATTGCAAGGGTAAGTATATTATGAAATTGTAAATATGTGCAATGTGGTTTTAAATGTAAAAAAATAAATAATCTCGGACAACCCCTTTAAGAGCCACGAAATCTTCTCATTGAAGATTTCATTTTCTAGATATTTACATTTTTGAACCGGATAGATCACTTTTATTTTATTTTGCAATATCAAATTTCTTTTATCAAGGGACAACAGTGTGGATTTCGCCCAATTAATTTCAAGACCAGAAAAAAACAAATTTCTGAATTTTGGCTATTACATACTCCAATTTACCCTCTGGAACTTTCAGAAACCGGAGTAAGTCATCCGCGTAGAGGACCATTTTGCCCTCTCTCCCCCCGGCACCAAATCCCTCAATGTACTGATCTGCCCTGACTAGATTGGCCAGAGGTTCAACCGCCAAGGCAAATAACGGGACAGAGATAACAGCCTTGCCTCATACCCCGCTTTAAGAAAAAAAACCTCTGAATTCTTCACATTGACCCGGATATTCACTCTGGGACTGGTGTATATAGTAATTTAACCAATCCAATAAAAAATTTTCCAAATACCATTTTTCTCAACACTGCCCAAAGATATCCCCACTCCACCCTGTCGAACGCTTTAACTGCGTCCAAAGACCGTATGGAGCGGGGATCCCCCCCAGAAGTCACCTGAATATTGCCAAAGACTCGTCGGACACTATGCCGCACTGTTCTGCTTGGAATACAATAAAACCGTTTTGATCCTCGTGAATTACCGTTGTGATTGTTTTTGCCAATCTAATTGCCAAGACTTTTGCAAAAAGTTTGACGTCTGTATTTAACGGTGAAATTGGTCTATATCAGTCCACCTTTTCGGGGCATTTATCTTTTTTTAATATCAATATATTGTTTGCTTCTGTCGTAGTAGTTGTCAGTTCACCTGCTTTTATTGATGAGCACAGTGTCCTATATAGTGGCGGAAGCAATTCCTCCTCGTATTTTCTGTACAGCTCAAAGGGAAACCCATCCAAACCCGGTGCTGAATTACCCTTTACTTTATTTAAAGCCCTTGTTATTTCTTCCAGAGTAACTGGGAGGTCTAATTGTTCCCTCTGAGCGCATGATCTTTGAGTCCAGGGGATAGAGCCCAAATACTTCTGTAACTGTACCTCGCTATACTTTACATCGGACTTATATCAATTTGAATAGTATTCAAAGAAGTAATCTCTAATTATTAAGCCTGCCCTGTTCCTCAACGCTAAAACATTGTTACCCTAATTTTGATTTTTAATATTGTTCATTAACTTCTTCACAGGAGCGCTTTTTCCCTAAAAAGAACATTTTATTTTGAGCTTTGTTTAGTAAACATTCTTTGTATTCCTTCTGGGATTTTTCCGACTCGCTCCAGAGGGCTTCCGTTGAGTTTTTAATGTAATTTCTTTCCCATTCAATTTTATTGTATTCACGTTTTAATCTGACAATAGTCCCAAAAAAGTATACCTGTAGAGCTGAGCCCCCATTAATGTCCATCATACATTTAAGCTGAGCTTTTATTAAATCTAAGTTTTGTATCAAAGTGAACCAGTGCAAATAAATTTTAATACTTTTTGGGAGACATGACCTATCCTCAGACTTAAAGGAGGCTCTGTCACCACATTATAAGTGGCTATATTGTACATGATGTGATCGGCGCTGTAATGTAGATTACAGCAGTGTTTTTTTATTTAGAAAAACGATCATTTTTGACGGAGTTATGACCTATATTCGCTTTATGCTAATGAGTTACTTAATGGACAACTGGGCATGGTTTTTACTTTTTGTCCAAGTGGGCGTTGTGGTATTGCCGTACCTGGGAGAACCCACATTACAGTTTTATGGGGTGTATGTCTCCGGTCAAAATGCTCACTACACCTCTAGATGAATGCCTTAAGGGGTGTAGTTTTTAAAATGTGGTCACTTCTTGGGGGTTTTAACTAGGGATGCACGATGCATCGAAACTTCGATAATGTTTCGATACTCTGCATCCCCAAACGATTCGATATCGTTATTTCATGTATTTCGATACTAAGCTGTGCGGCCGCACAGCTCCGTATTGTAACACATGAATGTATGAGAGCGGGGCTGCGGCTGTGTAATATAGTCATTGCCCCGCTCCTGAGTCCTGACCATTTACTTAAGGCCTCATGCACACAAATGTGATTTTGCGGCCGCAATTCACCTGCAAATCTGCGGGTGAATTGCCGACCCATTCACGTCTATGGGCCCATGCACACGACTGTGATTTCCACTGTCCGTGCATTGCCCAGCAGCCTGGACTGCAAAAAGATAGGACATGTCTTATTATGGCCGCATTTTGCGGTCCGGGCTCATGAAATGAATATACATGGCCATGTGCACGGCCTGTGGTTGGCGGGCAGCCCGCGGATCACACTCCGCAGCCATCCGAGCCGCTAATCACGGGCCGTGCACACTACTACGGTCGTGTGCATGAAGCCTTATTCTGCAGATCAATGCTTTTTTTTTAAATAATTCTTTGGTGTCGTATTCTGAGAGCCATAACTGTTTTATTTTTCAGTCAAAAAAAGCTGTGTAAGAGCTTGTTTTTTCCAGGACGTGTAGTAGTTTTTATTGGTACTATTTTGGGTTACATGCGACTTTTTGATCATTTTTTATTCTATGTTTTGGGAGGGGAGGTAACCAAAAAAATAGAGATTCTGGCATTGATTTTTATTTATTTTGCGATGTTTACCGTGCGGAAAAAAATAATATTATAGTTTTATAGTTTGGGTCGTTACGTCCAAGGTGATACCAGATATGTGTACTTTTTTTTTAACGTTTTCATTTTTTTCCTATAATAAAAGACTTATTATAGGAAAAAAGGCTGTTTTATGTTTACACTTTTACAAAAAAAATTCAACTTCATATTTTAACTTCACGTAGTGTTTTAGAGCTGTCGGTGTGACACGGACAGCAAGCCTATCAGGACCTGACAGAGGCAGGTCCTCATGAGCTTCCGTACATGGCGGACCCAAAGGCCATTGCCATGCCAACCATCGACAACCCATGATGGCGTTATGGGGGATGCCGAGCTGCTAAAAAAACAACTTAACTTCTACTATTGCTATCGAACGCAGCATTTAAGGGGATAATTCCCGAAATCGCTGGAGATGAACCGGTGACAGGTAAATGTTAGCTGTTGGGGCCAGCTGATCTCCCGATTCCCGGACACTGTCTGTTAGGACAGTGAGCACCAGGAACCGCTCAGTAACTATACGTCCTGGTACGGGAAGTAACCTCTCGCCAGGACTTACAATTGCGTCCTCGTTCGGAAACAAGTTAAAGTAAATGTCAAAGGTGGGAGTCAAACAATAACTTTTCTGTGACTGAATGGTCCTAACATTTCATGTGTAAACTAATCTACTGTAAGAAGTTGAACTTTTTTTTTTTTTTTTTTTCTTCCAGTGTTCTGATGTCTTATGAACATGTGGAGCTTGCATTCAGTGACATGGAAAATACCCCTGATGTTTTTCGAGGGACCATGAAAGGCAGAATAATGCTAACACCCTACAGAGTAAGAGAACTTGGTTAATGCTTATTCTTAGATGGTGATTGGCGACAGTGTCTTGCTTCACAATATGTAAGGTAATGCAAGATCATTGACCTTCAGAGACACACGTTCCTTAAATGGCTCCTGTTATGTTAAAAATTCAGTCCAATCTGCCGGCAGCATGTTATAGAGCAGGAGGTGCTGAGCAGATTGATATATAGTTTTGTGGGAAAATACTTAGTTCAACTTGTATTTTATTTATTTAAATCTCTGCTCATTCTGGGCTTAGGATGTAACGGTCTGTGGGTCTGTGGACCCACTAGGCTGCACCGCCGTAGCGGGGAGGCAGCTGGCCAAACCACAGGGCACCCCAGCAATACAAAGTCCCACACAAGTGTACCTGAATAGTCCAGACAGTGGACGAGGCTTTGCCACGGATTGAGGTGGGTGCAGCAGGTTAAGCCAGACGTGGCAGATCACACTGGACAAGGAAGATGGCACTGGACTTGGCAGATGACAGCAGGTGCAGCATGTTGCGTCAGACGTGGCGGATGACAATGGACGTGGCGGATGACACTGGACATGGCAAATGACAGCAGGTGCAGTAGACACGACTCCTACACTAAGAGGCTCAGGAACACAGCACGGGATACAGGAACAGGTAACAGGGCACGGGTAACAACTGGAACGGGAAAACACAAGGGACCATTTGACAGACAGACTTGGGATACACTAACAATGCTCAGTCAAGAATCAGAAGGGCAGGGCCCTTCTTATAGTCCAGGAAATCATGGGCAGTTGATGATGATGATTTCCACATGTGCGTGCTGACCCTTTAAGGCCGGGCACGAGCGCGTGCGCGCACCCTACAGGACACAGCGGACCTGAGCGGAAGTGAGCGCTGGCGTCTCCTAGGAAGGAGATGCGAGCCAGCGCTCACTGATCCATGGCTGCTGGCGTCGAGAGGTGAGTAAACCCGACGGCCCGCGGCTATGGACGCTACAATATCCCCCGCTCTTCTTGGGGCCAGAGCAAGAGATTAATTTCTTAATGGGAGCAGGATAACTGTGGTTCTCTTCTGGCTCCCAGGACCTCTCAGGACCAAACCCTCTCCAGTCCACCAAATAGAAAGGCCTTCCTCCTACCCTTTTGCAGTCCAGGATCTCCCTCACCTCAAACACATCAGAAGAACCGCTGGGAGCAACTGTAGAACTGGAAGTATTACTTCAGCGGTTCAGGACCACTGGTTTCAGGAGATGGGGATTCTGAGGGTAGGAGGCAGCCGCAGCTTATAGGAGACAGGGTTTAGCTGTTGCAAAATCTCAAAATGGCCGAGAAACCTGGGAGCAAACTTGTATGAAGGCACCTTTAAATGGATGTTCCGTGAGGACAGCCAGACTTTGGTACCTGGAAGATACTGAGATGGGCGCTATAATGTAGGTGACAGCAGTGGTTTTTATTTAGAAAAACAATCTATTTTTACCACTTTATGAGCGATTTTAGCTTTATGCTAATTAGTTTCTTAATGCCCAAGTGGGCGTGTTTATACTTTAGACCAAGTGGGCGTTGTACAGAAGAGTGTATGACGCTGACCAATCAGTGACTAATCAGCGTCATACACTCCTCTCCATTCATTTACTCTGCACTAGAGATATAGCTATATCGCTATGTGCAGTCACATAAACACACTATAACATTACTGCAATGTCCTGATAATGAATATACATTACCTCCAGCCAGGACGTGATGTGTATTCAGAATCCTGACACGTCTGAATCTTTTTTGTGAGATTTCCAGCAAGGCGAATGTAATCTCGCGAGATTACGATGTAAACGAGATTACGTTTCACTTGTTGGAAATCTCACAGAAAAGATTCAGACGTGTCAGGATTCTGAATAAACATCACGTCCCGGCTGGAGGGAATGTATATTCATTATCAGGACACTGTAGTAATGTTATAGTGTGTGTATGTAGCTGCACATAACGATATAACTATATCGCTAGTGCAGTGTAAATGAATGGAGAGGAGTGCATGATGCTGATTGGTCAGCGTCATGCACTCCTCTGTACAACGCCCACTTGGTCTAAAGTAAAAACATTAAGAAACGAATTAGCATAAAGCTAAAAATTGCTCATAAAGTGGTAAAAATAGATAGTTTTTCTAAATAAAAAGCATTACTGTCACCTACATTACAGCGCCCATCTCCTTATATAGGAGATAGGGCACTTATAATGTGGTTACAGTCTCTTTAATGAAGTACCGAAGCCCCTTCATTTTTGCTGATCTGTTGGGATCCTGGGTATCTGACCCCGCGATAAAACATTGTTGGCCTATTCTAATATCCTTAAATTCATCAATGTTTACATCCCAGATAAAAAACACTTTAATGCAATTATACAGCTTAGTAGAGTTGGTTATTTTATTTTTAATAATATCTTACTGTTTATAATATTTTTGTTACTGTATTTTTAAACTTAAAGGGAATGTGTTGCCAGCAAAACATGTTTTTGTTTTTTTAATTAAACAATTAGTGTGTAGGTGATTAAACATTGTTCAAATTTTTTTTATTTTTTTCACGAGTCAGGAAATATTATAAATTAGATTCTAATTTATAATATTTCCCATTGCTGGTCACTAGATGGAGCTATTCCCAAAATTGCAGCATTGCATGTGGTAAAGCAACCACATTGCTTTTTGCTGCAAAATTGGGAAAAAATCACTCACTCTAGTGAGCTCTGAGAATCCCCCCCTCCTTTATCCTGGCTAGTGCCGGGATAAACGAGGGGATTGAACGGTCTAACCTCCTACACTGTGTGTCGCCATTTTTTGAGCTAGCACACAGTGTAGTAGGTTTACATACAGTAGTAAACACACACAAACACGAACATACATAGAAATCTCTTACCTGCTCCTGCCGCCGCGGCTCCCTCCGGCCCGTCCGCTCCGTCTGCTGCCACTGGTCCAAGTGCACAAGTCCGGAAGCCGCGACCGGAAGTAGTAATCTTACTGTCCGGCCGCGACTTCCGGTCCACAGGAAAATGGCGCCGGACGGCGCGCATTTCAAATTGGACTGTGTGGGAGCGGCGCATGCGCAGTTCCCACACAGACGGCGTACACAGAAGTGGATGGGACGGGACCCGTTCGCAGTCCCTACGGGACTGTGGCTGCCGTATTCCATGTCTGTATGTGTCGTTAATCGACACATACAGAAATGGAAAAAAAAATGGCAGCCCCCATAGGGAAGAAAAAGTGGAAAAAATTGAAAAAAGTAACACACAAACACACAAATAAATAAAAACGTTTTTAATAAAACACTAACATTAAACTGACATGAAATTTTTTTTTGTGGTGACACTGTTCCTTTAAAAGGACGCATCGGGCTAAACTGATCCACCGTGTTAAGCCATGTGCATGGCCAGAGCGGGTGAAGAATGATTCAGGAATTTATTTTTAACTTCTTTGAGTCCTAAACCGCCCCCCATGCCCTGCACAAGCCTTAACACGGTGGATCAGGTTTGCCCACGGTGTTCCTTTTAAAACCATAAGAACTGCAGCCTGTTAATAAAGAGTACCATTAAACCTGCAGGTAATATTTTCATCCAAAGGAAGGGTCCCTATGCAGTCATTCATGATGCCGTTCTATCTGATGAAAGATTGTGAAATCAAGCAACCTGTTTTCGGAGCTAACTTTATCAAGGGCACAGTGAGTGCAGAGCCTGGAGGTAAGATGCACATCATAACTAATTCTTTATAGCTCCAGTAAGTGAATATCAAGAATCATTGTCTGGCAGTTTTCTACACAGAGATACGGCCTTGCTTCCTTTGCACATGATCATTAAAAACTGAATTAAAGGGGTCATCCCCGGAGGAACATTCATCAACTATCCACAGGATCGGTCATTGATGACTGGGGGCCCAACCAATTGTTAAAATGGGGGTCCGAGCCCCTTGTTCCTCTTCACTTCAGGACCACAGTGAGGAAGAGTTTGAATGGATCGGTGATCATGCATGCGCCCTGCCCCTCCATTCAATGTCTACGCGGCTGACGGAAACAGCTGAGTACAGCGCTCTGTTTCCACCGGCCCCTAATACATATCCCAACTAAACAGACATATCGAAGTCCATTGACATGCGCAGATAACAAAACTTGGCTTCTGCTTATCTCTAGAACGAATGCTCTGGATGAATCACTTCGTTGGATAGACAGAGAGGCTTTTAATTGGACTAGATCGAAGTCCATAATTTTGGAAAGATGTTTGACCCTTCATAATGATTTTGATTGGCCTAATGCAACCTTTCTCCCCGATGACATCAACAGAAGTCTATAAATAGGGGAAGTTTGATGATAAGTGCAATCTTGTGTAGCGAAACATGTTGCGGCAGTCATATGGAATTTACTATTTGCTAAAGCGGACTGCAGCTGCTTATTTAGACAGTAATAAAAATCACTGTGAATTATGGCAGCGTAGTATTAATCAGACCTTTAAGTTTTTATCCTTTTAATAATTGTGTGTTCTTGTTATTAAATAAAGGTTATATTTTAATAAAACTATGCTACATAACGGGTAGTTTGGAAATTGGGCTTTTTTTGCCTCTTAGCAATTAGATAATATAAATGATTGGATGAATGCTCATTTCCAATTATTGGCCAGTGTAAACAGAGCAGCTAAGGCTACATTCACATGAACGTAGCCCACCTTAGACATGAAAAAGTGCAGTTTTCAATGTCCAAGGTGGACCTAGAGTCTATGGAGGGATAAAGAAACAATAGGAAGGTTCCTCCAGCTCACCTTTCGGACCCCAGCTGTTTAACCATTTGATTGCGGCATGATCAAAGGTAATTGCTCTCTTTGATCGCATCACAAAGGACATCTGGTGATGCGATCAAAGACAGGTGAATCCCTCTGCAGTAAGCCCTGGGGACCTACAAAGGACCCCAGGGCTGTCTGTTCCGTTTGCCTGCTGTTCGGGCACACCACATCATAGTGACACAGTGTAATGTATTAGCATACAGGAGTATGCTAATACATTATTAGTAAAAAATAAAGTTCTAAATAAAGTTATCCCTTAATGGAATTAAAAAAAAACAAGTAACAAAAAAATAAATTAAAAAAAAGTCCCAAAGTCATTATTTTGCATAAAATATATTTTATTGCCCCTACATTACATAAAAACAAAAAACCTACACATATTAGGTATCTACACGACCATAATAACCTGAAGAATTAATTTAATGGGTTATTTAGCAAGAAACGTGAACGGGATAAAAAAATAAACAAGAAAAACAATGCTGATCGCTTTTTCCTATATTCACTGTGGGGAAAAAAAGATATTATTTCTCTCCCATAAAACAAGGCACGTCAACAAAAAAATAAAAATGTTATGGCTGCTGAAAGGCAAAGAGGCATAAACAGAAAAAAATAGCTGCTCTTTTCAGGCCCGGTCATTAAGGGGTTAAGTTACATTATATATATTTTTTTTTTAAATGCCATTTCTAGTTCATAACATTGGGGGACACAGACCGTGGGTATACAATGTTGCTACTAGGAGGCTTAACACTATGAAATAAAAAAGTGATTCCTCCTACAGGATATATATACCCTGCCTACAGACACTGAGCTATTCAGTCTTAACTTCGTGTTGTAGGAGGCAGACACTTGCCGATAGCAGCAGAGTCTCTACCAAGAATTTTCTTTTTCATTTATTCTTCGCATCATGAAGACATAGGGTCACAAGGTCTCCATGAGTTCCGATTTGACGAGCGCACAGTGTCCTATGCAAATGCACTGTCGTTCATCCTGCCTATGAAGGCAAGCGGGCCTGCTCCTCTGTCACCCACCAGCTTTAGGATCACCTCTAACACCTCTCTCCTTCAGTGTCCCCTTGGTAAAGGCGGAAACACTGAAGGGGTGCTCCAGATGGTCAGTACATCTGGGAGATGGAGAGTTGGTTGAGTGTCACTTAACCCTTTGTGGATCCGGAATAAGCAAACTCATTTTTCCGGACGGTTGATAACCTGACGAACATTACTCAGTCCATTCTGAGCGCGAAGGGGTTAAATAACCTATCTATATGATTAAGTGGTAATACATATTTGCTTTTGGGTATTTTATCACTTTAATGTTTAGCCACAATGTACATTAAGCTCATGGCACTTTGCCAGTACAGAGCTTTGTAATCCAATTTACATGCAGGTGTCAAGACTGGGTACAGAGTTCTTTCTTTGCTTCATATGTAGGTGGCTGGGAAGGCTCTGCCACATTCAAGCTAATCTTTCCTTCTGGTGGAGCTATTGAGTTTGGTCAACACATGCTACAAATGGCCTCACAAGGTAAGTGCCGCATATTTAAAACCTACTGCATGATGTGCAGCTAGAATATGACTGCACTTGTAACGAATTGTATTAACAATGGGGATACCATATTCATTCTCTTCCTGACTTCTCTTCTTATCACATGAAAGAAAATACTTTTTAGAATAAATATATATATATATATATATATATATATATATATATACACATATATTCTTTTTAGAATAAATATATATATATATATATATATATATATACACACATATGTACCTATCTATAGCTCGAACAGCCCGCCATTCAGAAATATTATCATAGTATCATCGTATGTATAGCTGAAAAAAGAGTTATGTCCATTCAGTTCATCCTATTATTCTTCAATGTTAAAACAAGAGGAAGGCAAGATCCACATAAGGCTAAAGCCAATTTTCCTAATTTTAGGGAAAAATTCCTTCCCGACTCCAATTTGGCAATCAGAATAAATCCCTAGATCATCGACCAATTTACATTACAAGTCAGAGAACGATAGACATGAGATTTCATAGGATCCATTGACTCGCTAATGTCTGTGGTAACTAGCAGACTACCTTGCAGCTAAGCGGAAAAACGGATTGGACAGATTGAATTTTATCTTGTTCAGTCCTATTTTCTTCCCCTTGAGATAGCACCACTAGAGGTGTCTGGAGGGAGCACATCCCAGTAATAACATACCAGTAAATATGCCACTCTAATCTATTTTTGTTCATAGCTTCAAGAGGGGGACAACCATCTGATGTATTTCCATATATGCCCAATGGAGGATATGCCTATCCACCACTTGCAGCTAATGGGATCTATCCTATTCCCGCTGGCTATCCATTTCCCCCACCACCTACAGGTAAGATTTAATACTTGTAACCATTTTGTCAATGTACAATTTAGGCCAGTGCTGCACAACAACTTAAAGGCTGTAGAAACATTTGTTGCTTTTTTTTTTATTTTATTTTTTTTTAAATATATGTATTTTGTGACATTAAGCACTTTTCTAGTAAACTTATTAAAAATGTTGCTTTATTTCTGTTCTGCAGCAACTATGTATCCACTGTACATAGAAGCTTAAGAACAACGTCAGCCGAATCCATTCTTAAGCTGGACCGATGGCTCGGCTTACATTGGCTCCTGTGTGCCTCTGACTACTTATCTAACCTGAATACTTTTAATATCCAAGTTGAATTTATCAGTATTCCGGAGAGATGAAGTGTCAGAGGCACACAGGAGCAGATTTCAGCCAGGCCGTCAGTCCAGCTTACTGGCAGATTCGGTTGATATTGTCGCAGCTTTTTTGCATTGGATACTTAGAAGCTGCAAAACAGAAACTGACATTTTTATAATAAGCTAAAATCGTTCATAACTCCGTCAAAAATGATAGTTTTTCTAAATAAAAACCACTGCTGTAATCTACATTGAAGCGCCGATCACATTATGTAGAAGATAGGCCACTTATAATGTGGTGACAGAGACTCTTTAAATATAATTCAAAGCAACATGGTAACGTGTAGACCTAAATAAGCCTTTCAAAATATACAATTTATGACAAAAGAAGTGTCGTACATCGTAACAAATGCAGATTTGTATTTATATATTTTTTTTCTCATATTGATTCACGGTCACATAGCACTTTGTAAGTTATTGAGCAGAAGCATGGCAGCGGAGTCCTAGTACACACATTTTTGCCAGGACCTACCTTCGCCCCATACAGACTAACCCCAAACCCTCTGTTTACATCCCTTATAAGTAAATCAAATCTAATAATTGGACTTGACTATCATTGGGGAAAAGGAAAATTGTTTTCTTCAGTGTCTTATATTGCACACAATAATGCACTATGTTCTGATCTTATGTCTTTCATAAATTGTGTTACAGACTTTTACCCTGGGCCTTCTATGCAGGACAGTTCTATGACCTACATGCATCCTCCTCCTCCTCCATACCCGGGAACCATGGGACCGCCGGCTGCTTGTGCTCCTGATTTGCCTTCTACTCCAGCAGGTGGGAGTTCACACGTATCATTTTATTTACATTTTGGCCACTTTGGTAATTTGCTGCAGGAAAACAATGGCAATAAAAAATAAAAAAAATCTTATGTGCAAAAATAATTTTTGTTTTATTGTATCTATAACGAAAAATGAAGCAACTTTGCTAACAGTCTCGATTAAAATATCCTACCGTTTTACTTCTTGCTAACCTACCGAATGTAGGGGACAGATGGAAGGGACTTTGACTGCATGATCACACTTTACAGAGTGTTTTTGTAGTCTGTTACCATGAAGAGATATAGATCTGCACAGCGGCGTAGCTACCACTGTAGCAGCCATAGCAGGGGCCACAGCCCCCTCATACCAGGTGGCGCCACTAGCAGCCGCTATGGCTCCTACAGCTCTTTGTTGAATCATGTCACAAAGATCTTCTGTTTTAAAGGCACAAATGGGTCTCCGTACTAGAACAATTTACCTAAGTGGCTGCTTTGTGTGTATGTCAAAATATATTGCTGTAACCATGGTGTAGATCATAAAGACATTTATGTGGATAAAATAGAAATTGACCAAATAAAGTTTATTGCCGTACAGCAAATATCATAAACCAAGCATAATATAAATATTTAGCATGTCATAAATAACGTCAGTTAAAAGCAACAAAACAAAGTAGGACAATGTGTCTGTGAAGTCATATAAGAGTAAGGGTATGTTCACACTGAGTTATTTGCAGGCAGAAAGTTCTGCCTCAAAATTCCGTCTGGATGCCATTGAGCGTCACTGGCAAAAAAATGCTGCATAATACGCTTTCTCTGCCTCCCATTGATGTCAATGGGAGGTCAGAGACGTAAACGCCCGACGATGGGGCATGTCGCTTTTCCCCGCGAGATGGTTTTTCCGCTCACGGGGAAAAATCGCCTCCGCCTCCCATTGAAATCAATGGGAGGCATTTTCGGCCGTTTTTTGGCACGTTTCCGCGTAAAAAAACAGTGAACTGGCTCTAAGGGCTCATTCACACTAGCGTGATTCTCGTCCGTGTGCTGTGCGTTGAAATAACGCACAGCACACGGACCTATTGATTTCAATGGGGCTATTTACACACGCGTGAGTTTTTAACTCTAAAATCTAAACATTTTTGGGTGGAGAAAAAGGTAAACTCCTCCTGTAGGTCCGGGAAGGGTTTAATGCCGGAGTCAGAATATAAGTGGAAAATGTACCGACACCATGCTTATTCCAGGGGAGGTAAAAAGAGAGCTGCATTCGCTTCAGGAAGGCTCTACAGTGCCACAGGGTTGTGGGCCTAGTCAAACCGGTAGAGTAGAATAGTGACTGAGCTGTAGGCCAAACCTAGAAGGCCTGACATAAGGTTGGATGGTTCTGCAAATTTGACTAAATATATATTTCTTTGAAATTCATATACCAAAAAGAGATGTAGGGGTCAAGAAAAATGATCTAAAGGATTTACATGACCATATTATGATCAAAGTAATAAAGTAATGACACAGGCTCTGTTGGGGTGGATGTGTTGCGGTGGGCTGGTTCCCGCGGATGCCTCCATTCCTGATTTAGGTTTTTCTTTTTCAAATTTACTGGGGTGGGGTATTGCTTACAATTTACAACAAATGTGAGTATTTCATCTGCATTGTTTCCTTCATAAGCAGAACGAGATAAAAAATTGAAAGTTATTTCGTTTTACTTTCTTTCCCCCCCTTCTCTCCCTTCCCCGCACCCCCCACCCCCCCCCCCCAATCTATTTTATCCTGCTTGGCCAGTTACGTCAATTTCTTGATGTGTAATTTGTGTTTTTAATGGACATCTAACTGATCCTCTGGACTGCTGATTGTATTACATTGTTCCCGTTCCCTTCATTCCTTCTGTTTTCCACACAAACGTAATTGTTTGGAAAAAATGTTCAATAAAAGGAAGTTTAAAAAAAAAAAAGTAATGACACATGTTCCAATTCTGACTTCTGCTTTTACGTGTTGTATAGCTGAAGCCAAGGCTGCAGAAGCGTCTGCCAGTGGTTACAGCAGTCAGCCCAACCCTCCCCATGTTTACATGCCACCGGTAAGTCATTGACCTAAAGGATCCCCCCCCCCTAAGTAAACAGATTAACCAATATTAATACAGTGTTGTACTATTCTCAAAATAATCCCATACATTCAAAGATATTTTGCTACCTTTGATCAATTATACCATGGATCATGGCAAGACTACTACTTTGATATGCTTTATTGGGCTATATGGATGTCATAGAGTTAAATCACCAGGATAGCCAGGGTGGATTGCAATTGCAGAGTGCAGCTCAGGAGGACACCACGTATTCTATCTCAATGGGCACTGGCAACATTCCCCCAACAATAACACCTGATTTCTAGTGGGCCTGAATCTTGAATATAGGCTGTTTTAAAGAGAATTTCCTTTAAAAAAAAAAATTCAAAATGCGCCACATATTAGTAAATCAGAAGGTGCAGCAGCAGCAAAGTTTGGTATTTGTTTATCTAAACGTAGACATATTGGACACTTCTCTTTTTTTTCTTGTGCCAGCTATTTTTGTCACCTCTAAATTAGCATCTCAGAAACTGATGTCATTCTGTGAGCTCTTTCAATACCTAGCAAAGTGACAGTTAAATCATCAGTTTCTGAGAGGCTAACACAAAGGTGACAAAGAGTGTGGCGGCACTTCCTGCTGACACTCTTGCCAAAAAAATTACTCTCGCAACAACACACAAATATTACAATATCTCTTTAAGGCTCTGTTTAAATCACGTTTCAGCCCTACGTTTGATAAATACACGGCAGGAAAAGCTCCCGGCATATACAACAAACATATTCATTGGTCTCCGTTCACCCAACAGACCATATACCGCGTAGTATATAGTTGTTTTTTTTAACATCAGAGCCTAAGGCCAACTTATAACACTGTAATCCTATATAGTCGCATACGTCAGAGCCTTCCATCAGAGATAAATATCGAGTAATACTCTTGACATGTATGTCTGACAGAAGGCTCAAGTGTGATGTGAGCAGAGACTAAAGACCCTTTTAGATGGGCCATTGATCAGGAAAACGAGCGTTCACATGACAGGGCAACGATCAGCTTGTTTATCGGCTGATCGTATTGTTAATGCAGCACAGTATATTATCGTTGTTTGCAGCACATCTCCCTGTGTAAACGTGATGGAAATGCATGGGGACGAGCGATCGTAGTACCCATACATATCTCCTTGTGAAAGGAGCAAATGGAGCGCCAATCAACGAGCTGTCTCGTTGATTGGCGGTTGTTTTTACTGCCAATATTGGCCAGTGTAAAAGGACCCTTAACCCCTTCCCGTCGCAGCCACTTTTGGACTAAATGACCGAGCCCCATTTTTAAAATCTGCGTCCGTTTATAAAGTAATAACTTTGGAATGCTTTCACCTAGCCAAGCGATACTGAGACTCTTTTCTTGTGACAAATTGTACTTTATGTCAGGGGTAAAATGTGGTCGATAAATTCATTGCTTATTTGTGAAAAACACAAACATTTTGAGAAAAATTGCTAAAATTTGCATTTTTCTAAATTAGAATATAACTGCTTGTAAGACAGATAGTAATACCACACAAAATAGTTGCTAGTTTACATATGTCTACTTTATGTTGGCATCATTTTTTGAACATCATTTTATTTTTCTAGGACGTTACAAAGCTTAGAAGTTTAGCAGCAATTTTCAAGAAAATTTCAAAAGCCTATTTTTATAGGGTTCAGTTCTGAAGTAGCTTTGAGGGGCCTATATTTTGGAGAAACCCCCATAAAACACCCAATTTTAAAAGCTGCACCCCTCAAAGTATTCAAAACCGCATTTAGAAAGTTTCTTAACCATTTAGGCATTTCACAGAAATGTAAGCAAAGTGGAGGTGAAATTTACAAATTTCATTTATTTTTATTTTTTTTGCAGAAATTCAGTTTGAATCCATTCTTTCTGTAACACAGAAGATTTTACCAGAGAAACGCAACTAAATATTTAATGCCCATATTCTGCGGTTTTTAGAAATATCCCACATGTGACCCTAGTGTTCTTATGGACTGAAACACAGACCTTAGAAGCAAAGGGACACCTAGTGGATTTTGGGGCCTTCTTTTTATTAGATTATATTTTAGGCACCATGTCAGGTTAGAAGACTACTTGTGGTGCCAAAACAAAGGTAACACCTCAAAAAAGACCCCGTTTTGGAAACGACACCCCACAAGGAATTAATCTAGGGGTGCAGTGAGCATTTTGACCCCACAGGTGTTCCATAGATTTTATTAGAATTGAGCAGTGAAAATGAAAAATATTATTTTTTTCCACTAAGACGTAGCTTTAACTCAAATGTTTCATTTGATCATCAAGTAAAGGAGAAAAAGCACCCCAACATTTGTAAAGCAATTTCTACAGAGTACGGAAATACCCCATATGTGGTAATAAACTACCATATGAATATACAGCAGGGCTCAGAAGGGAAGGCGTGCCATTTTGCTTTTGGAGCGCAGATTTTGCTGGATTGGCTTCTCGGCACCATGTCACTTTTGCAAAGGCCCTAAGGTACCAGTACAGTAGAAACTCCCCAAAAGTGACTCCATTTGGAAAACTACACCCATTGTGGAATTCATCTAGGGGTGTAGTGAGAATTTTGAAACCACAGGTGTCTCAGATTTTTTTTATAAATGGGCAGTGAAAATGAAAAATTAACTTTTTTTTTCAATAAGACGTAGCTGTAGTTCAAAGTTTTTCATTTTCTAAACAAATAATGGAAAAAAGGCACCCCAACATTTGTAAAGCAACTTCTTCAGAGTAGGGGAAATACCTCATATGTGGTCCTAACCTGCTGTTTGGATACACAGCAGGACTCCGAAGGGAAGGAGCACCATTTTCATTTGGAGCGCAGATTTTGCTGGATTGATACCTGGGCGCCATGTTGCATTTACAGAGCTCCTGAGGTACCACTACAGTAAAAACCCCTGAAATGTGACTCCATTTGGTAAACTGCACCCCTTGAGGAATTAATCTAGGGGTGTAGTGAGCATTTTGACCCCACAGGTTTTTGCTGAATTTATTAGAATTGGGATGTGAAAATAAAAGAATATATATAATTTTTTTCCAAAAAGATGTAGTTCTAGCTCAAAATGTAGCATTTTTACAAGAACTATAGGAGAAAAGCACCTTAACATTTGTAAAGCATTTTCTCCCGAGTACAGCAATACCCCATATGCGATCGCAAAATGCTGTTTGGACACATGGCAGGACTCCGAAAAGAAGGAGCGCCATGTGACTTTTTGAGCACATATTTAGCTCACTTGGTTTCTAAGCGCCTTGTCGCATGTGCAAAGCTTTCTTAGGTACTACTAGTACAGAATAAATTCCCCAATGTGACCCCATTTTCGAGACTTAACCCCTCAAGGAGTTAAATTTGAGTTCTAGTGAATATTTTGACCCCACAAGTGTGTTTTATCGATTTTATTACAATTGGGCCAATTTAAATCTACATTTTTTCTAATGTGTAGTTTTAGCTCAACATTTTTACAAGGAATACAGGAGAAAGGACACCCTAAAACTTGTCACGCAATTTCTCCCGAGTAAGGCAATACACTACATGTGGTTGTAAACTGCTATATGGACACACATCGAGGCTCTAAAGGGAAGGAGCGCCATTTGGTTTTTGGCATGGAGATTTTACAACATTCGTTTTCTGACACCATGTTGCATTGGGCTGAGGTACCAGTACAGTGGAGACCCCCAAAAAACGACTCCATTTTGGAAACCACATCCCTCATGGAATTCATCTAGAAGTGTAGCGAGCATTTTGACCCCCACAAGTGTTTTGCAAAAATTTGTACACAAGATGTTACAGATTAAAAATTGCCATTTTCCACAGATATGCCAGTTCAGTGCCCAATGTGTTGTGCCCAGCTTGTTTCACTGGAGACACACACCCCATAAATTGTTAAGCGGGTTCTCCAGAGTTCAGTAGTACCCCATTTGTGGTCATAAATTGCTGTTTGGGCACACCGCCAAGCTCAGAAGGACTGCCATTTTGCTTTTAGAGCGCAGATTTTACTTGGTAGTAGTAGTACGGTTTGGGGTTTTACTGGTATTTCAGCTTATAATGTGGGGGCATAGGTAAACTGTGCGGAGTACATCTGGGCATATGTAAGCTGTGCGGAGTACATCAGGGCACATATAAGTTGGGCTGAGTACATTAGGGTATAATAGGATGATGTAGTAATGGGGTGAATGAATAATAAAATTAATTATCCATGGATTGGTGTGGTCGCTTTGAACCAATCCTTTATGCACAGGCCGGGTTTTTAGGGTATTATGCAAATATCTGCGCTCCAATTTTACCTAATCTTTGGCTTTTTCACTAGGCCTATAAGCAGCACAAGGCCCTAAAGTTTCCTCATCTCCGCTGCATCTACAGGGTCCACCTGTGGTGTCTAGCAAATAACTTAGTGGGGTTTTTAGTGAAAAACTACTGGACCTAAAAAATTAGTCTGGGCCATCATTGTCTGTTGAGAGTCATAGCGTGTTATTTTTCCAGTGAGGGTGCGTTATTTCTGGAAGGAGCTGTAATTTTTATTGGTTCCATTTTTGGGTACATGCGATTTTATTTTTTTCTATTTTATTTTTTATTTTTTTATCACTATTCCTTTTTTTGGGGAGATGAAGAAACCAAAAAACAGCAATTCTAGCACGGTTTTGTTTTTTATTTTTTACAGTTTTTTCACCGTGCAGTATATACAACATGTTAACCTTATTCTGTGGGTCGATACGATTGCAGCGATACCAAATTTATATTGTTTTTTTTTTTACGTTTTACTACTTTCCCACAATAAAAATACTCTGTTCTACAAAAATCATGTTCTACAAAAATAGTGTCGCCATTTTCTCACAGCCATAACTTTTTTCTTTTTCAGTTCATATCGCTGTGGGAGGTCTTGTTTTTTGCGTGTTGAACTGTAGTTTCTATTGTTACCATTTTGGGGTACTTGCGATTTTCTGATCAATTTATACATTTATTTTGAGACAAGCTGACCAAAAAAAGAAATGCTGTCATTGTTTCTTTTTGTTTTTTATTGTTATTTTGTTTTTACGGTGTTCACCGTGCGGTAGTTCAGGCTGTTCCGAACGCGGCGATACCTATTATGTATATTTTTTTCCAATTAAAAAAGGACTTAATCAGGGAAATCGGGCGATTTTATTGTTTTGATTAGTTAAAACTTTTTAGTTTTATTTTTTTTAAACTTTTTTTTTTTAAACTTTTTTCACTTTTTTTCTATTTATTTTTTTACACTTACCTGGGCACTTGAAGATCTGATCTTCTGAACCCCGATACAATACACTGCACTACTTATGTAGTGCAGTGTATTGTAACTGTCATTTTTCAACTGACCTGACCTTTTCCGTACCTGGTTTACCATGAAGCCGTTCCTAGGCTTCCTGGTTTCCATAGCAACCATCAGCACCCGCGATCTGTCGCACGGGGGTCCGGTGGAGTACAGAGGGAGCCCTCTCCCTTCGTCAACCACTTAGATGCGGCAGTCGCTATTGACTGACGCATTTAAGGGCTTAAATGGCGGCGAATGTGATCGCCGCCGTTGCAGTGGGATGTCCGCTATATATTACAGCTGACATCCGCTGAAAATGAAGCGAGCACAGCTCCTTTGCCCGCTTCGTCTACAGGGTGTGACTGTACACCCTATTGCGGGGATGTATTGTTAATCAGGACGTACAGTCACGCCCATTTGTGGGAAGTGTTTAAGGTGGTAGTAAACGGCCTGACGTGGGCCGTGTAAGCGAGTGCCGATCAACAAGACAGCTTGTTTATCGGCGCTCGTTTGCTCCTTTCTTAAGGAACTGGTATGGGGACGAGCTCTCGTTACTCCGATCGCTCGTCCGCATGCATTTTTATCATGTCGGCAGCACCTCTCCCTGTTTACACAGGAAGATGTGCTGCCGACAACGATAATAGTTTAGACATTTAAAACGATCCAATCAGCCGATGATCGTTGCCCTGTTTACACAGGGCAATTCTCAAGAACGAGCGTTCTATGAACGCTTGTTTGCCTGATAATTGGCCGGTGTAAAAGGGTCTTTAGTAAATAAAGCAGAATTACCAAACCAGCTGATGCAGCGCTCCAAATCTCCAGCATAGATTTAAAAGATAACATGATGTCTGCCTGTAGCCACCCTAGAGGGAGCTTAACTTACTGCAAACTTGATAATAGCACAGTGCTGTAAGCTTCTCAGCTACCTCATGTGGAGGCTGCAGATTACGATCATGTTGTCTTTTAAAGGGCATCTGTCAGTAGCTTTGACCCCTTAAAACTTCTGACAGATGGCGGAGAGAGCAGCGCATTATACCTTGGATGACAGTCATGCAGGTTGCGTGATCGAGAAATCTATGTTTTAATGATCTGCTCTGAGTGATGGCTCTAGTGGTGTCATGATTGGATGCCAGAGCTGTGAGTCAGAAGGGAGTGGATGGGTAGTGTTCAGTGAAGAGAGCCCGGAGTAATACACATGAAGGGGCCACGTCTTTAGCTCTAACGATTGCAAAGTATGGTTACTCTCCTATCCCTGTCCTGTGTATAGCGCTGTCAGCCGTTTTAAAGGGGTCAAAACTGCTGACTCCCTTTTAAAGGCTATGTAAACATTTGAAAGGCAATTGTTTTTTAATAATAAAAAGGTCAGACAGTGTGACTTGTACAACTTTCTAAATAGTTTTTTATAAAAAATTAGTTTTACTTTCTGAGATATAGCTGCTCTGTATTCTTTATACACAGCAGCTATATTTTTTGCGAAATCCTTCTTCCGTCTGGTCCGCGGGACTGACTGGTTCAGTGAAAGCGGGTCGACACGCAGGACCCACCTGTAATCTATTATATCGATGTTCATAACCCACTGACACTGAACCCGTCAGGTTCGCGGGACTGACTGATTCAGGTCATAGCGAACTATACAGTTTTTGATCACCTTGCTTTCCAAAAAAAGGAATAAGAAGTGATCAAAAAGTCGCATGTACAAAATGGTACGAATGAAATCTACAGATTGTCCCACAAAAAATAAGCCCTCACACATCTTTGTTGGCGGAAAAAAAGTTTTGGCTCTCAGAAAATGGCGACAAAAATGGTGCAGAGTGTGTTCCAAAGGGGGGATAAAATCGGGCACCATTTATCAGAGCGACACTGGCCACATATGTTCGGATTATTATTTATTTACCCCATTATTATGCCTTGATGTACTCCGCACAGCTTACATTTGCCCCCGCATTGTAAACTGAAACAGAAAAAACCCCAAACAGAACTACTACCATCAAAATCCGTGTTCCAAAATCCAAAAGGCGTTTGTTCCCTCCCTTCTGAGCCCTACAGTGTGCCCAAACAGCAGTTTATGACACATATATTTTATTACCGTACCTGGGAGAACCGGCTTAACAGTTTATGAGGTATTTGTCTTCAGTGGCACAAAGTGGGCATAACAAATTGTGCATTAAAATGGCATATCAGTGGAAAATTGCAATTTTAACTGCGCATTAATTTCTAATGAAAAAACACCTGTGGGGTCAAAATGCTTACTACACCCCTTAAAATGCCTGAAGGCGTGTAGTTTCCAAAATAGGGGTCACTACTTGGGGGTTTGTTTTACTATTTGACATTTGAGCCCTGCAATTGTGAGCCAATACTGCGAAAACCATCCACATAAGCCTCAAATGCGCATTGGTGCTCTTTCACTCCTAAGACCTGTCGGTCATATGTCCATGCAAATGATAAATGCCTTGTGGGGTGTAGTTTCCAAAATTGGGTCACTTCTTGGGGCTTTCCACTGTACTCTGGTACCTCAGGGGTTTTGCAAATGAAACATGGCGTCCGAACACCAATCCAGCAAAATCTTTGCTCCAAATGTCGCTCCTTCCCTTCTGAGCCCTGCCATGTGCCCAAACGGCAGTTTAGGGCCACGTATGGGATATTGCCGTACTTGGGAGAAAAAACAGCACACAATTTGTTACACAATTTCTTCCATTACTCCT
Organism: Rhinoderma darwinii; assembly: GCF_050947455.1. Classification (NCBI taxonomy): domain Eukaryota; kingdom Metazoa; phylum Chordata; class Amphibia; order Anura; family Rhinodermatidae; genus Rhinoderma; species Rhinoderma darwinii. The sequence goes on along the minus strand of NC_134699.1, from coordinate 45,532,153 downwards.
TATGAAAATAAAAAATTGGAACACCTGTGGGGTCAAATTGCTCAAAAGGGTGTAGTCTCCAAAATGGAGTCACTTTAAAGGGGTTTCCCCTGTACTGGTACCTCAGGGGCTCTGCAAGTGCGACATGGCCCCCAAAAATCAATCCAGCAAAATCTGCATGCCAAATAGCGCTCCTTCCTTTCTAAGCCCCGCCGTGTGTCCAATGGGGAATTGCCATACTCGAGAGAAATTGCAACTCTTGGGGTGCTTTTTCTCTTTTAATCCTTTGTGGAAATGAAAAAAGTATACATTTTATTGAAAACATTTTGAATTTATTTTCACGGCTCTATTCAGATGAATTTAGCAAAAACCCTGTGGGGTCAAAATGTTCACTGTACACCTGGATGAATTCCTTGACTGACTGGTGTAGTTTCCTAAATGGAGTCACTTTTGGGGGGTGTCCACCGTTTTGGTCCCTCAGTGTCATGGCAAAGGCGAAACTTCATTCCAGCAAAATTTGAGCTTCAACTGCCAAATTGCACTTCTTCCTCCCTGAGCCCTGCCGTGTGTCCAAACAGCAGTTTATGACCACATATGGGGTATTCTCTTACTCAGGAGATATTCCTTTACAAATTGCTGGGGTGCTTTTTCTCCCTTGTTTCTTGTAAAAATGTAAAATTTCCGTTTTTTTCAGGAAAAAAAATTTGGGATTTTCATTTTTGCAGCCGAATTCCAATAAATTCAGCAAAAAACCTGTGGTGTCAAAATGCTCACTATACCCCTAGATAAATTCTTTGAGGGGTGTAGTTTCCCTTATGGGGTCACTTTTGGGGGGTTTCCACTGTTTTGACAGCACAAGACTTCTTCAATCCTGACATGGTGCCTAAAATATATTCTACTAAAAAGGAGGCCCCAAAATCTACTAGGTGCTCCTTTTGCTTCTGCAGCCTATGTCTCAGTCCATTAGCACACTAGGGCCACATGTGGGATATTTCTAAAAACTGCAGAATCTGTGCAATAATTATTGAGTTGCCTTTCTCTGGATAAACCTTCTGTGTTACGGGAAAAAATTGATTAAAAATTAATCTATGCAAAAAAAATGAAATTTGTAATTATTACCTTTTGCATTGCTTAAATTCCTGTGAAACGCCTAAAGGGTTAATAAACTTTCTAAATACTGTTTTGAATACTTTGAGGGGTGAAGCTTTCAAACGGGTGATCTATGGGGACTTTCTAATATATAGGGACCTTAAAACCACTTCGGAACTGAAGTGCTCCCTAAAAAATGGTTTTCGAAAATGGGAGAAATTGCTGCCTTGTAATGTCCTAGAGAAATAAAAGAACATTAAAAAAGTGATGCAAACATAAATAGACCTATGGGAAATGTTAACTAGTAACTAATTTTAGGGGTATTATTATCTGTCTTACAAACAGATACATTTAAATTTAGAAGAATGCTGGCTTTTGCAAATTTTCTCTAAATTTTGGTGTTTTTCAAAAATAAACACAATGTATGGACCAAATTTTACCACTAACGTAAAGTAGGATGTGTCACGAGAGAACAGTCTCCTAATCGATTGGATAAATAAAAGCATTCCAAAGTTTTTACTACTTAAGGAAACACATCAGATTTGTCTGTCTCCACGAGAATTATATTTGAGGCATTCATGTTAAGCACTGCTCTCATCATATCAATCATATCCTTAGAATAGGCATGAAGATGATCACTGACCACTGAATCGTTGTTGCATCAGTAAAGTTCTAAAAGTCATTACAACAAAGTTATGTTATTCATGTTTTCTTGCAGGACCACCCTCCTCCACCTCCTTATTACCCCCCAGATGACAAGAAAAACCAGTAAGAAGCCCTTTCTGAGAAACGACTGCCAGTCAACATGTTGAGAACTAGATCTTCTATAGACCCTGGAAACTGCTCTCTTTCATAGGACGTTATTAATACGTTGCAGTGTGTCTGGTATTCGACACTGTGGCACTTCTGAGTTATACTATAGCTGACAAGTCTGAATGCATCTTTCTTTATAAAGCATGCCCTAATGCTAATCCCTGAAGCTGATTGCTGTGCATATGCAAATAAGTTAAACAAAGCTAATTTATTTTGAAAGACCTAATAATGTCGTAGATATATATTGTGCATAATCTATTAAATTAAAGGGAACCTGTCACCAGCATTTCCCCTATTGAACTCTACTCAAGCCTCGCTGGCCCCTGCTATCAAAAGTTCATTGCTGTTATCCCCTCTCCTAAACTACTCCTCCGACATTAAATAACGGTCTGCAAACATTTTGCTCCTTTTATGGTAATAATAAGTCAATTGTTCCTCTTCTTATGCCCGCCCACCGCTGAAAACTGGCCCGCCCTGAATGCCAAATTCTCCTCTGAGATAGCGTGCATTCACCCGTCATGTATGGTCCGACACCGTCTCCTGCATGCACCGCTATGGTGTCCCGTTGTAAGCACGCATTGGAACATTGATGCGCAAGTGCAGGATTTTGTGTGTGCTGGGGGGAGGTGAAGACCTATCAATCAAAAATAAGGAAGCGGGGTTAACTCTGAAAGGCTTGAAGCATGAAGATATGACTCTTTTATTCTCATTAGCATACGGCTTGGGAGCACTAAGACACTGAGTTCTTACCCATCATGCACACGATCGTTGTGCCACTCGGGCTGTTTTTAACAGCATTCGAGTGGCACCCGATAGTCTTCATGGACCCATTCACTTTAGCGGGTAAATTGGGTCCGTGAAAACTGACCCGATTCTCCGATCCGAGGAAAGATAGGACATGTTGTGTGCGTGAGGCTTAAAGGTATAGAGCCTACTTAGAAGATATTTATAGGTTACATAAAAGTTATTTTTCACACACTTCCACCAGGTATTGCTGGTTTAATAGGTGAAATGCTGGTGACAGGTTCCCTTTAAAGTGAAGATTTATTACTGGCTTCTGATGGTCTTCTGTGGATTTTGATTCCAGATTAACCTTATTTACATTCCCATAGAGACTAGTGCATAGAAATGCAGTATCATTTGTTTTCAAAATTGCAAAATATTTAGGTGCTGAACACCTATTTCTAATTTAAGAATATCCATACAATGAAGCTCAAAGGATTATTACTATATAGACCATACTCATGGTAAAAGGAGAACCTCATCAATTCTATTGTCTTGGCTTTGTGGGTATGTGGACCCACTAAGCCGCTCCATAGCGGAGTAGCAGCTGGCCAAACTACAGCCAATGAAATTCTTTAGAACTAGAGTGCCTGTATAAAAGTTCTGACACAGAGGATGAACTCGACTCCAACACTGGACTTCACTCAGGATCAAACACAATTACTGGATATGGCATACAGGAAACCGGATACAACTAAGGGACCATTTGCTAAACGAACATGGGCAGACAACAATGCTCAGGCAAGGAGGAAGAGGGCAGAGTACCTTTTATAGTACAGGGTGAGATGGGGATTGGGTAGGGAACAATTGACTGGTGCGCGTGCTGGCCCTTTAAGGCTGGGGACGAGCGCGCGCACCCTAGAGATAATAGCAGAAGAGTGTAACTGCGTGTGCTGGCGTCTCCTGGGAGGGAGACGCTGGCAAGCTTTCAGTGTCCTTTGGCTGCCGGTGAATACAGGCATGGTATAGGACAGGGGTCTCAAGCACGCGGCCCGCGGGCCGCATGCGGCCCCTGGGGCTGTCATCTGCGGCCTGCGGGACACAGCCGCTAGTATCGGCTCTGCTCCGAGACTCTGGAATTCCCTGACATCGCTGTCCACATATGAACAACGATGTCTGGGGCTTCCCCAGAGCCGAAGTCCCGAGCAGAGCTATGGTGTCGGCTCTGCTCCGGGACTCTGTGGAATTCCCTGACATCGCTGTCCACATATGAACAGCGATGTCTGGGGCTTCCCCAGAGCCGGAGTCCCGAGCAGAGCGCTGGTGTCGGCTCTGCTCCGGGACTCTGTGGAATTCCCTGACATCGCTGCCCATATATGGACAGTGTGTCAGGGTCTTGCCCAGAGCGGAGCAGAGCGCTGGTGTCGGCTCTGCTCCTGGACTCTGTGGAATTCCCTGACATCGCTGTCCACATATCAACAGCGATGTCTGGGGCTTCCCCAGAGCCGGAGTCCCGAGCAGAGCGCTGGTGTCGGCTCTGCTCCGGGACTCTGTGGAATTCCCTGACATCGCTGCCCATATATGGACAGTGTGTCAGGGTCTTGCCCAGAGTGGAGTCCCGGGCAGAGCGCTATTATCGGCTCTGCTCCGGGACTCTGGGGTAGCCTCTGACATCGCTGTCCATACATCGACAATGATGTCAGGGGCTTCCCCATAGCAGGAGTCCCAGTGATGTCAGGAGCACAGCTGGAGTCCCAGGAAGAGCCTACTAGCGCTCTGCCTGGGACTCCAGCTCTGGGCAAGCCCCTGACATCACTGGGGCAGCCTCTACAGAGGGCACTGTGGCAGCCTCTACAGAGGGCACTGTGGCGTTATCTACAAGTGGGTGTGTGACAGTATCTGAAGAGGACACTGGCATTATCTAGGGGTCTGTTGCATTATCTACAGAGGGCACTGTGGCCTTATCTAGGGGTGTGTTGCATTATCCACAGAGGGCACTGCGGCAGCATCCACAGAGGGCACTGCGGCACTATCTAAAAAGGGGCTGCCCAATCTTGACATGTGTGCTAACTGAGCCGCCGGACTGCATTTAGCGACACTTAAACTGGAAAGCTGGATTGTTGAAATAAGCACGTGGAGAAATATCTCAAATTTTAAACCTAGCGCTATTATTATAGTAATGTAGTATTATTATTCTAGTAATATAGTAGTTCAAATAACTAATTGATTAACAATAATTTTGTATTGTATCAAATTTGAAAGTAATGCGGCCCGTCAACTTCCCATTTTTTCTATATGCGGCCCACTTACCCGGCCGAGTTTGAGACCCCTGGTATAGGATTATTTTGTGAATTTCTATTGCTGGGATGTAGGACTGGGCAATTTTGCCAAAAAATAAAATCTAGATTTTTTTTTCCCACACTGGAGGATTTTCGATTTTGAATCTCTATGTTCTTATTTTTTTTTTCCATTAATTTAACAGCAATACCAAGAGATTTTTTAATAAATTATTTTCTTTATATAAATAACTTTTTAACATATATTGCTATAATAGTTGTACTTATAACTTTGAACCTCTGCAAATATTTTTTTTAGCAGAAAAACAATTTGGAAAAATGTTTATCTAATTGATTATAACTTCTGTCTTCCCCGGCAGGCAACATGTTAACCGAATCTATAATCCATTATGCACTGCGTGTACTAACATCCCATCTCTGCCTGTCACCTCCTCAGCTGGTCTCCTGCATTGCAGGCGAGAACAGTCCAAATTGCAGCAGGGCCAGGCAGATAGCGCCGAGCGGGCACTCTGGGGCGAGATTACATTATAGCGTCTGAAGTGTGAGCAGGACCCTGTGCAGTACCAGCCTCACAATGAGGTTTTAAATAAATTACATTTAGGCTATGTTCACACGGAGTATTTTGGGGGAGGAATATCTGCCTCAAAGCTCCAAACGGAATTTTGAGGCAGATATTCCTCCCCCAAAATACTCCGTGTGAATAGCAATGATCGCGCCGTTTTTCGCCCGCGGCCATTGAGCGCCGCGGGCAGAATACACGCTTTCTCCTGCCTCCCATTGAAGTCAATGGGAGGTCGGAGGCGGAAGCGCCCGAAGATAGGGCATGTCGCTTCTTTTTCCCGCGAGGCAGTTTTACTGCTCGCGGGAAAAAGACGCCGACGCCTCCCATTGAAATCAATGGGAGGCGTTCTCGGGCCGTTTCTGCCGAGTTTTGCGACGCGGTTTCCGCGTCAAAAAACTCGGCAAAAGACCCCGTGTGAACATAGCCTAAAGGTGGATTTACACGACCTTGGACTGTGAAAAATGGTCCGTGTGTCAGCCGGATTTCCCGCCCCGACCACGGACATGTGAACAGGACTCCTGACATCATAGTCATTTAGGTTACAGTCACACGACAGTGAAAAAAAAATGGCCATTAAAAACTGATCTATTGACAGTTTTTCATGTCCATTTTGCAGCCATGTGTCCCCAAATGGATTTCCTTTGTCAAGGTTTTTTTTTTGTCCCAATCCCCCTGAAAACACCACAGTGCCCATGTAGATCGTGCTGCAATGCCCACATATAGTGACAGTGCCACACATCCCCATATAGTGCCACACACCCTTGCAGATCGCACCCCCATGTAGATCGCACCCCCCTTGTAGATCGCAGCACCACCCCCTACCTTGCAGATAGCGCAACTGTAGCTGCCACTATCCGCTGAATCCACGGCCAGAGGTTGCAAATGCTCTGACTGTGGATTCAGCTCCTAGTGAGTGCTACAGTGGCGCTACCTACAAAGATGGGGGGTGCTATCTACAGCGGGGTTGTGGCAATATCTACAAGGAGGGGGTAGTATCTACAGGGCGGTGTGGCTATATACTAGGAGTCTCTTCGCCACAAAACTTCTGTTCCGTGCTGCATAATTTTGTTAAGTACAGAACAGCATTTCTGTGGGGAAGCAGGGACAGAACAGGCCGCAACTTGTCAGACGGGGCAGACCAGGCAGTGACGAGGCGGGGCGTAGCTTCCTCCTGCAGCACGGCGCCACTAGAGAATCGATTTTAACGATTCTGTTAAAAAACAGAATCGTCAGAGGCTTTGAGGGCGGATTAAATTAATTTGATTATTCGCCCACCCCTACTGGGATGTATGGTAAAGTATAAACAGAAGTATGGAACTGGCTGCCATGGGCACCACAGTGTTTTTTATTATTAGGGTTCCATCACTGAATCCATTGACACAGAGAAGTCTCCAGGCTATTTTTTGGGAAGATTTTATCAATCACTATCAATAGACTGTATAAGTGATGACACATGGTGGTATTAGAGTGCAACTATGTGACACTTCCATATAGGTCATTGTTGTCTGGTATGGTCTGCCATGCTTTGTGTCTGGTATTGCAGCTCAGTCTTATTAAAGTGAATGGGGATGAGCTACAATACCAGATACATTCCATGAACAGGAGTGGTAGAAAAGCAGACCCTTTTTTATGATTTTTTAATAATATTTCACAACGTTTTTATATAAAGTCATTTACAATATTGGAGGACTATAGATAGTTAAATTAAACCTATTCCTATCTGAGAACAGCATGAGTTGGGCCATGCAGCAAGGTAAAAAAAAACAAAAAACTGCTGCGTCAAAGGAATTTCCACGGGGCCTCGTACCTTTTACGCCGGGGAGCAAGACTAGGCCGCTGCCGACGTCTGCTGTCTCCTCTGCTCGCAGCCACATGTCCCCTCAGAAATTCATCTACCAATTCCTGTATGTTCCTGGACTATTTAAGACACATCCACAATCCACTTGGTGCCTAAACAACATTGGTGCAACCTAGTTGTGTCCTGCAAAGGTTCCTTTTTGCATCTTATTCGAGTCCGCTATTGCTATCTGTTATCAGCCTGCATGCAGTTATTCGCTACCAGCCTGTATCCAGTTATCTGTTATCAGCTTGTATCCACCTATCCACTGTCTGAATGTGTCCAACAATCCGCTACCACCCCTCATCCAGATGCCTGCTGCCTACTATCAGTTCATATCCTGTTGTCCGCCTTCAGTCTGCACCCAACTCTGTTACAAGATGTGAGAAATTGATGCTAAAGTTACAAGCCTTGGAACGTCCTAGAAAAATAGACTTTTAAAAAACAATGGCAACATAAAGTAGACATATAGGAAATTTTAACTAGTAACTATTTTGTGTGGTATTACTATCTGTCTTACAAGCAAATACACTTAAATTTCGAAAAATGCTAATTTTTGCAAATTTTCTCTGAATTTTGGTGTTTTTCACAAATAAACACTGAATATACTGACCAAATTTTACCACTAACATAAAGTACATTGTGTCACGAGAAAGAAAAGTCTCAGAATCGCTTGGATACATAAAAGAATTCCAAAGTTATTACCACAAAGTGACATGTCAAATTTGAAAAAATTGGCTGTGTCCTTTAGGGGGGGATTCACACGAGCGTGATTTTCGTGCGTGCAGGCCGCGTATTTTTCGCGCGCCACGCACAGCCCTATAGAAGTCAATGGGGCAGTTCAAACAGTGCGTGATTTGTGCGCAGCGTTTGTTCGCTGCGTACAAAACGTGACAGCTTCAATGGGTGCGTGAAAACCACGCAGGTGGCACGGAAGCACTTCCGTGCGAACCGACTGAAACAGCGCACCAGCTGTCAAAAGGATGAATGTAAACAGAAAAGCACCACGTGCTTTTCTGTTTCCAAACATCCAAATGGAGTGTCTTTGAGATGAGCGAACCCGGACAATCGAACCGAACTTCACCGGGTTCGGCCGAACTCGTTTTGGCCGAACCCGGCAAAAAAAATTCCGGTACGCGACATCAGGAGATAGTCACTGTCCAGGGTGCTGACAGAGTTAAATTGTTTCAGCACCATGGACAGTGACTACCGATCCCAATAAACATGAACCTGTAAAAAAAAAACGAAGTTCTGACTTACCGATAACTCCCGGCTTCTTCCTCCAGTCTGACCTCCCGGGATGACAATTCAGTCCAAGTGACAGCTCCAGCCAATCACAGGCTGCAGCGGTCACATGGACTGCCGCGTCATCCAGGGAGGTGGGGCCAGATGTCGAGAGGCGTGTCACCAAGGACGCGTCACCAAGGCAACGGCCGGGAGAGAAGTTCTCGGTAAGTACGAACTTTTTTTTTTTTTTTAACAGGTTGCTGTATATTGTGATCGGCATTCACTGTCGAGGGTGCTGAAAGAGTTACTGCCGATCAGTTAGCTCTTTCAGCACCTTGGACAGTGACGGGCGTCGACTAGCCTCATCTCTATGATGGCGGCTGCGCGAAAATCACGCAGCCGCGCATCATACACGGATGACACACGCAGCTGTCAAATGGTTTTTGCGCGCGCAAAACGCAGCGTTGTTTGCGCACGCAAAAACGCAACGTTCGTCTGAATCTGCCCTCAAAAACAGGCTGTGTCCTTAAGGGGTTAATGTGCGGATAGTTAAAATCCCCCATAATAAGGACCCCATTATTATTTGCTGCTCTTTCTATTTGTTGCAGCATTTCATCCTCAGCCTGTTCCGCTATGTTCGGTGGCTTATAACAAACTCCAATCAATAGTTTACCGTTATTAATCGCTCCATGAATATTTACCCATAAAGACTCCACTCTGTCACCGTCTCCCCCAATGTCTTCATTCAGGACTGGTCTTAAGCTGGATTTTACAAACAGACAAACCACTCCATATTTTTTATCTTTTCGATCTCTTCTAAATACTGCGTAGCCCTCCACGTTTCTTACCCAGTCATGGTTCTCATCCAGCCAGGTTTCTGTTATGCCCATTACATCATAATCCATGTCGGTCATTAGAATCTCCAACTCGTCCATTTTACTTCTATCACAAAATACAGATAACCAGTATAATGCAAAATATTACATCTTTATTAGATACAAGATAAAATACAGAATATAGGATGGAACGACAAACCCACGATGCAAGGATCTCCACACAAATACTAAAAACCTATAGAAAAAAATGCCTAGGTAAAGTGCAAGAACAATAAATGCAGCAGCCCTATAGTGACAAGTGTCAAGTTAGGGAAAACAATTGGACTAGACCGGCACAAAAAGGATGACAGAATAAAGACCAAAAGAGGGGGACCCTGATGCCCAACACGTGTTTCGCCACCTGCTTTGTCTGGGGGTCTTAACCCAACTATCTTAAGGGAGGGTATATAAAGGAAGACTGGCCAATTGTAACATCCCCACACATGTGGTAACAAAAGATACTAATGTCTAGCACCACCCCTAGAAAAGAGAAAAAGAAAACACGGCGCCAAATGGTGCAGATTACCTAAAGGATATGAAGACAGTATTTGGACATAAAAGGTGCTCACCTAAGAGTGTTGATACTGGCAGGTACAACACTACAAAAAGTGCACTCAATACTATAAAGCTGCTGCCAGGTCCAAAACACACTGTAACGTCCGTGGCTGCGGGCTGTCAGCTCCAGCCTCCCGCTGACAGCCGCAGCCACGAGTCGGCAAGCGCTGGCCCCAGCCTCCTCAGGAGACGCCAGCGCTTGCATCCACTTCGCCGGAGCCCGCAGGGTGCGCGCGCACGCTCGTCCCCGCTCTTAAAGGGGCAGCTCGCGCACCGGACATCTTGAACGACCTTTTACCCGTGAGTACCCTGGGCTATAAGAGGGGTCCAGCCCCCTAGTTCGATGCCTGAGCGTTGTTAGTTTTCCCAGTCTGTCTTGCAAATGGTCCCTTAGTGTTTCCCGTTCCTGTTGTTACCCGTACCTTGTTCCCCGTTCCTGTTTCCGTGCCTTGCCCTAGTATCTAGTCGTGCCACGTCCTGTGTCATCTGCCACGTCCAGAGGAATCTGCCACGTCCTGTGTCATCTGCCACGTCCGGAGGAATCTGCCACGTCTGGAGGAATCCGCCACGTCCTGTGTCATCTGCCACGTCTGGAGGAATCTGCCACGTCTGGAGGAATCCGCCACGTCTAGAGGAATCCGCCACGTCCTGTGTCATCTGCCACGTCCGGAGGAATCCGCCACGTCCTGTGTTATCTGCCACGTCCGGAGGAATCCGCCACGTCTGGCGCAACTTGCGGCTCCTGTGTCGTCCGCCACGTTTGGCGCCATCTGCTGCACCCATCGCATCTGTGCCAGAGCTGGCGCCACCATCTGGACTATTCAGGTACCCTTGTGCGGGACATTGTATTTCTGGGGTGTCCTGTTGTTTGGCCAGCTGCCTCCCCGCTGCGGCGGTACGGCCTAGTGGGTCCACTAACCCGCTTCGTGACACACAACAACCAGAGGAATGTTGTCAATTAGGCATAAAGAGAGAAGAAGAAAAAAAGGGACCACAATGGCGCTGCTATTTAAAGAAAACGAAATAATTAGATTAATATTTAAAAAAAATTATATGCAGGTCGTCAAGCTACGCGTTTCAACGCCGGTTTGGCGTCTTCATCAGGCTAAAAAATTATGACAATAGACAGCATTTAAATACACAACACAATACACTTACTTCCAGAATAAGGCTGAAAGTAAGGGTATAGTGTTGTGTATTTAAATGCTGTCTATTGTCATAATTTTTTAGCCTGATGAAGACTCGGGTCCGGCGTTGAAACGCGTAGCTTGTCGACCTGTATATCATTTTTAAAAATATTAATTATTAAACGAATTATTTAATTTTCTTTAAATAGCAGTCCCTTTTTTTTCTTCTCTCTTTATAGCACCACCCCTGGAATTATGCTGAAAGAGTCCTGACCTGATTACTGAGATGTCAATAGGCGTGGTGGTATTGCTGATGTAAACAGCACAGTGTAGAGGCAGCATGGTGTAGATCATGGTGGCGTCCATATTGTGGGCATGGCCACAGGTCATATGTCTAGGGGGGTGTGGCTAACAACCCCAAAAAATAGGCTGTGAATAAGAGAATTGGGTGTGACCACTGTAGTAACAGGTCACATGATGTGCATGAAATCACATGCACGAGGGGTGGACATAACACAGTAACCTGCCCAGGGGTGTAGCCATATATGACCTAATAAACCAGGCTGTAGGGGAAGGAGTGGGCGTGATCAGGGCCGGCCTTAGGATAGATGGTATCCTGTGCAAAATGATCTTTTGGCGCCCCACCCCATCATTAAAAAAAATGCCCCATAAAAAAGTATAATGCCCCTTCAATGCCCCCATACAGTACAGTATAATAATAATATTTAATAATATTTACAACCCCTTCAAGGACACAGTATTTTGACCTCTAATTATGGCCACAATATTATGCCCCCTGTAGTACCCCTACATAGTATAATGTCCGTTTAGTGGCCCCCACACAGTATAGTGCCCCCTGTAGATTTTGCCATACAGCCCCCCCCCCACCTCCCCCTTGTTAACAGTGCCCCTAAGGCTGGGTTCACACGACCTATTTTCAGACGTAAACGAGGCGTATTATGCCTCGTTTTACGTCTGAAAATAAGGCTACAATACGTCGGCAAACATCTGCCCATTCAGCTGTCAAACGACGACACGTAAAAATACAGCCTCGTCAAAAGAAGTGCAGGACACTTCTTTGGACGGTTTTGGAGCTGTTTTCTCATAGACTCCAATGAAAACAGCTCCAAAAACGGACGTAAAAAACGCTGCGAAAACGCCGCGAAAAATGCAGCTAAAAACGCGAGTTGCTCAAAAAACTTCTGAAAAGCAGGGTCTGTTTTCCCTTGAAAACAGCTCTGTATTTTCAGACGTTTTTGGTCACTATGTGTGCACATACCCTAAACAAAAACAAAATTGTACTCACCTAGGCCCCGTTCCCACGACGAACTGAGCTGCTCCACAACGGGATCCTTTCGTAGGCCGGCGTGATCTTGTAGCCTAGTACAGAGTTTCCCAGCCTTTTCAGACTGGAGGCAGCACTGGAAAAACTAAATTTCCCCAGGGCACCTCTACCAAAAATTGTTTAGAGAAAGACCGAAAACAGCTAAAAACAAGCACTACACTCGTAAGGTATGTTCACACAGCGTTTTTTTGTAAGGCAAAAAAAAAAAATCTTCCTTTAAAATTCCTTCAGGAATTGACAGCTTTGTTTGACCTTTTTTTTTTTTTTTGGGCATTTTTTCTTAAGCTGTTGAAGCTAATGCAAAAGGCGCAGGCAAAAAAGCTCCAAAAGGGAGACGCAGGTATTTTCTGGCTCCCATTAATTTCAATTGGAGGTCAGAGGTGGAAACCACTTGAAGACCATCGGCCTCCCACTCACAGTAAAATGACCATCAGCCTCCCACTCACAGTAAAATGACAATCAGCCCCCCACTCACAGTAAAATGACCATCAGCTTCCCACTCACAGTAAAATGACAATCAGCCCCCCACTCACAGTAAAATGACCATCAGACCCCCACTCTCAGTAAAATGATCATCCGTCCCCCACTCACAGTAAAATGACCATCAGCCCACCACTCACAGATTCCCTCTGTAGATAGTGCCACACAGCCCCCTTGTAGATAGCGCCACACAGCCCCCTTGTAGATAGCGCAACGCAGCCTGCCTGGTAGATAGCGCCATGCAGCCCCCTTGTGGATAGCGCCACACAGCACCCTGGTGGGGAGTGCCACACAGCACCCTGGTAGGGAGTGCCACACAGCACCCTTGTTGGTAGTGCCACACAGCCCTCTTGTTGGTAGTGCCACACAGCCACCTTGTTGGTAGTGCCACACAGCCCCCTTGTTGGTAGTGCCACACAGCCCCCTGGTTGGTAGTGCCACACAGCCCCCTTGTTGGTAGTGCCACACAGCCACCTTGTTGGTAGTGCCACACAGCCCTCTGGTTGGTAGTGCCACATAGCCCTCTTGTAGATAACACCCCCCCCCCCTTCCTGTAGATAGCGCCACTGTAGCTCCCTGAAGGAGCGGAATCCCTGTGTGGCTGGGGATTCCGCTCCTGGAGCTCTCTGCTTGATGTCTCTGTACATATTTAGACAGTGACATTGGGGGCAACTCCTGAAGTGGAATACGCCCATGGGGGTGCCCGGCACAGGCATCCTCATGCCCGGTGTCGCCGCTAGCAGCCGCTATGGCTGCTATAGCGGTAGCGACATTACTGAGTGAAGAAACGCCCGGGTGGAAAGGCAACTGCTGAGTCGCCGGGCCCGGGCGCTTCTGAAACAAGCAGGGGAAGCGAGCCAGCGCAGCGCCCCCTTCCACCTGCTGGAGTGATGTGCCCTGTGCAAAGGCACTGGTCGCACATCCGAAGGCCGGCCCTGATTACAACATGAAGGTGTCACGTGACCATGTGACATCATCAGCATATGCCCACTGCATGGAGAAACCAAAAACATGGCATCCTCATGACATGTCAATAGGGAGGATCATCAGTGGATTCACAGTCCTGCTAGATAGAAGCAACAGGCTCGGGAGGAGAGGTCTCTAAGGTAACAGGGTGGTGCAGTCAATATAAAACAAAACATACATGGGAGATGAAGAAGGAGAACGGAACGAATTAAGCAAAGACCGTAGCACACAATAAATGGTCATCATAACAAGTTATGTATATAATACAGTGGTTGCGTATAATACCGTAAACCAAAATCACAGAAATACATAATCATGTTATGAGAGAGGAGATATAGATATATTGATAGATAAATACAGGAATTTATATATATATATATATATATATATATATATATATATGTGTGTGTGTATATATATGTATATACATATATATATATCCCCATGGTTTCTCCATGCAGTGGGCATGTGCTGGTGATGTCACATGGTCACGTGACACCTCTGTGTTGTAATCACGCCCACTCCTTCCCCTACTGCCTGGTTTATTAGGTCATTTATGGCTACACCCCTGGGCAGGTTACTGAGTTATGTCCACCCCTGGTGCATGTGATTTCATGCACATCATGTGACCTGTTACTACAGTGTTCACACCCAAAGGAAAAGAGAACCTCCCCAGTTTTCTCCAGGTACCAAGGTCTGGCTGTCCTCCAGAAATATCCGGCTGAGGGTACCATCTTACAAGTTTGCTCCCACATTCCTCGGACCCTTCGAGATCTTGCAACAGATTAACCTGGTCTCCTACAAGCTTCGGCTGCCTCCTACCCTCCGGATCCCCAACTCCTTTCACGTTTCTCTCCTGAAACCTGTGGTCCTGAACCGCTACTCTAAGACTCTTAGCCCTGCAGTTGCCCCCCAGCGGTTCTGCCGAGATATTTGAGGTTAAAGAGATCCTGGACACTAAAAAAGTAAGAGGAAGAACCTTTTATTTAGTAGATTGGAAGGGGTTTGGTCCAGAAGAGAGGTTCTGGGAGCCAGAAGAGAATCTCAATGCTCCTACCCTCATTAAGATGTTTCTCTCTCGTTCTGGTCCCAAGAGGAGGGGAATAAGAGGGGGGATACTGTAACGTCCGTGGTCGCTGACCACGAACTCCATCCATCCGGTCGACGCCCTTCTCTCCAGAGATGTCTACACATGCGGCCGTCCTGTTCCACAGTGACCATCAGTCCAGCCTTAAGGAGCCAGAGCGCACACAGGTGTGAAATTGAGCTGATTGCTCCCAGAGCACCCTGGACTATAAGAAGGGCTCTGCCCCTTCCTGTATTGCCTGAGCTTTGTTCTCATTACCCTAGTCTGTCTTTGCAAATTGTCTCCTAAGTGTTTTCCAGATCCCAGTGTTTCCCGTTCCTGCTACCTGTAACCTGTATCCCGTGCTATCCTGGTCAAGTGCCGTATTAAGTTGGAGTCGTGCTGCGCCGAGTACCACGCCAGTCCTGCTACACCACGCCTGGTGCCTGCCTGCTGCCTAGTCCCATCCGAGCCTATCTTGCTACTGTCTGAGCTACTACAGGTACACCTATACGAACTATAGACTCTGACCTGTGTCCTGTTGGCCAGCTGCCATACCGTTAAGGCGGTACGGCCCAGTGGGTCCACGTACCCAACGTGACACATACTCACTGCTGCAGTTGATGTATGATTTAATTGGAAAAATCTTTATACCTTCTGAATCATGGAAGTGTTTTTGTGGTCTGGATGAATGAACATATTTTACATGGATTATGCTGTCTTGACCACCCCTCCTAAGAGCCCCTGCCACCTAGTCTCTCCCCCTTGTCCCCTGACAGAGCCCCTGCCACCTAGTCTCTCCCCCTTGTCCCCTGACAGAGCCCCTGCCCAGTGGCGTAGCTATAGGGGTCGCACCACATCAATAAAATTTTACTATAGTAAATGGGGCCGCGGGACTCTGTTACTATAGGAACTGACAGTACTTACCCGCCTGGTTCTGGAGCGCAGCGGAGGTCCTTACGCCACAACGCTATGTGCAACATCCCGACCCTGGATGCACTCAGGACCCCCACTGCCGCTGAAGAGGAGGGTAACATTAATATCCCTGTCTGCTGAAACTGATTGTTCGGGTCCGACTCTCGGGAGCCCCGCCAATCAGCTGTTTTAAAGGGGCCGCAGCGCTCGTACACTGTGAATCCATGTCGGCAACTCACAGTGTGAGCAAGTAAGGGAAATTAAGGGGAAGCAGCGCTCGTATGAGCGCTGCGGCCCCTTCACAACAGCTGATTGGTGAGGGTCCCAGGAGTCGGACCCTGACCCATCAGCTATTGATGGCCTATCCTGAGGATAGGCCATCAATTTTTAGGGACTTGACAACCCCTTTAAGCCTACGATGTAGCAGGCTTAGAGGGCCCATGAGACAAGATCACAGATTGTGTGATGCTGTCTGCTGGGCCCTGTATCTAAGACAATCACATGGTATGCTTACAGTGAAGGAAATAAGTATTTGATCCCTTGCTGATTTTGTAAGTTTGCCCACTGTCAAAGACATGAACAGTCTAGAGTTTTTAGGCTAGGTTAATTTTACCAGTGAGAGATAGATTATATTTAAAAAAAAACTGAAAATCACATAGTCAAAATTATATATATTTATTTGCATTGTGCACAGAGAAATAAGTATTTGATCCCTTTGGCAAACAAGACTTAATACTTGGTGGCAAAACCCTTGTTGGCAAGCACAGCAGTCAGACGTTTTTTGTAGTTGATGATGAGGTTTGCACACATGTTAGATGGAATTTTGGCCCACTCCTCTTTGCAGATCATCTGTAAATCATTAAGATTTCGAGGCTGTCGCTTGGCAACTCGGATCTTCAGCTCCCTCCATAAGTTTTCGATGGGATAAAGGACTGGAGACTGGCTAGGCCACTCCATGACCTTAATGTGCTTCTTTTTGAGCCACTCCTTTGTTGCCTTGGCTGTATGTTTCGGGTCATTGTCGTGCTGGAAGACCCAGCCACGAGCCATTTTTAATTTACTGGTGGAGGGAAGGAGGTTGTCACTCAGGATTTGACGGTACATGGCTCCATCCATTCTCCCATTGATGCGGTGAAGTAGTCCTGTGCCCTTAGCAGAGAAACACCCCCAAAACATAATGTTTCCACCTCCATGCTTGACAGTGGGGACGGTGTTCTTTGGGTCATAGGCAGCATTTCTCTTCCTCCAAACATGGCGAGTTGAGTTAATGTCAAAGAGCTCAATTTTAGAATCATCTGACCACAGCACCTTCTCCCAATCACTCTCAGAGTCATCCAGATGTTCATTTGCAAACTTCAGACGGGCCTGTATATGTGCCTTCTTGAGCAGGGGGACCTTGCGGGCACTGCAAGATTTTAATCCATTACGGCGTAATGTGTTACCAATGGTTTTCTTGGTGACTGTGGTCCCAGCTGCCTTGAGATCATTAACAAGTTCCCCCCGTGTAGTTTTCGGCTGAGCTCTCACCTTCCTCAGGATCAAGGATACCCCACGAGGTGAGATTTTGCATGGAGCCCCAGATCGATGTTGATTGACAGTCATTTTGTATGTCTTCCATTTTCTTACTATTGCTCCAACAGTTGTCTCCTTCTCACCCAGCGTCTTACGTATGGTTTTGTAGCCCATTCCAGCCTTGTGCAGGTCTATGATCTTGTCCCTGACATCCTTAGAAAGCTCTTTGGTCTTGCCCATGTTGTAGAGGTTAGAGTCAGACTGATTAATTGAGTCTGTGGACAGGAGTCTTTTATACAGGTGACCATGTAAGACAGCTGTCTTTAATGCAGGCACCAAGTTGATTTGGAGTGTGTAACTGGTCTGGAGGAGGCTGAACTCCTAATGGTTGGTAGCGGATCAAATACTTATTTCTCTGTGCACAATGCAAATAAATATATATAATTTGGACAATGTGATTTTCTTTTTGTTTTTTTATATAATCTATCTCTCACTGGTAAAATTAACCTAGCCTAAAAATTCTAGACTGTTCATGACTTTGACAGTGGGCAAACTTACAAAATCAGCAAGGGATCAAATACTTATTTCCTTCACTGTAGATACATTACCCATGTGTGATCTTGTCTGATGGGCCCTTTATATAAGCCTACCACAAGGTAGGCTTATATACAAGGCCCCAGCAGACAGTAATCTTATACTGTATAAGATTACTGTCTGTTGGGTCCCTGTAGTTAAGCATTTTACATAACCACATGGTAGGCTTAGATACAGGGTCCAACAGACAGTATCACACATGGGCCCTGTATCTAAGCCTACCACATGTGTTACTAATCGTTTTTTTGTGTTTATGTTTTTTTACAGGTTCAGTCGTTGGACTCTGTCGGCTTTTTTTATTATCAATAAAATGGTTAATGAGGGTTGTGTGGGTTTTTTATTTTTATTTCAATAAAATATTTTTTCTATGTCTCTGTGTTTTTCTTAAACTTTATTACTACCGCCTTAGTAATGGCCGCCGGCTGATTGACAGCGTCCATTACTAAGGCGGGGCTTAGTGTTAGCCAGTGCAGAGGCTAATAATAACCCCCATACCCTGGTTTATTATATTTAGAGGTGTTGAGAATTTTAACTTAGTTTATAGGTGCAGAAATGTTTTAAAAGTGAGAAGCTGAAGACATCTGAGCGGAAAACAGCAGAAATGGGTCATGGCCCGTAGAAATCCATCATAGATGTCTGGACCGGAGGGAGAAGAAAATAACTAGAATCTGAGACGTCACCGGTGAGTCACTTAATGTAAATGTTTATTCTGCCTCTAATCAGTACTGTAGTCACTGTATGATCTGCAGCGAGATGATGGGTGGTATGATTTTTTTTTGTGAAACAGCATCTCCCAGCATATCCTCACCATTGTTCGGGCCATGCTGGGAGCTGTAGTTTTACGCCGGTTTGTTCTGGTGCTGTATTTATGTACTGAGGTTGGTTCTGGTGCTGTATATATGTATGGGCTTTGTTCTAGTGCTGTATTTATGTACTGAGCTTGGATCTAGTGCTGTATATATGTACTGAGCTTGGTTCTGGTGCTTTATATATGTCAGAGCTTGGTACTAGGGCTGTTTTTATGTACTGAGGTTGGTTCTGGTGCTGTATTAATGTACTGAGCTTGGTTCTGGTGTTGTATTTATGTACTGAGCTTGGTTGTGGTACTGTATATATGTCAGAGCTTGGTTATGGATCTGTAATTATATAGGATATATTTATAATAACAAAATTGCAGGGCAGATGGACTTGTTCTCAATTCATTGTATATTTAATGGGAATCTGTCTGGTAGTTTTAACCCCTTGAACCACTACCATTCGGTAATACATGACCTGACAATATTTCCAAACATTCCCTTGTATGTTTCTTTCAGATGCAGCAAAATCTTTAAAATCCACTTTTAAAACGGCGCACACTATATGCTAATTACTCATTAGAGGGTCATGGGGCGGTGCCGCTATCCCGAAGAGTTACATAGTCCTGCCTCCAAACCCACCTTTCCATGCTTGAGTGACATCTCCCTGGCTGATAAAACTTTCTCGGATGCGCCATTGCCTTGTGGCACTATACACAAGTGGGGGGGGGGGCTGTGTGGCAATATACACAAAGGGGGAGCTGTGTGGCTCTATACACAAGGGGGCTATGTGGCACTATACACAAATGGAGGCTGTGTGGCATTATACACATAGGGGGGCTGTGTGGCACTATACACAAGGCAGAGCTGTGTGGCACTATACATATGGGGGGAACTGTATGGCACTATTTACAAGGGGAGGGCTGTGGCTCTATAGACAGGGATCTGTGTGTGGCACAATCTACAGGGATCTGTGTGAGGCACTATCTACTTTGTGGGGCTGTGCTGCACTATCTACTAAGGGGGGCTGTGTGGCACTATATACAAAGGAGGGGGCTGTGTGGCACTATATACAGTGGGAGCTGTATAGCGCTATATACAGTAGGGGCTTTATGGCGATATCTACAGGGGGGCTGTATGGCACTATATACAAGTAGGAGGTGGGGGCGCTATCTACAGATGGGGTGTGACACTGTCTATAGGAGGGGCTGTATAGAACTGTCTACAGGGAGGCTGTATGGCACATTCTACAGGGGGCACTAATTATAAGGGGGGTGAATGTGGCACCGGGGGGGAGGGGGCCGGTCAAGCATTTGCTATGGGGCCGAGTCTTTCCTAGTTACGCCCCTGGGTATACTGGTAGGTAAGCTTATGTGCATTTGTCACGATTTCTGGTAGACTATTACCAAACCGCAGTCAGTTTAATATTGTGAGTTATGTAATATTGTCACTCCTGCCAAAAATATACATCAGTGACAGCTATGTGTTCACCAGCAGTTCCTATTGCAGGGAGCAGTCATCAGTCACCTTGTGTGAGACCTCATGAGCAGGTTTCTCAGCATTGCACAGTCCAGGCAATGTATCTCTTACGACACACAAATCCCTCAGTTGTATACAGCGTGGAAGTGTCATGCTCACTACAGCTTAGTAAATGTGGTGGTGTGTGAGTTGTCTCTACTAAAGGCCAAAGTCCACGTCAGTCTATAACCTGCAGTAAAGCCAAATTCCTCGCCAAATACCAGGTACTGTAAGTTTATTTTTATTTATTTTTTTTGCAGTATCAGGTAACATGTATATTTATTTTCCAGGAAGTGTAAAGATACAAGTAATGCCACCCGTCTCAATATGACTAGTTACACAACACACAAAATATAACATACATACATTTACACCGCGTGACTTGTTACTTGAGAAACGGAGTAAAGCATTATTGGGATTACAGTTGCAATGTATAAGATTAAGATATGAGCCTGGTACACAAGCATCAAATGACGGGAAGTCTTTATCTGCTGTGTTATGCCCTATCTTGTATCTGAACTTCGATAAAGAGATACTGTCAACAAATTGAGAGAAAAACAAAATGACCAGGGACCAACCATTATTGGGCTTAGTGAAAGCTAGGCAGGTGTCAATATCAATGACCCTCATTACCATAAGGCCCATGTGCAGTGTACAAAAAAGCACCACAATGTTGTAAAGTCTGTACTAGGAACCCCCACCATCACTTGATTTATAGTCTTATAGTACAGTGCTGCTGTTTTTTTTTTATGAGACAAAGAGGTTTTGGGGCACTCAGTACACCTTATAGGTATGCCCCAAGAACAGAAGATCAATTGAAAGGGCAAAGATTGAGCATGTTTACTGTATTCTATAGAAATGTTTCTCAACTTTTCTAAGCCCTTTTAAGTAAAAGGGAATGGGTCGCTAGAAATTATTATTATTATTTTTTTTCAGTTAAACAATTAGTATTTGAGTGATTACACATTGTTTTAATTTTTTCACAAGTCAGGAAATATTATAAATTAGATTCTAATTTATAACATTTCCATGTGCTGGGCACTAGAGGGAGCAGTTCCCAAAATTGCAGCATGGTCACTGTGGTAAAGCAACCTCATTGATTTATGCTGCAAATTTGGGATGGACGCACTCTCCTCTAGTGTCCTCACACAATCCCCCCTCCCTTCTTCTGGCTAGTGCCAGGAGAAGGAAGGGTTTGAATCATCAAACCTCCTACACTGTGTGCCGCCATATTCTGAGCGACTGCACAGTGTAGGAGGATTAGATACAGGGCTCAGCAGACAGTATCACACGAACATAATGCACACATCACATACACGAATATAAATTAAGTGCCGCCGCCGCCACCTCCACCTCCGCTGGTCTACGCTCCTATTCCTTGCACCTGAACATATGGCCGGGAGCCACGGCCGGAAGTCGTCATCTTACTGTCCGGCAGCGGCTTCCGGTACACATGAAAATGGCGCCGGATTTCGCTCTGCAAACGAGCTTCGTTTTGGTCTGTGTGGGAGCGGCGCATGTGCCGTTCCCACACAGACGGTGTACTCTTCTGAGAATGGAACGGCTCCTGTTCGCATTATCTATGGTGTTGTATGTGCCGTATTCCATCTCTGTATGTGTCATTAATCGACACATACAGAGATGAAAAAAAAAATGGCAGCCCCCATAGAGAAGTAAAAGTTTGAACACAGTAAAAATTAGAACGTGACAACACCAATAAATACAATTTTTGTTTATATTTTATTAAAAGCAATATAATAAAATAACATAAAAATCGTGACACCTTCCCTTTAAATACAGTGCACCCACAGATCTGATCATACATTGTTTTGCACCTATACTAAGCACATCATGAGGATACTGCAAGTACACCTTAGAGCAAAGGTCCCCAACCTTCTGTAGCTCGTGACCCACTTCTGAATATGACAGGTAGTGTTGAGCCATACCTCCCAACCGTCCCGAATTCCGGGCGGTGTCCCACTGTCCCAGGCGGCTGGGGTATGTCCCGCTGTCAACTGTATCTGCACTGTCAGGACGCAGATACAGTTGAACACAATTGTGAAGCAGGGAATCATCAGCTCCCTGCTCTAGAATTAGTTCAGAGCGGAGGAGCAGAGGGACCTCCTCTGCTTGCCGAGAACTCCCCGGCGCAGTGCTACTTCAAGCGCCGTGCTCGGCGAAGCCCTTGACATCACTGTCCATATATGAACGTTGAAGTCAGGGGCTGTCCGGCAGAGTCGGCAATGGGGATTCCGCTCAAGAAGTAGCCACTGATGTCACTGTCCATACATGGACATTGACATCAGGGCTCTCCTCTAGGAGCGAAATCCCCGGCCTATGCTCTGGCTGGGGATTCCGCTTCTAGATGGAGTCCCAATGGCACTATCTGCGGGGGGGGGGGGTGGCGCTATCTTCAAGGGGTGTGTGGCACTATCTACATGGACACTGTGGCACTATATAGGGGCACTACCTACATGGGCACTGTGTCACTATCTACAAGGGAACTGGCACTAGGGGGCATTATACTAAGAAGGGCAGCTAGGGGGCATTATACTGTATTGGGGCAGCTATGGTGCATTATGCAGCTATGGTGCATTATGCTGCATGGGGGCAGCTATGGGGCATTATGCTGTATGAGGGAATTTGCTTAGGCATTATACTGAATGGGGCATCTGTATGGGCATTATACTGTATGGGGGCATCTGTGTTGGCTTTATGCTGTATGGGTGCATCTATTGGGCAGTACACTAGATGGTAGCAGCTATGGGGGCATTATACTGCATGGTGGCAGCTATGGGGGCATTATACTGTGTGGTGGCAGCTATTTGGTATGCCGCGGTGTGGGGGCACTATGGGAGCATGATACTGCGTGGGCTGAATCGGGTGTGTATGGGTGGGGATTGGGAGGGAGGCTCAAAAGAAAAAAATTTGCCGCGACACATCGGTTGTCCCTCTTTGTGATACTTGAAAGTTGGGAGGTACGGTTGAGCCACACTGAATATTAAATGGAAATAGATCTCTGGGGGTTGTCTGATGAAGACAACACTTTCTGAATGGAAGCAGGCCAATCAGCTAATCGCTGTGGGTCTGGCTTCTATAACCTCCGGCAATTCGTTATCAACGGGGTAGGCCGTGTCTGACTGTACATTTGCAGCATGTAATATTATATTTCGGCCATTTATATGAATGACCGTCCGTGTAATGCATAGACGTGCTGGGACTGCCAAGTGGTTCTCCGCTCTGGCTCTTAGGGGAGCTATGGGGGGAATTATACTGTATGTGGCAGCTATGGAGGGCATTATACTGTATGGGGAGCATTATACTGTATGGGACAGCTATGGCGGGCATTATACTGTATGGGGGGCATTATACTGTATGGGACAGCCATGGAGTGCTTTATACTGTATGGAGGCATACTGTATGTGGCAGCTATGGGGGCATACTGTATGTGGCAGCTATGGGGGGCATTATACTGTATGGGACAGCTATGGTGGGCATTATACTGTATGGGTGTGTTAGACTGTATGTGGCAGCTATTATTTCAGTTACTTATATAGCGCCAACATATTACGTAGCTATGGGGGGCATTATACTGTATGGGACATTATAGTGTATGGGGCAGCTATGGGGGGCATTATACTGTATTGGGGAATTATACTGTATGGGATATTATTTTGTATGGCGCAGGTATGGGGGGCATTATACCGTATGTGGCAGATATGGGGGCATTATACTGTATGGGGCATTATATTGTATGGAGTGCATTATACTGTATAGGGGCATTATACTGTATGGGGCAGCTATGGGTGTCAATATACTATGGAGGGCATTATACTGTAAGGGCAGCTATGGGGGGCATTATACTGTGTGGAGGCATCTATGAGGGCATTATACTGTGTGTGGGCAGGTATGGGGGGCAATATACTATGTGGGCAGCTGTGTGGGCATTATACTGTGGGGTCAGCTATGGGGAGTATTATACTGCGGAGGCATCAATGGGGTCTGTCGGGCAAGGCGGCTGGGCATAGGCGTGCGCAGGGGTCTGGTGATGTTGAGAAGGGGTAGGGGGGCCCAAGCTGAATTCTTGCACCAGGGCCCATAAGCCTTTAGCTACAACCCTGTATCTGTATGTGTATATATTTCTGTGTGTGCATCTACTACATTATCTTTACTCCGAGTGATCGCTGTGTTATCAGTGGTGTTACATAGGACTGCAGGTAACACTACTACATTATCTGTACTCAGAGAGTTATCACTGTGTGTTATCAGTGGTGTTACATAGAACTGCAGGTAACACTACTACATTATCTGTACTCAGAGTTATCACTGTGTGTAGGGCTGGGCGATTTTGCAAAATAATAAAATCTAGATTTTTGTCAACCCTATGGACGATTTTTTATTTGATTCACGATTTTCTTATTTTTAGGAGTAATTAAGGAATTACTGTGCATGTAATTCCCTTATCTCAAAAAAATACCAAGACACAATTCTTTTACATAAGAGAATTGCAGGCGTAATTATCCAATAATATATATTGATTATCAGAATTGTCCCTTAGCTGCTACATGTGATCATGCTCACTTATAAAAGGAACAATGCTGATAATCATCATATATATATATATATTTCGCTCAGAGATTAAGAAGAGCAACTATGAGTACAGAGGAACGCCAGGAGCAACGAGATCCAATTCCCCAAACAAGGCGTCAAGAAGGCAAAACCCTGAAATAAGACAAGCCTGTAATGAACAACGTCGTTCCCAAACAGCACAATTCTAAATACTTATCATTCCTTTTGCTAGAAAATTTTCTATACTAGTTAGAAATTTATTTGATATAATTACAGCTCCAGAACCAAGCTCTGACAGATACGGCTCCAGAACCAAGCTGTACACATATACAGCCCCAGAACGAACCTGAGTACACATATACAGCACCAGAACCAAGCTCGATACATAAATACAGCACCAGAACCAAGTTCAGTTCATATATACAACTCCAGAGAAAAGCTCAGTACAAAATACAGCACCAGAACAAAGCTCAGTACATAAATACAGCACCAGAACAAAGCTCAGTACATAAATATAGCACCAGAACAAAGCTCAGTACATAAATACAGCACCAGAACCAAGCTCAGAACATAAATACAGCACCGGAACAAAGCTCAGTACAAAAATACAGCACCAGAAGAAAGCTCAGTACATAAATACAGCACCAGAACAAAGCTCAGTACATAGATACAGCACCAGAACGAAGTTCAGTACATAAATACAGCACCAGAACCAAGCTCAGTACATATATACTGCACCAGAACCCATCTCAGTATATATCCAAAAAAGAGACCGTGAAGCAGCACTTAAATAAAGTGAAAATGCCTTCATAGAGGAGGTGAAACGTTGTGGTTCCATGTTGGATGAATAAATTCACTTTATTTGAGTGCTGCTTCACGTTCTCTTTTTTGGATATTGTTAGGGATCTGCCAGGTACTACGTCTAGGTATACTCCTGGGATTAATCAATCCACACCTGAGGCCAGACCTGTTCGACTGACACCCTCTCCCACCAACCAGGGTGGCAGGCTCAGGAGTGGGAGAGCCTATCGCGGCCTGGTCAGTCGGAGTTAGCTCCGCCCCCTGTCCTTTATTACCTGCTGTGTTCTCCTCCTCAGTGCGTGTAATTCTTTTGGATTCCTGGCCCCACTGCTGCTTGCTCCAGCCTGCTTCTGCCGTGCTTCTGCCTTGCTGCTGTTCTGCTTAACCTGCTTTGCTTTGCCTCCGGCTTGCTTCCTCCCCCGTGCTCACTTGGGTATACTCCACCTTATCCTGGTCCTGACTACTCATTCACCGCTCCGTTTCCTCGCGGCGTTCCGTGGGCTACTGCCCCTTCCCTTGCGTGTTCCCTGTTTGTTTTCCCGTGCACTTAGACAGCGTAGGGACCGCCGCCCAGTTGTACCCCGTCGCCTAGGGCGGGTCGTTGCAAGTAGGCAGGGACAGGGCGGTGGGTAGATTAGGGCTCACTTTCCCTTCACCTCCTTCCTGCCATTACAGATATCTAACACATAAGGAGAGGTCACTCCTTTATTTTTGAAGCTTTGCACCAGCCTAGTCAGGCATTTGTTCACAGTGCTGCTCCAATCCTTTGCTTTTTTCATCTCTGTATATATATACTGCACCAGAACCAAGCTCAGTACATACATACTACACCAGAACCAATCTCCGTACATATATACTGCACCAGAACCAAGCTCAGTACATATATACTGCACCAGAACCAAGCTCAGTACATATATACAGCACCAGAACAAAGCTCAGTACATATATACATCATCAGAACCAAGTTCAGTACATAAATACAACACCAACACAAATACAGCTCAATTTAGTGCAACCCCTGCCATATAGGTTTGTATGGCGTAAAACGACAGCTCCCAGCATGGTCCGAACAATGGTAAGGATATGCTGGGAGTTGATGTTTCACAAAAAAAATGAAGCATACCAACTTTACATACTCATCTTGATCCTGTTCCCGCGCCGTCCTATGTCAATGCGGGCCAAATCACTTCTGAGCAGGTCTGCTGGGGCTGAACGATGCAAGTGACACAATGACGCCATCGTGCCGTTTGCATTGTTGAAAGCCGCTGATTGGCAGGGTAGAATGACTTGCCCCGCCAATCAGTGCCTTCCAATGATGGTAGCGGCGCGATGACATCAAAAGGCGCTGATTGGCGGGGCAAGTCCTTCTGCCCTGCCAATCATCGTCATTGTAAGGCGCTGAATTGTTGGGCATGGAACGTGCCTGGCCATTTATCGCTTATGCATGTAATTGTACCTGTGTTCTATAGACGCAGGTACAATTAGTGCAGGAGGGGGTGGCAGTGGCTAGTTTCAGTGGCGCTGCCACTCCCTTGCTTCATGGATGGCGATGATGCTCATCTCCTCTCATGGACTGTGCAGCCCTGAGTGTTAATTGCCAGCAATATTGTTCTGCTGTTGTGATTACAGCTGTGGAGCCACATGCAGGGGGCCTCAAGAGCCATATGTAGCTGTGGAGATGCTGGTTGGGGAACACTGGCCTTGAAACATGTTTTGTACCCCTTGGGTATACATACCACAGGTTAAGAAGCTGGACTCTAAAGCATATTTTCCTAGCATAGATTCATGCACAGCCCCAATGCCATAAAGAGGCCGGTAGTGAATGAGGGTACACCACCTCGCAGTAAATCCATGTTCTCTATTCTGTAGACTAGAGAACAATAGTATCATAGCCCCTCAGGACTTTTCATTTAATCAAAAGTGGTTCTAAGGGAAAACCATTTAGGAATAAAGAATAATCGTAATAGGGTTCGACGTATTGTGGAAGCAGAGAGTTCACTGAAGAATGTAAAGAGGTTCTAATAAACCAAGCACCGAAGCTGGCCATGATGCAAATTATTTATCTTCAGAAGTGTTAAAGTGTGTCAGCAAATTGGTTGGAAAAGTCCTATACGTTACTTCTTTTAATGTTCAGAGGAAGTCATCCTCTTCTTCTTCTGCCTAAAAGATCTATTGAGTCACCCGATTTCCCTAATGCATGGGTTTCTGGTATATTCTTGTTGTGTGTACTGAAAATTACGTTTTTAAACTAGTTCCCTATATATATATATATATATATATATATATATATATATATATAGATAAACAGATGGATCCAGCAGCACCGGTATAATGTGGGTGCAAGCCCAGGAGATTAGACCAAAATCCCAATCATATATAGAGCAAAAATAGGCAGCACTCTGTATGTGAAGGTGAAAAAAAGAGGGTACTTTAATGTCCCATAGGCAACGTTTCAGCTCCTTCCTCTGGAGCCTTTCTCAAGCTTGAGAAAGGCTCCAGAGGAAGGAGCTGAAACGTTGCCTATGGGACATTAAAGTACCCTCTTTTTTTCATCTTCACATACGGAGTGCTGCCTATTTTTGCTCTATATATATATATATATATATATATATACATATGTGTGTATATATATATGTATACACACACCCTGGGGGAGAACTTAGCTCACAGGATCGCCATCTCCAGGGTGAGATGGTTGGCACACATAGAAAGTTCACTCCAGCACGTTGGATAGGGATTTAAATCAGCCACAGCCAGCTTTATTGTCTTCAACACAGCAAGCAGTTTTACAACAAAACTGTACAAAACAAACCCTAGGCCGTCCAGCCTCTAACTAATACATTCAGTGTCCCTCACTAAGAGACGCTGAGCCTTGTGCCCAGTACCTCAAAACATACACAGCTTTCCCATACGTGGTGGTGACTCTCACAGGCTAGCATGCCTGTTTTGCCCAAACTGACAGTCCTGTGTGAACAGCACACACCTGAATTAAAGAGCCGCCTCAGGTGAAGCCTAACTAGGCTCATCAGACAGCCCAAGACACGGACTGTATGCAGTGGAAGCCGCCCTTCTCCTTCACACTCCAGTAAACAGGCCCTGTTCCGGGCTCTACACCCAAGCAACAGCAGAGAAAACCCTCTCTGCTGTACATGTTCCCTGGTTGCTTAAAACCTGACAGTTTCTGCCATAAACCTGCACTGTTACAATATCTATCTATCTATCTATCTATCTATCTATCTATCTATCTATCTATCTATCTATCTATCTATCTATCTATCTATCTATCTATCTATCTATCTATCTATCTATCTATCTATCATCTATCTATATATATATATTACACCTTACTAATTTACCTATACTCCTACCCCCAACATTTTGGATGGTCAAAGAAGCACACCTATGGTTCATAGTGGTAATATCCACTTTCTAATGCATATTTATACAATATAAATACAATAAAAAGATTTTAATTGCCATAATAATACAAAAATTATCTGAATCCAAATTGCATCAAATAATGAAATAATGTAAAATTAGGGGCAGAACATGCAGTTAGGAAACAGATAGTCACTTTATGGAGCAATACAATAAATGTATTACTACAAATCTGTTCTTCAGTTTGAAAGGGGACATTTAAGGGGCAAAGAGGGTATGTATGAGCAGATGTGCTTTTAGCCTATTTGCTGCCTGTGGCAAAAATTTACTGCACACTGCTCCAAACAGCAAAACAGACCTGCTTTGTGGTCTGATTGTCCAAGAGGCAACACATGATTGTGTACATGGCAAGTTCATTGTAAAGATGCGGTATGTGGAGACAGACATAATTTGTATAGAGCATTCCGCTGTGCTAGGGGCACCAATAGTAGTCTGCCACTATGACACATACCCCTTAAATAACCTTCTCCTGGTCCTGTCACAAGATATATTATACATATTATACCCATATATATATACGCACCGCAGGTCAATTTACGTGCAGAAATAATCTGAACCGTGTAGGGGAGATTTCTTGAAATCTCATTTACTTTGCTAGTACTGTATTACGCTGCGGGTTTGCTAAATGAAAATATGCGCGGAAAATCCACACGTAATGCGCAACGTGTGCATTCAGCCTTAGGATTAGCAGATAATTTGAAGGTGAAATTAGAGTCAGGTGTTTTCAATCAGTGGAACGACCATCCGGAGTGAGTGGGCGACTTGTTCTATTTAAAGAACTGGGATCTATCAAAGTCTGATCTTCAAAACACATGTCTATGGAACTGTATCATGGCTCGAAAAAATTAGGAGGACAGCAAAAGAAGAGTTGTTTATGCTCATCAGGCTGGAAAAGGCTACAAAACCATCTCTAAAGCGTTTGGACTCCCTCAATCCACAATCAGACAGATTGTGTACAAATGGAGGAAATGCAAGACCATTATATAATATAATAGTCCACGAGGTCACAAAGGTACCCAAGGTAACCTCTAATAAACTAAAGCCCTTTCTCACATTAGCTAATGTTCATGTGTCCACCACTAGGAGGACACTGAACAACAATGGTGTGCATGGCAGGATTGTAAGGAGCAAGCCGCTGCTCTCCCAAAAGAACATTGCTGCCCGTATGCAGTTTACTAAAGATCACCTGGATGTGTCAGAAGGCTATTGGCAGGGCCGACCTTAGGGGTGTGCGACCTGAGCGAGTGCACAGGGCGCTGCACCCTCCCAGCATGTAGGGGGCGCCACTGGGCTCTTCTCTGTCCTCTGCTTCTAGCTACAAACACGGAGTAAATAAGAGCTGAGGAGCAAGAGCAGAGGAGGAAGCTTTGCCCAGAGCCCGTCCTGCAAGAAGCCTGTGATCCTGTCAGCAAGGAGAGATGTTAAGTGTCTCTGTGTGTAGATGTGTGTGTATTCAGTATGTGTCTCTGTGTTTGTATGTGTATAAGCTACAGTGTGTGTGTGTGTGTGTGTGTATATATATATATATATATATATACATATATTTGTGTCTGCATGTGTTTGTCTCTTTGTAAAGGTGTGTGTTCAATATTATAGTAGAACAGATAAAATGAAGAGATCTGTCCTGCCCCCTATATTGCCTGCTGCCCCTTATATACTCTGCTGCCCCTTATATACTCTGCTGCCCCTATATACTCTGCTGCCCCTTATATACCCTGCTGCCCCTTATATACCCTACTGCCCCTTATATACCCTACTGCCCCTTATATACACTACTGACCCTTATGTACCATGCTGCCCCCTATGTACCCTGCTGCCCTAAAGGCAAACAGCACATTTTCATATATAGTAATCTATACAACTTTACCAAATTCATTACAATTAATTAATTAATCAATCTTCCTGGACTGGAATACCTGTTGTCACGATGCGGGGTGTAGACCCACTGGGCCGTACCGTGTAGCGGGATGGCAGCTCGCCAAACAGATATGGTACTGAGTCTATAGTCCAGAAAAGGGTACCTGAGGCAATGTAGGCAGAAGCAAGGCAGGCTCGGCTGGGACCAGGCGGCAGGTAGACGTCAAACGTAGTGCAGTAGAACAGGCGTGGAGAAGCAGCAAAATACGACAACAGTTCAGCACGGCAGTATACCAGGATGGTGCTGATAGCACGGGAAAAAGGATACAGGATACAGGCACGGGGAACACTGGGAAGCTGGAAGACACTTAGGAGACCATTTGCAAGACAGACTAAGGGAAACAACAACAATGCTCAGGCGAGGATAAGAAGGGCGGTGACCCTCTTATAGTCCAGGAATTCAAACGTTGATGACCGGAAGTGAGTGCCGGCACATCACAGGGGGACGACGCAGCACAGCAGCAGAACGTCCATGGCCGTGGTCGTCGAGGAGTAAGTTAGAACGACAGACAATGGCCATAGACGTTACACCTGTTCAGAGATGCCAGAAGTTGGTAGACTCCATGCAACACAGATGTCAAGCAGTTCTCAGAAAAAATGGTTATGCCACTAAATATTAGTTCAGAAAACGTGAAATTTGAAACATTTTTTCAGTTTATACATTACATTTTTGAGGTTTTAAAGAAAAATGCCGGAACTGCTATTTTTTTTGAATAGCCTAATATTCATTTTTCTTTAGGCCTCATGCAGACGGCTGTGCCCGTAATCACGGTCCGCGATCACACGCACTGGTGGGCGCAGACAGCCACCAACATTTTCGACCCGTGCGCCCATATAAAGTATGGGAGCACGGCCCGTAAACAGCAACAGACATGTCCTATCTTTTGCAGAGGCTTTCTACAGCCCGGACACCTTCCCGCAAATATACAGGAAGGTGTCCGTGGTCAATCATTTACGGTCGTATGCATGGGGCCTTACTTTCTGTAAAGGATTAGCACAAACTGGATACACTGTTTATTGTTTTGGTTTGGAAATGAATGTGTAGTATTTCCAGTGCATTTGCATTTAGGCAAACTAAAGTTATTATAATGATTTTGCGCTTTATTTGCTTTTTTAAACTCGCTGCTATTTTTTTTTTTAACACTACTGCACATTTTTCCTAAAGCCCCACTAATCAGTCCTCACATGTCACAACTGGCTACAGTAATATTAAACCTATTGTGTAATGACATCAACAACATGCAATATCCTTTGAGTTGTAGAGTCGCTTTTACTTCTCAGTTAGTCAGTGTTCTGTAAGTTCTCTTATCTTTCCTTCATCAATTATCTTGACACTTAAAAGAGGCATGAAGAACAATTGTTTATCCTTTATTTTAGCCAGTGTCGTTCAGACTTTTGTATTTGCAACCCCTGAAGATAAAACGATTGTGATTTTGGCTATATGAAAAAGTGTTGAAGGCGTCTCACTATCAGGGCCGGCCTTTGGAGTGTGTGACCTGTGCCATCGTACAGGGAACATAACTTCAGCAGGTGGAAGGGGGTGCTGTGATGGCTCCCATCTCCTGCTTGTGTTTGTGAAGTGCCCAGGCCCGAAGTGACTGCTTGTGTTTGTGAAGCGACTCTGCAGCTGACTTTCCGCCCGGGTGCTCCTTCTCTTCTCAGTGGCGTAACTACCACTGTAGCAGCCATAGCAACTACTAGCCCATGCTCGGTGGCGCTGCTAACAGCCGATATGTCTGCTGCAGTGGTGGCGACCCTACATTCAGTAGTATCTGCGACATCAGGACGCAGATACCATTGAATCCCATGGCAAAGCAGGGAGGTATCGGAGGGGCACTACAGGGGGCAATATATGGTGTGTGACACTTAGGGCATATTTTAGTGTGTGGGGGCATTATACTGTGTGGGAGCACTATAAAGGGCATTGTACTGCGTGAGGGGGACTAAAAAGTGCATTATACTGTGAGGGGGCATATTACTTTTTTATGGGGCATTTTTTTTATGATGTGGGCCACTGAAAGAAAATTTTGCATGGGGCGCCATCTATCCTAAGCCCAGCTCTGCTCACTATACTGTCTGTAAAGATGAGAACATCACCAAAGTATCTGATGTAAAAACTGACTGGACGATAATTAGATGTGTCACACATAGCCAGGGCCGCATCTACCATGAGGCGAGTAGAGCCTCAAGCGGCACCCTGCAGAGTCTCAAAGGGAGCAGCATTACAGACCTGCTGGCCTAGGTTCCCTCCACTTATCACCTGCTGAAAGATGTGCTGCCTCCTTAAAAACATCTCTCAGGTACCACACTAATAAC
This sequence comes from Rhinoderma darwinii, assembly GCF_050947455.1. Taxonomy (NCBI): domain Eukaryota; kingdom Metazoa; phylum Chordata; class Amphibia; order Anura; family Rhinodermatidae; genus Rhinoderma; species Rhinoderma darwinii. The sequence continues at coordinate 45,498,838 of NC_134699.1, read as the reverse complement.
CCCCCCCCCCCCCCCCCACTGGCCCCACTCTCATGTCCTTACAATAGCAGAGCTATTGTAATACGATCCTGCTCAGTGTCGGGACGGAGAGGGAGGGAAGAAGGGTTTCTGCACTGCACTGTTGCCGGCATGAAGAGGCTGAGGGGAAGTCCCGCCATTGAATCACCACCTCTTCTACTGATTTCCTCTGGAGTCTCCCTGCACAGCAAGAGAAGATCCATATAAGCAGCAGCCTGCACAAAAGGTAAATATAATGTATGTATGTACTGTATGTGTAATGTATGTGTGATGTATGTCTGTACTGTATGTATAATGCATGTATGTATAATGTATGTATGCATGTACTGTATGTGTAATGAATGTATGTGTAATGAATGTATGTACTCAGGACCGCACCGTCCATGTGGCGAGGTGAGTCTCTCTCCTCATGTGGCGACCTGCTGCCTCTCTGAGAGGGCGACGGTGCCACTGAAGCCATCTGTCACCACCCCCTCTTGCACTATAATTATATCAGCTTGTATAGGATGCAGATACGATTACTAGCGCTGGCAGTGCAGGGAACATTAGTTCCCTGCCCTGCCATTCAGCGATATTTCAATGAGTCAGGTGGCACGATGACGTCATCACGCCGCTTGCGTCATTGAAAGGCGCTGAATGGCATGGCAAGGAACTAATGTGCCCTGCCAGCGTTAATGGCCACTTGCCACTTCCACTTGCGTTGTTCAGCTCCAGCAGACCTGGTCAGAGGAGAGCTGGCCTTTGTTGCTAGTGGATGGCGCGGGAACGGGATAAGGGGAGTATGTTTCTTTTTTTGTTTCGTTTTTTAGTTAATAGTGTGAGTGGCATTATCAACAGGGGGCTCTATATACAGGGGGCATTATGGGGGCAATATCTACAGGGGGCACTATCTACAGCTGTATGCTAATTACTCTATAAAGAGTCATGTGGCGGTGCCGCTATCCTGAACATTCACACAGTCCTGACTACAAACCCACCTTTCCATGCTTCATTGACAACTTCCTGGCTGTACTACATCACTACCAGTCTCCTCCAACTTTTTCGGATGCGTCATTGCATGTGTATGTACCGTGCAGCGAGATGTTTTCTGCCCGACTTCATTTCTGCACTGCACATGCCAGGGGAGTACAAGGCAATGGCACAGCCGCAGGAGTTCAAGGAGGCTGGTAGTGATGTAGAACAGCCTTGGGGATGTCAATTAAGAACTGGGGGGACGCCATTTTAATTTTTCACATCTGGCAGCAGAAAAGCAGGAGTAATTTTTGTGGGGTATGAAGATCCATTCATTGACCAAGACCAATTGAAATATAAACACCAAGAACAATTTACAACACACCACAACTAGAATCTGCATAAACTATAACTTCGTAAAAACTTTACTTTATTAATGTTTGTACTTTTTTTGCCTTACATTTTTTCCCTCTACATTTGTATCTAAAGCTAAATTCAGAATCCTGCTGGTTTCCAATTAACATACTGCAGTACATTGTGGGAGTTCAAATGACAGATTTAGAACCTAGCTTTAATACCTGACTAAGCCTGTTTTGGCCAATTTTTTTCAAATCTGACGTGTCATTTTCAGTGGTAATAACTTTGGAATGCTTTTTATTTTTTCAAGCGATTTATGAGATTTTCTCGTAACACATTGTACTTTAAGTTAGTGGTAAAATTTGGTCGATACATTCAGTATTTATTTATGAAAGACACCAAAATTTGGAGAAAATTAGCAAAAATGTATATTTTTATAAATGTAACTGTATCTGCATGTAATACAGATACAGAAACCACACAAAATAGTTACTAGTTAACATTTACCATATGTCTACTTTATGTTTGCATCGTTTTTTTAACATCCTTTTATTTTTCTAGTACGTTACAAGGCTTAGAACTTTAGCAGCAATTTCCCACATTTTCAAGAAGTACACTAAAAAATAGTGTAGTATCGGGTTAGCCAGAAACAATATGCAATTTTAAATACTTTTGTGTCAAAAAAGTATTGTAAGTATGATACCTTTTATTGGCTAATGAGAAAAATTATATATGCAAGCTTTCAGAGCACACGGGCTCCTTCTACAGGCAAGTTTACAAATGAATGACTTAGGGTCTGTTCTCATCACCATTGCCCTTTTTTTGAAGCGTTCTGTGTCACAACAGTGACAAACGGAAACCTTTATTAATGTTTCCATCACCATTGATATCAATGGTGATGCAAATGGAAGACTAGGTTTTCGTTTGCCTTCACGTTGAGGGGTTAACCCGACGGAAACCTCAGATTGAACCCCTCAAAGGAAGGGCAACATTGATGTGAACAGGCCCTAAGTCATTCATTTGTAAACTTGCCTAAAGAAGGAGCCTGTGTGCTCTGAAAGCTTGCATATATAATTTTTCTCGTTAGCCAATAAAAGGTATCATACCTACTATACTTGTGTCTTTTTTGACACAAAAGTATTTAAAATTGCATATTGTTTCTGGCGAACACGATATTACACTATTTTTTTCCGTCACCATTGATATTAACGGTGATGCAAACGGAAGCTTAGGATTCCGTTTGCCTTTCCGTTGAAGGGTTAACCCGACGGAAACCTCCGACGGAATCCCTCAGCGGAAAGGAACAGTGATGTGAACACAGCCTAAGAAAAAAGCACAACATTTAAGTTTTTACGCAAAGACAATTAGTACATGAGGTGATACATCGTTAAGATAAGCCGGGGCAATAAAACTGAGGTTATAGAGGTTCCTAGAGTGCTTTAGGTTTATTCTATGCATAACACTGACTATCAGCTGTCTGTCACCATGTCTTTTAAAATGGTGTCAGAAAAACACCATGACGTAACTGTACTTCTCGCCTGACACGCCAACGTCCATCTGTTCGATGAAGCAGAAAACGTGACTCATCAGCTTTTTTTCCGATGCACCTTTGTTAGCATAGGATCTGTGACCATCCGTCTTCTTCGGAGCCCCATATGCAGTAGGGTTCACTGAACCGTTGTTTTAGACCAATGTCTGGTAGCCCCCTCGTTGATTGTCACGGTGAGCTGCTCCACTGTAGTGTGTCGTTCGGCTTTCGCGCACCTTCGTAGCTGACGTTCACCACTCGCATCAATGGCACGTGGTGCTCCACAATTTCCACGTCGGTTATTCCCAATGGTGCCATTTGTCCACTCACGATACATTTTCACCAAAGCAGCACACGTTCACAAACTGCGCTGTTTGACAAATACTGCCACCCTATGCCCGAAAGCCAATAATCATCCCTTTATGCAACTCTGATAAATCGCCCCTTTTACCCACGTCAACAACGAGTGATATGTGTTCAGGCAGCCTATCGCACACCTTATATACCCACCAAGCCAGCCCACGACATATCACTTCCTTCATGGGCTACGCACTGCCGACGTCGAAGGTAGGAGGTGGCTATAATAATGTGACTCGACTGTGTATAATGTTACTACATTGGGACTTTTTAAAGACAATGCCGTTTCCTATAGTGCTGGTGCTGTTAGAAGGTCATATCTGCTTAACTGACTATTTACTTCTGTTATTTGGTAAAACCATACGTGTGTGTACCTCAATATGCTTCCAATTTCATATAAAGAAATTACATTTGTGCCATGTTCCATCAGACGACATATCACAGAGTTATTCTCCCCCCAAAGCATTGCTTCTAGGAGAGAATATCTCCATTACACGCTGCCAGATGGACGCACCATATGGCAACATAAGGATTGCCCATAGCTTCGTAGTACAGAGCTACATCTACTCCTGGGAAATGTAACTATCTCAGGACAAAACGTGTTGCAAATTTACCAATATCATGGGACTCCTCTCCAAATTTAGTTGCACAACTTTTTTCCCCTTTGCTTCATGTCTTTTATTTGGTGTTTTTTTTCTATAAAATGTGAACAATTATCTTATTAAAAAACTTTTGAGTGAATTCTTAACTGCAGAAATAATCCATGTAGTTGCCTATAGAAAACAACAGTGTTGCAGTCGCACTTGCATCACACATATTTGCAACTTAATGCATTCTTGTGGCTTGTGTCTGTCCGGCAACAATCCTCATCTAACCCCAGCCACTAACTGAGTTTTGTTTTTTTGTTTTTTTTTATATCAATTGGTTGACTATGAGGGTTTAAGGCAGTAGATCTAGGGGAATTCCTCCTCCCCCATTATGTTTCTCAGTCTGATATGTCATGCACATACTGCTTCACTTCCTCACTGCTGATAAACTTGTGGTTTCCTCTTTGAAACTGTAGAATGATGAGAGACACCAGAGGAGTGAGGACCAGAACAGCCCGAAATAAGACAGTTGTGGGCACCAAGTATGTGGCCATCATGGAGGGTGGTGGTGTGCACTTGTTCTGAGTGGGTCAAGAAAATCTAGTACTCTGTATTATACTCTATATTATACTATATATAACTTATATGTGTAGTGTAGTGTGAAGGTGATAATACTTATCACAGCAGCGACAGTACGCAGTAAAGCTGTTTTATGAGTAACAGCTACACAGTTACAAGCAACTGGTTAAACTGGTTATTTGGGCAGGACTGGGCCCAGTAGTAGAGTCTTACAATATTTGAGGATTACATATGGATTCCCTAGACATCGCTAGTGATGATTTACCACCTGGAAATAAAGGTTCACAGGTAAGTAACAATCAAATAAATGTTTTTGTACCTTCATTGCTTCCATTATTGCTCATTTTTTATTCTCCGTGTACAATTATATAATAATTTTATTGCACTTCTCATAAAGGGTGCATCTACTATAGAGGCATTTGCTTTGACTGTTATGGCTCCCTGCAGAGGGTGGTTAACAGCTCAGGTTGACCCTATCCTTCTAAAGCTGGCCAAACACATTAGATGGGAATCAGAAAACCCCACAACAGCCTCTGACTGTTCTCCAATGGTTAATGTCTGGGAAGGGGTAATCAACATGATATAATGAATTTCAACATGCCCCATCCTTTGTTCCCAACATGCATGTTGGGTCTATATCAACATGCATATTTTGGGAAATGTGATCTTTGCATTCGTGGGAGGAGAACATTTGAATCAAGATTATACTAGGCTTTACACTTACATGGAGTGGGAAGGACATGATTAAATCAAGTGCTGAGCTCTCCTGTCCCAGGATAGTTTATCTGCACCCAGTAGAACTGCTTTGTATCTTTTTGTTTTGGGTCTTTCTGCATTCTCTGAATGACCCTTAGATTGTTACCCTCTCTAGACATTCCTGTTATTGTTCATCAATGCAAATAATAAAGATAAGAGAAAATTATCTAAGGCTTGGTTCACATCTGCGCTAGGGTCCCGTTCCGACGTTCTGTCGGAGCTTTCCGTCGGAACGGGACCCTGACTGACACAAACGGAACAACTGAGACAAACGGAAACCATTTGCACCGGATCCGTCACCATTGAAATCAATGGTGATGGAAACGAAAACCTTTGGTTTCCGTTTGTGTCAGTCAGGGTCCCGCTCCGACAGAACATCGGAACGGGACCCTAGCACAGATGTTCACGAAGCCTTAGCACTCTGCTAAGGGCTGCAAGCAGGGGCTGCCCTCAGGAATTTCTAGGCCCCGTAAAGCCAAGGAGTCTGGTCCCTTATTACCGGGGTAAGGGGGGTTGGAATTTTCAACAGAAAGTGGCAAGGGCAGGAGTGAGAAGCAAATTGGAAAGGGCTCTGTGGAGGGTCAGATTGGAGACAGTAGGTGAGCAGGGGCGCTGTCAAGGGCAAAAGATGGAGAGACTAGGTGCCAGGGCTCTGTGGGGGGGATGAAGAGGGCTGGAAGAACAGAAAGTGGCAGGGGCAGGCCAGTGGGGGACAAAACCTGACAGTGGATTTGTGGAGAGGAAGGGAGGACACATTTGTGGTGCTCTGTGGGGGCGTAGTGTGGGCAATAACCAAAAAAATCATTGCACTGAAGCTGTTACCTGGGCAGAGCACAGTCACTCACTAAGATCCAGTTCAGGCTGCTGCTTCTGTCTCCTGCAGGCTCTACGATCTGCCACCTCATGCCTGGATGAAGTCTCTGCCTTCTCCTGACACACACAGCACACATGTTACCTGCAACCAGAACAGATGCCGAAATTAAAAAGAAGACCCCAGAATACACCTAAACTAATTAAGACCTACAACCAGTTCTCTAGAAAAAATAAAGACCCCTAACCAGACCCTTTAATTAATTTAGACCCCCGACCAGACGCCTTAATTAATTGGGGCTCAAGACCAAACCCCAAATTTATTTAGACCCCAGACAAGACCCCTAAATTAATTTAGACTGCATACCAGACCCCCTAATTTATTCATAGCCCAAACCAGACACCCTATATCATTCAGACCCCAGACCTGACCCCTATGTATTTACCACTTCTGCGTCCTGTCCAAAGCTTCGCTGTCACCCTCCGCATGTTGCTTTGTAACTTTGAGCAGTGCCCCAATGAGAACATGCCCTGGGACCGGTGCATACAAGGTCCTGACGCTAGCATCATACAGTGTCAGGACCTTGTATGCAGCTTCCAGAACTAGTGAGCAAGGTCCTAGCGATAATTACCTTGGAGAAATGAATGGGCCCCATTTCATTGCGGGACCTTTCAAGTATATACCGCTAGGGCCCTGCTCAAAGTTACTGAGAAATGTGTGGTGATGGGTGGCAATGACGGCAGACGGGCCCTGTTTTTTTTTCTCTTTACTTTGAGGCTGGGCCTTTGAATGCAGTACTAGCCGTATGGCCCTGACGGTCGTCCCGATTGCAAGTAGGAGTACTTTACTAGATATCTTCTTGCTCACTGTTTCAACATTTGCTTTCACTCCACGCAAAATGTCTACAATACTCTTTCTTGAGAAACAGAATGTACAGAAATTCATATGTAAATGTTTCTGAAGGTTCTCGGAACTGGGGATACTTGCGATAAATTAATAATCATGGGGGCAGACATTTTTTTTAACTTCCTGTTAGTTATCACTTTAAAGAACACTACAGTTACTTTGTTACCAGCCTGAAATGGCAACAGTTTTAAAATAAATATATATATCCCGTCTTCCTCTTTCTCTCTTGCCACCTCTTGCTTCACTTGTTCACTGATGCTGGTTCTCTTTACTCCTGATATTTTCTGTAAAAAATATACTTACCAACCTTTTATTTACAAAGGGACAAACCATTATAAGGGATTCTGTGCTATAAACTCTATACTAACCTATTCTGAAGTTTGTACATAAATATTAAAGAAGTATTCCAGTTATAACAAATTATTATCTATCCACTGGATAGGTAATGATTGTAGGATCGGTGTCAGGTTGAGGCTGGGTTCACACACAGTGTAAAAACTGTGGATTTTCCACGAGGGATGGAAAATCTGCAGCATAATACTGTAGCAGCAGAGTAGATGATATTTGAACAAATATGGAAAAAATGCTCAGAAAATGACCTGCGGTGCCTTTGTTTTCAATCCGTAGCATCTCAATTGTATTTGCATAATTGCTGTTTCTTTGCTGCGGGTTTCCCCCATTGAATTCAATGGGAGGTTAAACTCGCAACAGATTCCTCAGCAAAAATCTCAACTCAGAAAAAATATTTTTTTTAGACACCCAGAATTATGTGCTTCTTCGTCCAGGCTGGCCTACTGGGATGATGTTTCACAGGCTGCAGCGGTCACATGGGATGAAACGTCATTCCAGGAGGCCGGGCTGCAGGACGGCAGAAAGGCGCGTCGCCATGGCTACGAGTAAGTATTAAACTTTTTACGTGGAGATTTCCGCAGCTGACATTTTGGCCAAAAAACTGCACCACGATTTGGTGGGGTTTTTCGACCAGAATTCCTAGCCGTGATCGGTGTGGTTTGCGGTGTGTTGTTACGCAGCATATCCACCCTGTGTGAAAAAACCCTTACAGTGGTCAGTATTTTCCATCAGTGCCATAGACTTTGAATAGAGAGGCAGGGCGCATGCTTGACGGCCGCTACATTCAACTCCTTCTGGCAAGCAGTCTTGGGGGCACATGGAACCAACTTCTGGCAATCGGTGTGTGTCCAAGCGTTCAAACTCCACCGATCTAACAGCTATCACCTAATTTGTTATTACCGGAATACTCCTTCAAACCCTTACATCAGTCACTGTCTCCAGTGGGGACGCACAGTCAAATTTTTCTGTCTTACTCCCTATTTTCTATACAAATAATAATGGTCACCAGAGTATAACTTGAAGTGTCAATCAGGGGGCTAGAAAGGGTGAGCACTACCCCAGAACTCTTAAAGGGAATGTCTTATCCATTTAATTATAGTTTATTAATTAGATGTGAATATGTAGATAGAAATTGTGGTGCAGATGTACTAATGTGTCTACAACTCGAATGTGTCGTAAATTGCACCAAAATTGCATTGCATCAGTTTAAAAAAGGAGAGTGGTTTAACTGAAAAGGGGCCGTGGTATAGGATGCACCAAAAACTGGCACAAAATGCTAATGCAAGCTAAGCCAAATGAAGGTGGTACTAAACAGAGAAAACTGTCTAGTAGGTCAAGTAAGATGCGCCAAATTTATCATGCAGCATTCACCTTGGTGATAAATTTGGTGCATTTTCTGACTGCCTTGGCTTCTTTCTATAATTTATTGAGGGAGCTGGGTTGGTTGGACCCTTGAAGTACTAAAAACCTGACTAAACAATAGTTCTCTTAGATTACTCTTTACTTAGCACTACACTTTAGTTAATGCTAAAATGTTGGATAGCGTGAGATCTGTCTCCTAAGAAACGAGGTGTCTTTCTGACCACTCTCCTGTACCTTTAGCGATAGCGGATTTAGATATGTAGTCTTCAAGCCCTTGGAGAACCAATGCTCAGTTGTTAAATTCTCTCAATACAAACTAACGAGAAAATATATATTTTTTAATTCAATAAGGGGTCAGCTATTAATACAATTTTATGGGATTGTCTGAAGGTATTCTTGCGCTGCATTTTTTAAATTACTCTGTTAGAATTAAAGAGGCCTTGGAAACATATCGCATGATGGTAAAGCTAGAGTTGACTCACTCGAGGATAGGTATATAAACAATAAATTGGAAGCACATGAAGGAGAATTGTTAAAAGCACAGGATCATTATTGTAGCGTCCATGGCCACGGGCCGTCGGGTTTACTCACCTCCCGACGCCCGCAGCCATGGACCCCATCTTCTTCCTAGGAGACTCGCTCGTCACTGTCAAATGCCTTAACTGCGGCCAAAGACAGTATCGAATGGGATCTAACCCCTGACCCCAGATCCTGAAGGTTCGATAATAATCTTCGAAGATTACCTCAGACATTTTTTCCTGGCATAAAGTCAATCTGATTTTCATTAATTAATGACAAAATTACTAAGGAGAGACGATCGGCCAATTTTTTAGCCAACAACTTTGCATCACAATTGATCAAAGAAATAGGTCGATACAATTCAACCAATTCAGGGTCCTCCCCCGGTTTTAAGAGCAAAGTAATAACTGCCTCTGTCCAAGACAGAGGTGGAATTCCAGCTTCAAAAGCATGATTATATGTATCCAGGGCCGCCATCAGGGCAGTACTACTGGTACTGCTGCCAGGGGCCCAGCCATATGGCTGAAAAAAGGGGCCGTCCAACTGACGGCACACCCCCAACCCCTATTTTTTTGTTCTAGGAAATTATCTAAGCTTTTTTTAAAGCCATCTACTGTCCCTGCTGTGACATCTCCTGCGGTAGACTATTCCATAGATTCACAGTTCCCACAGTAAAGAAGGCTTATCGCCTCCGCAGATGGAACCTTTTTTTCTCCAGACGGAGGGAGTGCCCCCTTGTTTTTTTTAGGGGGTTTTACATGGTTTTCACTATATTTTTTGTATGTGCCATTCATATATTTATATAAGTTAATCATGTCCCCCCTTATGCCCCATGCACACGAATTTATTTTTTCCAGTCCGTAAATACTGGTGTAAATACCGGTCCTTTGTCACCCGTATTCCACCAGAGTTTACGGACCCGTGCCCGTAAATATGGATCCGTTGTCACCCGTATTCCACCCATATTTACGGACCCGTTTTCTCTGCTATATTGCACTGCACTAATCGCAGTCCAGGGTGCTGAAAGAGTTACTGCCGATCACTGCAGCCCCTTCTCTCTATCCCGCACTGATCGTTTAACTCTTTCAGCATCCTGGACAGTGAGTATCCCCTGACGTTGCCTAGCAACGCTCTCGTAATTACGGGGGCACACACGTAGCCACCCGTAATTACGGTAGAGCCCCATAGACTTCTATGGGCCTGCCCGTGCTGTAATTACAGCCTGAAATAGGACTTGTTCTATATTTTTCAACGGCCCGGGCACCTTCCCGTAAGCAAACGGAAATGTACCCGTCGCCAATAGAAGTCTATGGGCCCGTAATTACGGGCGTTTTTATGTTTGTGTGCATGGGGTCTTAGTCGTCTTTTTTCAAGGCTAAATAGGTTTAATTCTTTTAATATTTCCTCATAACTTAGATTCTCCATGCCCCTTATTAGTTTCGTTGCTCTTCTTTGTATTTTTTCCAACTCCAGGGCATCCTTTCTATGAACTGGAGCCCAGAACTGAACTGGATATTCTAGATGAGGCCGCACTAATGCTTTGTAAAGTGGTAATATCATATCCCTCTCCCACGAGTCCATGCCTCTTTTAATACACGACAATATCTTGCTGGCCTTTGAAGCAGCTGATTGACATTGAATGCTGTTATTTAGTTTATGATCTACAAGTACACCCAGATCCTTCTCAACAAGCAACTCTCCCAGTGTAGCTCCCCCTAGGACATATGATGCATGCAGATTGTTGGTACCCAGATGCATAACTTTACATTTATCTACATTAAACTTCATTTGCCAAGTGAATGCCCAAACACTCAGTGTGTCCAAACCAGCTTGCAATTTAAGAACATCTTCCATAGACTGAACATACATAGCTACGTGTCATCTGCAAAAATAGAAATAGTGCTATTAATCCCATCCTCTATATCATTAATAAATAAGTTGAATAATAGTGGTCCCAGCACAGAACCCTGGGGTCACCACTTATAACCGGGGAGCATTCAGAGTAGGAATCATTGACCACAACACTCTGGATACGGTCCTTGAGCCAATTCTCAATCCAATTACAAACTATACTTTCTAAACCTATAGTCCTTAATTTACCCATTAGACATCTATGAGGGACATTGTCAAATGCCTTTGCAAAGTCCAAAAACACTATATCCACAGCGGCCCCTCTGTCTAGGCTTCTGCTCACCTCTTCATAAAAACAAATCAGGTTAGTTTGACAACTTCTGTCCTTAGTAAAAACCGTGCTGGCTGTCACTTATAACAATATTTTTTGTCACATACTCCTGTATAGTTTCTCAATAGCCCCTCAAAATTTTTCCCACGATTGATGTTAAGATTACTGGTCTATAGTTACCCGAGCAAGACCTAGACTCCTCTTTGAAAATCGGCACCACATTTGCCCTGTGCCAGTCCATTGGTACTATACCAGTCATTAGAGAATCTCTAAATATTATGAAGAGGGGGACAGAAATAACTGAACTAAGTTAGGGTGTAACCCATCTGGTCCCGGGGGCCTTGTGTACATTTATTTTTTTTAACTTAGCTTGGACCATATCTACATTCATCCAATTCAGTATATTCAGTATATTAACTGATGTATTAACAGCACTGGCACTGGCTACATCAGCTGCTCTTTCTTCTGTTGTATATACAGAGCTAAAGAACCTATTTAGTAACTCTGCCTTCTCTTGATCCCCTGTGATCAACTCCTACATGTTCAGACCTTGGCATGGAATGTCGTTCCGATCCAGATTTTGTTTATAATACTTATTGTTTTTTTAAGTCAGATATGTCTCTGCTAAACATAGCACCACTGGGCCATAATTCTTTTTTTTTTTTTTTTTTTGCAATTATTTTTATTATAATTTTCAAATAAACAACAAATGTTACATAAAGTGCTTCATATACAAGTATATATCAAAGCTTCAAAGTAGTCCATCTTGCACGCAAAACTTTTAACAGAGAACCAGAAACAAGGAGAGGTACAGGGGGGAAGGTTAGGAGGGAAGGGAAATTGCTGATATCTGTGTTATCTCCATCTCCACTTTATGATATATTATCCAGGGATTCCAAAAGGCGATATAAGAAGCATATCTCTGTTGTCTTAGATAAAAAATGCGTTCATATACACAATGCGTTGACACCCTAGCTATTACCTCCTCTTGTGTGGGTGGTATTGGAGACTTCCAGGCTTTAGCTATCAATAACTTCGCTGTGAGCAAAACATGGCACACTAAGGGTCGGTAAATCGGCGGGAACTTTTCTATCTCCAAGGATAATAATGCTACCCCTGGCTCCTGGACAACAGGAATCTTCAAGACCTCTGATAGTAGTTGAAAAATGTTGGCCCAAAAGGTCCTCAGGTGGGGACATCCCCAAAATATATGATATAGCGAGCCCTCTTGACCACAGTTACGCCAACATAGGTTAGAGGTTTGAGGATATATCCTCGCCAGTTTGGTCGGAGTATAGTACCATCGCAACAGAACCTTATGGAAAACTTCCAAAAGGTTCATGCAAACTGAGGACTTCAAAGTCCATTTAATCGCTGTTTCCCATTGTGCCATAGAGAAAGATTTCCCCATGTCCCTTTCCCAGTTCAGAAAGTGTGCTCGCCTAGAAGTCTCCACATCCCCATTCATTGCATCATATATTCTAGCCGTAAGGTTGCTACCCCCCCAGCCAGATCCAGACAGAAGTGCCACCGCTGATTTGGATGCTTGGAGTCCGGTCAGAGGCGAGGACGTCAGATAAGATTTAATCTGGGTATATTTATAAATATCTCTCTCCGAGATCCCAAACTGTCTCTGAATGTTGTTAAAGGACTTCATCTCTTTCCCCAAAAATAGATCAGAAACGTACTGGATACCGTTCACCGGCCAGTGTTTGATTCCTAGGTTGGGGATTAATGTTTCAAGTACTCCCAACGGTATCTGAGTCGTGCCTCTCCCCGGAATCCCCGCGGGTTGCGCCATGAAATAAAGCCAACATTGTATTGCAACTTTAATTGTAGGGATGTTGGGAAGGAGAAGGTCAGGCCTCAAGGCATAGGCCATCAGTACTGTAGACAACGGCAGCCCCCCTATCAATTGTTGTTCGATCGCTGGCCAGCTAACTCCAGAAGAGCAAGTAAACCATTTTTCAGATTGTTTTACTACAAATGTTCTATGATAAGCTAAGAGATTAGGTACTCCCAGCCCCCCTCTATGCTTCCGTTTCAACAGGAGGGACGTTGCTATTCTAGGCCTCCTTCCTCCCCATAAAAAGTTTTGAAGCTGCTTCTGGAACCTAGAGAACCATATTTGAGGTATAGGGATTGGTAGGGTGCGTAAGTAGTATAATATTTTGGGTAGTATGAACATCTTATAGCACACATTGCGTCCTAACCATGAAGGCTCGTGCAAAGCAATTTGATCCAATTCCCTCTGTAAGGACGTTAGAAGAGGATCAAAATTTATTTTGGGAAGTTGCGACAAGGGGTAGCTGATTTGAATTCCCAGATAAGGAATTGAAGAGTTTTCCCATTGATATGGGAACTCAGTTATTATAGATTGTTTCAGGGACGGAGAGATGAAAATCCCAAGAATTTGAGATTTAGATGCATTCACTTTATAGTAGGATACTAATCCAAATTTAGAGATGACTTGAGAAATTTCCCTTAGGGAGGATAAAGGGTCAGTGATGGTCAAAATTATATCATCTGCGAATAGTCCAATTTTATGTTGTCGAAACCCTACTGGGATACCCCGAATCAGCAAGTTAGATCTTATAGATTCTGCTAATGGTTCCATAACTAGCGTAAACAATAAGGGGGACAGCGGGCACCCCTGCCTGGTACCATTAGTAATGTTAAAGGGGGTAAATAAGTAACCATTAGAGAGAACTTTAGCTGTAGGTAGAGTATATAGTGCCTGGATAGCCTTAAATATGTTCCCCTCGAATCCAAATTTCATCAACGTCGAAAATGCGAACCCCCAGTGTATTCTATCAAACGCCTTCTCTGCATCCAGGGTAAGGAGGAGAGAAGGCGCTCGAGACAGACTTATTTTAGTTATAAGATCCACTACCCTTCTAGTTCCATCCGGAGCCTGCCTCCCCTTCGTGAATCCCACCTGATCCGAATGTACTAATGTGGGTAAAATGTCAATCAAGCGGGTGGCTATAAGTTTAGCGTATAATTTAGTATCACAATTAAGGAGGGAAATGGGTCTGAAGTTGGCCGGGATTGTAGGGGATTTCCCAGGTTTAGGGATAGTCACTATCGTGGCTTCCAGCATCTCTCGGGGCATATTACCTTCTGACATTGCCTTATTAAAGACTGCGGTTAGATGGGGGGCGAGAATGGTATTAAAGGTTCTGTAGTATTCGTTGGAGAACCCATCCGGACCAGGGGATTTGTTGGATTTAGATAAATTGATAATTTTGGACACCTCTAAAAGTGATACCGGAGCGTTTAAACTGGATAGTTGATCCGGAGATACGGAAGGCAACTGAACCGACTCTAAAAAGGTTTGGATTTCTTTATCCAAAGGTTGTGGAGTTTGGGGATCAGACTTCAAGTTGTATAGTTTAGAATAATAGGAGCTAAATTGATCTGCTATAGTTTGTGGGTTAGAGATCCTAGACCCATCTGCTGGATCGACTAAGTGAGTGATTTTAGTTTTTTGCTGACGTTGTTTAATTTTATTCGCCATCAGTTTACTGGACTTATTATAAGAAGTATAGTAGTTTAATCTTAAGGCAGCAATCTTTTTATCAAATTCGTCTATAAGGAGGGCCTGCAGCTTCCTTCTAAGGGTCATGAGTTTGTTATGCAATGACGAAGATGGATTTAGTTGGAGTTCCTGTTCCGCAGAGCGTATATCAGACAGTAAAGAAGTCAGAGCAGCCGTTTTCATTTTTTTATATTGTGCCCCTTGCTGTATCAAGAACCCCCTCATAACCGCCTTATGTGCATTCCATAGAGTGAATGGGTTTAGGTCCGGAGAACCATTCAAAAGAAAATATTCTTGTAATTGAGAGTAGATTTTTTCCTTATATTTGGGAAGACTAATAAGAAAATTGTTGATCCGCCATGAGGATCTTGGTAAGGGGGCAGGCCCTAAAGAGAGAAGGAGATATGAGGGGGCGTGATCCGACCAAGTTATCTGTCCTATCTCAGAAGCTTTAATCCCTGCTATAGAATTCCTATCCACCAAGAAAAGATCTATTCTAGAAAATGATCGGTGTCTTGTGGAATAAAAAGTATATTCTCTAGAAGAAGAATTCATACATCTAAACGTGTCATATAAATCTTCCTTAAGTAACCATGGGGTCAGAGTCGGGGGAGATCTTCTCCCCTGTTTAGTAGAGTCCCATTTAGCGTCCGGGATTATATTGAAGTCCCCACAGACTATAAGTTTCCCTTGCATAATTTTGCGAATTTTGCGCATAGTCTTGTTGAGGAAACGTACTTGTGACGTATTGGGAGCATAAATATTAGCAATAGTGATGGGACAGTTGTTAAGCAGACCTACCAGTATCAAAAATCTCCCCCGCTCATCATTAATGGAAGACTGCAATTGAAAGGATACTGTGTCCTTAAAGCCTATCATCACTCCCGCCCTTTTCTTATCAGCATTAGAGAGGTAAATTAGTGGAAATTTTGGATGAGTAAATTTGGGACAATGGTCTTTGGCAAAATGTGTCTCTTGTAGACAGATTATATCAGAGTTGGAAGCCAAAGCATCCTTCCACACCGAAGCTCTCTTGAAGGGTGAATTTAGCCCTCTGGTGTTCAGAGATACAAATTTAACCGCCATAAATAATACATGTAAAATGCTTCATATGAATTAAACCCCATATTCGAGCTAGGATAGGATCATAACATAACATGCCTGGTATATATGACAATAATCGTATAACAGCAATTTTAAGGAAGGAGGACAGGGAAGGAAGGTAAAAACTTGGAAACTGTAGCAAGAATAACATCACGTAGTGAGAAAGTAACTCCGCCAGATATCCGGCTGAGAGTCACCGAAGACAAGTGGGGAAAAAGTCTACTTGGACACCATCTCGACCTCCATGTAGCAACCCATACCCCGGGACGTTTAAGGACGAGATTTCCCAATCCACTCCGGTGAGAGTCTCGAGGGGGACCTTCTAGTAGGAACTGTATTGGGCAGAATAGGCGTCAGTCCCCATTTATGAAGCAGGGCCGATCCTTCCTCTACATCCGCCATGGTATGCAGGACTCCATTCCTATACACCAGTAATTTGGTAGGGAATCCCCATCTGTATCCCACGTCGTTCTTCCTTAGCGCCAGTGTAAGAGGCAGAAATTTCCTCCTAGTTTGCAGGGTCACTTGGGAGAGATCCGCATAGATGTGTATCTTTTCATAAGGTACAGGTAAAGCCGGTAATCTTCGTGCCGCAGACATGAGGGAATCCTTGGTATTATAAAAATGAATCCTTGCTATCACATCTCGTGGCAAATCAGCAGAAATAGATTTAGGTTTAGGGAGCCTATGGGCTCTATCTATGATAAGATCCGCAGGTTTGGAATTAGGCAATACATCCTTAATAAGTTGCTGTAAGTAAGCGGTGAGGTTGGAAGGTTGGACGGACTCTGGAATACCTCTAAATTTGACGTTATTCCGTCTATTGCGATCCTCCAAATCAGCCAACTTGTATTTTAAAGCTTGCATTTCTTCCTCCAAAGACACATGAGCATCCACTATATCGTTATGTGCATTAGTGTGTTCACTCATTTTTGTCTCCACGTGGTCTACTCGGTCTCCTAAGTCGTCAATAGCGTTGGAGAGTTTAGTGGTGAATCCTAATAAATCGTTGTGAAAGGAGCCTCGGAGGGCTAGTACCATATTTTTTATAAAGGCTTCTGAAGCCGCTTGATCCGATGAGGGTATATCTTCAATGGCCACAGACTGTATAAATATATCTTCCACCCTAGGAGCTTGTGCACTTGTAAGTCCTGCAGGACTGGGGGGAGGAGACTCCTCTGATACACGAGGTGAGGACGCCATCTTAGATATGGGGCTACTTGATAGTGCAGCAAAGCGTCCTTTCCCCATGGTTGCCTCTTTAGGCGATTCTGCTTCCCCTTCCCCCCAGGGCACAGACTCACCCTCGGCTGTCGTCTTAGAGGGGTTGACGTCCCAATCTCCTTCAGGCAAGGTAGGAGAGGCTGGCGGGACGTTGGTCTCGGAGGTTGTCTCGCCGCCATGCTTGCTTTCCCTGGCGGGGAAGAAGTCTGTGAGACGTTTAGGTCCCGTTTTCGAGGACTTCGTCCGGGTCATCATGCTGCCGCGGTTTCCAGAGGTGAGAGGGTTGTCAAACCGGAGGTATGTATCGTCGCTAATGTCGTAGCTGAGAGGTCTCGGAGCGGAGCTCAGGGAGATGCGACCGCTCTGTTCGGCATCCAAGACACGCCCCACTGGGCCATAATTCTTGATTAAATTACATACAGCTAGTCTTTTGAATTTATTGCTCAATCCACTTACATTCCAAAATAGGAGCTTAAACATTTGACCTCCATATTTCCCATATAATTTGACACATGGTAATCATAAAAAAAAAAGGAAAACTCCTCACCTGCGGTAGCCCCTTCCACACTAGAAAAGGATTGAGGAAAGATGATACCCCTGTGACTCGGCATGTATGGGAATCACATCAGGGGGACCACACAGTGATTGGGTTCCAAGGATTAGAACTGATACAACCATCAGGAAGGGGTTGTAATTGGAACAAACAGAGTTTACAAAAAGAGGCCCAGTGGATATTTAGGATGGAAATCACTAAGCAATTGGGTTTAAATGAACATATTTTATACACATGTTTCCTATAATAATTCGAACCTCCACCTTATTCTTTCATCTATTGCTGCTATACTATTTATTTAATGTTATATCATTATATATACATGCATAAGATATGGTGTTTTACACATTTCCATCTTTGTCCCATTGACCGCTCTGCTGTAGTTCCCTCTATGGTATTTTATTGTCCTACCTATTGGCCTAGATATTTAATTTATGTCATTATGGACCCGCTTCTATGCCACTAATATAGATCTGGTGGGGCTAGTTTATTCTCTTGGCTGATTCTTTCTTACATCTTATACTTTTCCCTTGGATGATATTTTGCCAATATTCAATAATATCGCCGCTTTTGGTTTCCTCGGTTATCAAGGACGCTTTATGTCCAGTTTCCTGATTGGCGCTTCTATGAGAGGGGGTTGGGCGCAGCTCACGGACGTCAGGCATGACGTCTCATATGGTGATTCGTGGCCAGCCCCGATGATGCCGATTCAATGAGCGTGACCAAGTGTTTTTAGATTCAGCTTTCTTCCGGCATGTGTGCGGCCAGATACCAGTGTCGTTCACGCCGGGAGACACGATATAGTACTTTTCAGTGTTGTCTGGCAATTATCACTAATAATTTATGCTCGTAAACCGGTGCCTGTCAGAAAGTAATGAACAATAACTGCCAATTATATCGAGCTCAATTCCTGTCTGTAACCCCTGATGATGCTCCCTTAATCAATTTGGGGTGTTGAAACACATAGGGACACATAGTGTTTGATATTTAGACAATTTAGGGACACATAGTGGTCGATATTCAGACAATTTAGTGGCAATTTCTCAATTCAAATATTTTTCCACTAGAGCAGGCTCATTGTTAAAGAGGCTCTGGCACCAGATTTTGCAACCCCTATCTGCTATTGCAGCAGATAGGCGCTGCAATGTAGATTACAGTAACGTTTTTATTTTTAAAAAACTAGCATTTTTGGCCAAGTTATGACCATTTTTGTATTTATGCAAATGAGGCTTGCAAAAGTACAACTGGGCGTGTTGAAAAGTAAAAGTACAACTGGGCGTGTATTATGTGTGTACATCGGGGCGTTTTTACTTCTTTTACTAGCTGGGCGTTCTGACGAGAAGTATCATCCAGTGCAGACAGCGTGTTCTCGAGAGATCACGCTGTGACGTCACTCACAGGTCCTTCATCGTGTCTGACGAGCGAGGACACATCGGCACCAGAGGCTACAGATGATTCTGCAGCAGCATCGGCGTTTGCAGGTAAGTCGATGTAGCTACTTACCTGCAAACGCTGATGCTGCTGGAGAATCAACTGTAGCCTCTGGTGCCGATGTGTCCTCGCTCGTCTGACACGATGCAGGACCTGGGGCAGGAAGTGAGTGACATCACAGCGTGATCTCTCGAGAACACGCTGTGTGTCTGCACTGCCAGAAGCTGGGCGTTCTGAAGAGAAGTGGATGATACTTCTCGTCAGAACGCCCAGCTAGTAAAAGAAGTAAAAACGCCCCGATGTACGCACATAATACACGCCCAGTTGGACTTTTACTTTTCAACACGCCCAGTTGTACTTTTGCAAGCCTCATTTGCATAAATACAAAAATGGTCATAACTTGGCCAAAAATGCCATATATCCTTGCTCAAAACAGATACCAAACTATGGGCTAAAGTGTTGGTTAATCACCTAAGAGATTCCGCAGCGTGGGGGGCTTTTGTCGCTCGATGTGGCGAAGGCCTTCGACACTGTGGAGTGGGACTTGCTCTTGGAGGTCCTGGTTCGCTTTGGTCTTCGCAAGAATCTTATTGGTTGGGGATAACTCCTCTATAGACAACCAAATGCAAGAGTGGGTTTGAGTGGTAGAACCTCTGTAATGTTTGATTCATCACGTGGCACTAGACAAGGGTGCCCTTTGTCCCTTCGTTTATTTGTCATAATGCTAGAGCCTTCGACAATTAAAATAAGATCGGATAAAATAATAGGGTTTTCATTTGGCAACGAGGAGGATAGGATTTCACTGTATGCAGATGACATTCCCCTATTTCTGTATGATTTATGCACGGTGGAGCATGTTGTCCAAGTACACTCCTCAACATTGAAATTGCAACACCATGAAGAAAAAGTTTTGGAATTGGGGAAATCAAAGGATCGATAGACATGTTAATGATAAAAAAATTGAAGCAAAATATTCAATTTTTGACATTTGACATTTGACAAAGACATTATGCGAATATCGGAAGTACTTACAAACGTATTAAACATAAAAACCACCAATGCCACATCACAAGCATCGTACAGTTCTGTAAAGCAGACCCCATCCAGTGCTGGCTCTTCCTTGGCTTTTCTTATTCTCTCATAAAGATTCTGGCATGCCGTTCTGGTATCCAGAGTAAGAATGTATGAGCCAGATCCTCTCTCCTTAAAGCAGAGGACCTCAACTCGTGGTACGCCCAATATGTCTATCAAGAGATCCATGTATAACCTCGCAGGGTCATCGTATCAAACATTGCCCTTCGGAACCTAGATCTTAATCGAGTTTTCATCCGGCCCGCGCGGATGAATACTGAAAAGTAGATGGCATTTCGCAACATCGTGCTTTAGGCTTCCTCCAAGATCAAAATAGCCTTTCACCAGGGGATCACACCTCGTTACCCTGGAACTAATCCCTCTCCCTAAAAGCAGCATGCGGGTGAAGCCCAGGCTATGAACCTGGGCAATCCCACAAGACCAAGGAGAGGGGTACCCAAATACAGTCTGACAGAGACCTCCTGTACTAGGTACACTTGGTCTCAGCCAAAAGGCTGAGAAGCGATAATCTGAAAGTGGGGCGCATTAGCGCCGGTTTTGGTGCCAATATTTGCCACCTCTTCAAGAGATGGAGGCTACTTCTAAGCAACTGCCCTTTCGCCCTCCTGCCTTGCATGCTCCGCCGAAAGTGCATGCCCACTACCGCCCCTTTCCTCTTCACGATTCACCTGCAATACGCTGACTGCTGTCCAGCTTGTCTGGCTGAAGACCCTTTATGACGTTACCTCCTCTGGCTGCTAAGGCTTCCCATTGAGGCATGCGAAAAGTTCCGCCGGAGCATTTCAATTCAGTCGGTCAGTCTCCATTTTGATGTTGACCGAGCAAGATGTGTTTCCGCACAGCTGCCTCCTGAAGGAGGGTACAGGGGGCTGCAAAATGGGAATTATGCATCCCAAAAAAATCGCTGACACCTTCCTCCACAGTTTGTCAGTCTGCCAGGTAACATAGTAACACATAAAAATGTATCTTTGTAGGCGAGTGTGTGTTGCAACTAGAGTGCTTAGGCCTTTAAAATTTGGTGAGTGGAGCTCATTCCATCTGTCCATCCATCCAGCGCTCGCATGCATGCACGTCCGGTTCCATGATGGCGGATGGGATTGATGTTACTGCTGCTGCTGCTTCTGCTGCATGCAGCACCTATCTGCTGCTGTTTATTAGGAACATCCATCCACTTCACCACTCCATTCCGGTGCATCAATCAGTGGCTGGCTCAAGTGCAGCGCGTTACCTTACCTGGGAGGAGATGGAGGTGGAAGTGCAGGTGAAATGCTGGAACCACACACGCGGGAGGCGGCCATGGCACCTTACCTATGCATGTAGCGAGTTTAGAATTAGAGCATTTTCTTCCTCTGTTTCAACAAGCTGACTGACCTGTAATGCAGTGTAATCCATTTGTATGATGGGCCAGCTAACAGGAGTTAATGTCCCGACATTTTGTACACAGGGTCTCCTGTTTTTATCTGCTCCTAGTGATGCAGTGGTGCATGTAACATTATATATATATATATATATATATATATATATATATATATATATATATATATATATATGTCATGTTGCAAACACCTTGGCAGAGGTGGTTGGAAGCTGATAGTGGGTAGCCTAGCCGGACACAGGCAGGTAGGCCAGCAACCTCACGCGAGAGAAAGATAGACATGGTTTGGTTCATTTGCTTTCGCCGACGACGGATGCAAAAGTTAGAGTCTACTTATGTGTAATAGATTATGATTATTGCCATTAATGTTTGGGACCGAAGTCCCATTGATAGAATTTATGTTTAGGTAATAATTCGCCTTCACTAAATAATAACTTTTAAATTGAGGAAAGTTTTGATATTTGGGTGAATTTTAAAATAGAGTTTATTTAAAGTATGTAAATTGATTGACCAGAATTCTTTGCATGATGATATATTTGTGCATATTTGATTAGGTCAGGCAGTTATGAGAACCTATGAACCGTTTAATTTCTCTTAATTTCTCTCATGCTTTGAATGCAATAATCTGTTTTAGGGAATTATTATGACATCACAGAGAATATTGTTAGGAAACGTCTGTTCCTTTAAGATCGCCATGACTTCTATTCTAGCTTCTGGGCAGTTCTGGTTTTAGTTGTTGAGCCTATCCCACTTCTCTGTCTTTTTTCCTGTCAGGTGTAAGGGTGGAGTATTTATACCTGGCTTCCTCCCTTTTTCTTTGCTTGTGAATTTTCCTGTCTGCATGAGTTTTGATCAAGTTGCTGACTATACCCTGTACCTTTGACTTCTTGGAACTGGACCTCGGCTTGTCTCTAGATTACCCCTTGTTTGCTGATTTGGATTTTCTGCTCCTGGCTGGTTCTGACCTCTGCTATTCCTGACATCCACTTGCTTATTGATATTGACTTTCTGTTTACCCTCTGGCTGTTTTGTTATCTGCTCTGGTATTGCCTGCTTTGCACCTCTTATCCAACACTGAACGCTGTTAAAACAACCTGGGTTCTATGCAGCAAAAACCAACCTGCCTTGCGGTGGGCTCTGGTGAACACCATAGAGTAGCCTTAGACTCTGTTGATCAGAGTTGTGACGGATTTGCTCTCCAGCAGCCTTTGGGGAATCGCTCACCTAGCAATTTCATAAACTTTCACCCTGGGAATATCTCAA
Source organism: Rhinoderma darwinii (assembly GCF_050947455.1). Taxonomy (NCBI): domain Eukaryota; kingdom Metazoa; phylum Chordata; class Amphibia; order Anura; family Rhinodermatidae; genus Rhinoderma; species Rhinoderma darwinii. Next base: position 45,475,991 of record NC_134699.1, on the reverse strand, counting down.
CTAGTGATTCCATAACAAATATATTACATTTTCAGAAAATTAGAGCATTTATTTCTAAAGTGTTTGACAATGTATCTGTTAGGTCAGCGGCTCTGACAGGTACAGTAAGGGCTAGTCTAAACGTGGCGTAAATACGGCGGATTTTCTGCATCGTATTTTGTTGCGGTAAATATTTAGCATAATACAGTAACAAAGGAGTGGATGAGATTTCAATAAATCTTATCCACACGTTGCGTATGTGATATGCAGAGATTGCGCACACAAATTGACCTACTGTGTGTTTTTTTTATACTTTTCTTTGTACGCTTATTTTATACTGCATGGTATATTTTGCGGGATGACTCTATATGGAATCGTGCAGGAACAACCCACAGATGCATCAAATGGATGCCAACTTGGAGGCTCTGTAAGTTCCATCAAATTTCAGAGGAAAATTAGGTGGACATGATGAACCCCATTGTAAGTCATTGGACTCCATCGGGTATCTGTTGTGGGATGGATCTTGAAGTGCGTCGTTGCTTCCATTATAAACAATATCCACGGTGCAGATGTGAACAGAAACTTCCACAAAGGACTTGTTGGGCCACATAGTTCTAATTCCATACAGAAATATTCCAGCACAGCGTACGCAGCTTTATTTTTTTGGATGGATGCTTAGGGTATGTTTACACATAGCATAACACTGTGGATTTTCCACAACAGATTTCATTACAGAAAATTTGCAGCGTATTACAGTCGTAGCGGAGTGGATGAGATTTCAACAAACATTATTCAAACACTTTTTAATACGCAACATGCCAATTTATGCTGCAGAATCGCTGCTCTTTTGTTGCAGATTTCTCCCATTGAATTCCATAGGGAGGTAAGACCTGCAACAAATAGCAAATGTTGTAATTTTTGTGGTGGAAAAGCTGTGATTCTGCAACAAAAATTGCAAATTGGAAAATAAACCCAAAAACTTATTTTTTGTTTTAGGTTAATCCTTACCATCTGGGCATTGTCATAGCGACACGTTCATCTGTTCTCCGCCTAGGCTGGCCTCCTTGCATGAAGTTTCATCCCACTTAGCTGCTGCAGCTAATAACAGAGAACAGAAGGGCGCATTGCTATGACAACGCCCCGGTTGGTAATTATTGGCTGAGACACACACCCTCATCCTCCCTTACTGCCCTGTGATGGTCCATCGCTTCTGACACTTCTCAGGGTCTCTGACGAGAGCATCGTCAGTGAAGAGCAGAGTGAAATGTATGGCCATGAAGTTAAGAGCTACTTCTGGAGCGACATCCCCTATCAGAGCGTTGACGACGCTCTGGCTGGGGATTCCGCTACTAGAGGGAACCCCTGACGTCACTGTCCATATATAGACAGTGACATTAGGAGTTCCTCCTGGAGCGGAATCCCTAGCCAATTCTCTGGCTGGGGATTCCGCTCTTAAAGGAATCCCCGATAGCGTCATCTAGAAGGAAGTAGTGCTATCTACAGGGGGTGGCACTATATTTGAGGGGTGTGTGGCCTTATCTACTTGGCCACTGTGGCACTACATGGGCACTATCTACAGGGGACACTGCGCTATCTACATGGGCATTATCTACGTGAGCACTGCCACTTTATATGTGGGCACTGGTACTAGGGGTGGCTAAGGCGGCATTACACTGTATGGGGCATTATACTGTATGGGGCTGCTATAGGGGCATTATTCTGTATGGGGCAGATATGGAGCATTACACTGTATGGGGGCATCTGTATTGGTATTTAACTGTATGGGACCGCTGTGTGGGCATTATACTGCATGGGGCATTACACTGTATGGGGTCAGCTAGAGGGCATTATACTGTGTGTTCAGCTATTTGGCATTATACTGTGTTGGAGGCACTATGGGTCATTATACAGTGTGGGGGCAGCTGTAGGGGCATTATATTGTGTGGGGGGCTCTATGGGGGGCATTATACTGTGGGGAAGAACTATGGGAGCATGATACTATGTGTGCTGAATGGGGTGTGTATGGGCAGGGTTAGAGGCATGGCTTAAAAGGAAAAATTGCTGTCCAGTGCTACGCGAGCAGCATCGGTTGTCCCTCTATGCGATACATGAAATTTGGGATGTATGGAGACAGACAGAGACTTACATACATTTATGGTAAATTATGTAAAAAAAAAAACTTGAAGTAGTGTTTGGTGTTTGCTTCACTGTAATACAGGATCTCTTGGCACAGATCCAGCAGCAGGTGAGGAAGACATTCTGACTGGATTGTGTGTACCAAGACTGCAAGGATATTCACTTTCTTACCATCATACCGCCCAGGTTCCATTAACTCTTTATTGTATAATAAAACCAAGACACGTTGTATTGGGAAGTAGAAGTGGCCACAGCTATATTTTCAAAACAATATATTTTGAATAATAAAATAAAATTTAATCAGCTTATAGGCTTTATCCTCTTTAATGTTCTTCCAAAGCCCGCGATGCCATCGGACCGCTGTTCCAGCGGGCATGTAGGGTACTAAACTGCCTTTAATAGCTAAAAACTCTGCCAGTTGTGAAATCTGCAACAAGAAAAAGAGCAGAAAAAAACGCCAAAAACCACAGAACATAACCACACTTAAAACCGTAATAACCACAGGGGAGGGAGGGTGGGTGTACCTCTCATTGGAGCATAAAGTAAGAGGGGGAACTGCACTTGAACCTTCACATTTATTAACTTTACCACATCCCTCGCACCACCCTGTGACCAATACTGGATCCATGGGCATTTAATGAACTTTTCAGCTCTCCTCCTCCATCCCTTGCAGTCCCCGGAACTTTCCCCAAATGGTTCATTGCCTACAAGATGTCTCTCGTAGGTGGAGTGGGCGGACTTACATCTATCAGGCTGTGAAAGGGGATGGGGAAGGGAAATGGGTGCCTGTAATTACAGCAGGGACCAGGGCCGGACTGAGACAAAAAAGCAGAGGTAGTGCACTGGAAAAGATCTCTGCTAATAAACTCGAGGCGTGAGGACCATGTGAGTTCTATCTCCCGGATCGCCAGCCTTAAAAGCAGTTAACGCCCAAGCCACTGTGAGTTTGTGTCCTAATGTCATCCAAGGTTTTTCTTGTTGAAGATCCGATTACCCGTTTTTAAAAGAGGTGAAAAATGTGAACCTAGGGACATGGGCTGACTCCATAGCAAACCAAGCCTAGGCACTTAAGCCCCAAGCCACCACACTGTAATATTGCCCACCTCTTCCCCAATGTGGTCTAAAGTTTTTCTTTTTAAAGGTCCACGTACCCCTTTTTTTAAAAGAGGTGAACAATGTGTCCTTGTAATGCTGCTGCGCAGCTAGCTCACAGCTTGCATAATCTGTGTTGAGCACAGTAATCCCTTCTGTACAATGTAAGTTCCAATCCCCATGTTGTCCTCCTGGTGACCTTGGGCTGCTGCCCTTTTCCCAAAGTGCCACCCATGGAGGAGTGGATTATGATACCTGTTTGAGTGATGAGTATATTTCTGAAATCTGTAATAATCTACTATATAAATACAGCTGTCTCAAAAGAGACAACTGCATAAGTAACTTTCTTATGTGGCACTGCACTGCCTCCACACCATTATAAACACCACCCATCAAAGCTGCCTTTTAGACAAGGACACACATTAGAATTTGGAGTATGGGCTGCACTGAAGACACTCACTGTTTAGGGTGCAGCTTAAGCTCCAGCCCACCAGCTCTTGTTGTTCTCAGAACTTTCTTATTGTCCCCATAAGACCAAATGTTAACGTCACTTCCAGCAGGAAGAAGAACATTTCATCTTTGTAAGAATTTGTTGTCAACAGTTGAAAGCAGAGGTAGCGCACTGGTAAAGATCTCTAATAAATTTGTTGTGTGCGGACCATGTGAGTTCTATTTCCATCTCCGGCCTTACAAGCAGTTAACCCCAAGCCACAGTGCTGTCACATCCCAATGTCATCCAAGGTTTTTCTTGTTGAAGGTCCGATTATCCATTTTTAAAAGAGGTGAAAAATGTGTTCTTGTAAAGCTGCCGTGCAGCTAGCTCACAGCTTGCGTGATCTGAGTTGAGTGCAGGAATCACTTCTGTACAATGTGGGTTCTACCCCCACATTGTCCTCCTGGTGACCTTGGGCAGCTCCCCCCTTTCCCTAAGTGCCACCTATGTAGGAAAGGATTATGATACCTGTTTGAGTGATGAGAATATTACTGAAATCTGTAATAATCTACTATATAAATACAGCTGTCTCAAAAGAGACAGCTGTATTAGTAACTTTCTTTACATAATTAACTTTCTTACGCAGCAACAATCTACCTGCACTGCTTTCACACCACCCAGCAAAGTACCATTTTGAATAATCCACATATCAGGACTTGAACCAGGGGCTGCACAGAAGACACCCACCATTCAGACACCACTTAATCACCACACCACCAGCTCACATTGGAGCCCTAGCTTTCTTATTGTCCCCATAAGACCAAATTAAATCATTACTTCCATCAGGAGTAAGAACATATCATCTTTGGAAGAGTTTGTAATTTGCTCTCGGCATCAGAGGTAGCGCACTAGTAATGTTCTCTGCTGACAAACTAGAAGTGTCAGGGATGGGTTGGTTCTATCCCCAGGATCCCCTCTTTGTGTCTCAGTTTTGAAAGTCTTTCACCAGTGCAGGTTCACAAGGCGAGGCATCCTTTTAAAGGAGAAATGCATTGCCCTGTTGAGCGTCAGCCGCTTGCCAAAATTGTTGGGAAAACATCACCAAGCACAAAACTGGTATAAGTGAGGAGACCACCATCTACCACACAAACAGCATGCAGGATGCTTTGAACCTAGGGACATGGGCTAACTCCATAGCAAACCAGGCCTAGGCACTTAAGCCCTAAGCCACCACACTGTCACACTGCCCCCCTCTTCCCCAATGTGATCTAAAGTTTTTCCTGTTGAAGGTCCGATTAGCCGTTTTTAAGAGATGTGAAAAATGCATCCTTGTAAAGCTGCCGTGCAGCTAGCTCACAGCTTGCGTGATCCGAGTTGAGCGCAGGAATCACTTCCATACAATGTGGGTTCTACCCCCACATTATCGTCCTGGTGAACTTGGGCAGCTCCCCCTTTCCCAAAGTGCCACCTATGTAGGAATGGATTATGATAACTGTTTGAGTGATGAGTATATTACTGAAATCTGTAATAATCTACTATATAAATACAGCTGTCTCAAAAGAGACAGCTGTATTAGTAACTTTCTTTACATAATTAACTTCTTTACACAGCAACAATCAACCTGCACTGCCTCAACACAGCAAAGTACCATTTTGTACAATCCACACTTGAGGACTTGAACCAGGTGCTACACAGAAGACTCCCAACATTCAGACACCACTTAATCACCACACCACCAGCTCACATTGGAATCCTGGCTCGCTTATTGTCCCAATAAGACTAAATGAAATCATTACTTCCATCAGGAGTAAGAACATGTCATCTTTGGAAGAGTTTGTGGCTGGCTCTCAACACCAGATGTAGCACACTAGTAATGTTCTCTGCTGACAAACTAGAAGTGTCAGGGACGTGTTGGTTCTATCCCCAGGATCCCCTCTTTGTGTCTCAGTTTTGAAAGTCTTTCACCAGTGCAGGTTCACAAGGCGAGGCATCCTTTTAAACGAGAAATGCATTGCCCTGTTGAGTGTCAGCCGCTTGCCAAAATTGTTGGAAAAACATCACCAAACTGGTATAAGTGAGGAGACCGCCATCTACCACACAAATAGCCTGCAGGATGATTTGAACCTAGGGACATTAGCTAACTCCATAGCAAACCAGGCCTAGGCACTTAAGCCCTATGCCACCACACTGTCACACTGCCCCCCCTCTTCCCCAATGTGATCTAAAGTTTTTCCTGTTGAAGGTCCGATTAGCCGTTTTTAAGAGATGTGAAAAATGCATCCTTGTAAAGCTGCCGTGCAGCTAGCTCACAGCTTGCGTGATCCGAGTTGAGCGCAGGAATCACTTCCATACAATGTGGGTTCTACCCCCACATTATCCTCCTGGTGAACTTGGGCAGCTCCCCCTTTCCCAAAGTGCCACCTATGTAGGAATGGATTATGATAACTGTTTGAGTGATGAGTATATTACTGAAATCTGTAATAATCTACTATATAAATACAGCTGTCTCAAAAGAGACAGCTGTATTAGTAACTTTCTTTACATAATAAACTTCTTTACGCAGCAACAATGAACCTGCACTGGCTCAACACAGCAAAGTACCATTTTGGACAATCCACAGTTGAGGACTTGAACCAGGGGCTACACAGAAGACTCCCAACATTCAGACACCACTTAATCACCACACCATCAGCTCACATTGGAATATTGGCTCTCTTATTCTCCCCATAAGACCAAATGAAATCATTACTTCCATCAGGAGTAAGAACATGTCATCTTTGGAAGAGTTTGTGGCCGGCTCTCAACACCAGATGTAGCACACTAGTAATGTTCTCTGCTGACCAACTAGAAGTGTCAGGGACGTGTTGGTTCTATCCCCAGGATCCCCTCTTTGTGTCTCAGTTTTGAAAGTCTTTCACCAGCGCAGGTTCACAAGGTGAGGCATCCTTTTAAAGGAGAAATGCATTGCCCTGTTGAGTGTCAGCCGCTTGCCAAAATTGTTGGAAAAACATCACCAAACACAAAACACAAAACTGGTATAAGTGAGGAGACCACCATCTACCACACAAATAGCATGCAGGATGATTTGAACCTAGGGACATTGGCTAACTCCATAGCAAACCAGGCCTAGGCACTTAAGCCCCAAGCCACCATGCTGTCCTACTGCCCACCCTCCCCAATGTGATCTAAAGTTTTTTGTTGTTGAAGGTCCAATTACCCGTTTTTAAAAGATGTGAAAAATGCAACTTTGTAAAGCTGCCGTGCAGCTAGCTCACAGCTTGCGTGATCCGAGTTGAGCACAGGAATCACTTCCGTACAATGTGGGTTCTACCCCCCCCATGTTGTCCGCCTGGTGACCTTGGGCAGCTCCCCCCTTTTCCTAAGTGCCACCTATGTAGGAAAGGAGTATTTAGTATATTACTGAAATCTGTAATAATCTATTATATAAATACAGCCGTCTCAAAAGAGTCTGCTGCATTACTAACTTTCTTACACAACAACAATCTACCTGCACTGCCTTCCCACCACAGTACCATTCTGGATAATCCACACATCAGGACATGAACCAGGGGCTGCACAGTAGACATCCACCATTACAGACACCACTTAAGCACCACACCACCAGCTCACATTGGAATTTTAGCTTATTGTCCCTATAAGACCAAATGAAATCATTTCTTCCATCAGGAGTAAGAACATGTCATCTCTGCTGATAAACTAGAAGTGTCAGGAATGTGTTGGTTCTATCCCCAGGATATCCTCCTTGTGTCTCAGTTTTGAAAGTCTTTCACCAGTGCAGGTTCACAAGGCGAGGCATCCCTTAAGGCTGGGTTCACACGAGCACATTAACGTCCGTAATGGACGAACGTATTTCGGCCGGAAGTCCCGGACCGAACTCAGTGCAGGGAGCCGGGCTCCTAGCATCATAGTTATGTACAACGCTAGGAGTCCCTGCCTCTCCGTGGAACTACTGTCCCGTACTGAAAACATGATTACAGTACGGGACAGTTGTCCTGCAGAGAGGCAGGGACTCCTAGCATCGTACATAACTATGATGCTAGGAGCCCGGCTCCCTGCACTGAGTTCGGTCCGGGACTTCCGGCCGAAATACGTCCGTCCCTTACGGACGTTAATGTGCTTGTGTGAACCCAGCCTTAAAGGAGAAATGCATTGCCCTGTTGAGCGTCAGCCCCTTGCCAAAATTGTTGGAAAAACTTCACCAAGCACAAGCAACAATCTTGTATAAGTGAGGAGACCGCCATCTACCACACAAGCAGGATTTCCTGAATGCTTTGAACTTAGGGACAAATCCATAGTAAACAAGGCCTAGGCACTTAAGCCCCAAGCCACCACACTGTTATACAGCTGCCCCTCCACAATGTGATCTAAAGTTTTTCTTGTTGAAGGTCCGATTACCCTTTTTTAAAAGATGTGAAAATTGCACCCTTGTGCAGCTAGCACACAGCTTGCGTGATCAGAGTTGAGCACAGGAATCACTTCTGTACAATGTGGGTTCTAATCCCCATGTTGTCCTCCAGATGAACTTGGCCAGCTCCACCTTTTCCAAAGTGCCATTGATGGATTATGATACCTGTTTGAGTGATGAGTATATTGCTGAAATTTGCTGCATAAGTAACATTCTTCATATAAGTAACTTTCTTATGCAGCAACAATTGCACTGCACAGCCTCTACACCCCTATAAACACCACCCAGCTGATTCCCCTTTTAGACAATGACACATGTCAGGATTTGAACCAGGGTCTGCACAGAAGAAACTCACTTATTAGGGTGCACACACACTGTTTAGACACTACTTAAGCACCAGACCACCAGCTCAGGTTACTCTCTGGGCTTTCGTATTGTTCCCATAAGACGAAATGTAATAGTCACTTCCAGCAGGAATAAGAACATTTCATCTTTGGAAGAATTTGCAGATGGTTCTCTCAACACCAGAGGTAGCGCACTGGTAGAGTTCTCTGATAATAAATTAGGAGTGAGGAACCTGTGGGTTTTATCCCTGGGATCTCCTCCTTGAAGGCCTTTCACCAGTGCTGGTTCACAAGGCGAGGTATACTTTTAAAATAAAAATGCATTGCACTGTTGAGTTTTAGCCGCTTGCCAAAATTGTTGTCACCCTTAATATAGCAAACTCGTATAAGTAAGAAGAACGCCACCTACCACACAAGCTTCAAACCCAGGCACATTGGCGAAATTCAAAGCAAAACTGGCCTATGCACTTAAGCCTCAACCATCACTTGGTCATGCCCCAATGTGATCTAAAATTTCTCTTCATGAAAGTCCGCTCCCCTTTTCTTTTTTTTTTTTTTTTTAAAGACGTGAAAAATATGTTCCCATTGGAGGTGCTGGGCAGCTTGCTTACAGCTTACGTTATCGGAGTTGAGCACATGGATTGCTTCTGTACAATGTGGGTTCTAACCCCCATGTTGTCCTCCTGGTGACTTTGGGCAGCTCCCCCTTTCCCAAAGTATCACCTATTGAGTGATGGATTATGATACCTGGTTGAGTGATGAGTATATTGCTTAAATCTGCAATAATCTATATGTCTTAAAAGAGACAGCTGTATAAGTAACAATGGCACTGCACTGCACTTACACAGCCATTTTTCGGATTTTCCTTACCACCTTCCAAAAATACGTAACTTTTTTATTTTTCCATCAATATTGCTGTATGAGGGCTTGTTTTTTGTGAGAGGAGTTGTAGTTTTCATGACACCATTTATTGTGTCATATAATGTAGTGGAAAACTTGAAAAAAAATATTTGTGGGGTGGAATAGGAAAAAACAATGATTCCTCAATATTTTGGGTGGATTTGTTTTTACGCCATCCACCGTAAAGTCGGCATGTTAACTATATTCTGCGTGTCAATACGATTACAGTGATACCATACCGAATTTATATAGGTTTTTTTTATGTTTTACTACTCTTAGGCTTGATTCACATGAACGCTGCGCATCTCGGACGTGAAAAACTGCAGTTGAGAGTCTATGGAGGGATGCGTGATGCACGAAAAGAACAGACATGTCCTATTTTCGCGCGGACCCTTCACACAGTCCGTTGAAACAATGGCTGTGTGGATGGCCACATTGAATTACATAGGTCCGTGGGACGGCCGCTGTTTCAACGGGCGTCCCACGGACGTTTAACACACTCGTGTAAATAAGGCCTTACAAGGAAAAAACTGATTGTTAAAAATATAATTTGAGTTTTGTGGCCATATTCTGAGAGCCATAACTTTTTTATTTTACCGTCAATTTAGCGGTATGAGCACTTATTTTTTTGAGGGGCAAGCTGTAGTTTCTATTGGTCCAATTTTGGGGTACATGAGACTTATTGATCACTTTTTATAAAAATTTTTGTGGGAGATGAAGTGACCACATAACAGCAGTTCTGATGTTTTTAATTTTATATTTTTTACGGCATTCACCGTGTGGACGAAATAATGATATATTGTAATAGCTCAGACTTTTGCAGACACGTCAGTACAAGTTATGTTAATTTTTATATTTATATTTTATATTTTATATTGTGCATAAAAAAAAAATTTATTTATTAAAAAAAACTTTATTTTAAGTCTTTTTCAATTTCCTAGGGGACTTGAACCAGCGATTGCTTGCACGATATACTGCAATACTAATTTATTGCAGTATATTGTGATACCTGACAGATGAGTACAAAGATGGTGGACCTGGGGGCCTTCATTAGGGCCCCAGGCTGTCATGCCAACCAATGGCACCCCCACGCAGGTGGAGGCCGTTGGAACGTTACAGGGGGTTGACCCCCTGTTTTTAGTCATTTAAATGCCGCGGTCTATATTGACCACGGAATTTAACGGGTAAAGCGAGCTCGTGCGGGATCCCTCTCGTTACCTGGAAGCTTGTTCTATGGAGCGCGCTGAGCCTGTAAGCCCGCTCCTTACTCCCCCATCCGACTTGCGCCATATATCTACAGTTAATGGTTATATGAGGAATATTATGCCACGCTGAATGCAATTGAGCATTCAAATCATCAAGATTGGCTGCTGGCAGCGCCCGTTGCAATTGCCGACCAATGACGTCCCAGATGTGCTCAATGGGAGACAAGTCAGGAGACGTAGCACGTTTAGGCCATGCAGGCTTCTCACAGTAGCACAAGCAACATGTGGCTTAGCATTGTCCTGTTGGAAAACGGCTTCTGGGACACTTTGGAGAGATGATTGTACAAGTCCAGAGCACTGGTTCCACGACCAAATCAATGTAACGCCAAGCTGTTAGTGTACCTGAAATAAAGACTAGAGCGGTCCGGCTACCATACATCATGCCACCACACACCATAATCCCGGGAGTAGGATCGGTGTGACGTTCCGTTGTGAAGGCCTCGATATGGTGTTGCCCATGTGGTCTCCAGTCCAGTCTTCGGCTATAATTGCATCGGAGACAAAAGCGGGACTCATCGATAAAGAGGATAGACCTCCAATCCAGCCTCCATTGCTGTCTCGCTGGGCACCATGATAGCCTTTGAGAGCGATGGCCTGTGGTCAATGGAACACCCGTAGCTGTACGTCTGGCTCGTAGGCCAGTGTCGTGCAAACGCCTTCCGATGGTTTGTGTTGACACTGGTTGCGACCCTAGGCTTGGGATATGACATCCAATTTCACTTACATTTAAAAAATGCTGAAATATGCATCGAATGGTGTTTGGGTATTATTATTATTATTACATATTTTCTTATGTCTACTTTTTCTGTTAAAGATGGAGTCTTCTCCTGGTCCTCATCGATTCACACGAAGAGAGGTAAGAAGATAAAATGCTGTATCTTTTACCATGAATAATGCCATGGCTCTATAGCAACTTTTGATATTATGGCTTTCACTGTAAAATTGCGGTTTGCCTAAGGTAGAAAAAGTTACAGGCAACTTGCAACAATCAGAAGAATTTCAACCATCTCAGAATTCTTATGGTTGTCATACAACTTTCTCTCCCATAGGGAGACATTGATATCAAAGTACGGTTGCAATTTTACTGAAAATGTTGCGTGATCAGAATTCGCAGTGTGCTCTACCCTTATATTCAGACATGTTCTTTTAACCACCAAGCTTTCTTTTAAATTAATTTTTAACTATGTACTATCTCAACATAGGCCAGATATGGGAAGAGGGGCACAATCCGTCCATCACAGAACATATCAACAAAGGAGACCAATGATGAAACCATACCAGTTCTTCAATCTGTGCAGGTTAGAAACGTATTGATTAATGCACAATCAGATATTGTAAGTCTCTTTGCAATTTGAGAGGACTATTTACAGTTCTCTAATCTCTGTTTGCATGCTCAGTCATGATTATCAAGAAAGGAAGGGAGAATTGTGAAAAAAGAGATGTGCTGGTATCTAAAGGTGACCCATAGACATTCAATAAAGATAGTTTTGGAGTAGAGCAGGGGTCTCAAACTCGGCCGGGTAAGTGGGCCGCATATAGAAAAAATGGGAAGTTGACGGGCCGCATTACTTTCAAATTTGATACAATACTAAATTATTGTTAATCAATTAGTTATTTCAACTACAATAACACTAGATTACTATAATAATAATAATAATACTACATTACTATAATAATAGCGCTAGGTTTAAAATTTGAGATATTTCTCTACGTGCTTATTTCAACAATCCAGCTTTCCAGTTTAAGTGTTTAAATGCAGTCTGGCGGCTCAGTTAGCACACATGTCAAGATTGGGCAGCCCCTTTTTAGATAGTGCCGCAGTGCCCTCTGTGGATGCTGCCGCAGTGCCCTCTGTGGATAATGCAACACACCCCTAGATAAGGCCACAGTGCCCTCTGTAGATAAGGCCACAGTGCCCTCTGTAGATAAGGCCACAGTGCCCTCTGTAGATAATGCAACACACCCCTAGATAATGCTAGTGTCCTCTTCAGATACTGCCACACACCCACTTGTAGATAATGCCACAGTGCCCTCTGTAGAGGCTGCCACAGTGCCCTCTGTAGAGGCTGCCAAAGTGCCCTCTGTAGAGGCTGCCCCAGTGCCCTCTGTAGAGGCTGCCCCAGTGCCCTCTGTAGAGGCTGCCCCAGTGATGTCAGGGGCTTACCCAGAGCTGGAGTCCCGGAGCAGAGTCGCTTCTGGCACTCTGCCTGGGATTCCAGCTCTGCTCCTGACATCACTGTCCATATATGGACAGAGATGTCAGGGGCAACCCCAGAGCTGGAGTCCCAGGCAGAGCGCTAGTAAGCTCTTCCTGGGACTCCAGCTGTGCTCCTGACATCACTGGGACTCCTGCTCTGGGGAAGCCCCTGACATCATTGTCGATGTATGGACAGCGAGGTCAGAGGCTTCCCCAGAGTCCCGGAGCAGAGCCGATAATAGCGCTCTGCCCGGGACTCCGCTCTGGGGAAGACCCTGACACACTGTCCATATATGGGCAGCGATGTCAGGGAATTCTACAGAGTCCCGGAGCAGAGCCGATACTAGCGCTCTGCCCGGGACTCCGCTCTGGGGAAGACCCTGACACACTGTCCATATATGGGCAGATATGTCAGGGAATTCCGCAGCGTCCCGGAGCAGAGCCTATACTAGCGCTCTGCCCGGGACTCCGCTATGGGGAAGACACTGACACACTGTCCACATATGGGCAGCGATGTCAGGGAATTCCACAGAGTTCCGGAGCAGAGCCTGTACTAGCGCTCTGCCCGGGACTCCGGCTCTGGGGAAGCCCTAGACATCGCTGTTCATATGTGGACAGAGATGTCAGGGAATTCCAGAGTCTCGGAGCAGAGCCGATACTAGCGGCTCTGTGTCCCGCGGGCCGCAGATGACAGCCCCAGGGGCCACATGCGGCCCGCGGGCCGCGTGCTTGAGACCCCTGGAGTAGAGTTTAAACACTAGATGGGTTGAACTGTTTCATACTCAAGAGAAGAGGATCTGTAATTTGAGCTCTACAGGTAGTTGATGAGAAGGAACACTTTGGAAATATTTAAAAATATTTTTAAGAAAATTAATGAGTGGAAAGTAGAATAAAAAAATATATTCGCTTACATGTGTACAGCATGCCAATAATTATAATATATTTTTGTTTGCTTTTCAGCTTTGTCACCGGTAGCATTGTTTTATCTACAAAAAGTTGTATTTTGCCCTAATCTTCAATTTGAGTCTGTATTATATGCCAGAGCTGCATTCTAAGTTCTGCTGGTTTTTATTGAAAAAAGTTGATCAGCTTGTTTACAGTCACAACTGATCCTCTATAATGCAGGGAGAAAGATTTTTTTTTTCCCTACATCAGATTATTATACAATGCCTAGTGTAGAGATTATACTTCCCAGAAATCAAATCTCCTGAACAAACTGTGTGCAGACATTGTGTCAGCAAGGAATGTTGGGGGATTTCAGATTTGAAACATGCAGAATTGTGAATACAGCTCTGGACTATGGTACAGGCTGTGTATTTGTATAATTGCTACATTTTATGCAGATTGATTATTAATGTACTGTAAATTGTAAAATGGTGTTCAAATGTGAGCATACACTTTAAATTATGTGATGATGATTTTATGTTTGTTCTAACATATCATTGACTGTTCATTTAGCTCAACCTATTGTATGGAGAAGCTTTGTATACCATCATACATAGAATCGGGATTTCAGAATCAGACCATATATCGAATAGTGACCAGTTATATGAATATCTCCAAATGGTAAGAGACAGAAGTGGTGTGGGAGAAGCTTGAGGTAAAAAGGGAGTCATTATATTCTAATTAAAAGAATATCTTAATATTTTGGGTTCCATACTCATGAATGCTCCTCTTCTTTTAGTCTATACAGTATTTAACCATAGTCAGCCAGTCTATGAAAAACTGTCTTTAATAGCCCAATCACAGTATGAATTCAAGTAATACATGGACACTTCTTTGCTCAACCTTGTGTATGTTACTCCCATAGTCACACCCCAGTTCTTCTGTGCGACTTGCATTAGTACACAAGAAAGAGGCACTGATGCACTTACACTTTGGTAGAAATTGCAATGCCCACGTGCAAAGCTTATAGTAATGCAAATTTTTCCTTACCGCTTTAATTAACTTCAATGGATGAAACAGCTTGGTAAAAAAAAAAAGGGCTATAAAATATGTTAAGACATTTAATGTTTGAGTGGGTATATATACACGGTCGAGTCACATTATTATGACCACCTAATACTTTCCACGTCGGCAGTGCATAGCCCATGAAGGAAGTTGTGTCGTGGGCTGGCTTGGCGGGTATATAAGGTGTGCGATAGGCTGTCTGAACACATATCAGTCGTTGTTGCCATGGGTAAGAGGGGCAATTTATCAGAGTTGCAAAAAAGGGATGATTATTGTTTTTCGGGCCGAGGGTAGCAGTATTTCTCAAACAGCGCAGTTTGTGAACTGTTCGCGTGCTGCTGTAGTGAAAGTGTATCGGAGTGGACAAATGGCACCATTAGGAGTAAGCGACATGAAAACTGCGGAGCACCACGTGCCAATGATGTGAGAGGTGAACATCCACTACGAAGGTGCGTGACAGGCACGTGACACGCTACAGTGGAGAAGCTCAATGTGAAAGTCAACCAAGGTGCTACCAGACGTGTGTCTAAAACAACAGTTCAGCAAACCCTACTGCGTTTGGGGCTCTGAAGCAGACGGATGGTCAAAGAGTGGCAAAGGTTTGCCTTCTCCGATGAGTCACATTTTCTAATTCATGGAACGGATGTATGTTGACGTGTCAGGCGAGAAACATCAGAGAACAAACACCCTGCAACCATTGCTGGAAGAACACAAGCTGGTGGTGGCAGCGTTATGGTCTGGGGTATTTTTTCATGGCATTCTTAGGGCCACTCATCCATGTGGAAGGCTCTGAATAGATTTGGGTATGAATCCATTGTTGCAGATCATGTCCACCCATACATACAATTTGTCTTCCGTGGGGCAGATGGAATCTTCCAGCAAGACAATGTGACATGACCCATGGCTAGAAATGTCCGACTGGGGTTAGAGGAGCACGACCGAGACTTCCAAATAATTCCCTGGCCCGTTAATTTGCCAGACTTGAACCTAATTGAGCAACGGTGGGACCACCTCAATCGTCCTGTTCACTTTATGGATCCTCCACCACATACCCTCCAGTAAATGTGGGATGCACTGCAGTCAGCATGACTCCAGATACCAGAGACAACCTACCAGCACCTTATTGAGTCGCTCCCAGCTTTTTAGTTAGAAAGGTATCCCGACAATAAGCTGAACGCTGGATGTCCCGCTGCTGGGACATCCAACGAACAACTGTAATCTTTGGCGGAACCTGGCAGCAAGTGTTCCACCCTGCAGGAAAAATGAAGCATTGCATGATGCCAATTGAAAACAATGGTTAATCCGTGTTTGGCTTTGAACATTTTTGTATTACAGTAATCTTGCATATCATGTGATGGTTCTCAACAGATCTGATTGATCTTGGGAGAACTCTGTAGGGAGAGCAGCGCCATCTTCAGCAGGGTGGAACACTTTATTCTATCTTCTCAATGGACACTTAGGGTATATTCAGACAGTGTGGTTGTGCTGTGGTTGTTGGCGCACGGCCGAGATCCTCGTGGCAAAAACTATGTGTGGTTTTACCGTGGTTCTGCAGTTAGCACAGCTGAAGCTCATATAAAGCAGAAAACCGCAGCAATTCACGTTAAAAACATCTGAATATACTCTTAGTTTAAATGCTACTAAAGTATTCAAAAAATTGCCCTAAATTTAAATATAAGTCTCTTTTGCATCTGTTTCAGGCATTCAATATGGATCCTGCAGAACACAAGGCCATATTCAAAAGTGTAAAAAGTCTTGAGGTAAATATGCTGAATTTTTACCATGCCACGTAGAATATATCATGCCGGAGACATCATAGAATACAATGAACCTGTAGGTTAGGCGAGACACTTGGCATGAGTGAGGTGAAGGTGTACCTTGAAGCTCCTAGGCCCCAATACCAAATCTGTAACAGGGCCCTCCACTTACATGTGCCATTTATAATACTAGTGTATTTGTATGTAGCAGAAGGATCTTTGGGCCTCCTCAGGCACCAGTTCGGGTGCAAGAGCTATGCCCCTGGGTCCAGGAGAACAGAAATATTATTATAATTTATCTCTGTGGTTAAATCTTTTATATCTTGGATCGTTCTCTCATTTTGACTGAAGTCGTTGAATTCATACATCTGAGGAAATGCTTTACCAATGCGTCTGATACTTTCATTAACCCCTTAATACCAAAGGTATTTTAAATCTTTAAACCAATTTTTGCCGTTTTGCTATGCACAGATGTAATGCAGTATACGTTTGTATGTGGAACATGTAGTGCCTTCTTTTTGTGGTATATATGTATAGGTATCATTTTTGTTCGTTTTGTTTATAGTCATGGAAAGATGGAAAAAAATTAATTGTGATTTTTCATAATTTAAAATGTAATAGTTTGAAAATGTATTTGTCTTATACATATGTATTTTTTAATTTATCCTGATAATAAGGATAAGGGTCTAATTGCGTTTTTTACGCCATGGTATTAATGTATGGGTAACAGAGTTGAAGTCCAATAAATAATCATTAAAAAAAACATTGTGTTCTAAAAATTAGACCCTCTAAAGTCTATTTCTGGGGGTTCATTGTATGTTTTCACCCTCCACATTTTTTACAGAATTTGCCCAAACTAGGGCAAAAAAACATATGTCACTTTTCTTAAAGAGAACCTCTCACCTGCCCGAAAAACTGCAGCTGACATCTCAGTTAGATTGCAGGCACCTCTCAGATTCTGTTGCTTTTTATTATTTTTTTCTAGCCCCCACTGTTGCTGAGATATCGGTGCCGTTAATTCTGGCGTCTGATATGCAAATGAGGCCTTGGACTGTCAAGTGGGCGGGTAACACCTGTCACTTGATAAGGTTGTAACCGCCCACTTGACAGTCAAAGGCCTCATTTGCATTACGGACACCAGAACTAATGGCCCCGATATCTCAGGAACAATTGGGGCTAGAAGAAAAAAATAACATAGCATCAGAATCTGTTAGGGGCCTGCAATCTAACTGAGATGTCAAATGCAGTTTTTTTGGGCAGATGACAGGTCCTCTTTAAGCTGTTTTGGAAACCCATATGACATACTGGTAAAAGTGACACCATTTCACATTCTGCTATATCTCCGGTGTACGTTGATACCAAATATCTGTGTCTTATCTATTATATGGACCAGTTACAGGGCATATCATAGAAGGAGTCGATTTTGGCTTTTGGAGGCCTTTCACACCAGAGATAATTTTAGTGTACCATGCTACATTTGACATAGTACTGGAGTGCCAGACTAAAAATTTACCAAAAATGACCTGATACCAAAAAATAGGCACCTCTTAAATTTTTCTAAGGTTTCAATATATGTTTTAACCCTTCACATTTTTTTACCGAATGTGCTTAAACTAGGCCCAAAAAAATAACCATACGACATATCGGTAAAAGTGACACCGTTCCACAATCTGCTATTTCTCCCGTGTACGGTGATACCAAATATGAGCATGTCATTTACTATATGGGCCCATTACAGGGCATAACATAGGAGTCCATCTTAGCTTTAGGTGGCCTTTTTACGACCAGCGCTGTTTTTAAGGAACCATGCTATATTTGGCATGGTACTGCAGATTATTTTGATAAGTATGAATGTCCTGCTAGTATACATATAGAGATATAGTACGTATCTTTAATAGGTGAAAAAAAAAACGTTTTTCTCTGGAAAATACAGTATTGCTACAATTTTACAGTTGGAACCTCCCACCCACCCCATTGAACCAACCCAGCCCACAAATTACCACTCCTAAATATGGTTTTAACCTAACACTAAGCCGCTTAGTAAATATAATGACCAAACATGCAGTGTGAAAGTAAATGGTTTAATAATGTGGGACTGTATTATAAATTTCAAAGCAGGGATAGTTACAGAGACCAGGATTAGAGGGACATATAGGACAATAAAATCACGTGTTCCTTTATATGCCATTTTTGCTGCACACTCTGCATTGCTTTAGTGTTTTCTGTTTTTTCCCAGTAGCAGGCAGAGGGTGTACAAAGTGATGCACCATCAGCAATCGGACATCTTCTGTTCAATCACGTTCTACAGAAATTGAAAAAAAATACTTTGCCCGTTTGATTTTTTGTACAGCACTAAGCAATTGTAGGTTGCCACCTGTATAAGGTGGATGACCACATTTTTATACCAGGTGCGAGATTTTCTTTGCACCAAGTATGGCCCTAAAGCCAGATCAGATGAATCCACCGCCCTCATGAATTTATTATAGTCTGTGATGCAGACCGGCTTCTCTTTATCGGAGGTGGCACCACGGTCTCTCACTGTCACTTTTGTGTCTGTGTGGATAGTGCTTAAAGAGGAGCTGTTACTAGGTCCTACGAAGTGAGTTATTAGACTAACCTAAGAGTTATTCGACTGTCTAAGAGTCCAGCGGTATTTGTCCTGTACTAGTACGTCCCCCAGTTGCTGAGCTATGGACCCCAATTTATTTGATTCCTAAAGACAGTCTTCAACCAGCATCATCGTATGAGACCATGCTGGCTGAAGACTGGCTGTGGCGCTATACAGGAGGGTGGCGCTATCTGCATGGGGGTGGTGCTAACTGCATGGGGGTGAACCTATCTACAGGGGAATTGGCACTATCTACAGGAAGGTGGTGCTATCTGCAGGGAGTGTGGTGATATCTACAGGGAGGGCTATATACAGGGGATGTGGCATTATCTACATGGGCACTGTGGCATTATATGGGCACTATCTACAGGGGCCACTGTGGCGCTATCTACATGGGTACTGTGGGTGGCACTATGTGGGCACTATCTACAGTGGGTACTATGGCACTATGTGGGCACTATTTGCAGTGGGCACTATTTGCAGTGGGCACTATCTATGTGGGCACTGGCAGTATCTACAGTGGGCAATGTGGCACTATCTGCAGTGGTATTGCGTCATTATCTACATGGGCACTGTCGTGTTTTCAGGGGGCTGGGACAAAAAAACCTAACGAATATTTTTTTTTTTAACATCCATGAAAAACGGATGGCAAATGGCGGTTAAAAACGTTTAAGCAACTTGGCAGCTCCACAAACTGTAGCTCCAGCTTCTCCTCAGCCAGCTGGCTGAGGAGAAGCTGGAGCTACAGTTTGTGAAGCTGCCCGGGTAGGAACAGGAGCGATGTCCAAGCGACTAGCGATGGTATTAACCACCTGCAGTAACTGATCATGGCGTAGTCGGTGGTCTCGCATATCATTCTGCATAAATTGAACCGCTGTCTTGGGTTTGCCAGCAGGGGTCGATGGCCCGAGCACACTGTAACGTCCACCGGGAAAGTGGACCCACTGGGCTACTCTGCCGTAACAAAGTAGCTGCTGGTCAAACAAATATAGGACAGTCACTGGTCGATGGTACCTTGATGGCAGGTTGGTCCTGGATTACTGGAAGCTGGCTTGTGCTGGGTTATCGGAAGCGTTTCCGTGTGATGCGCGTGATTTTCACGCACCCATTGACTTCAATGGGTGCCTGATGCGCAAAAAACGCTCAAGTATAGGACATGTCATGAGTTTCACGCAGCGAACACATGCTGCGTGAAAAACACGCAACGTCTGAATGTCCCCATTGCCTTACATAGGTCCGTGCGACGCGCGTGATTTTCACGCGCGTATCACGGACGTGAACTACGCTCGTGTAATCAAGGCCTAACTCAGAGTTAGGGCTTATTCAGACGAACGGGATATACGTCCGTGCAACGCGCGTGATTTTCACGCGCGTCGCACGGACCTATGTTAGTCCATGGGGCCGTGCAGACATGTGCGTGATTTTTACGCAGCGTGAGTCCGCTGAAAAAAAGTCAAGACATGTCCGTTCTTTGGGCGTTTTTCGCACATCATGTACCCATTGAAGTCAATGGGTGCGTGAAAACCACGCATGCTACATGGAAGCACTTCCGTGCGAACTGCGTGTTTCGCGCAACAGCTGTCAAAAGTATGAATGAAAACAGAAAAGCACCACGTGCTTTTCTGTTTACAAACATCCAAATGGAGTGTCATAATGATGGCGGCTGCGCGAAAAACACGCAGCCGCGCATCATATGCTGCTGCCCCACAAGCTGTTAAGTGCCTTTTGCGCAGGCAAAACGCCGCGTTTTTTGCCTGCGCAAAAACGGGACGCTCGTGTGAATCCAGCCTAACAGTAGATCAAGAAATGAAGGGAAAAATAAAACCACCTCCTTCCTTTATCTAAACCACAAAACCGTGTGTCATAAAGATGGCATATGCGCGAAAATCACGCAGCCACGCACCAAACACTTAAGGCACACGAAACTGCAACGCGCAAAAAATGCAGCGTTTTTTGCGCGCGCAAAACGCACACGTTCGTGTGAATTTTGCTTTAGAACTAACATTGCTCAGGCACTGAGGAAGTGAGCAGAGTTCCTTAAATTGTCCAGGATGTACTGGGATAGGCTGGTGGCAATATTCCTGGTGCGCGCGGTCCCTTTAAGTGCTGAGACGAGCGCGCGCACCCTATGGGTACAGGCTGGGAGCAGAGCGCTCTAGTGTCCCTGGGCAGGCTGGCGGCGGCTGGGGTGGGTAAGACCCGCCAGTGCTACATATCCTCTCCGGCTCTTCTCAAACAAAGTAACAAGTGTAAGAAGAGACAGAGGGACAGGAAGGGACAAAACTTTGTTTTACTTCTGTGATGACTGTGAATATTTCTCACAGTAATCACATAACCTGAGACCACTGCTATTGGTCTCCGATCGTTGCCCTGAAACCCGAGACTGTTAGTAACAGTTTCAGCATCAGAAGCAGAGCGCCCGATGCGCTCAAAACAACGTCTGAAGTGCCGACACTTCAGGAAAACTACCCTGAGCGGCCGCTGTAAACAGACTATACGGCGGTTGTTAAGGAGTTAAAAACGCTTGTTTTTACCATTCCAAGTATATGATTATCACACTTGTTTTCATTGAATTATAGAAATTGTTCCATTTTAAGGCCTCATGCACACGACCGTATTTTTGTCCACCCGTAAATACTGCCGTAAATACGGGTCCTTGGTCACACGTATTCGACCCGTATTGCACCAGTATTTACGGACCCGTATTCCGTCCGTATTTACGGGCACGTTTTTGGCTGCAAAATTACACTGCAGTAATCGGCAGCCCCTTCTCTCTATCAGTGCAGGATAGAGAGAAGGGACCGCCCTTTCCGTAATAAAAGTAAAAGAAATTCATACTTACCCGGCCGTTGTCTTGGTGACGTGTCCGTCTCCTGACATCCAGCCCGACCTCCCTGGATGACCCAGCAGTCCATGTGACCGCTGCAGCCTGTGATTGACCTGTGATTGGCTGCAGAGGTCACATGGGCTATAACATCATCCCAGGAGGCCGGACTGGAGGAAGAAGCAGGGAGTTCTGGGTAAGTATGAACGTCTTTTTTTTTTTTTTTACAGCTTTATCTATATTCTGATCGGTAGCCACTGTCCAGGGTGCTGAAACAGTTACTGCCGATCGTTTAACTCTTTCAGCACCCTGGACAGTGACTATTTACTGACGTCGCCTAGCAACGCTCCCGTAATTACGGGTGCACACACGTAATCACCCGTAATTACGGGAGCCCCATAGACTTCTATGGGCTGCCCGTGCCGTAATTACGGCCTGAAATAGGACATGTTCTATCCTTTTCAACGGCACGTGCACCTTCCTGTAAGCATACGGGGAGGTACCCGTGGACAATAGAAGTCTATTACGGGAGTTTTTACGGTCGTGTTCATGGGGCCTAACCAAATTGTTTTATAGATTGTTCAGATGTAAAGATTTTTTTTTAAAAATGAACGGTCTATTGTAATTTTCATACTGGTCCCCTTGGAATGTCACAGTAATGGGCATTTTAAAATAGAAACTTCCCCCTTTAGGTTTCCTTTTAAGCTGCTTGAAAAACGCTACTAAAAACGCCAGTGTTATTAAAATGTAACATGCCTTTTTATGGAGTTTTTAGTGGTGTATTTTATTTCGTGTTATTTTGTACATGCTTTTTTTTCTGGCGATTTTGAAGTCCTATAAAGAAACTTATGGGAAAAACGCCTGAACATACCCAGAGCATGCTGCATTTGGATAAAAACGCCACTGACCCCAAAATTGCCTTTAAAAATGCCACAATCCAAAACGCAGTTGTATGTAGTGCATTTGATATTTCGCTATATTCCTGAATGTAACATCTAGCCACACTAAAAAAACCTGTTAAAATGGCCACGAAAAAACGCTGTGTGTAAATCCATCCTCACTGTCTTATTACTGAATTTTTTTGTCCTACTGGAAATAGTGGCCTTATTTAGGCCTCATGCACATGACCGTATTTTTTCCCACCCGTAAATACTGGCGTAAATACGGGTCCGGTGTCACACGTATTCCACCCGTTTTGCACCAGTATTTACAAACCCGTGCCCGTAAATATGGGTCCGGTGTCACACGTATTCCACCCGTATTTACGAGGACGTTTTTGGCGGCAAAATAGCACTGCACTAATCGGCAGCCCCTTCTCTCTATCAGTGCAGGATAGAGAGAAGGGACAGCCTTTTCTGTAATAAAAGTTAAAGAAATTCATACTTACCCGGCCGTTGTCTTGGTGACGCGTCCCTCTCTTCACATCCAGCCCGACATCCCTGGATGACGCGGCAGTCCATGTGACCGCTGCAGCCTGTGATTGACCTGTGATTGGCTGCAGCGGTCACATGGCCTGAAACGTCATCCAGGACGTCGGGCCGGATGTCGAGAGGGACGCGTCACCAAGGCAACGGGCGGGAGACCGGACTGGAGGAAGCAGGAAGTTGTCGGTAAGTATGAACGTCTTTTATTTTTATTTTTTACAGGTTTATACTGATCGGTAGTCACTGTCCAGGGTGCTGAAAGAGTTACTGCCGATCAGTTAACTCTTTCAGCTCCCTGGACAGTGACTATTTACTGACGTCGCTTAGCAACGCTGCCGTAATGACGGGTGCACACATGTAGCCACCCGTCATTACGAGAGCTCCATAGACTTCTATGGGCTGTCCGTGCCGTTATTACGGCCTGAAATAGGACATGTTCTATCTTTTTCAACGGCACGGGCACCTTCCCGTGAGAAAACGGGAAGGCACCCGTCGCCAATAGAAGTCTATGAGCCCGTTATTAGGGGTCGTAATTACGACCCGTAATAACGGGAGTTTTTACGGTCGTGTGCATGAGGCCTTAGCCTGTGACATAATCAGAAAATTAGAAAAGGGATGGATTTGCAATAGCCTGGACATTGCATGTTAGTTCAATCAAAGCTAATGAAGCAGATCTAAATGTCAGGCAAGAAAATAAATACCAAATAAATAATACCCAAAGAGGAATATATATGAGATCATAATGTACACATGGTTCCTGGTACACTAGCGGTTCACATGGCAATGTATTTTTATTTTTCTGAATTGGAGTCAATGAATAAACTTGCCGTCAAATGATAGGGATAGAGCCACATTCTTGTTCTCAGTCCTTTATGCTGGGCAAGGATGTATGTACCACAGAGGTTTTGGGGAGAGGGGGCCCTTTCTAATGAGTGGTAAGAATCTGGCCACAAATTTCTCCAGCGGCACTGCAATGTGCGCAAACAAGGCAGGAGAATCAGTCCAAGCAATGGCAAAGAGGTGAGGGAGGGGGAATAAAGTACAAGTCGTGTGACAGCAAGAACCAGCACCACAAGACGGGTCCTATTTTATCTTTGCCATAAGGCCACAGATTCAATATGTTCTTTGGTGGGACCTGCCTAAAAATGTTGGGATTTATTTGGAATAAACTTGAGTATTTGTCTTCTGTTCTAGCCACCAATTTTCTGCGTGAAAGTTACAGTGAAACAAGCTAAAGGAATTCTTGGAAAGGATGTTAGTGGTAAGAGAACACACACTTATTACATTTCTGGATTCAGTGTCTGATTTGCTTATAATTGTAAATATATTTCTATTTTAGTTAGTGTGACAAGATTCATTTAGAAATCGTGTTTAATCTGCTATTATTTCATCTCCAGGTTTTAGTGATCCCTACTGCATGCTGGGTATCGAAAGCCAAACTGATGCTCACCCCAGAGATAGTAGCCCCAACCGTGACAAGAAGCAGAAGCAGAAAGCAGTGGTCAGGAATACACTGCCCGAGGACCAGACACACAAGACTCAGGTCAAGGTTCAGACCTTAAATCCTGTGTGGAATGAAACCTTTATTATGTATGTACTTTTTATTCACTGTAAGTAATGAGTTGTCTACTGCTTGGCTACGGTCTGTGGTTTCACATGGAATGACACATTTACATACCCTTTATTGTCTTTATACCTGTCTCTTTGTATTGGCCTGAATAGGAAGTATTTTTATTTTTTTTAGAACCCCCTCTCATTATTAACATGTTTCATTTTAAATATAAGAAAGGTGCAGTACTACTTAATACCACCAGGGGGTTGTCTTACTACTTACATAATATAAGCTAAATTTGCATGCAGCACATGTTAATTCATATCTCCCAACAATTGAAATCCTATTTGAGGGACATTTTAAGCCCACAAAACGTTCCAGAAATACCCATTTTTTGTCACATTTGCATAAGTCCCACCTATTTTGGGAGGTATGGTTTATGTGATATAACACCAGTAACGTAGCTAAAGGCCCTGGTGACTACAGGTGTCCAAATACTGCTCTACCACATGAAAAGTGAAACGGTTGTATGACCCTTAGGGGCTCATGGTACATTGAGCACAGGAGCTTCAAGCTATGTCTCGAGCTAGCTATAGGCTTTCCTTCATCCGGGGGAAAGATTTAATTTGCTCTCCTAGTCCGGTAGATCTATACCTTGGCCAAAGCAGAGTGGCTTGTTGGTGCCCCTTGGCTCCCAGCATGGGCCCTTACTTCCTGTGAACTCCCTGTGCAGTACATCAGCATGCATGTGCTTTATGGCAGGTGGAATGACTGGGAGTCAATTGACAGAAAAATAGTGTTGAAGTACAGCCCCTCCTGCAGAGACCAGGGAAGATGCATACAGAGCCTTATCTGTGAAGAGAGTGTAAATGGTGCTCTCCTGCGTTATCTAGGCTTCCAGCATCACAATAAAACGGTCATTAACTTGCCCACCCCCTAATACTAATGAGATGAGTCTCCTCACCCTGTGTCAGTAAAGCAAAGCTGACAAGTGAGCTATAGAGTATAGGAAATATGAGCTTATTCTCTAGTGGCCAAAGTGAGAACTGCAATATTTCAATTTTTTTTTTGTGTGGATAGTGATATAAAACATTAAAAAAGCAAATATTTTTTACGATTACGTGTATAATAGAAAATGGATTTAAATTTTATGTAATTTTTTGATGATACATTCCCTTTAATGGTGCATGGTGCCTTTGTTTCAGGGAAGTGGACGACCTAAAACATTCACGCTTCCAGATGGATATGTGGTGAGTGCTCATTCATGTTCCCAGGCAAAATTACCTGCCAAAAGATGCTATAAAGAATTTTAGAGTCACTCCTTGTGGCTAAAATTAAAGCTTTACTATCAAAATGCAAAAAGTTATGGACTTGCTTCAACTGGAATTTACAGTAGCAGAAAACTGTGCTAGATTTAATCAGTTCTGTAAGGTGTCCTATGCTGTGGGGCCATAACATAGCTGTCTTAAATGAACTGAAATCTGATCTATGGATGAGATGCAGAGGTGCTTGAAAGTTTGTGAACCCTTCAAAATTTTCTGCATAAATTTGACCTAAAACTACATCAGATTTTCCCACAAGTTCTAAAAGTAGATAAAAGGAACCAAATCAAACAAATGAGTCAAAGGTATTAAATTTGGTCATTTATTTATTGCCGAAAATGATCTAATATCACATATCTGGGAGTGGCAAAAGTATGATAACCTTTGCTTTCAGTATCTGGAGTGCCCCTTGTGCAGCAATAACTGCATCGAAACGTTCCCGGTAGTTGTTGATTAGTCCTGCACATTGGCTTGTAGGAATTTTATCCCATTCCGCTGTACAAAATAGCTTCAACTCTGTTATGTTGGTGGGCTTCCTCCCATAAATTGCTCACTTCATGTCCTTCCACAACATTTCTATTGGATTAAGGTTAGAACTTTGACTAGGGCGTCCAAAACGGTAACTTTATTCTTCTTTATCCATTCCTTGGCAGAACGACTTGTGTGCTTAGGGTCTTCAGCTCACGGACAGGTCTTCAGCTCACGGACAGATGTCCTGACATTTTTCATTTAGAATTTGATGGTATAATTCAGAATTCATTGTTCCATCAATGACGGCAAGCCTTCCTGACCGAGATGCAGGAAAACAGGCCCAAATCTTGATACTACAACCACTTTTTTTCACAGATGGTATGAGGATTTAATGCTGGAATGCAGTGTTTTCCTTTCTCCAAACATAACAATTCTCATTTAAACCAAAAAACTTTATTTTGGTCTCATCTGTCCACAAAAGATTGTTGCAATAGCCTTCTGGCTTTTCCAGGTGATCTTTAGCAAACTGCTGACAGGTAGCGATGTTCTCTCCATTGTTGTTTAGTGTCCTCCTGAGGGTGGACTCATGAACATTAACACTAGCTAATGTGAGAAAGGCCTTTAGTTGCTTAGAGGTTAGCTTGGGTTCCTAAGTGACCTCGTGGACTATTACACCTTGCTCTTGGCGTGATCATTGTTGGTCGACCACTCCTGGGGTGGGTATTTGTACCCAATCTGTCTGACAGTGGATAGGTGGAGTGTAACTCCTTCAGGACCAGACTAATTTTTTCAAATCTGACAAGTGTCACTTTATGCAGTAATAACTTAGAATAGCTTCGATAAGTAAAAATGATTCCTGAGATTATTTTCTCATGACATATTTTAAAATTTGGTCAATAAATTCATTGCTTTTTTGTGAAAAACACCAAAATTTAGAGAAAATTTGCAAAAATTATGATTTTTCTAAATTTAAATGTATCTCCTTGTAAAACAGATCGTAATACCTCACAAAATAGTTACTATTTCTCATATTCCATATGTCTACTTTATGTTGGCATAATTTTTTGAATGTTCTTTTATTTTTATAGGATGTTACAAGGCTTAGAACTTAAGCAGCAATTTCTCACATTTTAAGGGCAGATACACACGAACGTTGCGTTTTTGCGCGCGCAAAAACCATTTGACAGCTGCGTGTGTCATCCGTGTCTGATGCGCGGCTGCGTGATTTTCGCGCAGCCGCCATCATAGAGATGAGGCTAGTCGACGCCCGTCACTGTCCAAGGTGCTGAAAGATCTAACTCTTTCAGCACCCTCGACAGTGAATGCCGAACACAATATCGAAAAACCTGTTGAAAAAAAAAGAAAACGTTCGTACTTACCGAGAACTTCCCGGCCGTTGCCTTGGTGACGCGTCCTTGGTGATGCGTCCTTGGTGACACGCCTCTCGACATCGGGCCCCACCTCCCTGGATGACGCGCCAGTCCATGTGACCGCTGCAGCCTGTGCTTGGCCTGTGATTGGCTGGAGCTGTCACTTGGACTGAATTGTCATCCCGGGAGGTCAGACTGGAGGAAGACGCCGGGAGTTATCGGTAAGTCAGAACTTCGTTTTTTTTTCTACAGGTTCATGTATATTGGGATCGGAAGTCACTGTCCATGGTGCTGAAACAGTTTAACTCTTTCAGCACCATGGACAGTGACTATCTCCTGACATCGCGTACCGATAATTTTTTTGCCGGGTTCGGCCAAAACGAGTTCGGCCGAACCCGGTGAAGTTCAGTTCGCTTGTCCGGCTTCGCTCATCGCAAAGACACTCCGTTTGGATGTTCGGAAACAGAAAAGCACGTGGTGCTTTTCTGTTTACATTCATCCTTTTGACAGCTGGTGCGCTGTTTCAGTCAGTTCGCACGGAAGTGCTTCCGTGCAACCTGCGTGGTTTTCACGCACCCATTGACTTCAATGGGTGCATGATGCGCGAAATACGCAGAGTTATTGAACCTGTCGCGCTTTTTGCGCAGCAGACAAACGCTGCGCAAAAAGCACGGACTGTCTGTACTGCCCCATAGACTTGTATTGGTCCATGCTTGCCGCGTGAAAACCACGCGGCCCGCACGGACCGAATACACGCTCGTGTGAATCCCCCCTAAAGAAAATTTCAAAAGGCTATATTTTCAGGGACGAGTTCAGTTCTGAAGTGGCTTTGAGGAGCCCATATATTAGAAACCCCCATAAATCACCCCATTTTGAAAACTGCCCCCTCAAAGTATTTAAAAGAGCATTCAGAAAGTGTTTCACGCAAATGACTCTCGCTGCATGAAAACTCCTGCATGTGTGAACGGCCCCATTGAAAACAATGGGTCCGTGTGCTGCGCGTGATTTCCATGCACAGCACACGAACGAGTTTTATCCTCATCTGAATGAGCCCTAAAATAAAAAAGTTCATCTAAACAGTTATTTTTACTCAGAGTAATTACATAATTAGGTTGAAAAAAGACTCAGCTCCATCAAGTTCAACCTTTCTCTATCAGATGGGTTGTTTTAATCCAGGGATTCTGATTGACATATTGAGTCGGCAGCAAATTATTCTCTAAAATAAGGAAAATTGACTTTTGCCTAACGGGGGTTTTACCTTCCTCTCGATCAACATTGCAGAATAATAGGCTTAACTGGATAAACATAAGTCTTTTTTCAGCCTTTCATACTATGATACTATAAATGTAAATATGTATATATATATATATATATATATATATATATATGTAATTTATAGTAATACATACAATTCCATTTTTTCAGAAGATAAGAATCTATTTTAAAGGGGAGCTGTCTGCAGCTTTGATGTCTCAAAAGTACTGACGGGGTGATATAAGGGAGGGAAAGGGCATTTTAAACTGGTTCCATGACCAAGAAAACGATGTTTAATTCCCCAAGTGCGCCCATCGCAAGTGCCACCGAGGCGGGACTTCATGTGCAAGTGCTCCTGCACTGCACACTGCAAGCCCCGCCCCTCTGCTCTAAGTAATGGTTTTAACGGTCTCCTGATTGGCCGCTAGAGCCAATAGTCACAATAGAGACCTTAAAAGAGTCCTTAAAATTATTGACAGGTTCCCTTTCAATGCTGACATAGTATCTGCCATTACTACCTCTTGGGGTAGGGCATTCCATAGTTTAACTACTATAAAGGCACATTTACACAGGTCAATGATCAGGCGTACAAACACTCATTCCCAATCATTGCCCTATGTAACAGGCCAGTGATCAGTCGATGAACGAGCAAACACTAGTTTATCGGCTGATTTTAATCTGTTATACTGTCCTGAAAATGTTTGTCGGTAGCACATCTAACCGTGTATTAACAACCGTTTGTTCATATACAGTTTACATTAGCCTGTGTATAGGGCCTTTACACAAACATTATCGACCTATAATTTTCAGCGATTGGGGCCCGTTATAACTGGTCATGTAAACCAGCCTTTGCTGTAAAGAACCCTTTCCTATTTTGTAGTCTCAATCGATCTACCCCACACCTAATGAATGTCCCCTGACCTTTGTAAAGTCCTTGGAAAGAATAAATCATATGCCATGTGTCTTTGTATTGACCATAAATGCCTTCACATTTTTACCTTATCCATAATAACAATGATTTTTTTTATTTTTATCTTACCAAGGGACTCAGATGATGTGGAATCTGTCAGGACAAAGCTCGGAGAGTTGACAGACCTGCATGGATTAAAGAGGTGGAAGACTGTTTAACTCTTATTAGGGCACCTAACCTCTTTTATTTTGTTTTTTACACCTTAGTGAAGGACAAGTTGCTTTTATTATCATCTGAATAACTACATTGGCAGCTTCATTAAAGTAAAGTGTCTTATAAATGCAGATTATTATAAAGAGTTATCAAGTTGTTGTTGTACTCCCAGTTACCATGTGTTTTAGTTACATAGTTTATATGGTTTCAAATATACACAGGTCCATCATGTCCAACTTACCGTGTTAATCCAGAGGAAAGCAAAACCCCCATGACGTTGATGCCAATTGCCTCATTGGGGAAAAATTCCTCCCTGACTCCAAATATGGAAATTTAGAATAAATCCCTGGATCAACGTCCCATCTCCAGAATGTAGTACTCATAACCTGTAATATTATATTTTTCAAGAAAGACTTCAAGGCCCTTCCTGAACTTGTTCAAAGAATCAACCATCACAACATCCTGTGGCAGAGAGTCCCATAGTCTCACTGCTCTCACAGTAAAGAATCCCCGTCTGTGACGGTGGGGAAACATTTTATCCTTTAGAGAAATGCTCCCTTGTCCTTGTTGCAGGCCTAGGTGTAAAAAGATCATTAAAAAGATCTCTGTACTGTCCAATTATATATTTGTACATTGTAATAAGATCGCCCCTAAGCCATCTTTTTTCTAAACCGAATAGCCCCAAGTTTGATAACCTTTCTTGGTACTAGAATCCGCCTATTCCCTTAATTACCTTGGTCACCCTTCTTTGCACCCGTTCTAGTTCAGCCCTGTCCTTCTTATACACAGGTGCCCAAAATTGTACACAATATTCCATATGTGGTCTGACTAGTGATTTGTATAGAGGCAAAACTAGGTTCTTGTCATGAGCATCTACGCCTCTTTTGATGCATCCCATGATTTTATTTGCCTTGGCAGCAGCTGCCTGGTACTGGTTGGTAAAGGTAAATGTACTGTCCACCATTATCCTCAAGTCTTTTTTTAGTAGCAGTTTAACCCAGTGTTTTACCATTTAATGCATAATTGTAAAATCTTTCCCCTCGGCCCAAGTGCATAACCTTTCATTTATCCACATTAAACTTAATTTGCCATTTCTCTGCTCAAACCTCCAGCTTTCCCCAAATTCCTCTGTAGTATTACATTATCCTCCTCTGTGTTGATTACTTTACTGAACTTAGTAACATCTGCAAATACTGAAATTATAATCTGTAAACCCCCTACAAGGTCATTTATAACATATTAAAAAGAAGAGGGCCCAATACTGACCCCTGTGGAACCCCACTGGTAACAGTGACCCACTCTGAGGATGTACCATTAATAACCACACTCTGTTTTCTATCACTGAGCCAGTTGTTGACCCAATTACACATATTGCCCCCAGTCCCAGCATTTTCATTTTATATACCAACCTTTTATGTGGCACAGTATCAAGCGCCTTTGAAACATCTAGACACACCACATCCACAGCCTCACCCAGGTCCAATCTAGAATTTACCTCCTCATAGAAGTTAAACAGATTGGTTTGACAGGACCGATCCCTCATAAGCCCATCCTGATGCTGCGTTAACAGTTTATTTGCATTGAGATACTCGAGAATAGCATCTCTTAGAAAACCCTCAAATACTTTACCCACAATGGAGGTTAAACTTACAGGTCTATAGATTCCGGGCTCACTTTTTGGACCCCTTTTTGAATATTGGCACCGCATTTGCTATGCGCCAGTCCTGTGGAACAGACCAAATCATGATAGAATCCTTAAATATCAGAAATAAGAGTCTGTCTATCACGGTACTGAATTCCTGCAGGAGGCGCGGGTGTGTACCATTCAGACCCGGTGATTTGTCTATATTAGTGTTTTTAAGGCGGCGCTGAACTTCTTGCTGGGTTAAGCAGGAGACATTTAATGGAGAATTTACTTTATCCCAAATCATGTCGTCTGACATTGGATACTGTAATGTGTAAATACAGTAGAAAAAAAGGTGTTTAATATATTAGACTTTTCCGCATCCTCCGCCGTCATACCCAGATTATTTTTGAGAGGGCCAACACTTTCAGTTTCTTATTATTTATGTATTAGAAAAATATTGTTGGGTTATTTCTACTTTCTTTGGTAACGAGTCTTTGTTTCAATCTTTGCTGCCTTTATTTGTCTTTTACACAAGTTATTTTCTTCTTTATAATTATTTAATGCCTCGTCACTACCGGCCTGCTTTAGTAGTTTGAGTTTACTGTTTTATTTCACCGCATCGGTTTCATCCTGTTTCTAGCTTGTTTATTCCCATAAGGTACCATATTTTTCAGACTATAAGACACAGTTTTTAGCAAGAATAAATCTTGCTAAAAAGTCCCTGAATCTTCTAGCCGGCAGTCAAGGGACCTGACTGCACCAGCCACCTGACCATTTCCTTACTTAACTCCTTCTTGACTCATGACGTGCACTTCATGGAGTGGGGGGGGGGTGATGTTTGGAGCGGGCCCACGCGCTGAGTCCGCTCGATACACTGCGGGTGTCAGCTGTGTTTTACAGCTGACACGCTGCTCTAACGCCCAGGAACAGCAATCGCACTGTTCCTGGCCGTTTAGTTAAATGCCGCAGTCAATAGCGACCGCGGCATATATATTTATATATTTTCCATGAAGGACATTTATGACATATCTACAGGATGTGGAACTGTCACAAATATCAGATAGATGTGTGTCCCACCTCTGGGACCTGCACCTAGCTCTAGAACGGGGCCCCTTAAACTCTGTTCTAGCTATTTGTGCTCTCCCGGCCACTTAACGATTACATGTCAAGTTATTTTCTTTATTAGCGGATTCTCTGCTTCTTCCATTATACTTGGAGACTTATAACAAACCCTTATCAGTATTTTATTATCCCCCCCCCTCCTTATTTCCACCCATAGAAACTCCACATGATCATTTCCCTCATAGATATTATTACGCAGAATGGGCTTTAGGATGGGTTTTGTGTTTCTCCAGCATGTACAGTCTTGAGTCGTCAGACTTTTCAATGTCATACATAAAATAAAGTAAAAAATAAAAGTTCTGCAACTTTCCAATATATTATGTGTTTCAGTTGAAGAGCATTGTTTTCTGTCGGTGAATAGGAACATTCGAGGCTGAATTGGTCACGTTGACCTTCACTGCTTTTTACCTGTTTATTGATATGTTATATCTTATAACTTTAAACCCAGTAAAAGTCTTCATTGAAAAAAAATTATTATTATTATTCCAGAGGCTGAAAACTTCACACATCTGAGAGTTGCCTGGACTCAGGACTAATGGTTTTTTTTTTTACCTACACTGATACATTGTAGCAAACGCTCAAGACAGCTGATGAACTTAGCTCACAGAGGATTGCCTAGACTAGATTCAATTGTAACAAACTCTGGACTGTTAGCCGAATTAGGTCTTTATGAGTTTTCAGCTGCTGGATGTAACCGTAAGCAAGAGTGTTTCCATTCACTGTCAGCAAACTGAGATCTGTTGACTAATTAAAGCACAAAGTATATTAGAATGTTGCAGAACTTTTCATTATGCATTAGAACTGGAAAGCTTTAAGTAGTTTTGATCACTACCCATCTTTGTCAATAGAGAATGGGCTTTAAGGTCTTTGCTTTTCTTTTCTTTCTACTGCTTCTATATCTAACATGTGTATTCATTCCTGTGTTTTTTTTAGGATATTTAAAGATGCTCGTAAGGACAAAGGTCAAGATGACTTTCTAGGGAATGTCGTTCTACGACTGCAGGTAAGAATCTGTGGGGTCAGGAGATTACTAAATACATTATACTATGTACATCAAATATGATTTTCTATGCTCAGGATCTAAAGTGTAGGGAGGATCGCTGGTACCAGCTGGAACCTCGGACAGAGACATATCCAGACAGAGGGCAGTGCCACCTGCAGTTCCTTCTTACGCACAAAAAGGTAAGTGCCCTTCATGTCCATTCTGCAATGTCATCACCAAGTCTCGTAGCTCCATAAAGGTTTGATAGAATTGTTCGTAGACCATAAGTACTGCTTTTATCCAGCAATCTGAAGATGCGGCTATAGCAATAAGAGATACTTGTAGGGATTTTTTTTATCAACATTAGATAAACCATTTCTGATCTTCGCTTCTAGACACCAATTTAAGACCAGTCTATAAATTGTCCTTGTTCCGTAAAACCTCAACTTGCCCTCTCCTGTTTACATACACTCGGTTTCTATGTCTAATGGATCCCATTGATCCCATTGCAAGACAATTGTCCATGAAGCTCAGCTTTTCTCAAATCCAGGTATTTGGTGAAGGGGAAGTCCATGTAAAACCCCAAGGCAATTGTTACCAGTTTTGCACCACAGGGGGAAAAACTTTCCCTACCTGACCCTTAAAGAGCTGAAAGATACATTTTTAGGATCGAATGACCTACATATTGTCCGCAGTACTTGGTATTCCTTCCTTTGTCCATCTTAAAATCAGAGGTATTTGTACCACAAAGGCAGTCCATGCAGTCATTATTGGTCTTCTGGAGAAAGGGGACCCATTAAAGGGGGGTATTGTCCCTTATTTTAATGGGTAGTAAGGCCCTGCATAGGGATGTGGTCTCCACAGGAGCTGCAATATTAGCAAACCGAGAAGTGGAAAATGTACGAGTCTTGAAAAAGTATGAGGGCACCAAGACTGTTGTAGGTGGTTTGGGTTGTGGTAGTGTCAAGCAGAACCTGATAGGGGTCTAATATTTATTGGGGTCCATCGTCCACTATATATGCCACTGCTTGCAAACAACAATAAACGTGTCATGTGAGGGCTATAGTTACCAGATTTTACACATTGCCCTTTGTGTATTATCTACCTAGTACCAGTCTTCAGCTTCTTGGATGTTAATCTTCATTTAACCTTTGTTCATTCAATATGTGCACTTCTAGAGAGCAACTACGCTGAGCAGAAATCCCAGCTACATCATCCACCGACAGCTACTTCAACAGTTTGTTCGACATGAGATCACTTGTCACCAGGTATATACCAAATATTAGTCAAATTGGAACCAAACCATTTATTTTATCCTCTTTTATACATCATTTTCTAAATATTACCAATGACTATTTTATGGAAGAAACGGGAAAATTAAAGAGATCGTTCCTTTTGGAGCCTTCCCATCCTAATATATTAAAAAATTTACTTGATAGATATCCATGGATCACAAATCACTAATATATTGTAAAAGTAAACATAAAATGTTAATTATATACTACATTTCATTATTGGATATACTTTTTAATATATGTTTAGTCCTAGGAAGCCATAGTTGTAAAGTAAATCAAGAGGTCCACTACTGACGGATTACATCACAATTTAGGACAACTCACTAACACAGATATACATTGTCTAATACCTGTATACAGCATAACATTCTCATTCCTACCCCAGGCCTCTGGAACCACATGGGGTGGAGAGATCAGTCCACATGGTACGACCATTCTGTACCTACATGCTTCTCAGAAAGACCTGTCTGAATTCCATCAGGGCCTTGCGTAAGTTATAGTGGTCCTCATCTTTGCTTCAGTAACATTATAATCTGCGTGCTATAATGTTTATAGGAACAATTACGAAGTTCCAGCTTTCAAGGTCATAGCAATGTCAAGGTTTTCTGAACTTCAAAGACTACTAAAAATCATGATGAATGAGAAAACCGCCACCTGTCAATCAGGGCTCTCATTTTGTTGCATCATAAGATATTGACAAGTGATGCCCAACTGGCGGCCACATTTGGAAGGAACACACACCACAGGCATGTAAAAAAGCCCAAATATAGATAAATGTGGCCAACCAGATAAACCATTTCTATATATTGTCCTTGTCCTGAAAAAGCCAGTACTTTTCACCATCATTGTAGTTCCTTATATTGTCATTACTCTTGACCTTTCTTGTGTCAACAAAGTAAATACACAATGATACCAAAATTGACCATTAAAAATGTTTATTGTTCTACATGGCCTATGATGTTCCGACACACAGAAACAACTTTTGAAGATGGGAAAGAGATTACCGTGTCCCGATAAAAGATTTGAAAACGGAGTAGTTCTTCTTTTCTTTAGAATTCTAACTAAGGCTATGTTCTCACCTGCGTTGTGCTGTTCCGTTGTTCTGCTCCATTGACCCAATGGACTTTGCCGGTTGCCGACAGAACCCATTGACTTTAATAGGTTTCGTTGGCTTTCCGTCGAGGTGCATGCCGCGCTATTGTCTCTGGGAAACTATGACCTTTATTATAACCATTTCTATAACCTCATATTCTGGAAAACATTCTATGACCTTTAGCTTTGGGTAAAAGCTAAATTTGCCCTCCCCTGTTGACATAAACCTGGTTTCTTTGTCTAATGGATCCCGTTGACAATTGTCCATAAATCTCAGCCTCTCTCATATCCAAGTATTTGGTCAAAGGGAAGTCAAGGCAAAGCTCCAAGGCAACTGTTGCCAGTTTTGCATCACAGGGGGATAAAACTTTCTTTCCTGACCTTTAAGGAGCTGAAAGATATGGTAAATTTTTAGGATCAAATTACTTCCATATTGTCCACAGTACCTGGTATTCCTTCCTTTGTCCATCTTAAATTCAGAGGCATTTTAGTTAATTCTAACTAAACCAGTTATGTGGTGCTTATATTCCCTTTACTTTTCCTTATATGGTTTACTTATTTACTTTTTTCTTTAAACTTTTTTTTTCACCCTCATTTTATCTTTGCATACAGTATAGCATAGGTCAATCACTTGTAGATATCAAGAGGTTATTCACTCAAAGCCTCATGCACACTGCGGAGCTGTTGCAGGAGACTGTACGGAGGAATGGCCTACAGGCAGCTGATGTACTGTGCTCCTTGGGGTGCCGTATGCTGGTGATATTATCCCCCAGAACTGCATACATGGCATAGTAGAGCCCCATATAGTATAGTAGAGCCCCATAGAAGCCTATGCATAACCTAGTATGGCTCCATACAACCTCTAAGTTGTATACTGCCATGTGAATGAGGTCTAAAGCTGGATTCACACACACAGTTTTTTAAGCAGTTTTTGTTAGCCAAAGTCAGGAGTGGATCCGAAAAGGGTAAGTATAAAAGAAAGACCAATACTTCTCCTATCCTTTGTATCCACTCCTGTGTTTGGTTCAAAATCTCCATAAATAACTGTACGAAGAATTCGAAAAATGTATGTTTAAACCCATCTACATTGTAGTTTATATTCTCTGAACCCATAATCTACATTAGGATGTTATCAGTTGTTCACAGAATTCTGGAGTTTCTTCTTCTGCAACATTTATTATATTACATCTCTTTTGCTTCTTGTGCCCCTCTTGTTATCATTTTTTTGTCCCTTCTTGTTCACAATCCTATCATATATTGACTGTTATGAATCAATTCATGTCTTTTCAGACAGTGGTTGGCATATAGTAAACTATATCAGAGTCTGGAGTTCAGCAGTAGCTGCTTGCTGCATCATATAACAAGTATTGAATACCTGTGGGTTCAAGGACGACTGCAGGATGAGCAGGTACTTTCGGGAAGTTTGTCGGTCATAACAGCCAGTGTGGTCTGTATTGTTTACTATCACTGTCAATATAAAGGACATATTAGTTGGGTTGTTTTTTTTTTCATATATTTCATTCAATTTTTAAATATTCTACAATTATATATATTTACATAGGAAAAAAGAAAACAGTAACCCCCTCATATTAGACCAAATAACAGTCCATTCTTCCCCCTCTGTAAGGATCCTGTCAATATAGGGTTGCTATTGTTTAAGAAAAAGGTTTGTCTGTCTACTTTGTGCCCTCTCAGCCTTCAGCTTCTCCAAATACATGAGCTTCCCCAATGACTTCCGTAATACGCCCATTGCAGGTGACTGCATTGCTTCAATATACACCTTTTGGCAGCCAACAATACAATATGTACGATGGTGTGATGATGGTGATACTGGAGTCATTGAAGGACCTTCGTGGAAAAGATAAAGCCTTTTAAAATGAAGTGCCCACAATTTAATGCAGAAAACCTATACTTGCTTCCATAAAGCATCTATTTGCAGACATACCTAGAACCCATGATAGACAGAGGCAAAAGGCAGAATGCTTTTCGGACATTTTCTCTTATAACTTGGGATATATTGTTCCATGGGTTACGCAAATCATTGTATGCCCTATGTATAAGGCGGCACACTACTTCCCTCCATGACTTACACACTATGACCGCCCTCACCTTTATATATCTCTGCCAGAACAGTTCTGGGCCCAATACTTCCCTCCATTTGTCGTCTGAAGCCAGTACATAAGATGTATAATTAGATAAGTATAAAAGAATATCAGAAAAGGCAATAAATTGTAAATTATAGTTATCACAACTTATCTTAAAGAGTCTCTGTCACCACATTATAAGTGCCCTATCTCCTACATAAGGAGATGGGCGCTGTAATGTAGATGACAGTAATGCTTTTTATTTAAAAAAACTATCTATTTTTACCACTTTATTAGCGTTTTTGGTTTATGCTAATGAGTTTCTTAATGCCCAAGTGGGCGTGTTTTTACTTTCGACCAAGTGGGCATTGTACAGAGGAGTGTATGACGCTGACCAATCAGTGACCAATCAGCGTCATACACTCCTCTCCATTCATTTACACAGCAGCATCGCGTTCTTACTAGATCATTCCCGTATTTACGGGCACATTTTTGGCTGCAAAATTGCACTGCAGTAATCGGCAGCCCTTTCTCTCTATCAGTGCAGGATAGAGAGAAGGGACAGCCGTAATAAAAGTAAAAGAAATTCATACTTACCCGGCTGTTGTCTTGGTGACGCGTCCCTCTCTTGACATCCAGCCCGACCTCCCAGGATGATGCGGCAGTCCATGTGACCGCTGCAGCCAGTGATTGGCCTGTGATTGGCTGCAGCGGTCACATGGGCTGTAACGTCATCCCAGGAGGCCGGACTGGAGGAAGAAGCAGGGAGTTCTGGGTAAGTATGAACGTCTTTTTTTTTTACAGACTAAAATTGGAAATAAAAGGAGACACGGCGCCACATGGTGCAAGGTAAAAGCAGGATGGGGTAGAGGAGCAATCTTGTTTAAGAAACCGCTCACCTGGCCCAAGGACACAAAGGTAGTAGTGGTAATGAAACTGCTGCTGCCAAGTCCAAATCACAACAAATGAGGTTTGTTGTCCCGAAAATATTTGTAAAAAAATATAAAAATAGGACCAACGGCGCTGCACGATGAGACAGAAAATTGGACGACTTAGATGACCATCAAGGTAATATTTAATGGAAGGGCTACGCGTTTCGACACCGAACTGGTGTCTTCATCAGGCCAGTACAGACTGTGCAGAAACATCATACATTTATATACATACTGGGAAGCAGACAAGGACCGCCAAAAACACAGCAGGTCAAAGGTCAAGGGTCAGATACAATACAAAATTAGCACATGACAAAAAGGACAATAATGATAGCTAAAAATATGGTGTGATAACACCACATCAGACATGAAACATATGTTAATAAATAAAAGCTAGAACAATAAAAACATTGGCTGAAAAACCCAATACGGCTCACCTAGCCGACTTTGTATGAGGCGAAACATTAGTGAAACATTACCTGAGTGGTCCCAATCATAACCACAACGGTAAATAGTTGTTACTTATCTAAATTGAGCATGGGTTATTGATAAAAAATGCACTAAAATCGCTAGATTTTAATGCCGCTGGAGTAGCGTCCCCGGTTGACTAGCAACCCAGACATCACTAGAGCCGGAAGTACGTACTGAGACGCGAACTGAAC
The DNA here is from genome assembly GCF_050947455.1 of Rhinoderma darwinii. Lineage (NCBI taxonomy): Eukaryota > Metazoa > Chordata > Amphibia > Anura > Rhinodermatidae > Rhinoderma > Rhinoderma darwinii. The sequence continues at coordinate 45,435,768 of NC_134699.1, read as the reverse complement.
CGCATACAGACTTAGAGGTAAATAACACAATAAAATGTGATAATTACCCGATCGAATGTGTAGGGAATCCTTTACAACAAGCAAGGGGATTCATAGTGGGTTGTAGTACAGCATATTGAAAAAGGACATACACATACGCGTCCCTAGTTGCCAAGCAACCCGGCCGACGCAGAGGATCCTGAAATAGCAAAAAAAGCACAGCGTGGTGCCGCATGTGACCCAGGGGAGATAAAGAACAAAATTCCTTATGTGTTGCTGGCTATACTTCATAAAATGATGTGGTGTATATGCACAGAAAATTGATAATACAACATATAAACAAGATACATAAGCGTACATAGAACATATAATATATAAAATACACATATCGTATATGTTATAGTTACATGAGAGGTATAAAAATTGTATAAAAATTGAATAAAAGCATACCATGGTCTAAATAAAACTTGTGTCATACTTGACCATACATGAAATTGATCATACTGTTTTTACCAACAGAAAACGGGAAAAACGTTGATCGTGGCCAGACCGCCACGAAAATGGCCCGAAAAATCACAGTTCAGGAACCTACACTGAAAATGTCACATTCAAAAAAGTGAGTAAGTTACAATCCATGCTAAAAATATCAAATGGTTGTTGTTATAATAGGGAGAAAATAGCTGATATATTTATATATTTGCGATCCATGCTTAAAATATCCACTGGGAGAAAAGTGATAAATGCTGTATTTACATAGTGGAGCTGCTTATAGTAATACTGACCGGCAATGATGGAAAAATTGGAGATTGGACTGTGCCATGCCCTCCAGTCGCCAATGGTAATAATTACAAAAAACCTTTCACTCCTATACATCGTTCCAAAGTCACAAATTTTTCTAAATCTACCATTCCTTTTCATCTTAGACACATCACCAATGTCTCTCCCTCGGTTTCCCTTTCATCACATCTGTCTGTCAATTCGAACACAAGTTCCCTTTCATCACATCTGCCTGTCAATTCGAACACAAGTTCCCTTTCATCACATCTGCCTGTCAATTCGAAAACAAGTTCTCTTTCAGCACATCTGCCTGTCAATTTGAACACAAGTTCGACTCCAAATATTTCAACCAAGCTGCCAATCATCAACAATTTGGGACCTCTCACAATAGAGATACCTACATCTATTGACCACTCTCGTGTCAACTCTTCACACATCCCACAGCATTTGGGACCAATTCCTCAATCTGCTTTCAAATCATGTGACCTTGATGCTCACCTCAGACTATTCAACATCATTCCGGATTCACCTTTAGATTCCAGTTCCAACTGTTCTATGGTTAATGATTCTAGTGACACTACCATCATCTCTGGGTTATCTCCAACACTTCTAGATCTTACCACGCATTTTACATCACCTCCCAATACTACCCTTTCCCCACACCACCATACCACATTTCCCATAAGTTCTGATCCCACCATTTCCATTGATTCTTCGTCTTTTTTAGATCCTCTTTCCCCCCCCTTCCGTGCCCCCAATCATACCCGTTCTGTCACCACGGGTTTTTCAAAGTCCATTACCATTGACTCTAAACTCATATTTCACAAGAATTCCAAAGCTATCCTCAAAAAGAAAACTAGGGGTAGATATAGAGGTTGCAGAGGGGGCAGACCCCATACCAAAGGCTCTGCCACCATCGTTGAAAAAGAAGTACAAACTGACCTAGTGAAAATTTTCAATCTATCCCAATATAGTCTTAATGATGATGAAACTGGTTTATTATCTAAGGGTCTGTCTTTTTGTCCTACTACATCCCCTGATGGATTTGAACTCTTTATGGATCTGAATAAATTTATACGCAAAATGACCCTTTTGCGTCATTTTGCTATGTCCCCACCATTGATATTGCCTGATCAAACAACTATAGATATTGATACGCCTGTTAGAACCAAACTACAACCCAAATCTTCGTTTTATCCATTACATCATAGGGGCCCAGCCTTGGAGACCTTTTCAAATCTAGTGAGTACAGAATTTAAGAATTTAAAATCATCTCTGTCGAACAAAGACAATCTGTCCGGACCGCAACGTAGAGCCCTAAAAACTCTCCAAAAAAGGCAAGATATCATCATACGATCAGCAGATAAAGGGGGGGTATCGTTATCCAAGATAGACATGAATATATAAAAGAAGCATCCAGATTACTCTCAGATGACCAATTCTATGAAAAACTGAAGTCCAATCCGATTCCCAAATTTGAGACTGATTACAAAATTTTGATAGAGACCGCATTTAGGGATAATTTACTATGCAAAAAAGAAAGGGCTTTTCTGACTATCCCTTTCCCCACTATCCCCTTTATGTATCATCTTCCGAAGATACATAAAGCTTTGGTAAACCCGCCTGGCCGACCAATTATTTCAGGCATAGGGTCTTTGACCAGTAATCTGTCGCACTATGTGGATATCCATCTCCAACCGTTTGTCTCCAAACTACCCTCCTTTTTGAAAGATTCAACACAACTTATCAGAGATCTGTTTGAATTTCACACCCATAATGATATGTCAGACATTAATTTTCTTACCGCTGATGTGTCTTCTCTGTATACAAACATTCCTCATAAAAAAGGGCTAGAAGCTATCTCTGGGTTTTTAATAAATGATCCCCGTTTTTCTAACTTTCAACTTAATTTTATCATGGACTGTATTGAGTTCATTTTAACGCACAATGTTTTTACTTTTGATGGTGATTTTTACAAACAAATCAAGGGTTGCGCCATCGGGTCACGTTTTGCCCCCTCATATGCTAATTTGTATATGGGGCTTTTCGAAAATTCTCTTATACTGAACGAACATACCTTTAGGGATAAAATTGTGTTCTACAAACGCTATATCGATGACTTGTTTTTTATTTGGAAGGGTGATGCATCCACTGCGAACAATTTTATCGACTCTTTAAATAGGAACAAGTTTGGTTTGTCTTTTACCCACACGTTTTCAGATAGTAGCATTGACTTTTTAGATTTGACGATCGAGAAAAAGGATGGCCGTTTTTTAACCAGAACACATTTTAAAACAGTAGACGTGAATAGCTACTTGGATTTTAAAAGTGCGCATTACTCCCCATGGCTTAAAAATGTCCCTTTTGGCCAATATCGCAGAATTAGGAAAAATTGTTCTGATGAACTACATTTTAATAAAGAGTGTGAAATTTTGAATAAAAGATTCCGGGAAAAAGGTTTTCCAAGGAGTCTATTAAAGGGGGCCGAATTGAAAGCTAGGACTCTGACTCAGGACGAATGCTTACAAATAAAAACAACTACATGTATAGAGAGTTCCAACAACATGGAACGAAAGAGTAATTTTATTACAACATTCAACAAAGGTAGTCCATTGATCATGTCCATATTCAGGAAGCATTGGCATATTTGACCAATGATCCCTTCCTAAAACCATTAATTTCTGTAAATCCCAAAATCACTTACAGACGGGCAAAAACGATTAAAAATCTAGTAGCTCCCAGTAAAATGTGTGGTAATAAAAAGAACAGTCAAGCCCTTTTAGTTGATGTGAGGGGCTCCTTTTGTTGTGGCCGAAACAGATGTCTATGCTGTAATAATATCGCCAATAAGTGTACGGAGTTTGTTTCCATACTGACGGGTGAAAAGTTCCCAATTAAAAATTATCTTAATTGTGGAAGCACATATGTAATATATGTGCTTCAATGTACATGTAAGCTGCAATATGTGGGTCGGACAACGCAGACCCTAAGAAATCGTATCAATAAGCATAGGTCGAATGTAGGAAAAGGTTTTCTAAAACAAAGCGTATCACGACACTGTGCATCAAAACATGACTGCAGCTTTGTACACGTAAAAGTCACCCCGATTGAGCAAATACCAGCTGACTTATCGGATAGATTCATTAGACTAAAACAGAGAGAAAATTTCTGGATATATAAATTGGGTACTTTATATCCTAATGGGTTAAATGATCTCACCGAATCATCCCTGGAATAAATTTAATCTTTCCTCTCATACTGATTTAGACTTTTCCATCATTGCCGGTCAGTATTACTATAAGCAGCTCCACTATGTAAATACAGCATTTATTACTTTTCTCCCAGTGGATATTTTAAGCATGGATCGCAAATATATAAATATATCAGCTATTTTCTCCCTATTATAACAACAACCATTTGATATTTTTAGCATGGATTGTAACTTACTCACTTTTTTGAATGTGACATTTTCAGTGTAGGTTCCTGAACTGTGATTTTTCGGGCCATTTTCGTGGCGGTCTGGCCACGATCAACGTTTTTCCCGTTTTCTGTTGGTAAAAACAGTATGATCAATTTCATGTATGGTCAAGTATGACACAAGTTTTATTTAGACCATGGTATGCTTTTATTCAATTTTTATACAATTTTTATACCTCTCATGTAACTATAACATATACGATATGTGTATTTTATATATTATATGTTCTATGTACGCTTATGTATCTTGTTTATATGTTGTATTATCAATTTTCTGTGCATATACACCACATCATTTTATGAAGTATAGCCAGCAACACATAAGGAATTTTGTTCTTTATCTCCCCTGGGTCACATGCGGCACCACGCTGTGCTTTTTTTGCTATTTCAGGATCCTCTGCGTCGGCCGGGTTGCTTGGCAACTAGGGACGCGTATGTGTATGTCCTTTTTCAATATGCTGTACTACAACCCACTATGAATCCCCTTGCTTGTTGTAAAGGATTCCCTACACATTCGATCGGGTAATTATCACATTTTATTGTGTTATTTACCTCTAAGTCTGTATGCGGTTCAGTTCGCGTCTCAGTACGTACTTCCGGCTCTAGTGATGTCTGGGTTGCTAGTCAACCGGGGACGCTACTCCAGCGGCATTAAAATCTAGCGATTTTAGTGCATTTTTTATCAATAACCCATGCTCAATTTAGATAAGTAACAACTATTTACCGTTGTGGTTATGATTGGGACCACTCAGGTAATGTTTCACTAATGTTTCGCCTCATACAAAGTCGGCTAGGTGAGCCGTATTGGGTTTTTCAGCCAATGTTTTTATTGTTCTAGCTTTTATTTATTAACATATGTTTCATGTCTGATGTGGTGTTATCACACCATATTTTTAGCTATCATTATTGTCCTTTTTGTCATGTGCTAATTTTGTATTGTATCTGACCCTTGACCTTTGACCTGCTGTGTTTTTGGCGGTCCTTGTCTGCTTCCCAGTATGTATATAAATGTATGATGTTTCTGCACAGTCTGTACTGGCCTGATGAAGACACCAGTTCGGTGTCGAAACGCGTAGCCCTTCCATTAAATATTACCTTGATGGTCATCTAAGTCGTCCAATTTTCTGTCTCATCGTGCAGCGCCGTTGGTCCTATTTTTATATTTTTTTACAAATATTTTTTTTTTACAGGTTGCTCTATATTCTGATCGGAATTCACTGTCCAGGGTGCTGAAACAGTTAGTGCCGATCGTTTAACTCTTTCAGCACCCTGGACAGTGACTATTTACTGACGTCGTCTGGCAACGCTCCTGTAATTACGGGTGCACACACGTAGCCACCCGTAATTACGGGAGCCCCATAGACTTCTATGGACTGCCCGTGCCGTAATTACGGCCTGAAATAGGACATGTTCTATCTTTTTCAACGGCACGGGCACCTTCCCGTAAGCAAACGGGGAGGTACCCGTGGCCAATAGAAGTCTATGGGCCCCTAATTACGGGCCGTAATTACGGGAGTTTTTACGGTCGTGTGCATGGGGCCTCAGGCCGTGAAAATGAATATCAATATTTTTTCCACTAAAATGTTGCATTTTTTTCATTTTCACAAAGGATAAATGAGGAAAAAGTACCACAAAATTTGTAAAGCAATTTCTCCCGAGAACTGCTAAACCCAACATGGAAATGTTTTTTTCATTATAAATTAATTAACCCCATTTATGACTTATCAATTTTTTGCTTTTTCATTTTCGTTTTTCCCGACCCTGCTATCCACGTGCCATAAAGTTTTTTATTTTTCCGTCAGTAGTGTGAGGGCTTATTTTTTGCAGGAGGAGTTGTAGTTTCTATTGACACCATTAAAAGTACAATATAATGTACTCGGAAACTGAAAAAAAAATTCTTTGCAGGCTGAAATTGGAAAAAACTGCGATACCTACATTGTTTTTTTGTTTAGTTTTTACGTCTTTCACCATGCGGTAAAAACAACTTCTGAGACTTAATGCGATTTATTTTTTTTATCACTTTTTATTCCATTTTTTGGTATGCAAAAACCATCAATTCGGACAATGTTTTTTATTCTTTTTTTTTTTTACGGCGCTCACCCTGGGCTATAAATGTAATTTTTCTTTATTCTGCCGGTCGATGCCATTACGACGATACCATATGTATATAGTTTTTTATGTTTTGCGGCGTTTGCGCAATAAAATCACTTTTTTATAAAATAATTAATTTTTTGTGTCACGATATTCTGGGAGCCAGAATTTTTCAGTCAAAAAAGCTGTGTAAGGGGTTGTCTTTTGTGGGACGGGTTGTAGTTTTTATTAGTACTATTTTGGGGTACATGCGACTTTTTTATCACTTTTTATTCTATATTTTGGGAGGGAGTGGTGACCAAAAAATAGTGGTTCTGGCATTGTTTTTTACGTTTTTTTTGTGGTGTTCACCGTGTGTTGAAAATAATATTATAGTTTTATAGTTTGTGTCGTTACAAACGGAGTAATGCCAAATTTGTGTACTTTTTTTACGTTATCCTTTTTTTCCTATAATAAAGCACTTACTATAGGAAAAAAATCTTTTTTTGTTTTTGTAACTTTTATTTTTACACGTTTATAAAACGTTTTTATTAACTTTTTTTTACTTTTTTTTTTGTCCCACTAGTGGACTTGAAGACTTGCAGCGTGATTGCTGCTAGAATACATTACACTACCAAGGCAGTGTAATGTATTCTAACTGTCAGTTTGAAACTGACATTGTCTGGCCTCCGGTTGCCATGCCAACCATCGGCAGCCCCCGAAATCGCATGGTGGGGGCTGCCGATGTGCTACAAACCCCCTAAATGTGGTGATCGAAATGGATCGCCACATCTAAGGGGTTAATTGCTTTCTAAAATCATCAGCGATGGGCATCCTGCACAGTTAACCGCTGCTGCAATGTAGCGCCGCGTGGGGTTAACTTTTAAAGCGCAGACGTAACTGCATGCCCAGGTGCGCGAAGTTGCTTCTCACCTGGACATGCATTTGCACCCAGGTGCGGGAAAGGGTTAAAGAAGACCTCCAGTGAAAACACAACTTTCCATGACTGCATTCCCCACCTGACTGAATACCACACTCTACATTTCTTTTATGTATACTGTACTTACTTTTTTAACTGCTGCCTTGTCTGTTGTCACGTAGGGTTCGTGGACCCACTGGGCCATAGCCCCTTGGCGGTATGGCAGCTAGCCAACAGGGCGCAGGTCAAAGTCTATAGTTTGTATAGGGTACCTGTGGCAGCTCTGACAGTAGCAAGGCAGACTTGGCTGGGACTAGGCAGCGGGTAGACATCAGGGGTGGAGTAGCAGGACAGGCGTGGAATACAGCACAGCACGACTACAGCACGGCACTTGACCAGGATAGCACGGGATACAGGTTACAGGATACAGGATACACTGGGAACTGGAAAACACTGGGAGACCATTTGCTTAGACAAACTAGGATACGACAAACAACGCTCAGGCACTGCAGGAAGGGGCTGGACCCTACTTATAGTCCAGGGGGCTCATGGACTAATTTAGCACTAAAGTCTGGTGCGCGCTCTGCCCCTTTAAGAGCAGGCACGCGCGTGCTCGCGCACCCTACGGGACCCGGCCGAGGTGAGTGGAAGTGAGCGCTGGTGTCTCCTGAGGAGGAGACTGGGGCCAGCGCTCGCCGACCCATGGCTGCGGCCGTCAGGAGGTGAGTGAACCTGACGGCCCGCAGCCATGGACATGTGCTTTAAAAAAGCCTCCATTTTGATTCTTAGATTTCCCCAGCTTTCCCTTCCTCTCTGCTTTGCTATCAATCCAATGATGCTTCAGCACAGCATCACGTGACCAGCTAAAGACCATACCATTTCTGCATGCTGGGGGACACTGTGATTATCACCCCTGTGCAAAACTAGTGTGGTACAGGAACTGCTGCAGCCTGTGATAGGTGACACATAAATCTCCACAGACTGAAGTAAAGAAATTGTGTCACTGAGCCTGATTAACACTGCAGCTAAGCAACCATCCCAGTCTGATATATAGAGATAGAAGCAGCAAGAAAAATAACAGATGAGAGACTGACACATGAATACCATAATGGTACACATGGGAAAGTTTAGTTTTGGACGGAGTGTCCCTTTTAAGAATATTCCCCCACTGTGGAAAAAAAGGCCCCTGACTGCCCATGTCTGGGCTGTGTAAACAATCTCGTGGTGTTTATACGATGTAAGATGGCGTTGGTTATGTGGATAAATCATGTGACCGCTTTCCTCGACTATCACTGGCTGCCTTCAAATCTGTGCAGGCGCTGAACCGTAACTGGGATACGGAAGATTCTGATCCCTTCATCTGCACATGCTCAGCCACATGTTCAGGACCTGCCTATAAGCCTAGGCAGCCGGGGACAACTTTTAATCGAGGAAGTGGTCACGTGATTTATCCACATGACTGCCGCCATCTTACATCGTATGGACATGGCAAGATTTCTTACACCACATAGACATGGGTAATCATGGGCCATTATTTGCACAGCGGGGGATGATATTAAAATTAGTGGTGATGTAAGAAGTATAATTTACAGTTTATTTTTCAGATTTTTTTATATTAAGTCTCCAACCGCTTTAACCCGAGCAGTTCTCAATGCTCCCCGCAGTACCGCTTTCCTTTTGTGCTGCTCAGATATTAAATCAGTAAATCCCACAGAATTGCCAAATGAGAGCCGGATGTGATGACCTGGATGTATACACCGGTCACATCTCTCTCTTTTTCTTTTCTTCAAAATGTTTTCACAAATTTCTTTTTTTTAACAAGAGTAACAAGGTATCAAAATAGTGAGAGAAAGCGAAACACGGCGCCACATGGTGCAGATTACCCAAGTGGGAATGGATAATTTGAGAAGAGTGATGCTTACCTTGAAGCAATGAAAATCGAGCGATGGAGAGAAAGGTGCTGCTGCTGCCAGGACTCGAGGCCGGTGATTCAAGATGAACGACCGCAGATACTATGCTGGGTGAGCTGGAGAAAAAGAGTCTGCAAGGGCGCTGCTGCACACGGATGAGACCGAAGTGAAAACTTCGGAATGATGATAATAATATTCGATGAAAATATTCAATGATATTCAATGATAATTGAAGGTAATAAATAATAAAATTTAATGGTAATATGACTACGCGTTTCAATGCCGTACCGGCATCTTCATCAGGTCATGAAAAAAGAACACAGACATCTCAGTTTAAATAGAATCTCAAAGTTCGAAAAAACCCGCCAATGTGAACAAGGGCAGGGCGTTCAAGTGACGTCAGAGTTCAGAGGTTAAAAAATGACAGATAACGATGACCGGCACATAAAAAATGATCAAAAAATAAAATGTTAAACAAGGAAAGATAAAGTCCATGTGCTGGGAAACAATATAGGAACAATGAAACAAATGGTACAGAATGAATCGCAGGGGATGCAGAACAAAAACAAAACAAAACAAAATAAGGGGTAATCCGTGAAATAAACGGATAAATAGGTGATGGTGTCAATATAAGATATAAAACAATTATAAACAGTATAAGAACATAATAAAATATGTAAAATAAATAAACAACAAAGTCAGAAAGACAAATGGACATTAATCCTTACACATTCAAAAGAATGGAGTCGGCACTTGCCGTTAAAACATTAATAAATAGCGGCTCAACGAATGTAGAGAGAAGCGATGACATATGTATAAATTTAGAATGCCAAAATATAAATGTGAGCATTGGTGAGAGAATAGGGGTATCAATACTGCATATGAATAATTTATATGAAAAATGTGAACAGTTGAAACTGGTAAGGTATAATAATAAGCTATAAAGCCGATATTTGAGCCGGCAGCCGGTAAATGCCGGTAAAACAGAAATAGCGGCTCAACGAATGTAGAAAAAAGGGATGTCAATTGTATAAATTTAGAATACAAAAACATAAATGTGAGCCTTACTTAGAGAATAGGGGTACTATTCTCTAAGTAAGGCTCACATTTATGTTTTTGTATTCTAAATTTATACAATTGACATCCCTTTTTTCTACATTCGTTGAGCCGCTATTTCTGTTTTACCGGCATTTACCGGCTGCCGGCTCAAATATCGGCTTTATAGCTTATTATTATACCTTACCAGTTTCAACTGTTCACATTTTTCATATAAATTATTCATATGCAGTATTGATACCCCTATTCTCTCACCAATGCTCACATTTATATTTTGGCATTCTAAATTTATACATATGTCATCGCTTCTCTCTACATTCGTTGAGCCGCTATTTATTAATGTTTTAACGGCAAGTGCCGACTCCATTCTTTTGAATGTGTAAGGATTAATGTCCATTTGTCTTTCTGACTTTGTTGTTTATTTATTTTACATATTTTATTATGTTCTTATACTGTTTATAATTGTTTTATATCTTATATTGACACCATCACCTATTTATCCGTTTATTTCACGGATTACCCCTTATTTTGTTTTGTTTTGTTTTTGTTCTGCATCCCCTGCGATTCATTCTGTACCATTTGTTTCATTGTTCCTATATTGTTTCCCAGCACATGGACTTTATCTTTCCTTGTTTAACATTTTATTTTTTGATCATTTTTTATGTGCCGGTCATCGTTATCTGTCATTTTTTAACCTCTGAACTCTGACGTCACTTGAACGCCCTGCCCTTGTTCACATTGGCGGGTTTTTTCGAACTTTGAGATTCTATTTAAACTGAGATGTCTGTGTTCTTTTTTCATGACCTGATGAAGATGCCGGTACGGCATTGAAACGCGTAGTCATATTACCATTAAATTTTATTATTTATTACCTTCAATTATCATTGAATATCATTGAATATTTTCATCGAATATTATTATCATCATTCCGAAGTTTTCACTTCGGTCTCATCCGTGTGCAGCAGCGCCCTTGCAGACTCTTTTTCTCCAGCTCACCCAGCAAGGTATCAAAATAGTTATTCCTGTATCTAGGTGTAAATAACAATAATCATTCACTGATTCAAATTTGGGTCTACGTATTAGTTAGTTAAATAGTATTCTTAGTATTCTTTTTACCATTCTGGTAATGAAAAGATGAGAAAGGTACGAAGGGGAGAAATAAAAGGAAGGGCAGGGAATTAGGGGTAATAGAGAAAAAGGGACGGAATAAGGAGAAAGTAAATAATCAAAAAGCAAAATAGGTTTAACCCCATAATGACATCTGACATACTATTACATCGCTGTCATTAAAGGGTAACTAAACGTTCAACAAACTTCTGACATGTCATAGTGACATGTCAGAAGTTTTGATTGGTGGCGGTCCGAGCACTGAGACCCCCTCCAATCACTTAAACAAAGTGGCAGAAGCGCTCATGTGAGCGCTCAGCCACTTTGTTTCTGTTCGGCTTTTTCCGGAAAGTCAATGTATCGGAGAACGGGCTCATAGACTTACTATTTGTGTGTCTAACCCGCACCGATCATATACTGATGACCTATCATCAGTTGTCCGGTTGTGGACAACCCCTTTAACGCAACACAACATATAGGTACACAACGTACAGAAGCTGAGTCCACACCATCACCAGCGAGTGTCAGCTGTATATCCGGCTGATTAACCCCTTAAATGAAGCGCTCAAAAGCGAGCACTGCATTCATGGGGTTCACTAGCAGATCGTCACCCCGCGATGCTATCGCAGGGTTCTGATGGCTGCTTTGGCAGACCGGAGGCCTAACAATAGCCTCCTGTCTGCCAAGTACGGAAGCCTGTTAGGTCCTGTCCGGAGGCGGGGCAAAAAAAGGCTTCCGACCGCAGAAAGAAGATGTCGCAGGCTCTGTCGCTGACACCCTGCTGTAATGGCAGCGAATTAAGCTAGCTCCGATCCCTGCCATTAACCCCTTCTCGCATCACCTCGCATCTATGTGATCGCGAGGGTGCCGATCTTTGCTCTGGCAACCGGAGGCCTGACAATGGCCTCCTGGTCTGCCACATACGGAAGCCCATTAGGCCCGCCTGGTGGCGGGGCCTAATAGGCTTGCTGTCAGTGAATAACTTACAACTCTAGTACATTGCATTACGTGGGTAGTGCAATGTATTAGGGTAAACATCAAATGTGCAGGACTTCAAGTCCCCTAGTGGGGAAAAAAAAAGTTACAAAAATGTTGAATAAAAGTGTAAAAATAAGTTTCAATTTAAAAAAAATAAAAAAAACTGCCTTTTTTACTATGTCTTTTATTATAGGAAAAAAAATGTTAAAAAAAAGTACACATATTTGGTATCACCGAATCCGTAACGGCCCAAAATATAAAACTATAATATTTAATATATAATACTCCTCCTTCGGCCTGCTCTCTCCTCTCCCGAGGGAGCTTCGGTGTCCTGCAGGCCGCAGATATCAGCCTTTGTGGCCGCATGCATCTGCAAAGGGGTGTGTGGCACTATCTACATGTGGGTGGGTGTGGCACTATCTACAGAGGGCACTGTGGCAGTATCTACAGAGGGCATTGTGGCACTATCAACAGAGGGCACTGTGGCATTATCTACAGAGGGCATTGTGGCATTATCTACAGAGGGCACTGTGGCATTATCTACAGAGGGCACTGTGGCATTATCTACAGAGGGCACTGTGGCATTATGTACAGAGGGCACTGTGGCATTATCTACAGAGGGCACTGTGGCATTATCTACAGAGGGCACTGTGGCATTATGTACAGAGGGCACTGTGGCATTATCTAAAAATCTTGAAATTCAACTGAGCAGCCAGGCTGCATTTAGCGACACTTAAAGAGACTCTAAAAGGTGCTTGGCTGCTGATAACTCGTGTGATTTGTTTAAAAAAATTTTTTTATTATTTGCAAAGTTATGAGTATTTTTCTAAATATGTAAATGAGTTTTTATTAGACAACTGGGAGGTAACAGCAGCGATTCTCCTGAGGTGGAGCTACCTCACAGCCTCTGACACTGTCCAATCAGCATGAAGCTGCTTCACACAGTGTGAAACTAAAGCTGGTGGGAAGGGGGATCACTGCGGACCATCTATAACAGCGGTTCTGGTGCCATATGAAATAGGAGATTCTAATCTTTGATACAAGGATCGCAGTTCTAGCGGTGACACAATCGGAGATATCGCCAGTTGAATACACAGTCGGGAATGGAAGCTGTATACTATATGGTCAGGCTGTGTTGCTGGGCAGGGAAGGGGGAGAAGCTGTATGCTGATTGGACAGCGTCATACAGAAAACATTACACCGCCCAGAGTGACAAGAAAGAGTCACCTCCTATTTGGCTATTAGAGCTACATTAGCATATTTAGAAAAATGCTCGTAACTTTGCAAATAATAAACGTTTTTAAAACAAATCACATTGTAGTTATCAGCATGATAGCGCCTATTAGATTAGTTAGGAAATAGGGAATTGATAAACTCATGAAAAGTCTCTTTAAGGGCTTGTTCACATCACCGTTGCCCTTCTGTTGAGGGATTCTGTCGGAGGTTTCCGTCGGGTTAACCCCTAAACGGAAAGGCAAATGGAAACCTTTCCATTGACTGCGCTATTGATTCCATCAAAAACGACGGTGACAAACGGAAACCTGTAGCAACTTTTCCGTCACCATTGATATCAATGGTGATGTAAATGAAAGCTTAGGTTTCCATTCGCCTTTCCATTGAGGGGTTAACCCGACGGAAACCTCAGACGAAACCCCTCAAAGGAAGGGCAACGGTGATGTGAACACAGCCTTAACTGGAAAACTGGATTGTTAAAATAAGCACGTGGAGTAAACTTGCATATTTCCGGTAAGTTTAAACCTAGCGGTATGTCGAAGATATTTAAATATTTTTATATGTGTGAACCTAAAATGTCTTAATATTTATTGCTATGGAAGGTTGTAACTCTAAAATTGCCTACAGAGGAGGATGGGTATTCTATTTTAAGACTTCTGGCATATGACAAAGGCTGACGTGACAAGACTTCATGACATTGTATTTCCTTTTGGCCGCAAATACATACTGAGATGAGTTTTGGTTTCTGTATGTTACCATATGTAGAATGTATATGTGTGCAAGTATGAGGGTAATGCCTACTCTCATTTCATTATAAATAAAGATGCATCTGCCCCCCCCCCCCCCCAGGGAAGGGACTGTTATGAACACCGATGCTGCATGTCATGGTCTCTCTCTCTCCGGCCGGCCTCTCTCAAAACCACCAGTGAGGGAACATTAATTAATTTGGAACTCACAGACAAATGCAGATATTGTCCGATGTTAACGGACAAAGTAAATTCTGCAGCGACACGGTATTATTATGGTAATGTAGTATTCTTATAGAAGTTCAACTAACTATTTGATTAACAATAATTTTGTATTGTATCAAATTTGAAAGTAATGCGGCCCGTCAACTTCAATTTTTGTCTATGTGCGGCCCATTTACCCGGCCGAGTTTAAGACCCCTGATCTAGGAGGAGGTTGATGATGGGGCGGAAGGACATTGTTTAGAGCTTCTCTTCTTTATTTCTATAGAACCTATCCACAGGGTATATACATGTGTCATTTTGCATAGTCATTTCCCCATGTAACACGACTGTGCTCCTTATATATATTACACCAAAAAAGAGAACATGGAGTCTATAAGTCAAAAGATAAAACGTAGATTTTATTTTACAAATTCTAAAAAATCAGTACATAACCTGTTTAAAAACGAATCACCACAGATGACAGAAAAGGACCGCCAAAAAAATGAGACAATTATCGTGAGAGGGTTCACATAACAATCATATGTCCACATATACGTTGGTATACAATATCGTGAAAAAGTGCATAGTGCTAAGTAAATGTTTGACCATTTAAATGTCTAGTTGTTGAGATGTTGAGAACTACACTATTACCAGCCTCCACAGGAAATCCAATAGAAACCCCCCTGCCACTATTCCATTATACTCCATATACTATTTATAAAGTGCTAAGTGCAAACAATGAACGACCTGGAATAAATGGTGGACTACTGACCCATGTTGCTGTATCTCAAAGATGGCGACCTGCCCGTCGCGCGTTTCGGCTTCCGCCTTCGTCTGTAGTAAAGCAAAAAGTGGAAATCTGTTACTAAGTATACTAATCACTACAGGTGGGTTATGATAATTGAGTTGCTTGTGTTGCCTGCCTAATTTTTAGTATAGCCACCATAACTGTTTAAGCTTTATTTATTGCACTGTTGTTTGTACTTTAGGTGCAGTTGCATGTAGGCGCACCACGCATTCCTATATTAATTTAGTCTCATCTTTGCTTTTTTCCCAACCTGCAGAAAAATGAGCTGTCAGAATCATTTGATGCTTTATTGCAGTATGGAGTGTCCCTTCTACAAAGGTATCGCATTGTCTTCCCACTGACAGAATCTCGGTCCACAGAACGATTGCAGGGTCTTCTCAGGTCAGTGATTTATACCTAAAGTGTAGGTTCACCCCTTACACATTAGATAAACGTACAGAGCAGTGTAAAACCAAATGTTTTTGTGGAATACTTTATCTATTAATCTTTGCTTGCTTTGCACTCTATAGTAACTTGGCCACAGTTATAGTGTGGCTGCGTAAACATTAGGTTATAAAGCAAAGCAAGAATATATTTTGGGTATACTGGATACCAGAAAGATAAGCAGCAGTACTCAATGCCAAGCAGCAGCTGCAAAGAAACAAATATCATTTTAGGGTGCGTGAGAGATTAAAAACCTATTATTTAAATATGGTATTGCCCCTTTTAAATTCCTTGTAAGGCCTAATCTTGATTATGAGATGCAAATTTGTCCTCTGCACTGTAAAAAACGTATAGGAAAGCTAGAGAGAGGTCAAATGCAGGCAACTAGTCGACTATGCTATTCATTCCATCAAAACGACGGAACCCCTGCACAACGGAGACAAAAAACCATATGGTTTCCGTGCATCTCAGTCAGGGTTCCGTTCATGGGTTCCCCTGACGGAAAGCTCAGACGGAACCCCTGAACGGAGCCCTGACGCAGATGTGAATGAAGCCTTACTTGTGTGTTTTCCTGTCAGGGTAATATATGGGTATATAATACTTCTTTACATGATACTTATTGTTTCTTATCTGATTTAATTTATACTGTAACTTGGTGCAGATCCATAGTTGAGTACTACAGTGTATGTCTGTTTTTCCTATTTTCAAGCATTGTATACTCACCATAATTCTTCCAAATACAGAGTTCTGATACAAATGTGTAAGACCAAGGCATTCAGAGAGCTGTGCTCCTCTACTCCCACTTTACAAGACAGAGTTATTGAGGCCATCAAGGTAAAAACCCTGTCACCATTGTAGCCAGAACCAAATTTATGGAAAGGAAAATAGACTAGGATTCTTTGTTGGGAGAAAAACACAGGGACCTGTCGGCGTCAAATATACAATGACCATTGTTTAAACTGTCATTGATCCCTTCTTGTCTCTCCCCAAGCTCTTTATCAGTCTTTAACCGGACATAGACTTCAGATAACTGTTGGTCAATAATGTCAAACGCGTTTTCTTGACTGATCGCTATTCTGCCTGAATGTTTGCAAGAACAGACCCACGTACCACTTATTCTACCTGTTAGGTCGTATGGAAATCATAAAGGGTTGTCCCCCACTCTGAACTCTGCTATATGGGCCAGAGCAGAGTGCCCCTAATAAGAATCAGCACTCACTGTGGTGGACTCTATCCGTCCATGCATTGCATGGACAGACAGCTATTTGAATGGCGCGTGTAATCCTACACCTCCCCTATAGTGGCTGCTGAAGGGGGATAATGTACAGCCAATGAGATAAGACAACTCCTTTAATGGTAGGAAAACCCTAATTTATAAAGTGTTAAGCAATTTTATTTGTTCTTTAATACAGACTGGAACACGAGAGTGGTTTGATCTGAAGAGACAGCATCTACAACCAATGATACAGGTACCATAGATGTGCACTAAAGCTGGACATAAATTCTAAAACTTTGTAGGTGTATTTCGCTGGTATTTCCCCTCTCTCCTTAGACTTAACATATCTGTTTGCCAAATACGCTTACGGCTGATGACCAGTGGTGTAACTACCTTTGTAGCAGCCATAGCGGCTGCTATGGGGCCCGCGGCATAATGGAGCCCGTGCCACCCACCATCACAGCCCCCTATGCCTGGCGGCGCTGCTAGTAGCCGCTATGGCTGATACTGCAGTAGCGATGCCACAGTCCTTAGGGCGTAGATACTATTGAGCACTACGGCAGAGCAGGGAGGTGTCTCCCCACTCTGCCATTAAAGGGGTTGTCCCACAAAACACATGTATCCCCTATCCACAGGATAGGGGATACATGTGCATACTTGCCAACTGTCCCGAATTTGCCGGGACTGTCCCGAATTTACAGAAACAGTCCCGGCAAATTACTGTCCCGGGACTTGTCCCGGCAACTGCTAGATTCAAAAGTATCTGCGTCCTCAGGATGCAGATACAATTGAATAATATACTCTGTCATTCACTCCTTCTGGAGAGAAATCCCCGGCCAAAGCATTGCCAACTCCCTGGTTGGGCATTTAACTGCAGGAGGTGCCACTGACGTCACTGTCTTTATGTGGACAGTGAAGTCAAGGTACTCTCTATGAGCAGAATTCCCAGCCAGAGCGTCAGCAGCGCTTTGGCCGGAGATTCCGGCGCTCCAGGAGTAGCCCATGACTTCACTGGCCATTATAAGGGTAGTGATGTCAGGGGCACCTCCTGCAGCTGAATCACTGGCCAGAGCATTGCCGATGCCTGGCTGGGGATTCCGCTCATAGAGGGAGCCACTGTCCATATATGGACAATGAAATCAGGGGCTCCTCTTGTAGCACCAGAATCCCCGGACAGAGTATTGTCGGGGGTGGGGGCTATCTACAGGGGAAATACGTGGCACTATATAAGGGGGAGTATGTGGCACTATATACAAGGGGAGTATGTGGTTTGAAGAGGTGTTGAGGTGCCAAAACAGTAGTAAACCCCATTTTGGAAACTACACCTCTCAAGGAATTCATTTATGGTTGTTGTTACCAGTTTGACCCCATAGTTTTTTCACAGCACGTATTTGAATTGGGCTGAATTGCAAAATGCGTTCTCTTGAACAGTACTTTTATTAGTACTTTTATTAGCACTAGTAGAAGCAATAGACTGCTAGATAAAACTTTTTTTTGTTTTTATAGAACGATTCCCTGAGACTAACAAATCCTAATACCAGCTGAGATGCTGCAGATAACAAAATATCGAAACTTTTATATATATATATATATATGTTTAGATTTTTTATTTATTTTTTGTTTTTATAGAACGAGTGGACTTCCCTGACACTAAACCTAACTAGCGCAAGGGTTCCTAACACTAAATCGAACTAGATTTTATGTGAACTTCCCTGACACTAAACCTAACTACGGTGACTATTCCCTGACACTAAAGCTACCTAGATTATTCCGAGCTTTCCTGACGCTAAACCTAACTACGGTGACGGGTGCCTGATACTAAACCTATCTAGATTATTCAGAGCTTTCCTGGCGCTAACAACTGATTTTATGTGAACTTCCCTGACGCTAAACCTAACTACGGTGACGGATTCCTGACGCTAAACCTAACTAACTGTGACTGATTCCTAATGCTAAATTCCCTGATACAATACCTGACGGTTCCCTGACACTAACTAACCCTAATACTAAACTATCTGCTGACTTTCTAAACAGACTTTTTGTTTTTATTATATTTTATGAATAAAAAATAAATAAAAATAATCCTCAGGGACCAGGGAAATGTGGCACTGAAGACTCAAAAGTGGTCAGTGATAGAGATCACTGACCAAAAACGTGGGTGACAAGAGTAACATAAGGGGAACACAAGGTCAGGAGTGGGAAGTGGATACAAGTTGGTAAAAGCAAAAACATAAATTATATATTTGTTATTTTTTAACTGCTTTGCTCTGACTCACTTCACAACCGCTCTCTTCGACTAACTAACTCCAACAGAGAGCGGGTGCGGCAGGATCTGAGGTCAGAGCAGGAAATTACGTACACGATCGCTGCTATTGGTCGGTCATCACTAACTAACCAATAGCAGCGATCGCGAAGGTGGGACCACTACGATTGGTCCCTGCACACTGAGCTGTGATAGCCTGCTGTCAGAAATAGCAGGCTTACAGCTCAATGAATAGTACGTCGCTGAGCGCGAAGGGGTTATATAATTGTATTACTGAAATCACCTCCTTCAGCAGAAAACACATTCGGATAATAACATGCAGGGCTGTAAGAAAGTTCGAGTGCTCAGCTTTAGGCTTCGTTCACATCTGCGTCGGGGTTCCATTCGTGGGTTCCTTCAGACCTTTCCGTCGGGAACGCCCACGAACGGAAACCAAACGGAAACCATAGCTTTCCGTTAGCATTACAATTGACGTTTACGTTTCTCTCCATTCCGTAAAGGTTTCAGTTTTTTGATTGAATCAATAGCATAGTCGCGAAGGCCCCATGCAGACGACCGTTGAATTTATCTGTAATTACGGACCCATTCATTTCTATGGCCGACTAACACCATCCCGTGTATTTACGGGAAGGTGTCCAGGCCTTAGAAGGTTTCCGTTAAAATTAGGACATGTCCTATTTTTTTTATTTTACGGACCGTGCTCCCATACTTTATAATGGGAGCACGGCCCGCAAATGCAGATGACTGTCTGCAGTCTGCTGATAGGGATGTCTGATTAATTCAACCATTTGCTTGATGTATTATCAAAAACCTCCCACTGATAATAAAAGCAGTTCTGATAATATATTGGGGGATTGTTATTTCAGCTATTACCCAAAATAAACTCTCATAGGCTTCTATTTTTCTTGGGCAAAAGAACAAAAAAAAATCTCAGATATTTCCTTATAACACAGTACAATATGTACTGTGCCTCCTTGATATACTGCATAAAGTAATAGGGAGAAAAAAAAAGGATGGGGTAAGGCTTCGTTCACATCTGCGTTGGGGTTCCGTTCTGACGTTCCGTCGGGGTTTCCGTCAGAACGGGACCCTGAGCAGACACAAACCGACACCGGTGATGCGCGCTACAGTAGTCAAAACTATGAATGAAAACAGAAAAGCACCACGTGCTTTTCTGTTTACAAACATACAAACAGAGTGTCATAATGATGGCGGCTGCGCGAAAATCACGCAGCCGCGCATCATATGCTGCGGACACACGGAGCTGTGATGGAGCTTTTGCGCGTGCAAAACGCCGCGATTTTTGCGAGCACAAAACGCACACGCTCGTGTGAATCCGGCCTAAGTCTGTGGATCGGTACTACTTGCTTGGCACCCATACACCTGTGAGTGCTGCTGCTTTTCTATTTTTGTTTTTATATATATATATATATATATATATATATATATAAAACGACGCAAAATGGAGCAGGAAAATTAGCAGGAAAAAAATCTCACGGTTGGCGCAAGCCTCAAAGGAATATGTGTGTGTGTGTGTGTGTGTATACATACAAACACAAAACACACACACACACACACACACACCATCAGTTAATTTCTTTAAATATAATTGAATCAATACATAACTGAAGAGGCAAAAAATGGTTTAAAATGGTTTAAAAGAGTGCAGAGATAGATTCAAACTATTGTAGTATATACAGTATAAGTGCAAGATCAACATATGAGTGCATAAATTATGTATAACAAACTGAAATGTAATCCACTAAATATAGATAAGTGGGGAAAAAACTGCAAGGCCAAACAATGAGTAAGATGAAAGTATAATACACCTGCATGGAATATATAACGAGTGGTCCTAACGTATGATCTTGTAATCACTATATATAATATAAATTGCAAAGTCTCGGTCTATGAGTTTTTCGTCTCTTTATAGCATAGTAGGTACAGACCAAGATTTGGCTCCAGAGAGAATATAAGTGCACATCATGGGGCAGTATTGAACACATCAAAAGCATATAGTCAACAATTAAAGACCAAGGCTGACTTTCCGCTCTCAGGGTACTAAACCAGTTTGTCCCAATGAGAAACAAATTTCCCTTATTTTTCTCACTTTGCACTTCACTTATGCATTTTTATTTGGTTTGCGCTCCTCTCTTCTTTTTGGAAATCTTACCGTATTTATAACTTCATCAGGGCTACGAGGAAAACTTGAAGTCTTTGATAAGCCTGGTGGCCGATATCACTATTGACCTGAAGAGTTGTCACAAGACATTAAACAACTATTTTATCAAGTAAGGAAAGTAAGAAAGGAAAGATTGTACTCCATAATTCATGAGTGGTGGATTCCTGATCCTACATTGGATTTACTTTTGAGACCTAAAAAATATTTAAGCCACTACCCTATGAGTGATGCTTACCTGATGTCCAGAGCAAATAAGTACTGCCAATGGGTTTAAAGGGGTTGTCTGGTTTAGAATGCCAATTTTCATGTATACTATCAAGGAATTCAAAGTTACTAGAAGAGGGTTTCCCATTCAGGATCCTCAACTATTAGCCATAGCAGAGAATGGCTACAAAGAGCATCTCTCTTTCTCTGGAGAACACAGCATGCCCAGTCATTACACGGACAGTCCATTTTTTTTAATGTGAGTTGTGTAATACTTCATATGCCCTGTGGTGGCACTGCAGTAAATTTGAACACTGGCTCCCAGCAATAGAAAACCCTGTGATCTGCATATCCTCTAGAGTAAAAAAGCGATTGTCTAAAGCAAACAACCCCTTTAAAGAGTTATCTTTGCCGTTTCCATATGTAATTAATGTATAAAAAAAATTGCATTACTTATCTTGTTTTGATGCGAAGACAATTATTCTAACCAAGTATTCTATTATATTGTAACAATAACTGGTAGATGACATTATATACTATTATACATAGTCTGAAGCTTCCACTTAGATCAATGTGGTCTACATTTCTTCTGTTCACTGTACATTACCTTTGTCTCCTTAGCACTATTAAGGTGGACATTTTCAGCCTGACTTTCCTGGAACTGGAGGAGCTGGTATGTATCTTGAAATACTTAGTCACTCTCCACTTTCTAATCTCTTACATCTTCTTCCATTGTATTCCTTTCTCTCGTGTCAAAGAGATGATATATTATGTCTCTGTCAGGTCTCTGAGCAGTTGGTGTGTCAGCTTCCACCCCCTAACCACAGCTCTCGACATCAGCTCTCTGAACACTTGTACCAACTCTATCTCACTTTACGTGACCTTAACAAACTCCAAGACCACCTTCCAACAAGGTAACATCCAACGTTGCTCTTTATTATCATGCTAGGTGCTAAACTATCTGAGTGCATCTACAAAGTAATAATATGAGCAGGATCTACCTTATGTCATAGTCCCAATGTGTTGATTTCCTGCAAAATCTGTACCAGGGCCCCCAAAACATTTAAGTTAACTATGTTGCCTAAGGGTCTATAGAACCCCTCAGGGACGAAGGTCAGAGTGCAACAGCAACCACAGCACCCTCTATAGCTATGCCACTGCCCAATGATGTACCAGGTTAATTCCCAGGTGTAAGTTGATTCTTAGATCAGAAGATAACTCAACAGCTCAAAAACCTGATGGCTGAAATTGAATCTTTTATTGTTTTCACATCTTATATCTTAGAAATGCTCTTCTTATTTTAGGGACGGCTCCCTCGCATTGTTCGATTTCCACCGCAGGTTTGCTGACTGTTTACCTAGTTGGCTGCAGAAGGCATATTCAACTGCTCTCGAGAGAGTCCAGAGAGCTGTGGGCATAGATCTGGTGAGATGTTTCAGGAAAGGGCAGAACTAAATAGAAACCCCCCACGATTATTAATATTTATTATTTTTCCTAAAATCTGTAACTTTCTGAAGTAAAGTTTATCGACGTGTTATAGAGGACCTGTTATGTCATCTGACATGTCTGTTTTAATAAATAATTGTATTCCCCATGAAATAACTTTTGAGCATCTTTTCTTCAAACTTTATGTTGTTCTGTTATTCCTCCTAGAAATGTATGAATAAATTTGCAACTGGGTGTTACCAGTTAGGGGAGTGTCCTTACAGTCTGTCTGTACTGATTGGACAGTGTCAGAGTGAGAATGTGTAGGGACATTCTCCTTTGACCAGGAGAATGGTTGTCAATTTATTCATACGTTTCTTGGAGGAATAATAGAGGAATGAAGAGTTCTAAGATAAGATGGTCCAGAATTGTTATTTCATGGAGAATACAAGTATTTACTAAAATAGACACGTCAGGAGAGGTGACAGGTCTTCTTTAAAAAGTCAAGTTGGCCAAAACCACTGATTTCGTCGGAATTGGTTGATGATGCAATGTGAATGGGGGTCTCCTGACGGGTGGTGTCAGGCGGAAAAAAGTTTGGGAATGTTGGTTTTCAACATGGCTGATGCATTGTCGCCATAAAAGATAAGCTGCTGCCAGCTTATTCCCCTCTTCCCACTGAAATAAACACACGAGAGGAGTGGGCATATTTATGCTGGAGTTGGAAAAAATAGCTTGTTTGGCTTAAAGCCTCATGTGTATGGCCAACTTTACTGCAATGATGGAATTATTAAGAGCTCATTAATTCCGACATGAGGCACCCAACTAGTTTTTGGAATGGGATGTACGGTATATACTAAATGTAATTGGTGGTCAATGTTTCCTTCATTACTGACCTATCTGTGGCACTGAGGCAGTATGTAGTCATTCAATGATTTTGTGCAGCCATCAGTTATACAGTAGCACTTGCCACTGTCACTTCATGCACATGAATTTTTTGTAATTTGTAAGGTTTGATCAGTTTGGTAACTGTGGTTTTCCCTTCAGTTGGTGCCATTGTCGGAGTTACAGAAACACAGCGCTTCCACAGTGGACCTGTCCACATGCTATACTCAGATTGGACGCACATGGCAGCAGCTGGCCTGGCCTGACCCTGAGGAGGCATTTATGATTATGGTGAAGTTTACTGAGGTGAGAAGTGTAGATGTAATGAAAGAATACGAGATCTGGGGGGGGGGGGGATATGTTTATCTAACACACAATAAACACATACAGTTTGATAATATTAGTATAAATTGATAAGATGTTCTATTAATAGATGACATGTTCTATAGGGATCTATTCACTCGTTATTTCGTGTGCACACTGGAGTCTCCAAACACATAGGGTATGGCCAATTTAATAAAAAGCCAATAAATCCTAGTATATATGAGGGAAGCAGAGCACAGCGACACAAAATAAAATGCAAATTTCATGCTGTTGTTGCTTTGGACAAATTTTAACCCATGTTACCAGTGCTTTACCCCCTCAATTCAACCAAATTATATATAAAAATTTTAAAGGGATAAGTTCTCTTACTTAGCAACCCTCATGATGTTTGTGATGGAAGAACCTTGGTGGATCCTACTGATTTCTCAATGGTGCAAAGAGTCTGTCATGGAGGCCAACATATTTAGGCTAGACCAGGGAGTGGAGTATAAAGACCCGATTACACCGGACAATTTTGGCCGGTGCAATGAGCGCTGATTAACAAGACATCGTTGATCGGTGCTTGCTTGCTCCTGTTACACGGAGCTATGGATGGGGACGAGCGGTCGTTACTCCGATCACTCGTCGCCATACATTATTATTATATCGGCAGCGCGTCTCCCTGTTTACACACCAAGATGTGCTGCTGACAACGATAATATTTTACTTTTTCAAAATTATACGATCAGCAGATGAACGAGCATTTGGCAATGAGTGTTCTATGAATGATTGTTTGCTCGATAATTGCCCAGTGTAAAACCCCCTTAAGGGATTATTCGTGCTTCGCCAAGAACCCCTTTACGGGGTATAAACTTTCCCAGAGAGAATACCCTGGTCGCAATCCTGGAATAATCGCCGTTAGCATGAGGAGCTTGGTGGCAGCGGAGAGGATGGGAGCAGGTAGACTCCCTGCGTCTCTTTATAGAGCTCTGTGTAAAATACACATGAAGCATAGGATTTGTTGCGTTTTCTATTAAGTGTATACACAAAATATCTCATGTGGTATATTAGGCACCTGAAGGTGACATTGGTTGGTAGGCATGATCATATTTTATTAATAGGGTCAGTCATGGAGGAGGACCAGGTTCTTTAGTCCACTTTGAAAATGAAAGGGTATACCCCAAAATGCTCTTCCATTTTCAATGATAATACATTATTGACTTCTACAGTTATGGTATTCTGAATATTGCATACAGTCATATTATTTATCTCGCTTTAGTAATAAATCCTCATTACCTCTACAGGATATGTGCCGTATTGCTGTTATGTACTGCACAATGATTAAACACAGAGCAGAGGAATTATCAGATACCAGAGACGCTGGCCAAGCGGCAAACAAGGTAAAGGAACAGAACATATCATTATTGCTTGATGTCCACCATAACCTACATGACAAAGTATTATATTTGTGTGTGTTTGAATGGAGGAATATTCATTTGTGCTCCACATACCATATTTTAAAAGAACCAACTATAAATGGTACACACGTTATTCTGCCATTGCCTATATAATTACTGATTTAAGTCAATTTGAAGGGTGATCGTATTCAAGAGCCACTATGCCAACAAGTTCACAGACATAGGCATCTATAATCGTATCACTTTACAAAGCATTAGTGAGGCCTCACCTAGAATATGCAGTCAAGTTCTGGGTACCGGTTCATAAAACAGACGCCCCGGAGTTGGAAAAGGCACAAAGAAGAGCAACAGAACTAATACGGGTCATGGAGAATCTTAGTCATGAGCAGCAAGGATTAAAGAATTAAGAGTCATCCAAGGAGGACATAATAAATTTGTTCAAATATAGATTTGGCCTAAAATTTTTTTTTACTGTAAATAGATGTTCACTTGAACATTACCTCAAAAGGCAAGGGGGCACTCCCTCTGCTTGGAGAAAAAAAAAAGGTGTCCAGAAATAAGAAGGCTTCTTTACCTCAAAGAGGCTCTGTCACCAGATTTTGCAACCCCTATCTCGTATTGCAGCAGTTCGGCGCTGCAATGTAGATAAGAGTAACGTTTTTTGTTTTTTTTTAAAACGAGCATTTTTGGCCAAGTTATGACCGTTTTTATATTTATGCAAATGAGGCTTTCTAAAGTACAACTGGGCGTGCTTAAAGTTATGTACAAGTGGGCATGTATTGTGTATGTACATCTGGGCGTTTTTACTTCTTTTACTAGCTGGGCGTTGTGAATAGAAGTGTATGATGCTGACGAATCAGCATCATCCACTTCTCTTCGTTAACACCCAGCTTCTGGCAGTGCACAGACACACAGCGTGTTCTCGAGAGATCACGCTGTGACGTCACTTCCTGCCCCAGGTCCTGCATCGTGTCGGACGAGCGAGGACACATCGGCACCAGAGGCTACAGTTGATTCTGCAGCAGCATCAGCGTTTGCAGGTAAGTAGCTACATCGACTTACCTGCAAACGCTGATGCTGCTGCAGAATCAAATGTAGCCTCTGGTGCCGATGTGTCCTCGCTCGTCCGACACGATGCAGGACCTGGGGAAGTGACGTCACAGCGTGATCTCTCAAGAACACGCTGTGTGTCTGTGCACTGCCAGAAGCTGGGTGTTAACGAAGAGAAGTGGATGATGCTGATTCATCAGCATCATACACTTCTATTCACAACGCCCAGCTAGTAAAAGAAGTAAAAACGCCAAGATGTACATACACAATACACGCCCACTTGTACATAACTTTAAACACGCCCAGTTGTACTTTAGAAAGTATAATTTGCATAAATATAAAAATGGTCATAACTTGGCCAAAAATGCTCGTTTTTAAAAAAAACAAAAAACGTTACTCTTATCTACATTGCAATACGCTGCAATACGAGATAGGGGTTGCAAAATCTGGTGACAGAGCCTTAAGAACTGTGAATCTGTGGAATGGAGACTACCAGAGTTGGGTTTCACAGAAACAGTTGGTGTCTTCAAGAGAGGCTTATATAAATGAATGCTGATGTAAATGTATAGAATCCTTGTATGAATTCTGATCCAGTCTGATTACCACGTAGGATCGGGAAGGAATATTTTTCATTTTAGGGCAGATTGGCTCATGCCTTGCTGATTTTAATCCCCTGGGACTTAACACTGTAAATTCTTTTAAATGACATCAAGCAAGAGATCTTAAAAACTATGAGTAATTAATACAGAAAGTATATTGGAAAGTTGTATAACTTTTCATTATATATAAAAAAAAAAAATATTTGATGATACCATAAAATTCTTTTAAACGTCCAACGTGTTATCCACGAATCGAGACCTTATATATACTTCATGCTGCTTGAACCAAATTCTGACCCTCCCATCAGCATGGTGCAACAGAAATCTGGATTCATCTGACCAGGCAATGTTTTTCCACGGCACAGTGATCCAATTTTTGTGCCCTTTTGCCCACTGGAGTCTTCCGTTTCTTTTTCCCCCTTTAGACAGCAATGGCGCTCGAACTGGTCGTCTGCTGTTATAGCAAATCCGTGCTAATGAATGACAAGTACATTCAGACACATTAGTTGGCACACCAGCGTTTTATTCAACTGCAATTAGCTTGACTCTAAGCGGCCTGTTCATCAGAATGATTCTTGACATCCTCCTCTGACCCCTTTGTCGACGAGTTGTTGACTCCCACAGGATGTTTTTCCTCGATCACCCCATTCTCGTTCTGCTCTTGACACCATTGCACGAGAAAATCCCACAAGTTTGGCAGTTTTTTTAAATATTGGCCCCAACTAGTCTAGCACCGATGACCACGCCTCGTTCGGAGTCGCTCTGATCGATTGATTTTCCCATTCTGACGTGGATTCACACGGAAACTGATCCATGGAAGACTTGCTCACTTGATTTTATGCTGCAGTCCAGGGTCACGTGTCCAATTTTCATATAGGGAAGCTCCAATCGTGAAAGGACAGGTGTCTCTAATAAAGTGGCATTTCAGTCTATATTCCTTTACACTTTCACAATCTCTGTGAACCTCATTACATTCTTACCCATGACATATTTCACTTTTCCTTAGCTGTGTTTAGTGGTGAATAATATTGAGCAGCTTCGGCTGGTGGTGCGCTCGCTACCTGAGAAGTTGAGTTGGGCATCTTTGGAGGAGCAAACTTGCAAGATCATAAGCACAGAGCAATTTCAGCACACACTCTATGACCAGCTGAAGAGCGCCGTGGGATGCCTGGATCGAGAGATTCGAGGTGTTGTGCAGGCTCTTGCTCAAAAAGTAAGTTCCAGTTTATATTGATCTAGTATATTCTTCTTCTTCAATCTCCTATCTTCTATCTCTAAATTTCATATTTTTACTTTATTACAGCTGGACTCTGGCATTGCCAAACATCTCAACTCCATAGCGAACGCTAATGATTCCCGTGATCCCAATGATGTGAGTCTCACTTCTATCCAGCTCCTCTTATTGATCTTATCTAATTTGATCTTAACCTTTTCTAATTTAGTATCATTTTATCTTTTATTAATTGTTAATATGTATGTTTCATAATGCAGAGCGTTGTACCAATGATGAAGTTCTTGGAATCGGAGTTACAATACATGAATCAGAACCTAGTGCAGGAAAACTTTAACTGGTGAGTGACCCAAATTCAGTATAAACTTTTACTCTCAATACTATTACTCTCAATTATTATAACTATTAGGCCATTCTGAATCAATAGAGGGAATCTCCTCATTGGGAACCTTCATCAATCATCGACCTTTATCAATCTCAGGGGTGGAGAGCAGCTACAAAGAGAGCCTGTAGTACCCAACCTGTCCATGCATAGAAATTTGAATTGCCATTGATCTCAATGAGCACCATGTCATGCTTCATTTCTCCAGTGGTGCAGCGAAATTGAACACTAGCTGCCAGGTTCCCCTGCAGATTAAAGACGATCACTGGAGCCCCAGCATCAGAAGACTCTGTGATCAGCTGATTTCTGGGGGACCCTTCCAATAAAACGAGATTTTCCAAGGTTGACCCAAACAATTTTCCTGTTGCCAATGAGTTATCTGTGCAAGGGTCCTAGGCAGGAAGGAGTCTCACTTTTCATGTCATGTGCAGCTTTTTGGCCAATCATAAGTAGGGTTTCTTATTTGTCATGTGATGTGTTATGTGACTTACTGAAAAACCACACATGACAAGTATAATTTGCGTTGTTCACAAATCGGAGTCCTCCTTTACAGAGCACAGAGTAAAACCTAGTGACCCATACACTCCCCCGTGGTTGAACAGTGGTGACAGCTCCTATTTGCAGTTGTGTATGTTCCAACTCCATATTTCTCATTGACTGTCCATAAACATTCTCTGGTTATCTCATCTCACTCTCAGGTGACATCTTTTGTCATTTCTTATTTTATACCTTTCACAGCCTTCTGTCTTTGCTTTGGTCTCACATCCTCACAGTCATCTCCAACTTATCCAGCCATATCACCGCTTCTGCCCGATACTACCAGAGGCTGCATGCAGCGCTCAAGGTAATGTGTGGTATATACTGTGATAATTCAGGATATTAGTATCACTGTTCAGATAAGCTCAATAAGCACAGTAATGAATTATATAATGTGAAAGTTTGTGGTGTATAAGTCTAAATGTTCGTGTCAGCCACAGTGCCCTTTGAACAGTACAGCCACTTGCTGCTTAAAAGTGTTACACATGCCATCTTAAGGCTATGTTCACACAAATTCTGTGTGGTGGGTCCTGCCGCAAAATCCGCCGCAGATTTATTCCTGCCGTCATCATTCCTACTCCCATTCACTTAAATTAGAGGTTAGGGTGGAATCCACCAAAACACTGGGCAGGACTCTTCTTTTGTCCGCTAGCTGAAAAAATCAGGTAGTGGGGAAAAAGAAGCGTCCGCCTTCCACTGAAATGAATGGGAAGTGGAATTTTGCGGCAGAATCCGCAGTAGATTCCGCCACAATAATTTCCGCCATGTGAACATAGCATAACAGTACAGCCACAGTGCCCCTTAAAGATGCCAGCCCCATGATCTTGCTGTTATTGGGACCTGGTGGTACACCTCATTTGGTACACATGTGGTCCCATCTGTGCAGGTAACAGGGACAATCTGCTGTCCCTGCTGCCTGTTCACTGAAACACGAATGTGGTAATCCTAGAGTTCAGGGTACCAGTGTGTCCCCTGACCAATGTCCTGTTTTAGGGGACACAGCTTGGGATCTGAGGCACAAAACCAGGTGCACAGGGATGTCATGGTGAGGGGTTTAACGGCATAACGCTACCATTATGTATGCCAACCCACGCACATAACAATTAACCTATCATTATAGTGTATTATGTACCCTCTGTAGCACTTTATATATTTGACTGAGAGAATTTTTCTTCCCTCTAGAACTTGGAGTCATGTTTCCATGCAGAGGGTTGTGGACTGTCGTTAGAAAGCCTCCACACTGCCACATTTATTGTAAGTACTGTATA
Source organism: Rhinoderma darwinii (assembly GCF_050947455.1). Taxonomy (NCBI): domain Eukaryota; kingdom Metazoa; phylum Chordata; class Amphibia; order Anura; family Rhinodermatidae; genus Rhinoderma; species Rhinoderma darwinii. The sequence continues at coordinate 45,405,118 of NC_134699.1, read as the reverse complement.
TTTTTTCTAATTCTAAGTTGATGATATTTAAATGTAAGGAACTTGTAACGTGGGGCACAAATGAAAACAAAAAATAACTATAAAATGGTCCCTAAAAGTTGAACTCTGATTGGTGACTATGGGCAACAAGACCATTTTGTTTTTTACATGAGCCTCTATATGTAGAGCAAAATGTGCAGTATCTTACTAGCTATAGAAACCTTATAACAATATAACTCAACTTTTGAAAATAAAAATCTAAAGTATACATAAAAATTTATTTTAAACCTATCTAGAAAAAGAATGTTTTTTAAGGGTGGGCATTCACTTTAAAGTCTTCTATTTGAGAGCATTTCTGAAACGGATACTCCAAAATACTCTCGGTCAGGTATCGACAAATCAGACCTGTTAAAGACTGTAGAAGGAATTTGTTGCTTTTCATTTATTTTCGAAGAATTTTGTTTGTAATATTTAATTTATGATGCACCAAATAAGTATATTAGGTGCAATTTGCCCTGACAGGGCTGTGATATTGAAATGGTCAAAAGGTATAGGCCAAAACATGACAACTTTCTTCCAAAAACAGCACTACACTTGTCCATGGGTTGTCTCTGGTATAGCAGCTCTGCTCTATTGAAGTGACTAAGGTTGAGATGCAATACCACGCACAACCGTTGGACAGGTATGGCACTATTTTTGAAAAAAACAGACATGTTTTTCTAACCCTGGACAACCCCTTTTTAAGCATCCACTTGCAGAAAATCCATTGGGTTACCCTATTCCCATCTTTGCTCTTCTTACAGACCCTGGAACAGGATCTTGACCTTGGTTCCTCTAGCACACGAAAACTAATAGAGCGATATTATCAGCAGAAGATCCAGCAGCAGGTAATTGGACCAAACTACATGCTAAGAGTCTCACCATGCCGAAGTTACACATAGTATAATTTCAAAACAAAATTTCTGGAAAGTCCCCTGTACGCTACAATTGCAAAAATTAATGACAGCATCCGTTGGCAAATACATTCTTAGTGTTTATTAGCACATCCCAAATATATCAACGTTTCGACTCACGGAGGAGTCATGACAAGCATATAAAAGTGTCAAAAGGTGCAAGTATATATAGGGCCATACAATTGCCCAATCAATGTGAACATTTTTTATCCCACCCCTCCCAGACATGTGTATCAAGATACAACAACAATAATGTAAATACATTGCCATAAAATTTACACAGACGCCTTCATAGGAAGCCAGGACAGAAACGCGGACACCAACATACCTGTGCCGGCATCTCATTATCCGGTGCGCATGCACACACTGCCAACAGTTTGCCACTGCGCTTGCGCCGCTTCACACATCAGCAAACCTGCGCATGAGCCAAAAGTGTCTCTGGTATCTACGCATTAAGGCAACATTACCCAGTCAATGGAGACTCTACTAACAGTAGGCGTCATAGGGGTGGAGATGCAAACTTTCCTCTAATAGTATCGGATAATTTCTGTTACTATCGGGAAGTTGTATATGTCGCCTTAGTGCAGTGAAATCTTGTTAAGAGTACACTCGCAACGATCATACATGCGACCGCATTATAGATAAAGATCTAGAGAAGTTCATATCTAGTTCCTCAACACAAAGGATGAGCCAGACCATTTATAGAGTAGGTGCAATACAAATTAATAGTGTAAACTATATATCACAATTCAGAATCCATGTATTCACTCACATCAATAGAAGAATAGATGTAAGAAAAAAAAAAATATATATATATATATAGAATCGAGAAAGAGCTATCAATCTGTCAATCCTTTCCGTATCGAGACTCGAGAATCTGTCAATCCTCTTGTGTATCTTGGGCAAGATATAAAGTATCAGAATAACCGGTATTGTAATTCTCAAATAATCGGCCAAAGCCACATCTTTTATGCCATCAATTCTAGCATCCTTGACCAGTAATTTTAATTCCTCATTCAATCTATCAGTGACATCGTTTTGTATCTCTCATAGACGTTGATATTCGTCAACTGTCTCCTGATTTCCAAGATGTACCTGTGGGTGTCCAACACAACAAGGGCACCACCTTTGTCCGCGGGTTTATTAGTGATGCCCTTGTTGGACACCAACTCCGACAACATATTCCTATGGTTGGGTCTCATCGTGTACAGAGCCTTAGTATCTCTAAGTCTCTTAAACTCTTGTTGAGTAAGCTTAACATAGGATTCGATAAAGTGGTTATCATGCGGTGGTTAGAATCTGCTCTTAATATGCAGTCCCGTCCCCCTCAAAGAGAGAGAGGAAGGGATCCAGTACCCATATAACCCTGTTGTGAGTCAATAATGACAGCATGTACAACATCAGAACCTCCAATGCTCAGTAGAAAAATAGGATCTAAGTCTGTTTGCGAAAGGAAGCCTGTAAATCTAGTTCCATCTTTAACTAATCTGTGTTAGACACAGAACACTGTACACTACAATTGTCAAGATGGCTCGCTTTGGAGTTCTAACCACTTCAGGTGGCCCACAAGAAGGCCCACAAGCGGCATCTTGGATTTCTTAAATATTTACTGATTATTTATCAATTCAAATAAATATGTTTATGTTTTATTTTTATATTTTACCTACGTATAGCAGGGTTCCACTGCAGAAAAGTATGGAGCTGTTACATTAAAAGTCAGCTACCGGCAATCAGAGCAGAAACTACGTGTTGAGATCCTCAATGCAGTGAATCTTCTTCCCCTTGATTCCAATGGTAAGTGAAACATATATACAATATTTATATATTTCTCCAAAATACCACCACTTTGACAAGACCACATGGTGCATTGTCCTTATATTCATCAGAGCTTACATAAATGTCAGTATAGAGGACTACTTTTCAGACCATAAAAAACGTAAATGGACACTAACTTTTCAAACATCTTATGCCGATATAATAGTAAACCTGGAATAGATCAACTTTGTAACTAACTTACTGTTAAAATGTAGTTGACCAATCAGCATCATACACTTCTCTCCATTCATGTCTATTTGTATTCACTGCCCAGTGTGATCTTTACTGAAGTGTCTCGAGAGTGAATAGACATTGCCTACAGCCAGGACGCGTTGTCTATTCACACTCCCGACACTTAAGTAAAGTTTCTGTGGGACTTAATCACAGCAAAGCGTGGCCGGGAGACAGCATTAGTACCAAAAGCTAGAACAGGGTTTGGGGGAACCCGTTCTAGAGATAGATGGGGGTGCCAGAAGTGGGACCCGCATCTATCTGACATTTATGACATATCCTGTGGATATATGTTACATAGGTTGAAATGTTCAACCTTTCTTAATCCATTACATGTCTTTCATTGCTAGATTAGTTATAACCCTCTATAAATAAACATCCTTTATATATGACAGTATATTCATTTACGTTTGTATTAGTTATTTTTTCCAAGACTTTATTCTTTCATAAATAAGAATAAATATGTAGATCTTTATGTATGGTCTGATATTGACACCCAATGATCCCTTATATCATTGAACATCCGTTCCCCTGTTCCTGTGCTCAGGCAGCAGTGACCCATTTGTTCAGCTGACATTGGAACCTAAACACATATTTCCGGCAGTAGAGCCACGGTCTACAGAAGTCAAGAAGACTGAATTGAACCCTCTTTATGATGAGACCTTTGACTTGTGAGTACAACCTTTGTGTAAATAACACTGAAAGTCAATAACACACTTCAAAGCTAGTCATTTAACATAGCCGATCTTAGGGGTGTGCAACCTGTGCGGTCACATAGGGTCCATTAGCTGCCTCTAATGAAGAGGGTGCCACAGATAACCTTGTATCAGTGTTTTGTGACCAACACGGATCGTGTATCTTAGTAGTATTATTATTGTATAGCACAGTTATTAGGTTACTTTATATGTGTTAGTTGCTGTTATTGGTGTCTGTATGTTGGTATTTGAGTACTCTATGGTGGTATTTACTTAGACAATGTGTGGCACTGCTGCTAAGACACTGTACAGTATATTATTTTTGTTATGTATTTTAGGGGTGGCAGCTTCGTTATTTAGGTAACTGCATATATGCCCAATGTATGGCACTGTTATTCTGGCACCATACCGTATGACACTTATAATTAGGCACTCTTTGGTATAGTTATTTAAACACTGTATGATAGTAGACCATATGGAAGCACCAACAGAAGGTACCGCGCGGGGCACTATCATAAGATAAGGCTGCCCTGACATATCTAATTACAATATTCTCTTTTCTCTACCCGCAGCCTGGTGACCCCAGAGCAGTGTGAAGTTCTAGGAGCCTGTCTATTGCTGACTGTATTTGACTATGATTCTATTCTATCTAATGATCTGGAGGGAGAGGCATTTTTATCTCTTACAGACGTTCCTGGGTTAAAAGAGGAGACAAATGATGCTGTGGTTAACATACCTCAAATACGAGTGGCACTCACCCATCCAAAAATTAATGGTCAGTGGTTTTCTAACATTACAAATGACATCCATTCATAGATTAATGTACGACTATGGACCCAATAAGCCTATATCATCTAAGTAGTGTATATAAGGCAACCAACATGCTTGCCATATTACCCCTCACCCACCTAAGTCAACACCACAAAATCACAAATACTTCTAGAGATTCTGGATGTTAATGATGGAGTAAATGAATTGTGACTTCAGTTTTCAATCTTATCACAACAAACATTTTTATAAATAGACTGGGAACATTGACATAGCACTGACAGTGAGCCAAACAAAACTAAAAGCCTCCCTACTGTTTAGGAATGCGGTTAGTTAATCCACCAGTAAGCAGGCCGACATCACAGTGACGTCAGAGATTTCCTCCTGTTTTCTGGCTATTGTTATTAAGCACTAAAACAATGTGTTGTCTCCTTCTCAGGGGATCGCATCTTGCAACTCCTGGACTGTCGTCGTACTGAAAAGGAAGCTGCCATGTTTGTCAAGCTCCGAAAGCAGAGGGTGCGCCAGTCTAAAGAGAGTGAGCGGTGACAATTGTGCAGGACATTATGTATATAATAACCAGTGCTTTCGAATTGGTCACCAAGGAAGACTTTTATTGAATGGACAGTTCATGAAAGTAGACTTCATCTCTGTAAATGACTCTCTGAATTCCGTCCATGAATGTTTTACACGTGACTTTAACTTTTAAACAAATGTTGCAGATATAACATATATGGATTGTAACACTGGGATCTGTAACCAGTCCTGGAACGTTATAAAGCTATACAAAGTGTCATGCCTTAAAACAGAAATTCGAAGAGATTAAGTTAGCCATGTAATGAAAGGAACCTAAGTCATAGCCGGAAGGGACGACACCAATGCAAAAGCATTAAGAGCCCTTGGAATTCCAACATCCACTGCACCCCCTTTATATATGCTCTTGAGTCGAATAAAAACATCTATTCTAAATACAAATAGATTTACACTGGTCGATCTAGAAGTCAACGGTTTCCATTAGAAGTCTGCTGAAAATTGCCTCTGGAAGTGCTTGTTGTGACCACTGTGCTGTACTGCTGTTCTTTCTCCAATGGACACAATAGAATTCCAGCTGATGAAAAAGATGGGGTACAGAGGCTGGGTAAAGGAAGCATGAAAGCGATAAAGAAGTGGCATATCAACTGATGCCTCATGGAAGGAGAGCGTTCCTTCATCCCAGTCCAAAAAGATACCCAGTTTCTCCTGCTGTCCTGTGGCTACCAAAAGTTTTTCACCATCATGCCAGGCATAGCAACGGGTATTGCTCCACTCCAGGCACCAAGACTGTGAGTTTCTCCCCACCAGACAGGAGCTTTGATGCCCCTTACGAGAGATACAATGATAAGTGACACCCAAACTTACCCGATTTCCAGAGAGATGTACCTCCCAATACTGGCGCCCTTGAGCCATTGGCTCTCGGCCCAGCACTTGAGTATAATGATCAAATCGTTCTGCATTTTCTGGATAAGCCTGAGGCTGCAGCTTACACAGGGCTCTGTGGTTGCCTTGCATAAGGCACAAGTTGTTATGGGCAGTGTCTGGATCCAGGCTGACATCCCGAGTATCTGCAAATAGGAGGGCTGCAGTAAGTAAAACTTATTTAGATTGTCACATGGTTAGGGAATGTATTAAAAGTTTAGGCAAGGCAGAAGTAGAAAATGTCTTACAGTGGAGAAATTCTGCTCGTACCCGTGGCATCAATGGCAGTAATGGACTTCCCCAGAGTTTCGGTGGTAATATTGGATAGCTCGTGCGTGTTGTCCACACTGTTGCATAAAGTAAAACCATATGTGAAGAGGAGCAAATGACACCTAATATGCAACTAAATCGCCTACCATCATAAGTTTCTTATATTTCATGTTTAGTTAGTTTTGCTGTATCATCTTTCTTACTTTGCTATAGAATTGTCCTTAATAAAGGTATAACGTGGCACCTTGGCCCCAATGCAAAAGCCTGTGACAGTGTCCATCTTACCAAGTGCCATTTATAATACTGGTGCCTTCTTATGTAGCAGAGGGGCCTATGGGTCCCCTCAGGCACCAGGATACAACTACTATCTTTGCTATGCCCCAGGCAATTAATCCAATTCCTTTAGATCATTCTCCTCACGCGTACGGCCGTATTAGGGATGTGTGTACAGATCCAAATGACTGTGCCCATAGCCTTCTAGGGGCCTATAGAGAACCGATACAGATTTTATATGGAGGCACATGTAGGTTTTTTTTTCTCATGAACTTAGGCCTAACTTCCGTTAGCCGTTGTACGGCCGTTAATGACGGATCCGTGAAACACGGACCACACACGGATGGGTTCCGTGTCCACTCCATTGTTTCACGGACCAAATCGATGAAAAGGCCGAGACTGTTCCGTCAAAAACTGACAGGAGTAGGACCTGTCCTATTTTTGACAAAACGGTCACACGGTTCCGTTAAAACAACGGAAGTGTGCATGACCCCATTGAAATGAATGTGTTAGGGTGCTATCAGTTAAAAAAACGGATAGCACCCTGGAGAAAAAAACTGAAGTGGGTATGAGGCCTTAGGACTCTTTATGCTGCTGTACAAGGTGCATTCACAAAGCTTTGCCCTTAGTTTTGCGTTGACGCTTATCCGTTGTTGACTACCTGCTGCGCCACAATTTACTGTACCGTCGTTCTGTAGGTTACATTCCCTTTTTGTGAATTCACTCTTTGCAGGGTTCTCCATGATGCCCGTCACGTCTCCATCATCCAACCCCATCACTAGCGCTTCATTCACACAAATTTTTCACATCACCCACTCACCTTGTTGCACAAGTCTGCCCATGTGATCTGCGCACAATTCTTGTAAACAGTGTTTAAACTTGGAGACGGCAGCGTACAGTCCAGTCCACTGTAGTTCCAGAAATGTGGATTGTTCCTCCTGATGTACACAAATGAATAATTGAATGTATTGTATAGTTTTATAGTTTACTTGTATTTCATGTCTAGAAAACATCCCTATAATAAATGTGTTATTACTATACTGTGATCCCGTGTCTATAACGAAAGAATCGACACAATCATAATGGATATTTACCACAACCACGAGCTGATCCTGCGGCTGATCTGGAACAACCTGGGCAGAATGCATCGTAAGCCTTTCTTCACGGTCTTGCCGGTTTGGATTCTTCAGCATCTGGTTTTCCACTTGTTCCATCATCTGCAGTAGCCGAAACCCTGAGGCCTGCAGGATCCTCACCATGTCAGAGAACCCTTGGCTCACTACTCTACGATGTTTTGTGGATGAAACCTGAGGGAAGTGAACAGGTTTATAAAAGAAAAAGGCAACTCATAATCTTTCCTATAGACCATGCATCATTTTAATTTATTTAAGTGTCAACAGATGCTTGCCATGCACCGCAATAGAAATTATGTTACGGGTGCCTACTGCACCAAGTACATTTAAAAAAAAAATAATTCAGCCCATCTGTTCCAATCTGTATCTACCTCAGATGCTTCTAAGGGTGTTCACTGAAGATAGATTTTTGCAGCACCCATTGAACTTAATTATTAATACGTCTTTAGTCAGCTCATGATCTCCCCCTATTGGTGGCTACATGCAGACAGAATTGTACCTTTTATCTCTATGACTGAGGGAAGGGAAGCCGGGAATTTGGAGCTCCGTAACACAAAAACGATCTGGACAAAAAGCAATCTTTTTGGGAGCAGCTCTCTGCTCTGGCTCGGAGATTGGAGTGAGTGAACACAACAATTATATTCCATATATTGGAGTTCATATTTCATTTACATTTAATCTTATGCTCTTACCAACAATCACTATATGTCAATAGTTCATTAATAGTACATTTTTTACAAGAAACTGAACCCGTAAATTAACACTTAAAAAAGTGTGTAAATTAAAAAACATAAAAACTTGCCTTAAAACCTTCTCCTGCCTCCTCCTACATCCTGGGTTTTAAAAAAAAAAAAAACAACTAGTGTTTACAACTAATACTGTAAAAAAAATCTTCATAAGTGGAATTGCATTTTCTTCAATAGAAATAAACACTTGTCTCCTATTTATGTTTATCCTGAGGAAATGGTTCCATCTGCTCCTTCTTTCTGACCTTGGACTTATTTATACAATGTTGGCAGACTTCTTAGGACCTGTTCACATCATGTTTTGGCCCTACATTTAGCATTCACGTTGGAAAAGTTCTCTACCTAGGGCTCCATTAGCCTGACAGAGTAAAAAAAAAAAAAAGAGTGGCCTTTTGGCCTCCGTCGGGCTGGTATACCTTATTTTTTTGGAGGATGGAATAACGTAGTATACTGCGCTATTCCATCCCGTGGGAACCTGCAGGGAGCCTATGTGTGACGGATGCCACTGTATTGCATCTGTGACAGGTATACTTTGGGGAGCTTTCCCAGGGTTGGAATTCCCGGGAGAGCATCAGGTAGCGATCGTCGCTGGGATTCTGGCCCCAAGGCAGCCCCTGACATCAATGTCCATGTGTGGACAGTAATGTCAGTGTCTTTCAACTACGCAGTCCCTGGTCAGAGCACCGATAGCACTCTGGCCGAGCACATTTCTGGACTGGAGAAGCCCCTGACATCACTGTCCATATATGGATAGTGACATCAGGAGCTGCTCCAGCAGCGGAATCCCCAGCCAGAGTGTTGTCGATGCTCTGACCAGAGTCACCAAAACCTGCCGATTTCGGAAGGATCAGCTGATGATCCTATGTGTATGGGGGCCTCCTGACATCTGACGTCTGGAGAAATTGGGATTGGGCATGTTTCAACATACCTAAGCCTTTGTTGAAGGCAATAAGCAAGCATGGGAGCATTCAGCCGACAGCTATCTCAAGGGGATGAATTACTTTATTACTGGTTTGTCACTTTTTTGGGTAATTTCAACAATATCCCCAATAATCTTTGATCTTTGTATATATGCATATATTTAGCTTATATTTACCTTTAGTTCAGCACCTTTAGTGAAAATATGCAGGACAGAAAAATAATAAATTATTAACAAGATACAGTTATTCCTGGGAAAACGGTCCAGTAAAACAGAATTTCTCCTACCTTCCCTATTATTCTGCTGCAGGAAACAATTAGTGGGGAGATTTATCATTGGTTTTACACCATTGACGCCATTTACACCATACTCTACAATATAGTACACGGCAGCAGTCTGTACATTTTCTCAGGATATACAATCAGTGCTGCAGTGTCTGTTTATTGAATTCAGCAGGGTCAGTGTTGAATCTGTGACTGGTTAATTGCCATTGGACTTTAATATACGGTACATATTGCCAAGGGTGTGAAGCCGCCAACAGTTATCCCGAACCGGTTATTAAAATAACATCTAGTTTGCAGAACTACCCAGTCATTTTAAAGTTTGTCACGAATGCGATGCCTCTCTACTGAGAGTTCGGGGAATTGATAGGGTGTACATCGGACTAGGAGGGGGTAATTGGAAGAGGGCACTTGCCTAATGAGTAAGAATGTGGATAGGTTGACTTAACACCCTCTCCCCTATGGGTCCTAACCAATAGCTTTGTTCCCTTCCTATAAATTTACCGGTCAATACCTTTTGTTTGTCCTCATGATTGGTTTTATCTCTATTATTTGCACTTTGTTTGTGCTTTTATGTCTTTTCATTGTAATTATCATTCCTTTTGTTTTTACATATATTTTTCTAGGGTCTTTAATAATGGCATACTTGTCATCTTGAAGACTATGAATAGCATACATTACGAATCTTGGGATTAGTAACCTCTGGATAACCGAATACCCATTAAAACTTTTGATTTTTATTGAACGTTTATGTCATTTTCCTGCATGACCTCCATTGGTTTGGCTTTATGTATTCATGCCTTTATGGATTTGTATACTTAGGAATATTGATTAGAACTGGGCAAATGCAGGATGCAAATGATAGGGGATGTCTGTTTTGAAAATTCCTTTTTATTAGAAGGGTCCCCCGAAAATTATGTCCTGCTGAAGGAACCCCCAACAATAAGTTTCAATCTGCAGGGGAACTTGGCAGCAAATGTTCAATTCCCCTGCAGCACTACCACAGTGGAAATTAAGTATTACACCTCTCTCTTTGAAAATGTGAACGATGGTTTATTTGCTTATATTCTCTGTATGAAATTACATTATGAATTATCAAGCAGGATGCCGAATTACTAAGATATGCATTCTCCATTTTGTAATGAACTTTCCTCTATATAATTCAAAGAAACATCTTATCTTCATGTGTTAAATGTGTGGCCTTCATAGTCCATTGTAGCCGGTTGGCTGAACGCCCAGACATAAAGTGCAACTATTATCGCAACAAACTCCCCCATGAGAACAAACCACTAACAACTGCCCATTATATGCTTGTCTCCAGGTGTTACCTGATGTCAGCATTTTAATGAAGAATTAGAATTATATATATATATATATACACTTTGTTTCAGAAATATTTGTATGCATTCTCTCGCTGCGGTGGCTGCTTGCGGACGAAATCATGACCCATATGTGGTTGCCAATGGCCGCAAGATTTTGCCAGCAAAACCACAGTGTTACCGGCAAAATCACATGCATGTGGTCGTGGTTTTGTCTGCATGTGGCAACCAAAAGTGTAAGGACGCACCAAGGGGTGATCTTATTAACATGTATAAATATATGGGTGGTCAATACAAGGAACTAACACATAATTTGTTCTTGCCAAGGACTCTACGAAGGACCAGGGGACAATTATTGTGTGTGAAAGAAAGACGTTTCAGACATCAATATAGGAAAGGATTCTTTACAGTTCGAGTGGTCAAGCTATGGAATGCCCTTCACCAAGAGGTAGTGATGGCAGATACTATGTCAGTTTTAAAAAAAAGGCTAGATGTTTATTTACTGATGAATGGCATTGAGGGTTATAACTAATCAAGCAATGAATGACGTGTAATTTATTGAGAAAGGTTGAACCTGATGGACCGGTATCTTTTTTTTAAACTATATAACTATGCACATAAGCCCCACTTACTGAAGATAAAACCAGGACAGGGATCGGTCAGCATAACTTAGATAACCATTGGAATGACATACCTGAGTGCTGGGTGCTTTGTGGTCTTCACTGATTATGGGTAAGTCAAAGTTCCTGCTATTTTCCGTTTCAAAATTTCCAGGTGGCATTTCTTCTTGGCACTGATTTCTCAATGGTATGCCAATGCTCCTGGCATGACTGCTAAAGGCATTGATATCATTAGACCCTTGAAGACTGGAGAAATCTTCCACCATTTGAGCAAGAATGCTGTTCTTGCAGAGTCTTGGCGAGGAGTCTGGTCGAAATGAGGACCTACACTGTGGGCAGGAGCTAGGCATTCCCTGCAGAGACCAACACTGAGTTATGCATGTCAAGCAGAAGGTGTGCCCACAGGGGATGGTGACAGGTTCTCGAAACAGGTCCAGGCAGACGGGGCAATACAAATATTCAGAGCAGAGAAAGGCAACAGTGGCCATGTTACAAGATGTGAGGACACAGCACTGGAAAGGGTCGGAAGTTCTCGAACAATGGCAGGATATAGCTTTTTTTTCTCTACTTCTCCTAATAAATAGCAGAAAACTACCCAGGGAAATCTGTGTTACTCTGTAAAGTCCTACCAAATGATCCCTCGGATGCTGACGTGTCCAGATTATCCTGCATCTGTGAACTTGGCTGAATATTTATGGAGTTTTTATTCACTTGTGGTAACAGTAGGGTTGTCACGATACCAGAATTTGGACTTCGATACCGATACTTTGTGTAGTATTGCCATTCTCGATACCAAAAAGATACTTTGCCAACAATAATAATAATAAAAAAAGTCCTTCCATTTTCTGATGTGAGGTGCGTGGTGTGATGAATTTTGAACCTCCATGTGTCTCACATTAATTGATCGCGACATTCAAGGGAATAACGGCGGAGATCTGAGGTTTCTCTGATTTCTGCCGTTAGAGCGGGGCTACGGCTGTGTAATACAGCCATTGCCCCGCTCCTGACAAGTGTGCACGTGCAGTCAGCAAGAATGAGCGCTGGTCCTGAGGACAGCATTGTGTGCGCACTGCAAAATACCCCCATGTTCTCGGTCTTCAGTGCCGGCGCCGCCGCTCATTAGTGCAGTGCCGGCTGCATCACATCATGCTGACCGCACGTGCACACTTGTTGTGAGGAGCGGGGCAATGGTTAGCGGCCGCACAGCTTAGTATCGAAATACATGAATTAACGGTATTCAACCATTTGAGTGTGCACGGCATCTAAATATTATCGATATTTCGATGCATCATGCAACTCTAGGTAACAGAATAAAATGTTTTTTTTTTTACTCAATCTTCTCATCACATGGTAGTTGAGCTGTTTATTAGTTCATTTACATCACTCTACCAAATCTGCTCCTCCAATTCCACCAAAAAAGGAGCCGGGTGCAGAGAGGGAGGGTAAATCCTTCCTGGGAATCTCTTATAAAATGTGGATATTTTCACTGTACATAGCTGCAGAATGTGGTGGCGCGGGGCATAGTTTGTGAACATAGTTTGGTTACCTGTAAAAGTAAATATAACATTACATCAAATGATGACAGAAGTATCAGAATAAGGGTCAATGCACAAGATGCGTAATACGTGCAGTCTTGCCAGTAGATTCCAAGAAATCTCATGTGTGCGCTGAAGTATTTTTCTGCACGTAAATTGACCTGCGGTGCGGATTTTAAAATCTGCACCATGTCAATTTATCTTGCATTTCCGCTTGCGAACTGTATCTGCCTAGTGCTGTGGAAAATCGCACCAAAAATGCATAAAAAATACGCATGATTAGGTGCGGATTTTACCTGTGAATTTCCTGCGTATTGCTGTGGGTTTTGGTGCAGATTTTACGCCGCAAAATACGCAACGTTTGCATGTAGCATTATGATGCATATACATACGGTTTATAACATAGGAAAGAGATTCACAACCCTTGGTTTGCTTGGATCTTGATCAGAGAGGATTCCATGGCAGACAGCATCAAGACAATGACAAACTTTAGGTAACACAACAACGCTTAGGCAATGATCAAGAGTGCAGAGCCCTTTTTATAGTCCAGCAGCATTCTGGGCTAATTGCAGATTTTCTGCAACTGTGCGCGCACTGGCCCTTTAAGGCTGTGCATGCGCGGGCGCTCGCGCACAGCGGGAGACAGTGTCCGAACCAGGAAGTGAGTGCCGGCGTCTCTCAGGAGGGAGATGCCGCCAAGAACTCACACGTCCATGGCCGCGTTTGGACGAGAGTTAGCGGCCATAGACGTTACAAATACACACGGCGTATTCTTCTGTGCGTATTGGCTGCATCAAGATTCATAGCATAGACGCCTTGAACAGCGCAGGGAATGCCGTACAAAAACCGCATCACATCGTGGTGCGCTTTTCCGGCAGAATTTCCGCTGCGTAATGTAGCGCCGGAAAATGTATAAAAAAAAAAACTTTCATACTTACCCCCTCTCTCTTCTCTGCGCGTAGTCCGGCCTCCAGGGACGATGTTTTAGGCCTGTGATTGGGCCTTGTAACAAGCCATGAGGAAGGATGTGGTAGACGTCTGAAACACGTAGGCAACATTCACAGTGTATATCCTTGTACCTGGAAGCTATTTCCCGTTTTAAAGATTTCGGAATAAAATTGAAACTGTGTTTTCATTTTAACTTCACCGCGCTGGATCATTGTTTTTCTTTCTTTCCTCCCTCTTAACATTGTTGCATTGTCTGCATTGTTATGGGATTGCCTATTTGAAAAATGTTGCATAAGGTTTTAGACTGATCTATTAAGCAAATGCACCAAACAAAAAAACAAACAGCACGTCTTTGTGCTTCACTAGACACTTTTTAAAAAGTGCCTCGTAAAATGGGCATGGCTTAGTGAAAAGGGGGCATGGCTTAGTGAAAAGGGGGCATGGCTTAGTGAAAAGGGGGCATGGCTTAATAGTGCGCCAAAAATCTGGCACAAAATTCAGTTGCAAAATAAGCCAAATATAAGGTGGTATGACGATGAGAAAGGTGTCTAACTGGTCAAGCAAGATGCGTCAAATTTATCATACAGCATACACCACTGGTATAAATTTGGCACATCCATTTGGACTGTCTGATCTAAATTTATGATGTCCAAATCTTAGAGTCCTATTAGACGAGCGGATATCCTTTCATGAACAAGCGACGAGTGATGATTTAGCAAGTCGTATGAATTTGAAAGAGGATCTATTACACGTGACAATAATTGCAAAATATTTTCTCTGTTCAGTCGTTACTGTGATCGTTGCTTATTCACCCACACCTCATCTCTGAACAACCGGAAGATTTCTGATTAGATGAGGGGATATGGTGGTGACAAAAGATAATCTTTCACTCCGGTAGATGTTGCCAATCCATGGAAACCCAACGATTTATTCTTAGTCGTTCGATCACTGCATGTCGTAACACGTGGCAATTATCTCTTACATTCAAAGGATTATGCAAAAATTTGTACGATAATTGCTCTGACAGTATTAGTAAATCTGCCCCAATATTTTGTTAGCTTTTGATGCAGCAGACTGGCATTGTGTGCTACAGTTTAGTTAATCATCAACAATTACGCCCATATCCTTCTCCCTTGTTGGCTCATCAAGCAGTCATCCATTTACAGTAACAATTTTGACCTTCGATGAATAACCTTACACTTGTTAAGACTGAACCACATGTGCCATTTTGCTGCCTATTTAGCCAGTTTATCCAGGTTAACCTGTAGCTATAAGACAGTATCGACAACACTACTGTGGGCCAGAAAGTGCAACTTCTGCATAATTTATAAACAGGTTAAAGATTTGTCCAATTAGAGTGAATACGGCCTTTTAGCCAATTTTATCTACATGTGAGGGATAGTACCAAATGCTTTAGAAAAATACAAGTATTACATTTACAGTCAACCCTTTGTCCAGATTCAAGCTACTATCCAATACTACTTCATAAAAAGCAAGTAAAGTTGGTTTGACAAGACCTCCATTTCATAACGTAATGCTGGTTACTGGTGTCTATATCATTATCTAAGACCTACTGGGGTAGATTTATTAATGATAGCTTAAAGCTAGAGGTGAAGATGCACCAAGTGATTCAGTGACTTGTACGGTTTGATAGATTTTGCGCATCTTGGCGCAGGTTACACTCCTTTCGTTCTTTCTGTTGCACACACTATTAAATATGGGCAGCAAAACAAAACAGGCACACGAAACGCCACAACCGAGGTGCAAAGACCATAATAAATCTGCTTGAATGTGCATTATAATCTGTCTAAAGTGACCAGTGTTAATAATAAACCTGTTTATTCCCAAATTTAACAGGACAGACTCGGATATCTTCAGAAGGAAACGCTGGTATAGATCTGGAGACATATTGGGGCCCATTTATCAAATAAAATGGTGCAAATTTACTAAGCAAAATGGGCCAGAATCCTATCATAATACGTGCCAAAATTTATTAAAGACATGCACTATTTTTTTTGTGCAAATTATTGATATACATGCATAACATCTAAAATGCCTAACAAATTGTGCCAAATATATTAGACCACGCAATCCATTTTTGATCAATTTGAAGAAATCAGTATAAATTTCACTGCTTCTTTCATTCATTTGACACTATTAAGAAATATCGCTCATTATGCCAGGAAAGTGTCAAAGTGGAAAAATAAATTGATGCTCCTTAGGCCAAATTCACATGAACGAGTGCAAACTCGGAAGTGAAAAACGTCTGTTATTCACGTCAAAGTCTCACCCGTGTGGGACCCGTTTTTACGGATCCCTCATAGACTTGAGTCTATTGAGGGATCCGTGAAAACGGACATGTCCTTTTTTTCACGGGGCCCTTCACACGGTCCGTTAAAACAACGGCTGTGTGAACAACCCCATTAAAATACATGCGTCAGTGTGACGGCCGATAAAAAAAATGGCGTCACACGGACGAGATATACACTCGTCTGGATTCGGCCTTCTATTGTTCAACTGATTTTAAAAATCCAGCTGTTGCAAAACTAACAACATGCTGGGACTTCTAGTTCACAAGTTCACTACTCCGTATATCTGATATTCTTTTTTTTAACAAAAGATTATAGTGAATGCCAGATAAGGGAGATAAAACGGTGAGCGTAGCAAGTTTTCCTGGTCCTGTTAGGTCCAGACAGGTACGTGATGGGGGCTTGGCATGTATGAGGACCAGGTTCATAATTGTTGTAAGCCAGTAGTAGGGATGTGCCAACTGGAAGGGCGTCAAAGAAACAAGTTCAGGTATAGTGAAAATATCTTTTATTTTTATTGTTCTACTCACATAGTTCTGTTTGAGTCCACAGACTGGTAGCTGTGGAACAAGTTATTATACAAATGGAGGAATTCTTCAAGCGTCATGGGAAATGATTGTGCCATTGTTCATCGCCCCGCCGCATTTTACCAAGATTGTTTTCACTATATGCAGGAAAGTCAGATACAGCTGAGAAAACATACTACCTCGGGGACGCTAAACAAATTCCTTATTAGCATTGGCGTTTATGTGGGATACTACATCTGAGAATATGGGTTCCACAACTCGGGATTCCAGGATCAGCAGGAAGGTTACTTTATACCGACATTTACATTCCCCAAGTTTAGACCTAACAGAAGAAATGGATACGATGCCCTTTAATGCACATTTATAATGTAACACGTCTTTTATATCTTACTTTATATGCGGAGACACAATGGCATGATGTTATCGTTTTTACTCTGGCGTCAGGGACACTTTCGCCCTTGCGTATTTTAGTCAGTGTTTTGCTTAAGTATTTGCAAACCAGGAGTGGAACCTACACAGAGAAAAGCATAATGAAGAGATTTGCACCTCTGTGTTTTGGACCCAGTCCTGGTTTTGGCTTAGGCTCTGGTCACATCTGTCTAAAGGCTTTCGGTTGTTCTGCTACATCATAGGAGCAGAACAACGAAAAAGCAGAGCTGCCAGATCCGTTGCATGACGGAAACAAACAGCACACAACGAAACTCATTGACTTTAATAGGTTCCACTGTGTTTCCTTGACTGTGTCTGTCATTTTCCGCCACATACGACAGAATCTGCGATGGAGGCTCCTAACTAACCTAAATACCATTGTTTAAAAGTGGCCTTAGAGCAGTCGCAATAAGCTGATATTTCCTGTTTTCTTGCAGCTCGCTTTTCCGCTTTGCCGTATCTTAGGTCAGAGTCTGCAGGAGGCCGAGATAAAGGCAGGAAGGCAACACTATAAGGCCCTTTTACACTGGCCAATTATCGGGCAAACGAGTGTTCATAGAACGCTCGTTCCCAATAATTGCCCTGTATAAACACGGCAATGATCAGCCAATGAACGAGCAAACACTCGTTTATTGGCTGATTGCATCATTTTAAATGCATAAACTTTTATTGCTGTCGTCAGCACATCTCCCTGTGTAACAGTGTTTTGCGGTGTATCGCGCCATTGAAAATGATTCTAATAATAAAATAAAACAATTACGATATTCCAAATACCCACAACATTAAAGTGGACTCTAAATAAAGAAATTCCCTGTCCAGAATGCTTCAGTGTGGATAACCACGCCGCATTGATAACACCTCAGCAGTGCCACAGGCTGATCGCCCCCATGCCACGCCGCATTGATAATACCTCAGCAGTGTCACAGGCTGATCGCCCTCATGCCACGCCGCATTGATAACACCTCAGCAGTGCCACAGGCTGATCGCCTCCATGCCACGCCATTGATGCAGTAATTCATGCGGAGTCGGAGCCCTGACCAAGTATTGAGGGCATATACTGGACATACTTTTCAGTAGGACGACATTACAGTATTAAAAATCATTTTTTTAAATTGGGCTTATATAATATTCCAATTTTCTGAGACACTAAATTTCTGGTTTTCAGTAACTGTTTCCATAATCATCAACATTAAAAGAAAAAAAATGCTGGAAGTAGATCCCTCTATGTGTAATGAATCTATATAATTTATGAGAGACACTTTTTGAATTGAATTATATATGTTTTGAGCTTGGTTGTTCTGATATATATGTACTGAGCTTGGTTCTGGTGCTGTATTTATGTACTGAGCTTGGTTCTGGTGGGTATATATGTACTGAGCTTGGTTCTGATGCTGTTTTTAAGTACTGAGCTTTGTTCTGGTGCTGTATTTATGTACTGAGCTTGGTTCTGGAGATGTATATATGTACTGAGCTTGGTTCTGGAGATGTATATATGTACTGAGTTTGGTTCTGGTGTTTATGTGTATGAGCTTTGTTCTGATGCTGTATATATGTACTGAGCTTGGCTCTGATGTTGTATATATGTACTAAGCTTGGTTCTGGTGCTGTATATATGTTCTGAGCTTCTCTTTGGT
Organism: Rhinoderma darwinii; assembly: GCF_050947455.1. NCBI lineage: Eukaryota > Metazoa > Chordata > Amphibia > Anura > Rhinodermatidae > Rhinoderma > Rhinoderma darwinii. Next base: position 45,386,279 of record NC_134699.1, on the reverse strand, counting down.
GCTGTATATATGTATTGAGCTTGGTTGTTATGATGACTATAACTCCAGAACCAAGCTCAGAACATATATATACAGAACTAGAACTAAGCTCATTACATATATACAGCACCAGTACAAATAAAGCTCAGTACAGAGATAATTTGCAAATTTAGTTTAACCCCTGCCATATAAGTTTGTACGGAATATAACTACAGCTCCCAGTACAGCCAGAACGATGGTAAGGATATGCTGGGAGTTGCGGTTTCACAAAAAAGACCGATACACACATCATCTTGCAGCAGATCATACAGTGACTATAGTACTGAGCAGTCAGGGAGAATAAACATTTACATTTAGTGACTCACCGGTGACAGATTCTAGTCATTCTCTTTACTTTTCCCATCTGGTCCAGAACTCTATGATACCTCCTGGCCATGACCCATTCCTATGGAAATGGGTCAATTTGCTCAATCAGATGTCTTTGAAAGCTCACTTTTTCAACATTCTGCACCTATAAACGAAGAGCTAGTTCTTATGGTGCCACACTCTATGCCACTAAATATAATAGTATCATACACTGTATCCCCGAATATAATAGTGCTACACACTGTGCCCCTGAATATAATAGTACCATACACTGTGCCCATGAATAAAATTGTGTCAAACACTGTAAAGTAATGCACCACACACAGTGCCCCCTGTAGATAGTGCCCCTCATAGAGCCCTCTGTAGATAGTGCTCCCAGTAGACTCCTCTGTAGATAGTTCTCCCCATACAGTCCTCTGTAGATAGTGCTCCCCATAGAGCCTTCTGTAGGTAGTAGCGTTCCCTGGAGATGGTGCCCCATGTACCGTTCCCTGCAGACAGGGCCAACTGTAGCGTTACCTGTAGATAGTGCGCCCTGTGGCATTCACTGTAGCATTCCCTGTATAGTTCCCCCCGAAGATAGGGCCCCCCATGGCATTCCCTGTAGATAGGGCCCCCTGAGGCGTTCCCTGTAGATAAGGGCCCCTATATACTCCCCTGTAGTTAGTATTCCCTATATAGTCCCCTGTATTTAGTGCTCCCTATATAGTCTCCTGTAGTTAGTTCCCTATATAGTCCCCTGTAGTTATGGTTACCTATGTATAGTCCTCTGTAGTTACTGTTCCCTATATAGTCTCCTGTAGCTACTATTCCCTATATAGTTCCCTGTAGCTACTATTCCCTTTATAGTCCCCTGTAGCTACTGTTCCCTATATAGTCCCCTGTAGTTACTGCTACACGGGGGCGGATTAAGGGTACCATGGGCCTCGGGCACTTTTTCAGGTCTGGGCCCCCCCCCCCCCCGAACTCTGAAGACGCTGTACTGTATATATTTGCAGATTTCTGTTTAGGCGGACACAGATCTGCCACGGTTTTAATTTAGCTGTAAAAGCTGAATGAGCCATATAGAAGAAAGAAAACAGAGTATTTTGAGACACTCAAGTGGTCAGGAGCTTTATAACTTTTTTATTTTTACGTCAAAGGAGTGCTGTGTGAAGGATTGTTTTTTGCGGGAGGAGTTATAGTTTTTATTGGCACCATGTAATGTACCATATAATGGGTGAATTGGAAAAAACTGAGATTACTCCATGGTTTTTTGGGTTTAGTTTTTACTATATATATTTACCTTCTCTTAAGGTAAAAGTAGATTTAAAGAGGCTCTGTCACCAGATTTTGCAACCCCTATCTCCTATTGCAGCAGATCGGCGCTGCAATGTAGATTACAGTAATGTTTTTATTTTTAAAAAAACAAGCATTTTTGGCCAAGTTATGACCATTTTTGTAGTTATGCAAATGAGGCTTGCAAAAGTCCAAGTGGGTGTGTTTAAAAGTAAAAGTCCAAGTGGGCGTGTATTATGTGCGTACATCGGGGCGTTTTTACTACTTTTACTAGCTGGGCGTTCTGAAGAGAAGTATCATCCACTTCTCTTCAGAACGCCCAGCTTCTGCCAGATCACGCTGTGACGTCACTCACAGGTCCTGCATCGTGTCAGACGAGCGAGGACACATCGGCACCAGAGGCTACAGTTGATTCTGCAGCAGCATCAGCGTTTGCAGGTAAGTAGCTACATCGACTATATATATATATACATACATCCTCAGAACCAAGAACAGTACATATATATAGATATATATATATACACAGCACAAGAACCAAGATCAGTACATATATACAGCACCAGAACAAATACAGTTCAGTACAGAGATCATTTGCAAATTCAGTTTAACCCCTGCTGTATAAATTTGTATGACATAAAACGACAGCTCCCAGTATAGTTTGAACAATGGTTAGGATATGCTGGGAGTTGCTGTTTAACAAAAAAGAATGCTACCATCCGTCATCTCGCTGCAGATCATACAGTGACTACAGTACTGATCAGTCACAGGGAGAATAAAAATTTACATTGAGTGACTCACAGGTGATGTCTCAGATTCTTTTTCGTTCTTTTTCTCTCTTCTTCTCCATCCGGTCCAGACCTACATGATGACTTCTCTCGGGCACGGCCCATTTATGCAGTTCACAGCTCAGATGTCTTCGGCTCCTCACTTTTCCAACATTTCCGCACCTGTAAATGAAAATAAAATTCTCATGATGCCACTTTCTATGCTTCTAAATATAATAGTATCATACAATGAATATAATAGTACTATACACTGTACTCCTCAATATAATAGTATTATACACTGAGCCCCTGAATATAATAGTACTATACACTGCACTCCTGCATATAATAGTACTATACACTCCACTCCTGAACACAATAGTACTATACACTGTACTCCTGAATATAATAGTACTATACACTGTGCTCCTGAATATAATAGTACTATACACTGTGCCCCTGAATATAATAGTACTATACACTGCGCCCCTGAATATATATATATGTGTGTGTGTGTGTGTGTGTGTGTATAAGAGATAGCATATCTATAGCACTAAGACCCTATAAACTATGGATAGTATTAGATACAGTGGCTCCGCACAGTATCACACATGATAGGATTAGATACAGTAGCTCAACAGACGGTATCACACATTATAGGATTAGATACAGTGGCTCAGCAGACAGTATCACACATTATAGGATTAGATATAGGGACCAGCTCGCTGAGATTGCGGTTCCAGCCCTGGACCCAGAAAAGGTAAGAATGAGAATTGTTTTGCTTTTTTATGTGTTACTAATTATTTTTGTGTGTTTGTGTTGTTTTACAGGTTCGGTTGTTGGACTACTTTGGATTCGAGGACGACTTCAATGACAGAGGTTTTTTTATTCTCAATAAAATGGTTAATGAGGGTTGTGTTTGTTTTTTTATTTCAATAAAATATTTTTTCTATGTCTTTGTATTTTTTTTAAACTTTATCGCTACCGCTTTAGTAATAGCTGCTGGCTGAATGACAACGTCCATTACGAAGGTGGGCTTAGTGTTAGACATGAAGAGGCTAACACTAACCCGCATTATTACCCCGGTACCCACCGCCACCAGGGGTACCGGGAAGAGGGGGAACCCCACATCGTTATTTCCAATTATTTATTTAAAAAAAAATGACGTGGGGTTCCCCCCATGTTTCATAACCAGCCAGATACAACACAGCAGCAACAGACTAGCATTACCAGGGTGGAAAGGGTCACTCTTTTTGTCCTTTCCCTGCCTAATAATACCAGCCTGCGACCATCACTATAGATGGTCAGGTACTGGATCGTACCCGGCTCTTCCCCGCACCCTGGTGGCGGTGGGTACCAGGGTAATAATGGGGTTTAGTGTTAGCCTTTCACCGGCTAACACTAAGCCTAGGCTTAGTAATGGACGCTGTCAATCAGTCAGCAGCCATTACTAAGGCAGTAGCGATAAAGTTTAAATAAAATACAAAGACATAGAAAAAATAGGTTTATTGAAATAAAAAACCCCCACACAATCCTCGTTAATAATTTTATTGATAATAAAAAAAAGAATCCGACGTAGTCCAATGACCGACCTGTAAAAAAACACAAACAAAACATTAGTAAGGGGCATGTTCACATCAGGTAACCCATCAAAAGAAAGGGGCCTGTTCACATCAGCATCACCCTTCCGTTGAGGGGTTCCGTCAGGATAACCCCTTAACGGAATGGCAAACGGAAACCTTAGCTTCCGTTTCCCTCACCATTGATATCAATGGTGACAGAAACGTTGTTAATGGTTTCCGTTGGTCACCGTTGTCACAGGGTTCCGTTGTTTTGACGGAACCAATAGCGCAGTCGACTGGCTTCGGGGCCCGGTCGCAATTGCGACCCCTATAATTAAACCATGGTGCATAAATGATCCCCAGTCCCTGTGTCTGTAGCTCCAGAACAAGACTGTTGTGCGGAACAGTATCAAATGTTTTTGCAAAATCCAAATAAATCACATCGGCCGCATGACCAACATCCAGATTGGCACTTACCTCCTCATAGAAACCGAGCATGTTGGTTAGGCACGACTTGTTTTTCATGAACCCATGCTGGTTATCAGTTATTTGACTTTTCTCTGCTATGTACAGTGAAGGAAATAAGTATTTGATCCCTTGCTGATTTTGTAAGTTTGCCCACTGTCAAAGACATGAACAGTCTAGAATTTTTAGGCTAGGTTAATTTTACCAGTGAGAGATAGATTATATAAAAAAAAACTGAAAATCACATAGTCAAAATTATATATATTTATTTGCATTGTGCACAGAGAAATAAGTATTTGATCCCCTACCAACCATTAAGAGTTCAGCCTCCTCCAGACCAGTTACACGCTCCAAATCAACTTGGTGCCTGCATTAAAGACAGCTGTCTTAAATGGTCACCTGTATAAAAGACTCCTGTCCACAGACTCAATTAATCAGTCTGACTCTAACCTCTACAACATGGGCAAGACCAAAGAGCTTTCTAAGGATGTCAGGGACAAGATCATAGACCTGCACAAGGCTGGAATGGGCTACAAAACCATAAGTAAGACGCTGGGTGAGAAGGAGACAACTGTTGGTGCAATAGTAAGAAAATGGAAGACATACAAAATGACTGTCAATCGACATCGATCTGGGGCTCCATGCAAAATCTCACCTCGTGGGGTATCCTTCATCCTGAGGAAGGTGAGAGCTCAGCCGAAAACTACACGGGGGGAACTTGTTAATGATCTCAAGGCAGCTGGGACCACAGTCACCAAGAAAACCATTGGTAACACATTACGCCGTAATGGATTAAAATCCTGCAATGCCCGCAAGGTCCCCCTGCTCAAGAAGGCACATGTACAGGCCCGTCTGAAGTTTGCAAATGATTCTGTGAGTGATTGGGAGAAGGTGCTGTGGTCAGATGAGACTAAAATTGAGCTCTTTGGCATTAACTCAACTTGCCGTGTTTGGAGGAAGAGAAATGCTGCCTATGACCCAAAGAACACCGTCCCCACTGTCAAGCATGGAGGTGGAAACATTATGTTTTGGGGGTGTTTCTCTGCTAAGGGCACAGGACTACTTCACTGCATCAATGGGAGAATGGATGGAGCCATGTACAGTCAAATCCTGAGTGACAACCTCCTTCCCTCCATCAGGACATTAAAAATGGCTCGTGGCTGGGTCTTCCAGCATGACAATGACCCGAAACATACAGCCAAGGCAACAAAGGAGTGGCTCAAAAAGAAGCACATTAAGGTCATGGAGTGGCCTAGCCAGTCTCCAGACCTTAATCCCATCGAAAACTTATGGAGGGAGCTGAAGATCCGAGTTGCCAAGCGACAGCCTCGAAATCTTAATGATTTACAGATGATCTGCAAAGAGGAGTGGGCCAAAATTCCATCTAACATGTGTGCAAACCTCATCATCAACTACAAAAAACGTCTGACTGCTGTGCTTGCCAACAAGGGTTTTGCCACCAAGTATTAAGTCTTGTTTGCCAAAGGGATCAAATACTTATTTCTCTGTGCACAATGCAAATAAATATATATAATTTTGACAATGTGATTTTCTTTTTTTTTTTTTTTTTTATATATATATATATATATATATATATATATATATATATAATCTATCTCTCACTGGTAAAATTAACCTAGCCTAAAAATTCTAGACTGTTCATGTCTTTGACAGTGGGCAAACTTACAAAATCAGCAAGGGATCAAATACTTATTTCCTTCACTGTACTTCTGTAGTTCATCTCTTAGAATACCCTCAAATACTTTACATACCACAGATGTCAAACTTACTGGACGGTAGTTACTCGGTTCCACCTTCTTACCCTTCTGAAATATTGGTACAACATCAGCCATCCTCCAATACTGTGGCACTGATCCTGTTACAAGAGAGTCTAAGAAGATGAGATACAATGGTCTGTCCAATACTAAGGCTAATTCCATTAACCCTTTCAGGACCAGACTAATATTTGTTTTTATGCTTTTGTTTTTTCCTTCCCGCCTTCAAAAGGTCATAACTCTTTTTTACTTTTTCGTTGACCCAGCCATACGAGGGGTTAATTTTTACGGGACAAGTTGTACTTTCTAATGGTACTATTTAATATTAGGTGTGTACTGGGAAGCTGGAAAAAAATTCAGAATGGGATGGAATTGGAAAAACAGCAGTTACTCCATTTTCTGGGGTTCGTTTTTACAGTGTTCACTGTACGGTGAAAATGACACGTTATCTTTGTTCTGCGGGTCAGTACGATCACGGGGATACCAAATTTATATAGTTTTTGTTATGTTTTAGTACCTTTAATAAAATGTAAATGTTTGAAAGAAAATAAAAAATTTAGCATTGCCATATTGTGACCCCGTAACTTTTTTTTTATATTTCTGTGTACAGAGCTGTGTAAGGGCGTCTTTTTGTATGTGGAAAGTGGAGTTTTTATTAATACCATTTTGGAGAATGTCGGGCATTTCGATCACTTTTTATTCAATTCATTTTTTGGGGGGGGTTGAAGTGGCAAAATGTTTATTATGGTTTATTTATTTTTATATGTGATCTAGGGAAAGGGGGGTGATTTGAATTTTTATATTTTTTTTTTTTTAAAAATGTAACTTTTATTTAGCCCCCCTAGGGGGCTTGAACCTGCGATCATTAGATCGCCTATGCCATAGACTGCAATATCACAGTATTGGAGTCTATGGCAAAATCAGTACATTGCTATAGACCTGCCACAGGCAATCTTCCTATAGCAGGGCTGGGAGCATTCACAAGGCTCCCAGCTGCTATAGGAATACACCGGCTCCTGCGATCATGCCACGCGGGAGCCAGTGACAGGTTGTGTGCATCCGTGTGCGGCGAGTGGTTTTCACGCACCCATTGACTTCAATGGGCGCATAGGTGCGTGAAAACGGACCAATATAGGACATGCAGTGAGTTTCACGCAACGGACTCTCGCTGCATGAAAACTCATGCATGTGTGAACGGCCCCGTTTAAATCAATGGGTCCGTGTGCTGCGCGTAATTTCCATGCGCAGCACACGGACGTTATTCTTGTTCGTCTGAATGAGCATAATTCACTGTATTTCAAAGATACATTCAATTGTGCTCCCACAACATAACAAATTTAAAGGATTCACTGGTGTAATATATGAGTAAAATATAACATTTATTTATAACTCTCTAAAAACAGGGGTACAATCACCACTGTGAAGAAGCCCCACCGTGTGTATAAAAACGTATTAAATAATAAACTCTGAGTTCTAATTCAATTGTGAACCTCCTATAGCTCAGTGTTCAACAAGAATATCAATACCGAATCAGCATTTGAAAAATGGGCATAACAATAGTCTTGACCCTAATTCACACTAGAGTCCGTGATAACCGCACCGGAAGCTCCTAGTGTTGAGGTATACAAACAATGCTAGTGTTCCCAATGCCAAAAAATTCCTATTCACAACCGACCCTACGCGTTTCTTGTACTTATCATCAGGGGTCTGTAGCTTGGTCACTCTGGCCGGGATGCCAGCAATATTTAGTTCAGCAGCAGGTATTCTGCTGTACTCCACGGAAGCATGCTCGCATAGATGTCAGCGGCATGCTTCATTCTGGGACTCTGAGTTATTTAAAGCATCTGACTCCTCCCCCTGTCCTTGGCACCACCAATCGAAACAGCCAATCACACTCACCAATCGAATTCGTGACACCTGTCCATGTGACTCCCGGCCATCAGCTGACAGCCAGGAACCAACATCGACCGCATCAAAAGCCGAACGCGCAGGTGCAGTAGAGGCCACAATCAAGTCGCCCATGCTGCCGGGAACTCTCCACTGTAAAGAAGGAGTATATCGATATTTAAGAGTTAGGGTAAGTGTTGCGGATCAGCTCAAAACCCGCAGCTGGACTGCCATTGATAAAACAACTGCACTGATAATACATATTGTGTAGATAAATGAATGTCTACCCCACTATAAAGTGTCATTGAAACACCTACTGAATAAGGAACCATAGCCAGACTGCCCACATGATGATCATTGATAATTAGGAGACCACCTGTCATGAATGAGCCCTACGTGTTGCAAGCTGCATATTTAGATCCAGTACCTGGGCTTCCAAATACACAACATGCCGCATCTAGTGCAGAGATATTCACCCTCAAACGGCTGTTCAAGGCATGCATACATTGCACAAGACACACACATTGTCCATGGAGAACATTTTTGAATTGGGGATACACAGTATAGTAACAAATAAAAATACTTTTTTTAGTACAGAATACAGAAAAATGCACGAAGAAATTCTACCAAACCTTATTTTCCTATGTCCTTTTCTTAAACTATGGCCCATTGTTTAACTATGATATACTCAAATACACAGTTATCACAGAGTATGGCCTTTCGTGACCAGGCCTTAAAAGGAATGTGTTTTGTTTTTTTCTTCCACAAGGTGGGAAGTATTAAATATGAAATAATAATTTTACATGTTTTCCTATGTTGGCCACCAGAGGGAGCACTTTCCAGAATTACAGCAAGGTGAATCAGGCAAAGCAACCTGACTCACAGCTGCTGTAAATCTGGGAAGGAGAAACAATTCCTCCCTATTTTTGGCTACATCTGCCATTTTGTGAGTGATTTTACAAATAGTAGAAGCTATAGGACACAGCAAAAGGCTAAGAATTCTGAAAGTCAAGAGGGAAGACCCTGTGGTGGATGACTTCTGAGTTGACACATGTTCACACGGCATGTATTTTACGCGGCTTTTGGCGTCATTTTATGCGCTGAAAAACGCGTAAAAAAATGCTTGTTTAAGCTCCTCATTTACATCAATGGTAAAGCATGCTGTTACATGCTGTACAACGTGCTTTTTTACGTGAGCATTGATGAAAACACGCGGTGCGGAAAAAAACAGACCAATTCTTTGGCACGTAATTCGGGTCAATTCTTTGGCACGTAAAACGGGCCAAATGTTCCCATGGTCAATTGGAGTCCTAATTACGCACCAAAAAACATGAAAAAGGCTTGCATAAAAGGAGTCAAAAAACGTGCAAAAAAGCTGAAAAAACCCACTTTCTAAAGCTTCCCATTTACATCAATGGGAAAGCGAGCCGTTAGAACATACAATGAGCTTTTCTACGCAAAATATTTTCGCAGGCTGAGTTTACAAGGGACGGATATGCTGCATAAAAGCACGCAGCGTATCCATCCTGTGTGCCGCAGGGAATTCCAGGAGAAAAACTGCACCAAAGTATGGTGCAAATTTTCGCCCGGAATGTCCGCTGCGGAAAAGTGCAGCCCTATCTGGCCAGCTAGATCTGATTGGCTGCAGCGGCGGTCACCTTGGATGAAGCGTCATCCCAGGAGCCAGCCTTCTCAGGTTACTCAGGCCGGCCTCCTGGGATGACGTTTCAGCCCATATGACCACCGCTACAGCCTGTAACTCGCTGCAGCGGTCACATGGGATGAATAGTCATCCCAGGAGGCTGTGCTGGAGGGAGGAACACAGACATCTGGGTAAGTATGAGGCTTTTTTTTTCTGAGTTACGTTTTTTGCGGCAGCATCGCCGCGAACCCTGCCGCAAAAAAACTCAAAAACTGCTATTTGTTGCTGGATTTAGCTCCCCATTAAATTATTAAATTCAATGGGGAATTCCCGCAACAAATAAGCTGCTTTTACGCAAATACAATTGAGATGCTGCGGAAGAAATTTCCGCAGCACAGTCAATTTCTGAGCGTTTTTTTCCGCTGAGTTTTTACGCAGCGTGTGGATAAGATGTGTTCAATCTCATCCACTTTTCTGCTACTGTATTCGGCTGCGTTTTTCCTGGTCGTGTGAACCCAGCCAACTCTTTTTGGTGAGGAATAGAAAGAAACCAGCAAATTCACCTTGCTTTTTTGCATCTTAGATTTTTCGCCGTTTACCGTGTGGTATAAATGACATAATAACTTTATTCAGCGGGTCGTTACGATTCCAGTGATACCAAATTTATATAGTTTTTTTATGTTTTACTACTTTTACACAGTAAAAACACTTTTTTTCCCCAAAATTATTTGTTTTTGTATCGCCATATTTTAAGAGACATAACCTTTTTATTTCTCTGCTGACAAAGCTGTATGAGGGCTTATTTTTTGTGGGACGACTTGTAGGTTTTTTTTTTGTACTGTTTTTGATCACCTTTGATCAAATTTTTCTCCTGAACAGAAAACAGGAATTCTGGCATAGTTTTTTGTGGGGGTTTTTTTATGGCATTTGGCGTGCGGGTTAAATAATGTAATAGTTCGGGTCGTTACGGAGGCGGTGATACCAAATGTGTAACTTTATTTTTTATTTTTTACAATAAAGCATTTATAAAGGGGAAAAAGTGGGTTTTAATTTTTCCTCTGATCACTTTTATAATGCACTGCAATACTTCTGTATTGTAGTGTATTATGCCTGTCAGTGTAGAACTGACAGGCATCTGTTAGGCCATGCCTCTGGCATAGAAACCATCGGCACCCTGCGATCGCATCCTCGGTGGGGTGAGAGAGGGAGCCCCCACCTCTAAAACCACTATTGACCGCCGCATTTGAGGGGTTAAACGGGCAGGATCGATGCAGATTTCGATCCCGCTCGTCTGCTCCAAGCCCTCAGCTACTTCCGGCAGGCGCTGCTTTATTCTGATGCAGCGCCGTTAAAAAGGCATATGCATCAGAATAAAGCCCGTTAGTGACCGCCGTGAAAAGGCGTATTGGCAGTCACTAACGGGTTAACTAAGCACTTGTCTGCAAAATCGCACTTTACGGCGCACTCATATATTGACACCCTCGTGCATTAGACAGTTGTCCGAATCATAAAGACACAATCCTTATTCAGAAGAAATCTTTTAATTTTTTACTAATCAAGAAAAAAAAAGTGATTTTCACATAGATTTATTTCACATACATACATTTTTTATATATATATATATATATATATATATATATATATATATATATATATATATATATATAAAAATAATAAAAAAAGGAAAATTCACATGTTTAGATTTTGATACAAACCTTTTTCTGATCATGTCGGACAAGCACTCTCAGCATACAAAAAAAATTATTCTAGGAGAAAGGGAGGCCTTAAATTCACCATTGTTGGTGATGACATTGCTAGAAAGGGTCATTGGGACTGATGGAATGTACTGTAGTATCAAAAACAATACAAATAAAAACAAGACATAAAAACTTCTCAATATTATCAGAGTTGGCAACTTACAATAACTTCTGACAAGTCAACCTTTGAGTGATGAGATATTATATAAGAATTCATGTCCACTGCTCAATACTCTTGTATTCTAATTATCTCGGCCTACGTCCCCCAACATGGCGGATGTAGTAAGGAATATCCGTTTTATAGGAAAACTTCAGTCCTTGGTACAGGATTAGAAAGACAATCCCCTAAAGTAAAATCAGAGGGGTGCAGGATATTTTTTGCCTCAAACATATATAAATACACAAGCAAATGTCTTTCATGCACTTTCTTACAGTTTTCCAGTCATGCATACTGTCCCCCATCTATGTGTGGTCGGCTCTCTCTAGTACCGAACAACAAATGCAAAGTAAAAAACAATAAATGTCAAACAAATTTGTTGAAAGGTTCGGGTAGAATGGTTTTCCAATGTCTACGTAATGTTTTCTGTGAAACGAAATTTCCCACGACTGCTGGCACTACAATGATCTACATCGTATTTTCTGTATACATACATGTACAAAGCCCCCAGTATAAATAGCTACAAATATACAAAAAGAAGTATTCTGCACACGATACTATAGTTGAAGAAAATCTTGGTTTTATTTATGGAAATAATGCCAGAGGCTTAGGCGCCATGCACACGACCGTAAAAACGCCCGGAATTATGGCCCCATAGACTTCTATTGGCCACGGGTATCTTCCCATTTGCGTACGGGAAGGTGCCCGGGCCGTTGAAAAATATAGAACATGTCCTATTTCAGGCCGTAGTTACGGCACGGGCAGGCCCATAGAAGTCTATGGCGCTCCCGTAATTACGGGTGGCTATGTGTGTGCACCCGTAATTACGGGAGCGTTGCTAGGCGACGTCAGGGGATTTCAATTTTTTAATAAAGAGAAGCAGAGAAAATGGCGGCTGACCCTTTTAAGGGGTTTGAACATGATTGTGACATCATTTACAGCCCCCCTTTTTTACGGGTCTGTAAATAGAGGTGGAATATGGATGACAACGGACCCGTATTTACGAGAGGGAAAAAATACGGTCGTGTGCATGGGGCCTTAGTGCAACGTTTCGGTCGTTAGATGACCTTCATCAGGCATTGAGCCATGCTGTGAATTGGTTTATCCTGTAATTGGCGCTAGCCACCATTCTAAAAAGAGCGCCAACTACAGGATAAACCAGTCCCCAGCACGGCTCAATGCCTGATGAAGGTCATCTAACGACCGAAACGTTGCACTAAGCCTCTGGCATTATTTCCATAAATAAAAATGAGATTTTCTTCAACTATAGTATTGTGTGCAGAATACTTATTTTTGTTACAATTGGGTTGGTACCCTATTCGTGCACCTACTAAGTCTGGTGCGATCTGAACCACTACGTAGCTACAAATATACATCCATGGTTTCCCAGAATCATTTGTTAATGCATAAGCATCACTAAAAAGGCTACAATGCTTTAGTTGAACCTATTATTTTAACACCAATATGTGATCATATGCGACTCTCATTTTTAGGGTGGTTAAGGGGGTGGTCTGGTATATACCGGATCCAGTTTCAAAAACCCTTTTGGGGAATTCTGTCTGCTCTCCTGACACGTCTATATTAGTTAATACTTGCATTCGGACTGCGTTGTTCCAATCCTCTGTTACTCCTGGAATGATATGAATAAATTGACAACTAAGCGTTACCATTCCCCTGGTCAGTGGGAAGTGTTCCTACACATGACACACCCTATTTACAAGGTGAATGGTGATGACCAGTTGTGAATTTATTCATACATTTCTAGGAGGCATAACAGAGGAATGGCACAACGAAGAATAAAAAAAAAAAAGGAGGATGCTCCGGAATAGTTATTTAATTGGAAATACAAGTATTTACTAAAAAAACACATGTCAGTATAGCTGACAGATCCTCTAAACCCCTCATCGGATAGCCAGAATTGAGAGCAGCTTCAAAGAGCATCTCTCAATCTGGAGGACCCGGCACATCTGTGCATTACACACACAGCCAATAGATTTAGATGGGAACTGTGTAATGCTTCATTTTTCCTGTGGTGGTGCTGAAGGAAAATTTAACAGTTAGTGCCTAAATCCTCATGTATTAAAGGGGTTTTCCAGTCCTAAGGAATTAATGTCCTATCCTCAGGGGCCACAGGGCTCGTACTGAGGATAGGCCATCAATTTCTTTGGACTGGAAAACCCCTTCAAAGCTGTCTTCAGGGGACCCTTCTGACAAAAAGATTGTCAACAGCTGACATTATAATTTGTAAGGAGAGTATTTCTTATAATACAAAATCATGGCTGCCTTCATGTTCCTTATTGTAAGAGATTACATTTTACAGCGCAAGAATAAGAAGAGAAATTGCTCTTGGGACAAACAATACTGAAACAATTACTTATACGGATAAGGATCTGTTTGATTTGACAGAATAAGGCATCTGCGTTGGGGTCCTGTTCTGAGGTTCCGTCGGACGCGGGACCCTGAACAGACACAAACTGACGTTTCCATCACCATTGATTTCAGTGGTGACGGATCCGGTGCCGATGGTTTCCGTTTGTTGTTGTTGTGCACCGGACCTGACGTTTTGCCGGAAGCAATAGAATAGTCGACTACGCTATTGCTTCCGGCAAAACGACGGGTCTGGTGCACAACAACAACAAATAGAAACCATCGGCACTGGATCCGTCACCACTGAAATCAATGGTGATGGAAACGTCAGTTTGTGTCTGTTCAGGGTCCCGTTCTGACGGAAAGCTCCGACGTCACCTCAGAACGGAACCCCAATGCAGATGTGAACGAAGCCTAACCTTGTTTATCTGGAAAAAAGTAACACGGACCACAAGCCCAACACTGCTATGATCTACTCCTATAAAATACAAGTCAGGGAGGAGCAAAAGCAGAAATTGCGCTAATACAAGATGTTTACATATATGACCCATGAGCCCTTTTTTGCCATCTTTCATTGAAGCTTTGTGTTCCTTTCTGCACCAAAGACAACCAGCTTTGTTAAAGGCCTCTTGAGATTTTGGAGAGTTCCTCAAAATGTGGATTGTAGGTTGGAAAAATACGCACCAATTGGTCCCATTAAGATAGATCAATGTAGCACAACTTTCTTGCATACAACTAAGCCAATATATGCCATCTGGACAGTCACCCCCAACATGGAGGCTCCTGAAATGATGTAATGCAAGTCTCTCAGAGGAAAAAAATTAGAGGCTTTGTGGTAAATTCCAAAGGAATGAAAAACTTTTGTTTAAAAGTACTCAGCTTAGCTAGAGACCATTGTATGAATATATTTATATATATATATTTATAGAAGTATATAAAAAAAACGGGTGAGTTCTGAAAAGCCTGGGTCCAGGCTTGCAAGGGTCATGGTTGCAGGACAGGTTGTATAGTAAGCTGACATTTAGGGCACTCTCCTTCCTCAGCCGCACACGCTTCACATAGCACACCATGTTGGCACTGTAACATTGCTCTATTCTGGTCCTGACACTTGCGACATTTCATAGTCTGGAGCTGGAAAACTGCCTGCAATATAATAGATTATTTTGCTTTAGACCGACAACTCATCACAAGAAAATGTACAAACATACAATACGACCCTGTAAGCAGCAGTTGATTGCGTTGGCCATGTATTAAAAAAATAAAAGTAATTGACTAAAGTGCTATGGGCCACTGTATATGCAGATCGGCAGCCGACAGAGCGCTTTATTCTTAGGGCATCTGAATGGGCGTGGAGGCACAGGCAGCCAATAAATGGCTAAGGATTATCCGCACCGTATGCTATCGCAGGCATGTGAGCCCTCTTGGAGCATCTTACCAGTTGCGCAGTTTTACGTGAGGGCTTCTTCTGAATGCTCAGATATTCAAAGCTGAATGTTTCTGGATAATCCCTCTTCTTATGAAAATCGTCCCAGCCATCAGCTGGTCACCTCAAATCCAGCTGCTAGGACCCCCAGAGATCAGCTTTTAACACTAAAGGAAGCTCTGGATGGCCTAATACCTCTCTGCCTTGGCTAATAAGGGAAGGGGGGGGGGGGGAATCCATGAGTTCAGGATCCCCATCTATAATGTTCACATGCCCTAAAAGGACATAGGGAAAGGGGTTACCCAGTTGGGACAATCCCCCCCAATAACGGAATGGTTATCTTTAGGAATTAGCTGTAATCCTGGGACAAGTCAAGCATCATTTCCAATAGATCTATAAAATCATAGTGCATCTTTCATTAGCCAACCCCCACAGACTAACCTTGTCCACCCTTTCAAGGTTGGCATGTAGCTGCTTCTGAAGGCTAAATAAGGCGGAGAGAGGGAGATCGTCTAGTTCATTCACGGAGGAGTGTAGCTTAGAATCATGGGCTCCAGGAATTCTCTCCAGTTCTTCCTGCAGTTTATTCAGCTGTTGTTCCAGAGCATCTCTCTGCTCCCGGGCTAATTCACATTCCATGCTGGCCGCTGTGGCTCTTTCATTGGCCTCCTCCGCTTCTTTCTTCCAGGCATCACAGGCCTGGCGAGAGAACGGAAGAGAACAATGTTTTTATAACATCATTGGTCTACTGTCCCAGTACAAAACATTATAGGTTTTGTATCAAGAATCAGAACAATGAATGTATGAATATATGTATGGCAGTTCCCACAGAACAGCCAACACATGTCTCCTAAGGGTATGTTCACACGCAGAGTCAAAAACGTCTCAAAATACGGAGCTGTTTTCAAGAGAAAACAGCTCCTGAATTTCAGAATTTTTTTGTGCCACTCGCGATTTTCGCAGCGTTTTTTACGCCCGTTTTTGGAGCTTTTTTCAATAGAGTCAATGGAAAACGGCTCCAAAAACGTCCCAAGAAGTGTCCTGCACTTCTTCTTCGCGGCTGTTTTTTTAAGCGTAAAAAAACGCAGCGAAAAACGCTGTCGGAACAGAACGCCGTTTTCCCATTGAAATCAATGGGCAGATGTTTGGAGGCGTTCTGCTTCCGATTTATAGTGAACATACCCTAAGTATTATCATGAGAAATGATGACGGAGTGTTATAAGTAAAACGTCAATAGAAGCTAGATGGCCGCAAGCTCCGTAGTATACCTGTTTGGCTTGTTTCCACGAGTCTTCCCATTGCTTGATAGTGTTACTGGCCTCCTCTAATTCCTGCCGGAGCCTTACCAATTCAGCTCCACCTGGGCCTGAAGGAAATGCTGGGGACGTTCCTGGGGAATAGCTGCCAGATACAAAGTGTTCCCATATGCTATTATTCATCCCATTCAGGCCTGCATGGATAGTATGATGGACAAGACATTGTGATTACCATAGGACAAAAAGCAAAAGATTTTCAAGCATTAGAACTTTGGAATCATTAAGATGATAAAACTCTGGTCTTTCGATCACCCCCTCCCTGATCCTCAAGACAGTCCTGTGCCTCCGAACACCAAGGTCTCCAGCTAGAACAGCGAGGAAGTGATGGTTTGAGCTCTGATAAATGACATGCACTTGGGTGCTGACAACTAGGAACAGGTCTGTTTTAATAAATACTTGTATTCCCCATAAAACAATTCTGGGGCATCTTTTCTTAGAACTCTGCATTCATCGAGTGCTTGTTTCCCCTGCAGCAATGTGATTAGAAATGCGATTGATCACAGAAGCTATGGATATCAAAAATATATTTATTAGGCAACCCGATCATCACCTAACCTTAGATGTTGGGGGGGGATTAATCAGTTTGGATTTTTCGTTTCTGAATTCTATCGTTACCCATGAGATAAACATCGCCTCAGAGGTCTGGCAGCCATTCGACATCCTATACCTTCATAGAATTAAAGGGAATGTGTCGCAAATAAGAAAAAACTATTTTCAAGCAAGTTACTTATTTTTATTATATTTTTTTTGGTTTTTTTGGTGTATTTTTTATTTTCTTACACAAAGTAGAAAGTATTAAAAATTAAATACAAATTTGACATGTTTTCCTATGTTGGCCACCAGAGAGAGCACTTCCAAGAATTACAGCAAGATGAATCAGGCAAAGCAACCTGACTTACAACTGCTGTAAATGTGGGAGGGGGACTCACCCCCCCCTCCCTATTTTTGGCTACAAGCCAGGCAAAGGTGTCTTGAAATTACTAAGCATTGTCCAGCTCCCATTTTTGAAGAGATTGTACAATGCAGCTGGCGGTTGCTAAAGAACACACTTTCAAGAATGATGAAAGTCAAGAGGGAAGCGCCTGTGGTGAATGACTTATCAGATGACAGGTTCATCCCGTGTTTATTTTACGCGGTTTTTGGCACACTTTATGCATCAAAAAACGCTTGATTAAGCTTCCCATTTACATTAATGATAAACCGCGCCGTTCGTACATACAATGCGCTTTTTTACACGAGCATTGTTAAAAAGTGCGTTGCGTAAAAAAGGGGCGTCACGTCAATTTTTTGGTGCATAAAACGCTACAAATGTTCACATAGTGAGTGGGAGTCCTAATTATGCGCTAAAAAACTTTCAAAAAGTGCGCACAAAACCTGCGAAAAATGGCTATATTTTAAAAAGGGAGAAGACAGAAGTCTGTTGTAGGTACGTTTTTTTATATTTCATATTACTAACTTAATTTTATTTATTTATTGCAGGTTCCGCTGGACCGTTTGGACTACGTCGATGTTCGTTTTTTTTTTTTTTTTTAAATAACGTGGTTAACGAGGGTTGTGGGGGGAGTTTTTACTTCAATAAAGAAATATTTTGTAAGAGTGTATTCACACAGTGCGGTTTTGCCACGTTTTTCGCCACGTGGCTAAAAGCTGCATAAAAAAAATTGCAGTAAAAATGCATGCATTTTTTTATGTGCTTTTCGACCACGTGGCAAAACCGCACTGTGTGTATACACTCTTAGGCCATGTTCACACAGTTTTTTGTAGACAGAAAAAAAAAACACTAAAGCACTTTGTTGTCCGCGGTTTTCAGTGCGGATTTTGCTTGCGGCCATTAAATTTAATGCAAGGACCGGGCGTAAAAAAATGCCACGAAAAACGCTTGGAAACGAGCGATGCAGGTTTTTTCTGCCTCCCATTAATTTCAACAGGAGGTCAGAGGCGGAAGCTGCGCCAAGAAATTACACGCTGTTTTTTTTCCCCGCGAGCGGCCAAATCCACCTGGGAGGAAGATGCCTCTGAAATCAATGTGGGGCAATTTCGGGGGTTTTATGGTGTGGATTCCGACGTGGTTTCCACGCCAAAGATCTCTGTGTGAACAGCGAGTTATGTCTCTGTTTTTTAATACTTTATTAGTACCTTAATAATGGCAGTTGTCTGTTTGACGACGTCGATTACTAAGGCGGGGCTTAGTGCTAGCCAGTAAAAAGGCTAGCACTTACCCCCAACATTACCACCACACTACCCATAGCCACCAGGGGTATCGGGAAGAGCCGGGTATAATCCAGTATCCGACCATCTGTTGTCTTTTTTGGGGTGTTTTCACTGTTTTGGCACCGCCCAACCTCTTCAAACCCGACATGGTGCCTAAAAATTTGATTTTTATACTCTCCATAAAATCCCTTTCTCGTTGAATTCATTGGGAGATATAGCACCATGGGTATATGCCCCTGCCACTAGGAGGCTGACACTAGAAAAAAAACTAACAAAGTGTTGGCTCCACCCAGTGGGCTATACCGTCTCCTGTTATACAAAACCACTCAGTTTGTACCAAGAGAAGTAGGAGGGTATAAAAGAAAAAATTAACAAAAACACCAAACGCGAGGATGGGACCTGTGTCCCCCAATAAAAAACAAGAAAGGGATGTTACGGTGAGTACAAAAATCCAATTTTCTTGTGAAGTCACTCAATGGGAACAAAGCACCATGGAACGTCCCAGAGTAGTCCCGGAGGGTGGGCAGGAAAAATACAGAGCCATGCGAACAGACTAACTTACAGCTGCCTGCAACACCATACAACCCAGACTGGCAACGGCGGAAGCCAGTGAATGGATCTGATAGAACCTCTAAGTTATGAAAAGAGGTCCAGGTAGCGGCCTCACAAACCCGAGAGGCAGAAGCCTGATGTCGGACTGCCCAGGATGCACCAACCGCCCTAGTGAGCAGTGACATGAAAGGGAGGATCCCTACCCTTAGCGGAGTAGGCCTCCTTTATAGCCAGCCAAATCCACCTGGAAATGGTGGTGTTTGAGCCGGCCCACCCTTGCATGGGCCCTCCGAAACCACACAAATAAGAGTCCAAGCGTCGAAAATGCTCCGTAACTGAAAGATAGATTCGGTGTGCTCGGCCCACGTCCAGCAGATGCAGAGAACGCTCCCTCTGATGAGGAGGGTTAGGACAGAACCAAGGCAGAACAATGTCCTCATTAAGGTGGAAAGAAGACACCATCTTGGGAAGGAAAGACAGAACTGGCTGAAGTACCACCTTATCCTTATGGAAGACCACAAAAGGGAGGGGGTGCACTGCAAGATAAAGCAGCCATTTCAGACACCCTGTGGATTGAAGTGATGGCCACCAGAAAGGCAACCTTCAAGGACAAGACACATGGCGAGACCTCCTGCAGAGGTTCAAATGGTGATCACTGAAGAGCGTCAAGGACCAAGTTGAGATCCCAGGGCTCCAGAGGAGGACGGTACGGAGGAGCACAACGGACAACCACGTGCAAGAAAATCTTAATTAGAGCATGAAAAAGCCAGCATGCGCTGAAACAGAATTGGCAGAGCAGAAATCGGACCCTTCAGTGTCGTCAGACTAAGGCTATGTTCACACGGAGTATTTTGGGGGAGGAATATCTGCCTCAAAGTTCCAAACGGAATTTTGAGGCAGATATTCCTCCCCCAAAATACTCCGTGTGAACAGCAATTATCGCTCCGTTTTTCGCCCGCGGCCATTGAGTGCCGCGGGCATAAAACAGCGAGATATACGCTTTCTCCTGCCTCCCATTGAAGTCAATGGGAGGTCGGAGGCGGAAGCGCCCGAAGATAGGGCATGTCGCTTCTTTTTCCCGCGAGGCAGTTTTACTGCTCGCGGGAAAAAGACGCCGACGCCTCCCATTGAAATCAATGGGAGGCGTTCTCGGGCCGTTTCTGCCGAGTTTTGCGACGCGGTTTCCGCGTCAAAAAACTCGGCAAAAGACCCCGTGTGAACATAGCCTAAGTCTCTGGTCCACGACC
The DNA here is from genome assembly GCF_050947455.1 of Rhinoderma darwinii. NCBI lineage: Eukaryota > Metazoa > Chordata > Amphibia > Anura > Rhinodermatidae > Rhinoderma > Rhinoderma darwinii. The sequence goes on along the minus strand of NC_134699.1, from coordinate 45,365,531 downwards.
ACCTGAATGCAAGACATGATGCGCGGAGAATAACAGCGAAGGGGGTGGAAGTGTTGAAGCTCACACCACCTGAAATATACCCGCAACGTGCGGTGATAGATCCTCTGGGACTTTCAGAGAAACCGCCAAACCTTAGAACCACGGCTTCAACAGCTACGCCGTCAAACGCAGTCTAGGTAAAGTAAGGTGAAAAGAGGACCTTGGGAAGGGAGGCCATGCCACTGAGGGAGGGGGCCAAGGCGCATCGGTGAGCAGGAAAATGAGATCCGCGTACCACGCCCTCCAAGGCCAATCTGGAGAAACCAGAATGACTGAAACCCCACGTCCTTGACTTTCTTGAGGAACGGAGGCAGGAGGGGAAGAGGCGGGAAGAGGTAGATAAGGCTGAAATCCGACCAAGAACCCTCATACAAAAACTAATGCGGTAGGGAGAATTCCCGCACAGCACGGATACTCTCTTCCAGGGGAATTTGATCTTTGGTTTCGGAAAAAAAATCTTGCCCATCTGGGTATCGAGGATCATGCCCAGAAACTCCATCCTTTGAGAGGGGATGAGGGAGGACTGCGAAGGAAATTCAGGGTGATCTGAAGAACTGTCAAATTGTCGTGTTTGGAATGGGCCCTTACCAAGAGGTCATCCAAGTATGGGATTAACACGGCCCGCCTGGATTGAAGAAGGGCCATCAGAACTGCCATGGCTTTGGTAAAGACCCTGGGTGCAGTGGTCAAGCTGAAGGGAAGTGACACAAATTGGAAATGATCGGAACCCACCACGATGCAAAGAAAATGCTGGTGAGACCGAGCAATAGGTAAGTAAAGGTAAGCATCTCGGATGTCGACTGAAGAGAGGAACTCGTGCATTTCCAAGGATGCCATGACTGAGTGCGGCGAGTCCATATGAAACCTGCAGACCTTGACATGTCGATTGAGGCGCTTAAGATCCAGTATAGAGATCCTTGCCGAAGGAGAGCGTGCATGGCCCTGGTAAAGGAGAGGACCCTGGCAGGGCACCGAGGAGGTGTCGACAGGAAGAACCAACCAAAATCTTTCTTATATCCCGGCGACACGACCTCTCGGACCCAGGCATCCTATACGCCTGCAAGCCACGTCTCCTGGAAGGAGAGCAGCCAACCCCCCCCCCCCCCAACCGAGAATGAGGATGTCCTCGGGACAGTGGCAGGCCGTTGGCGGGGTTGCTATGACTGTCCTGGTCTATAAGAGGGGAGCGGGGGCCAAGATGGACCCCGGTCTCAGGGAGTTTGGCTATGACGCGAGTGGGAGTTCCGAAAGGAATGAAAGCCCTGAGACCGGGAAGGGGGGCTGGGCGTCGCCGAGGACGCCATTGGGGATGTAAGCTACTTCTACCAATGTAGCATTGGCAATTAGTTTAACGAGATCAAGACCGAAGAGAACGTTCTGGGCAAAAGGAAGAGCGAGGACAGCCTTCTTGGAGGCTAACTTGGAATTCCAGGTGCGAATCCAGATAGCACGGTGGATAGCCACACTAGCCATAGCCTTAGCGGAGCGGTGAGCCGCCTCAATGGAAACATCACAGAGATACTTAGATGCCTGGATCAGCTGGGAGGCCAGAATAGAGTCCTCGTGATGTGGCTCCCCCCGAGGCTAGAGACCTGTTGAGTCACTTCGCAGCTTCTTGGGTTAGCAAAGCCTGCATAGTCATGGCAAACGAGGGCCGGAGGGCAGCGCCAAAGGCCAAGAAAGCAACCTTGGCCATAGAATCCACCTTTTTATCGATGGGATCTTTAGGAGAAGCAACACCCGCTATGGGTAGAGTAGTTGCCTCAGACAGTTGAGCCACAGGGAGATACACTAGTGGACAGGCCGACCCAAGACGGCCATTCTTTTAGATGTGGGCAAAGGCCAGTCCGGATGTTTCTACGCCCTTCTAAGAAGCTTACCAAACCTCCTATGGTCCGGGAAAACTAGAGGGGGACGCTTCTGTTGCCAAAAACAGATGTCCTCTTGAGAAGAGCCAGGAGCGTCCTCAGGGATTTGCAGGATATCTCTGGCTGCCCGAATAAGATCCTGTATGGTGGGAGATGTACAGAGTCAGGAGTCCCCAGGAGAGGCAGCTTCGGCCGTATCACAAGCAGGGGTAGAAGCAGATCCACCTGCGGTGGCCCTATACATCGAGGAACTTGAGGAAGAAAAAAATGTCCTATGAAACTTCCTGGCCTGTTTGCGGGGCATGTCTGCAGAGCTAGAGCGCATATGGGAGTAGGGTCTGGGTAACTATTAAGCAATCTGCTCAGGCAGCTGGTTTAAGGCTTCCTCCATTCCCTCTGAAAGGTGGGCGAGGCGAGTGAGAGCAATGCAATATTCAAAATACTTTTTTATTAAAAATTATTTTGACTTTTTCACATACAGCTGCTTTGTATCCTGTATACAGAGCAGCTGTATCTTGTGCGGAGACCTGAATCTGTCAGGTCAGCAGCACTGACGGTTTTAGTGACACTGGGTCCTACGTGTCTCTGACACGCAGGATCCACCTGTTATCGATCACATTTAAGTTATTAACTTAGATGCGATCAATAACAGATCGATCCTGTGTGTCGGAGACATGCAGGACCCGCTGTCACTGAACCTGTCAGTGCCGCTGACTGACGGATACAGGTTTCAGAGCTAGATAAAGCTGCTCTATATACAGGATACAAAGCAGCAATATCTCAAGAAGTAAAAATATTTTTTAATAAAAAGTGTTTAGAAAGTTGAACAAAACAGACTTATTTTTTTTTTTTTTTTTAAAAACAACCCACATGATTTCAAAGGTGAAACGCCTAAAGAGTTAATAAACGTTCTAAATGCTGTTTTGAATATTTTGAGGAGTGATGTTTTTTAAAATTTATAGGGGGGTTCTAATATATAAGGCCCTCAAAGCTACTTCAGAATTGAGCTGGTCCATAAAAAAACGACATTTTGTAAAAAAATTTGAAAATGTGAGAAATTGTTACTAAAGTTGTAAGCCTTTTAACATCCTAGAAAAATAAAAGGACGTTCAAAAATCGATGCCAACATAAACGTAGACATGGGTAATGTTAATTAGTCACTATTTTGTGTGTTATTACTATCTGTTTTACAAGCAGATACATTTAAACTTAGAAAACTGCAAAATTTTTGCACATTTTCTCTAAATTTTGGTGTTTTTCACAAATAAATACTGAATTTATCAACCAAATGTTTCAACTAACATAAAGTACAATATGTCACGAGAAAAACCAATCAGAGAATCTCTTGGATAGGTAAAAGCATTCCAAAGTTATTACCACATAAAGTGACACGTCATATTTGAAACAAATCGGCTGTGTCCTCAAGGCCAAAACAGTCCTAAAGTGGCTAAGGAACATCCACAGCATCGGAGTCCCGGGCAGAGTGCTAGCCGATGCTTTACCCGGGAACTTCGATCCTGAAGAAGCTCCCAATGTCCCTGTCCCTATATGGACAGAAAATTCCGAAGTTAACCTACGGTCAGTCCCTGGGCGACATATCCCACTGTATGCCTTACAGTGGGATACATTTTGGTCTTCCTTCAGAGGGGGACTCCATATAGAAATCAAATCTAAATTAGAGGAAAGATCTTTAAGCCGATACCTATTTGGACTGCTTAAAAAAGTAAATCGCCGCCTCAGGTTTGAATATTTTCAACATACAATGGTCTTTTCTGGGTTTCGTACCGTAAAACCAAATTCTACATACAATACTGACGATAGTGCCAATCTACGGTTTATGCGATAGGCTAGAAAATCCACTAAATTATGGCATTTTACTTGTAAGCTACCTGTAAATAAGAGAATCACATCGGGGGCAAGTAAAGCCAATCAGTGGGTGCTGTATTACTTATGCCCATGCACTGATTGGCTGTCTAGTAGCACCTCTCTGCAGTACAGTGCTATATGTACTGTTCTCTGCAGGTGCCAGGATGAGCTGCTCCTTTTTATTATTAGGAGTTTGGAACCAATTACCAGAGTTATGGTCTCAGTTAAAATATTTTTAAGTTGCAATGGTCGTCCCAGATCAAAATTAAAGGGGTTTTCCTACAATTCACATTAATCACCTATCCACAGGAAAGTACCGAATTTTGAGCCTCTGACGCAGCCTAGTTTTGGCCTTAAGGCTCAGAGCCCATTTTTCAAATCTGACATATTTCACTTTATGTGATACTAACTTCGGAATGCTTAAACCTATCCAAGCGATTCTGAGACTGTTTTCTCGTGATACATTGGGCTTTATGTTAGTGGTGAAATTTGGATGATATATTCAGCGTTTATTGGTGACAAATTGCAAAATTTAAGAGAAAATTTATAATAAATAGCATTTCTCTTAATTTAAATGCATCTGCTTGTAAGACAGAGGGTTATACCACCCAAAATAGTTACTAGTTCACATATGTCTACTATATGTTGGCATCATTTTTTGAACATTGTTTTTTTCTAGGACGTTACAAGGCTTAGAACATAAACAGCAATTTCTCATATTTTGAATAAAATTTCAAAAACCTCCTTTTTTTTTTAGGTACGAGGGGCCTGTATATTAGAAACCCCCATCAAACACCCCATTTTAGAAACTAGACCTCTGAAAGCATTCAAAACAGCATTTAGAAAGTTTATTAACCCTTTAGGTGTTTCACAGGAATTTACAGCAAAGTTGAGGTGAAATTTACAAAGTTTCATTTTTTTGTCAGAAAATCCTATGTATTCAAATTTTTTTCTGTAAAACAGAAGGTTATTGCCCAGATTCTTCAGTTTTAAGAAATATCCCACATGTGGCCCTAGTTTGCTAATGGACTGAAGCACAGGCTTCCGAAGCAAAGGAGCACCTAGAGGACTTTGAGGCCTCCCTTTTATTAGGCACCATGTCCGGTTTGAAAAGGTCTTGTGGTGCCAAAACAATGGAAACCCCCCAAAAGTGACCCTATTTGGCAAACTACACCCCTCAAAGAACTTATCGAGGGGTATAGTGGGCATTTAGACCCCACAGGTTTCTTGCTGCATTTTGTGGAATTAGGCTGTGCAATTGAAAATCAAATTTTTCCGATAAAAGGTATGAATTTTTAATTTTGACAAGGAATAAAGAAGAAAAAACACCCCAACATTTGTAAAGCAATTTCTCCCAATTACGGCAATACCCCATATGTGGTAATAAACTGTTCAGAAAGGCAGGAGCGCTATTTGGCATGTAGATTTTGCTGGATTGGTTTCTGATCGCCATGTCGCATTTGCAGAGCTTCTGAGGTACCAGTACAGGGGAAACACCTTAAAAGTGACCCCATTTTGGAAACTACACCCCTTGAGGAATTCATTTCAGTTTTCATGGAGTGCATGAGACTTTTTGATCAGTTTTTATTCTACTTTTAAGAGGCGTGGTGACCAAAAAACAGCAATTCTACTATTGCTATAAATGTCATATTCACTTTATTCTGCGGGGCGATACGATTACGGCGATACCAGATGTTTATAGTTTTTTTTTATGTCTTATGTTGTTTGCACAATAAAATACTTTTTATAAAAAAATCATTTACTTTTTTTGTTGCCTTATTCTGAGAGCCATAACTTTTTAATTTTTCCATGTGCGAGGACTTGTTTTTTGCGTAACAAACTGTAGTTTCGATCAGTACCATTTTTAGGTACATGGGACTTTTCGATCTCTTTTTATTCCATTTTTTGGGAGGTGAAGTGACCAAACAATTGTGATTCTGGTACGGTTTATTATTATTTTCTTTTATGGCGTTCACCGCGCGGGATAGATAACGAAATAATTTTGTAGTTCAGGTTGTTACGGACGCGGCGATACCAATTATGTAAAGTTTTTTTGTTTATTTATTTCTATTTATTAATAATAAAGGACTGATAAGGGAAAAAGGTGGATTTTTACTTTTTATTACTTCTAAAACGTTAATTTTTTAAATTTTGACACAACTTTTTTTTTTTTAACTTTTTACTCTGTCCCACTAGGGGACTTGAAGTCAGGAGGCCCCGATCGCTATTCTAATACACTGCACTACACGCGTATTGCAGCGTATTAGAGCGGTCAGCTACTCGCTGACAGCAAGCATAGTGGGTCCTGACTTTGTCATGTAGCGAGCTGTCGATGGTGGTTTAACCCCTAAGAAGCCACGATCGCTATTGAACGCCTAAGGGGTTAATCAGCAGGGACGGATCGCCGCTGAAGGAGCTGCGGCAACTGCTGTACGAGACAGCAGTTGTCACAGCTCCTGTATGTGTCGGAAGGACGGCTGAAATGGCAATTCCTCCCGTGACGTACTATACCGTCATGGAGCGCGAACGATGGGGTTACCATGACGGAATAGTATGTCAAGGAGCGGGAAGGGGTTAAAGTAAAAAAAGCAAAAAGGGTGATCTAGGGTGGACATTCGCTTTAGTCTGATTGTAATTTTTCTACTGCACCTGAGAAGTCCTTTATGAGAAGAAGTAAATGAACTCACTGTATTACGGGCACTCACCCAATGAACCATGCGTAGCGGATGTACTGAGAAAGGTGTTTTCTGATTGGCTGTGAGGCCCAGGTGCCTGATGAAGGAAGTGTGAGGAGATGTTAACAGGGGGAGATGGCGAGGTGGAGTGAAAGGATGCTGAGCTACCTAAGGAGCCAGGGATATTTACAGGAGCCGAGCTCTGCATTAGACTTCCACCTGTATAAAGAAAGGGGGGTGAATAATATATACAATTTAACACAAAACAGCAGAACGTGCCGAGGTGTTATTGAGTAAATACCTATCATGATGCCTCCAGGAGCTGCAACTCTGCTGTTATCAAAGGATTTTTCTAATGCAGCGACTCCAAAGTCGTTTAGGTCAAGGTCATCTAGAGCAGATTCTGAGAAAAGTCAATATAAAATGTTACACAAATGCGAGTAATAAGAGTGGTCAAATACATCAAATAAATTTCAGGTTTTCTAAGATGTGACATTGATGAAATCAATTCAAATATTATTTAATGACCTATTAATTTAAAGACAATCTCAGGACCAACTCTTATGCAGCACAGCCACTCCGTGTTGTAATGGAGGGGAGTTACAGAACCCTATAGGGGAGTAGAAGTGCTTGGAAGTTTACCTAATTCCCATCCAATTCAATGGAAAAAGACAGATATTTTGTACTTCTCCATTTATAGTTGTAACTGGGACTAGCAAATTGTTATTAGAATCAGTGAGGACCTCAGTTGCTGTCCCCCAGCAATCGTGCAGCCGCAAGTCGGGTACCTGGATGCCAGTGACAGCCACGCTCCTTGTCTAACAGAAAAACTGGCCTAGCAACCAATCAGAAGCCATCTTTCATTTCTTAAACTATTCTGGAAATGTGAAAGCTGCACTGTGATTGGTTGCTATTGGCAACCCATATAAAGGCTATGTCCATTGTTAATCACAATTTTACAGTTTATATATAGATGATGTATGACAATTCGGCAGGTCCTTTAAAAGAAACTCAACTATTGGTCAACTGAAGTTGACTAAATTACCCCTTACAATTCTATTTTTCGTTACAATATTACCATACAGTGCCCAGACTTCCTAGAATGCAAATGACCAGAGCAAGCTGTATGTAGACATTGTGCTGGGAGATTTCAGCTCTGAATACTGCAAAATCTTAAATGCAGCTCTGGAGTATAATACAGGCTGCCACCTAAAATTAGTACAAGATAAGTAATACAATGTATTTACAAAGCTACTCAATTTTCTATGTAAATACTTTATATATCTATATATGAACGGTACAATGGTGGACATAGACTTTAAGTCTAAAGTCCCAAGCACTATGGGTTTGACAATACAAAAGGATTTTTTGGCCTTTATCTGGATAAACATAGTAAGACTTTAACAGGTTGAATCTCATGGATTATTATAGTTTAGTATTATACAGATCCATTACACAGTCATCTGCACTTTGTCTGTTATTTAAATAATTTTGCATTTCCTATTTAGTAACTATGGGCTTATTCACACGAACGAGTTGACTTGAGTCCATCGAGGGATCCGTGAAAAAGGAAGAAAATAGGACATGTTGTATTTTTTAATTGACCCTTCACATGGTCCGTTCAAACAATGGCCGTGTGAACGGCCCCATTGAAATACATGCGTCCGTGTGACAGCCGTTAAAACACATATACAACGTTCATCTGAATAAGCCCCAAAGGAAACAGTGGTATATCTACAATAGAGGCAAACCCCATCACTGCTATAGGGCTCATGGTGAGAGGGGGCAGGCACTGAACTGCTGATTTCCTTCACAATAACATTTTGTTTACCTGCCGCCATCACTAGGGGGAGCTCACTGCACACATATTTATACAGTATCCAAGAAGTTTAATGGCAGCAGTATAAATTCCTGTGTAGTAAGCTCCACTAGGTCATGATAGGGAAACAGGGGATTTGGATCAGAAAAAAGAAGCTTCAAGCCCTATAATGTCATGTTGTGAAATAAATAAGGGGATCATTTTTGACTTTTGGAAAACTTGAACTTTGAAAACCTAATCTTTGCTCATGTAATGTGGGATATATTGGAAACATAATAAACATGATAATGCCCCACATAACAGTACCAGCCACACAGTGCCACAGTAACAGCAGCCACACAGTGCCATAGTAACATTAGCCACACAGTGCCATAGTAACAGCAGCCACACAGTGCCAGTCACAGTGCCACAGAACAGCTTCATGAAATAATTGAATAAAAATATGTTTTGGTTCATAAATCTAGGAGCAATTAAATGAATCCCTTTGTACAAAACATGGTGAACGTAGACTTCAATATCATAGTGGATGGGATAGATTGATCAATGCAATTACAGTGGTTTTCTGGTGTCATTGCACTGAAGAATACCATTCATACCAATCCACCTCCGGCTTCACTGACACAAGCAATGATTTTATTTTAGTTTGTTTGTGTCAGCTAATGGGAACATGACCTTGCTAAAGAGAAATATAGCGGTGAACAGCAGCAGGTACAACCTTGCTTTGTTAAGTGTTGTAGACCAACATTCGTTTTTTTTTTTTTAGACTGGCATACGACTTCTTGGGACAGATAAAACTTTCTATATTCATTGGGAAAAGCAAAATTTGCAACGTCAACCAAATAAGATTTTGTATAGGCAAAAGGAATTCTCACCTATAACCGATTCTACCGTGTCGCTGGTTGGGTAGAAGGGCAGAGCATTGGCATTCATACCAGGTGTACCACTTATAGCTGCCGGGCTGGGAGGTGTAGCAGCCAGGCTAGAAGTGATGCTAGAGGAAATGCTTGAAGTTAATGGACTTCCCATGGGCAGGATTCCTAGGGCATCCTATAGAAATAGGAACAACAGAAAAAGACAAATATAAGAATACGAGTAACTGAAGGGTTACAAATACGAAGGAAAAATATAATGGACAACACACATTATGCTGGTGAGTGATAAGTTAATATCAGAAGTGAAATTCATCAACGTTACCAGGCGGATATACCACTCAACTGTGACACAGCAAATGACACCCAGTGATCATGTGACCAGTCATATGATCCCTGGGATCTGTACATGAGAGCTGTGTGCGCACACACACACACACACACACACACACACACACACAATCTTTAAAGTCAACCTCGTCACCTGTTTGAGGTTTATTTGCCTCTGTGTATATGTGGCCAATACTTCAATCTTTTGGCTTATAGAGGGGGGTCCCGATCATGGGAACCACCTCTATAAATGTCCAAAAAGTTTAGGAATAATTTCTTTAACAGGAACCTAAGTGCAGTAGAGGACCTTCAGTGGCAATAGGAACATACAATTCCAGAACATCTCAATGTTATGGCCAGTAATATACATGTGGCAATATTACTGTAGGTGTATGAGCACCTGCCTCACCTGTTTTGACTGCAACAGAGGTTGTTCTTGGTTCCTGTGCTCCATTGAGTGCGGTTTTAACTTTGCCTTCATAAAACAACAGAGAGATAGTGAAAGCTCTGAGTAACCCTATTCATAGCTGCTGATCCACACAGTTCTGGAAACAGCCTGCCACATAAAACATCCCTGTGCTCAGTCAGTCAGTGTATACACAAAGCAAGAGCCGGCACATGGAAGACAGAGCATAATGAAGCCAGAATATGGCGGGACTACTGACCTGGCTTTTAAAGCTTTTGAGATAATCCATTCCTATCGAGTCTTCTCTCTCACACCCGGGAGCTTTTTTATAGCTACTTGGCAAATCACCATGAAAACCAAGGTTTTCTAAACTGTGGGGTTTCCCAAGAGATCCAGGGGGAGATCCACATGGGTTTGTTGGACTTCCTAAACTGGCACACAGCATCTGAGGTAAAAACGGTCAAACTTGTATTACACATATTACACCTATGTTTATCCATAGTAACAGACTACAAATACAACTCTGTAGTCTGATCCTACAGTCCCTTCCATCTTTTCCCTGCTTCTCGATGTCCTACCGAATGTATGTTAGCAAAAAGTAGGGGACAAAGGGAAGCGAGTGCAGGATCAGAATACAGAGTTTATTTGTAGCAGCGGGTAACGTTTCACTGTGCCTGCACCTCATGCGGAGATAGTGTGAACTTACGAGTGGTTCAGCATTGACCCCCAGTTCTCTAAATTGGGCAACCCCTTTATTGACATTGCACTCTTTAGCTGCAGAGATCCAAGTATGCAGTAACATTCAGCTATTTTTCTATCTCCTGTGGTGTTCAGGATCTATAGTGTACAAAGCCCTTCCGAAACTTACATTTGAGGGATCAGATTGAAAGAATGAGTGGGCCTGGTACACTATATGGCCAAAAGTACGTGGAGACCTGACCACCTATATGACCTTATTGGACATTCAATTCCAAAACCCTTGCCGTTAATTTGGAGTTGTGCCCCCTTTTGCAGCTAGAACACCCTCCTCTTCTGGGAAGGCTTTTCACAAGGTTTTCGAGTATGCCTGCGTGCTGTAGAATTACCATTACCCCCCACTGAAAATATGGGGTCAAGCCCAAACCCTGATCAGCCCCTCCTTCCAATGCTGTAGAGTCCAGTGGCGGCATGCATTAAACCCCTCCAGCCGGAACTTGGCAATGTGCATGGTGATCTTAAGCTTGTGTGTAGCTGCTCGACTATACAAACCCATTTCTTCAATCTCCCGATCCACAGCTCTTGTGCTACTGTCACTTCCAAATGCAGATAGGAACTCTGTAGTGAGTGATGTAAAAGGGGATAGGCGATTTTTATGTGCCAGCACTTGGCGACACTGCTCTGTAAGTTTGCGTGGTCTTCCGCTTCCTGGCTGAGCTGTTGCTACTTCTAGATGCTTCCACATCACAATATTAGCACTTAGACGTGACTGGGGGAGATCTAGCAGATCAGAATTGTAACAAAGGTGGCATTCTATGACCGTGCGACCCATACTACTACCAATGGTTTTCTTTGGAGATTACAGCCCTGCTTACGTAGAGTTTTTCTGCAGGCAAAAGTAAGGACATGGCACTTTTTTTTTTCCCGCGAGCAGCCAAAAGCTGCCTGGGGGAAAAAAAAACGCCTCCTATTGAAATCAATGGGGGCCGATTTTCAACGGTTTCCGTGTCAAAAAAACTCTGTGTGAACTGACCCTACATGCCAAGATTTATGAACCTGTTTGCAATGGATGTGGCTATAACACTATATGTGGCTATATTCAATAATTAGGAGCGGTGTCCACATACTTTTGGCCATATTGTGTATGTTAAGTGGCCCTAGATGAAAATTTGCTAACACTTTGATTAAAAAAATAAAATAAAAACGGACTAACTAGTACTTACAGTTGCGGACGTTGGACTAGTGGGAAGGTGGCTCATTTTGCCCCATACCTATAAGTAAAGTGGGAGTAGAGAAAAGTGTAAGGACGCTTAGTCTGAGTGCCACGAAAATATAGCACCTAGCATGTGTTTTTCTGGGGTAAAAAGGAGGAAAACACCAGAAAAAACCCAGGGCATGATTGAAAACCTATGTCTAGAATCTAAGCAGCACTTTGCTGCATAATGTGAACAAACCCTAAAGCTGTACATAGACATAGACATATAAATTGGTGCCAAAGCCCCCCTTTACCCACAAATTAACATGGGGGAACAAACGTCTGCCAGTGCAGGTAAAATTTTAAAGGAAAATAATAGGAATTAAAGTGTGGGTAAAAAGAAAATAGAACCTGGATCATTCACTCTTCCCCAAGAGACCACAGCAATTTAACCCTTTCAGGACAGACAAATTTTCGTTTTTATGCTTTTGTTTTTGAATTTTTAAAAACTTTTTTGACATTTTTTTATTACTATTTTTTAGCCCCCTTTGGGGGCTTGAACCGGTGATCATTAGATCGCTTATGCCATAGACTGCAATATCACAATATTGCAGTCTTTGGCAAAATTAGTGCATTGCTTTGGAGACCTGCCACAGGCTGATCTCCATAGTAATCCTCTTATAGGAGGGCTGGGAGTGTTCACAAGGCTCCCAGCTGCTACAGGAATACACCGGCTCCCGCGATCTCGCTGCGCGGGAGCCAGTGACCAGCCCCGAAATAAAAGGGAGAGTAAAAAACCCTCAGATACTGGTGGTCACATCTGACACCGGCATCGGAGTGGTTAAATGCTTGCGATCAGAAATTTTTCTGATCGTAAGCATTGCCGCTGAGTTCCTGCCGTGCAACACAGAAGAGACCCGGCGGCTCTAGTGCCTGCTTGGCTTCTGAGCAGGCGCCATTTTTAAAAACCCTTTTTTTTTGTTTTTTGCCTCCTCGCATTCCCTCAACCATAACTATATTTTAAGGCTCCGTAGTTATTTTAGACCGTGTTTTTTGCAGGATCAGTTAAAGGGGTTGTCTGGCTTAGAACACTCATTTTCAAATACTCTTAGGGTATGTGCACACACACTAATTACGTCCGTAATTGACGGACGTATTTCGGCCGCAAGTACCGGACCGAACACAGTGCCGGGAGCCGGGCTCCTAGCATCATACTTATGTACGATGCTAGGAGTCCCTGTCTCGCTGCAGGACAACTGTCCCGTACTGAAAACATGATTACAGTACGGGACAGTTGTCCTGCAGCGAGGCAGGGACTCCTAGCATCGTACATAACTATGATGCTAGGAGCCCGGCTCACTGCACTGTGTTCGGTCTGGTACTTGCGGCCGAAATACGTCCGTCAATTACGGACGTAATTAGTGTGTGTGCACATACCCTTAAAGAATTCTGAGTTAACAAACGGGGGTCCGCCACTCAAAACCCTCATCTATTAACCAGTGAGCTGCTAGGATATGCAGGACCCCGCATATCCATGTGTTACACAGACAGCCCACTGATTTAATTTCCCCTGTGCTGGTGCTACAAGGAAATGTAACTTCTGCTTTTGGATTCCCCCACAATTTACAGCTCATCACTGGGCGTTCCAGCAGAAAAACACTTAGCCATATAGCCTTTTATAGCAGAGCTGGGAAAGTCAGGGCGCTAAACACTCAGAAAATGTCATGTTGGCATGAAGAGTGAAAAAGACATACACTACTGAAGTCTGGTGCATGTGGACTAGAGGGGCTCACAGGGACCGAGTCTCCTGCCGCAGATGGCATATACATGATAGGTCCGCTTGGTGTAGGGCTTGACACGGATGAAGTAGACTGAAGATCGTCACAAAGAAGAGATTCTGTAACAAGATTGGCACATTATTAGATGGCTTTTCACTTTGATGAAGTAGAAACCTTTTTTTTTAGGAATTTCTAGAAGATAAAATCACTTTGTAAATCACCACATGTGCTTATTTCCATATGTAGTACCCCAGTGTACATAGAGACGGTTATTATAACAACATACGTTCAACATGTGCAAAGGCACAGAAGGGTCCGCGTGGACAGCTTCCGGACTGCTGCATGTCGTTGCATTTCGTTGACTTGTAGATCTGTAAAAGAGGGTACAATATTACCAAACACACGAGCTAGGAAAAGGGCAACAAAAGAAGCAAAACATGAAAGGCCGTTACCTCCGGATGAAATTGCTGCTCTGTTCTCGTGTGGCAATATTGACAGGAGTCCCCACTTTCACACTTGCTGGGGTCTCCCCATTCATCTCCATGTTTCACACTTGGACAAGGGGAAGACCTACAACAAAAAGTCATATTACAAGAAAACAGAACGTGTTTGAGAACTTATACACCAAATCTTTACTGAAGCTGAACAAAAAGAACATCAGGGACTTGAGAACTGGAAGAAAAATATTAAAGAGTCTAAAGATTTGCCTCGACTGTAAATCCAAGAGAAGAACAGTCTTGGGCTAGACTACATTGAGACCACTTGATACAATTATTTGGAAAGCGCACCATCTAGCTATACAGAAGTATATGCCCACTTGTAATTGCACTATAAACTGGGAAAAGGAATAAGTGGTTATATGTGAAAACATTTTAAGGGGCTCTTAATGGACTATATACAGAAGTATGTGACAGAAAACATCATTATAAGTGATCCACTGGATCAGGGGGAAACAAAGTTCTAAATTTTACTCCTGCTACTCAGGGGAGGATCCTCATAAGGGCAGTTTGGGCGGCCGCCCAGGGCCCAAGGCTCCCATTGCCTGGTGGCGTCGCTTGCACCAGAAGGGGCCCCGGTGCTAGCGGCAGTCACATTCACTTGTATCTGCGTCCTCAGGAAGCAGATACAATTGAATACTATAGGCTGCAGACCACGTTAGGCTGCAGACTCCCTGCGCAGGCCGGTGTGATGACGTCACTGCATCACGATGGTCTGCGCAAGCGTCCTGCCCAGAGGTTGTGCAGAACTCCATCCGTCGCAGGAACGGGGCAAGGCAAGTAAAAATTATTTTTTTCGGGGGCTATGTGGGAATATACGCAAGGGAGGGCGATTGCTGTGTAGCACTATATACAAGGGGGGGAGTTAGGTGACACTATATAAAAGGGAGGGGGCTATATGGCACTATATACGAGGGGGAGCTGTGTGGCACTGTATACAAGGGGGGCTGGCTGTGTGGCACTATATACAAGGGAGGGGGCTGTGTGACACTATATACAAGGGCGGGGGGCTGTGTGGCACTATATACATGGGGGGCTGTGTGTGGCACTATATATAAGGGGGCTGTGTGTGGCACTATATAGGGGGGCTGTGTGGGACTATTTACAAGTGGGGGAGGGCTGTGTGATGCCATCTACAGGGGGCCTGTGTGGCGCTATCTACAGGGTGTATGATTCTATCTACTGGGGCTGTGTGTAGCGCTATCTACAGGGGGCTGTGTGTATGTGGCGCTTTACTTTACAGTGTTTGACACAACTTTTTTCAGGGGCGCAGTGTATGGTGCTATAATAGTTAGGGGTACAGTGTGTAGCACCATGATAATTTTATCTTCGTTTATAGGTGTGGAAATGTTGGAAAAGTGAGGAGCCGAAGACATCGGAGTGGCAAATTCTGCAGAAATGGGTCATGGGCGGGAGAAGTCGTCATGAATCTGGACCGGATGGAGAAGAAAAGAGGAAAAAGAGGAAAAAAAACTACCAGAATCGGAGAAGTCGTCACCTGTGAGTCACTAGATTTATAGAGAATCTGTCACCTCTCCGGACATGTTTATTATAGGAAATCCTTGTATTTCACATCATGTCTGTGCAGTCCAGGACTGATAGACAAATGCGTGTTACCAATCCCCTTGTCAGGATGTGTCCCTGCACAGTGTGATACTGTCAGCGATGGTTGGAGACTGTCAGTATGTAAGGACACAGACCTTTGACAAGGGGAATCGTAACACCCATTTATTAATGCTTGCACAAAAAGGTAGTGTTAACAATAGTTAGAGCGGCAGGACGGCGGTGGACATAGGGGCCCCAAGTTTGGGTAACAGCCCATGGCCTATGGTGTACCTAATCCGCCACTGCTGCCACTTTACTTTCGTCCACATCCTATGACTTACCCTGGTTGAATAGACATGAGTCTTTTTGCAACCCTACTAACTAGGTTACTATGATATGGGCCATAAAAAAAAAAAGTGATCCACAAGTGGGAATGACTACTGCTGAACCTCATGAGCCATGAAGTGGCTGTGCCTCATTATTGCATCAGAAAACGGACCTACAGGAGGATTTTCTGGTCCTTTAGCAGACCAACTGAAGAAGAGAATCCGATTAAAGTCCAAATTGTGGTTAACATGGAAGGAAATTATGCTAAATGTTCGAAAAGCTTGTCAACAGAGACACCCCTAACATGCAAGCTGAGCAAGTATATGGAACAGTTGGTTTTTACTACATCAGATTACTCTACCGTGCCTGGTGTAAAACCGCTTGCCAAAATGCAAATCACCAGGGCAAGCAGAATTGTGAATACAATCTGGACTACTCTACAGGCTGGAACTCAAGATAAGTGCAGGAAAAAATGTAATTACAAAGTTACTCAACCTTTTGTGGATATTCATGCTATATAACAATTGCAGAATGGTGCAAAAAGCGTGACGTATGCGTTAAAATAGGACAGTAGGAAGACGTGATTATCATCAGAGCTCAAACGCTGCAACTGATCCTCTTTGCCACGATCCAAATACGATTAAAGAAATTCAGAATTGCTGCAAATACTTTGACATAATTTGTTTTCTAAACATACCTGTATTTGTTTTGGCGTGGACTCCTCCTTCGGTCCTTACTATTGTGGTAATAGGGACATGCATATCCTTGGCGGCAGAGCCGGGGAGGCTTTTTGCACTGTTCAGTCTTGTAGTGCCCAAGAACATAGGTGCTGTCTGCAAACAAGAGGACAGGGCACGCGGCATGAAAGTCAGTCCGTATATCTATAATGTGCTACTTGCAAGGTAATCAGGAATTCTCCAGGCATTATAAATTAGTCATGGAAATTAAAAAAAAAAAAAAAGAAAGATTTAAAAAAAAATGCATACCAGATTTCTGTCATTAGAAGACTTTTTAGCAAGAAAAGATACATAAAAATCTGCTACAAATTGCCTGCGTCTAAAAATTCAAATTTGAATGGCCAGGGGGGTGGGGGAGGGGCAGGAGGGTAACCAATGACAAATGAGGCAGCTGAGAAGAAAGGATTGTAAATTCCAGAGAATGATCTGAATTTGCACGATGTGGATTAGGGTATATGTATTTTGGTGCCAGATTATACTTTGGTCCTTCCCCTTTCTTTCACACTTTAGTAGATTGGGCCATATGATAGCGGATTATAATTTCAAAGGTGCAGGAATGAACAAAAATATTTAAATTCTTTTCAAGGCAAAAAAAAGATGGAAAGAAGAAAAACATGGCTGTAGTCCTTGTGTGTGTTCATATGAGTACACAATGAGTAAAAATGTATGGGGATGAGCGATCAGAGTATCGAGCGCTCGTCCTTATACTAGCTCGTTGATCGGGGCTCGTTTACATGACCCATGTCGGGCCGTATAATACCGTCTCTGTTCACAGTTGTGCTACAGGAATCCTGCAAGTTTTCTGGAATTTTAAAAAGCAAGAATAGCGCAGTCTGCAGCACTTTAAAAATACTGGAACCCCGAAAAAAACAAACATGAAATTAAATGGGTTCCATTAGTATTGGTTGGAAAATGGATTTGTCACATCGGTTATGGATACATAAATGGCAGTCATGACGCGATTGTAAACAGAGCTTGAAGGCCCTTTTACACGGGCCAATTTTTGGGCAAACGAGCCTTCATTCCCGATGATTGCACTGTATGAACAGGGCAACGAACAGCCGATGAACAAGCAAATGATCATTTATTGGCTGATCTGCTAGATCACGCAGCAATAAATATTATCGTTATCAGCAGCACAGCAGATGTGCTGCCGACATTATGGAAAAGTATTGGGACGAATGATCGTAGTAATGATCGCTTGACCCCATACATAACCAATCATTGCTCCCTGTGAAAGGAGCAAAAGAGCGCCGATCAACGAGCTGACTCGTTGATCGGCGCTCGTTTTCACTGCCCATATCGGGCTGTGTAATAGGGCTCTAAGCCTGGCAGTGTGTTAGGTTGATAATGTGCGTCGAAGGCAGTGATGGATAGTATAATCAGTACATGAGTGACAATAACGATAAGGAAGAGCTGTAAGCAGGAGTGACAGTGTAAATGAGATATTGACAATGCATGTGCAAATCATGAAAAAAATCGACTTCGCTTCCTGTCCTGAAATCGGACATCACTCATGCTTTGCATTTTGCGCTAAGCTTCTCACCCTGCCAGCGTGGCTCCTCCCCCAAAATCTTTTCTATCATGGCATGGCTTGCGGCCACTGCAGTCTGTCCTTCCAGGCTTCCTTCCAGGGCTGGCTGTCCATTCTGCAAAGCCTCCATAGCCTGAAGTTCTCTACATTAGAAAAAAAGATGAAAAATATTCTGTAATTTTAAATGCCCTTAACAACAAGACAGTGGTTTAGTTTACATTACAGAGCCGGACATGGATAAATACAACACACAGCCTAATATATTTTATCATACAATTTCTCCTACAGGTGAAGGACTGAAGGCAATAAGTGAAGAGATTGCTACCTTATGTCATATACTGGTGAGCGGAGATCATGGGGACCATGGGCAAATGCGCAGTGCTGACCGTTCTTGGTGCAATGACCCTTAGAGTCGGTCTCATGGATGCAGATGCCAGTTTTGTAATAGCGAAGGTGGTATCTTCTTTCTGTGTCACCTGTTGTTCTGTGGAGGAAGGGGCAACTGGGCAAATACAAAGGATGGAATAAAATGGGGTTAAAGATCGGATATGCAGAGGTTCCTAGAAATGCACTGAGAAACTAAAACCCCAAAAAAAACATTCAAAACAAAATGACTTCATAAAAAAAAAACAAAAAAAAAAAAAAAAACACACACAAGAGAACCTTTTAATCAAATATACATTTATACAGGTGCCATGAATTCTGCACAATGTTAACCATTATCTCTGCACCCATGACGGCTGAAAAGATATTTGATGTAAGGGTCCTTTTACACCGGCCAATATTGGCTGTAAAAATGAGCACCGATCAACGAGACAGCTCGTTGATCGGCGCTCGTTTACTCCTTTCACAAGGCAATAAGTATTGGAACGAGCACTTGTTACTACGATCACTCGTCCCCATACATTTCCATCAGGTTTACACAGGGAGATGTGTTGCCGATAAGTATAATATTTTAAGCTGCCTATACGATCAGCTGATGAATGAGCGTTTGCTCGCCGTTGTTTGCGGATCGTTGCTCTGTTTACACAGGATAATGATCTGGAACGAGTGATCATATGAACGTTCGTTTGCCAAATCATTGGCCAGTGTAAACCGGTCTTAAAGCAACTGAAACATTACAGAGGATTTAAGGCCAAAATTTAAAAAAAGGCCAGAGATTAGTAAATAGGAACCACAGCCAAAGTTGGGAGTTGTTTTTTGTTTATTAATGCACCTAGGGTGAAATAATAGTATTAATGCATATAGATTAAATGGAATAAAACTGGGGATAACGGAACAAGAGAAGGACCTGGGTATTCTGGCAACAAATAAACTAAGCAGCAGTACTCAATGTCAAGCAGCAGCTGCAAAAGCAAATAGGATTTTATGGTGTATAAATAGAGAGATAAAAACCCGTGATTCAAATGTAATATTACCCCTCTATAAATCCCTTGTAAGGCCACATCTTGAAAATGGAATTCAGTTTTGGGCTCCACATTGTAAAATAGATATAGGAGAACTGGAGAGGGTTCAAAGGCGGGCAATTCAATTATTAAATGGGATGGGAGGTGTAACTTACAATGAAAGGCAAGAAAAATTGGGCTTGTTCAGCTTGGAAAAAAGACGTCTTAGAGGGGATCTTATGAATATGTATAAATATATGTGTGGTCAATACAGAGAACTAGCACATGATCTGTTCATTCCAAGGACTCTACAAAGGACCAGGGGACATCCATTGCGTGTGGAAGAAAGATTATTTCAGACATCAGTAGAGGAAAGGGTTCTTTAAAGTTAGGGTAAGTTCACACGCTAAATTAAAAACGGCTGTAAAATACGGCGCTGTTTTCAAGGGAAAACAGCCTCTGATTTTGAGCCGTTTTTAAGCATCAAGGGTTTTCTGATGCGTTTTTTGCAGTCGTTTTGGGAGCTGTTTTTCTATTGACCCAATGAAAAATGGCTCCAAAAACGGCTCAAGAAGTGACATGCACTTCTTTTTACCGGGCGTCTTTTTATGCGACATTTTTTTCAAACGGCCACGTAAAAACCGCCTTGTCGGAACGAGGCGTTCAGCTTCTGTATTTTCAGCAATTTTTTGGGGCGTATACGACCAGAGAAACAGCTGAAAATAAGACCTTAGAGTAGTCAAGCTATGGAATGCCCTACCCCAAGAGGTAGTGATGGCAGATACTATGTCAGCATTTAATTATTTACTGATAAATTACATTGAGGGTTATAATTAATCAAGCAATGAATGACGGGAAATTTATTGAGAAAGGACCTGTGTCTTTTTTCAACCTAACTATGTAATTACGGAGCTATTTTAACCTTTCTGATTTGTTGTGCCGCTCATTTCTTTCTTTTTTTTTAAAAACCAACAAACAGGAAATTCAGCCGTTTTGGTTGTCATTTTTTTTATTCAATTTTTAAATTGTTTCATATTTTAAAAAAATTGAGTTTAAAGTACATTTTAACTTTTTGATTTCTTTACTTACTCCATATAGCATTTTGTTCCTGTGCACAGAAATATTCCCAGGCAGCTTTTTCAGGTCCTGAGCTGTCTACATACGATCAGATCCTGGGATAACGCGGAAATATCCGGCAATAACAAGTACAATTACCTACCAGGATCGATTTTCTCCAATTCCGGCAGTTGCTGTGGGAATACGGCTGTCTATTGCAGCCACACTCCTGCTAATGATCGCGCAAACCGACTGCCATTCATTTGAATGAACGGCATGTAATTCCACATTAGAATATGCCCAGTCAACACACAGAATATACAGTATATGCCCAGTCAATACGGAACTTTATGGCTGCTCACGTAATCTTGACAAAAGCAATCAAAAAACCCAATTCTTATCCATATACAGTATTAGGATGCTAAAGCGCTAGTGAGACTTACTCATCTCCTTCAGGGCACAGGCCTGACGTTTCGTCATACTTTGTGCAGTAAATATCCGGGCTGTAGTTAAATGTCCCATCTCTACGTCTCACAGATCTCCGCCTTCGCTGGTTGACGAAGTGCCAATGAAAACAGGTGTAAGGTCGATGCTGGGTGCATTTGTGTTGCACAAAGAGTGGGCACTGCTCAGTCCGGAACTCTTTCAGGTACCTGGGGAAACAATCAAAGAAACCAGTGAGCGGAATCAACAGATTTAGTATTCCATATTGTTATTTAGGCAAAACATAGAGGTACCTAATAGTAACATATATCCCTACTATATTGTGGCGGACAAAAGAAGCGTCCTGCCCGATCCTTGGGCGTATTCCGTCCAAACCTCTATTGAAGTGAATAGCAGTAGGAATATTCCTGCTGATGGCAGGAATAATTCTGAGGCGGATTTTGCTACGGAACCCACCAAGCAAAATCCGCCGTGTGAACATAGCCGTAATAGTTTTTTTTTAAAAATCAATTTAAAATATTTAAAGTTATATAGTTACAGAGTCGGTAAGGTTACAAAAAAGACACAGGTCCATCAAGTCCAACCTATAAGGCCCTGTTCACACCGAGTTTTTTTGCATTCCTTCAGGAATTCGGAGGCAGATCTTGACCTGCTTGCACTTCTTGCAGCGTTTTTTTGGCTGTGGCCATTTAGCTCTGCGGTCAAAAAACACTGCGAATACCGCTTTCTCTGACTCCCATTGTCAATGATAGGTCAGAGACAGAAAACGCCAGAAGAAAGAGAAAGAGTTTTTTTCCGCTCGTGGAAAAAAACTGCCTCCGCCTTGTTTTCGGATGTTTTTTGGAGAGGTTTCCGGCACGGTTTTCGCGTCGAAAAAGGCACCAAAAAACGTAGCGTGAACAGGGCCTAATGCTACCGTGTTAATTCAGAGGAAGGCAAAACTCCCATGAGGTTGATGCCAATTGCATTAGGGGAAAAATTCCTCCCCGGCTCCAAATATGGCAATCAGAATAAATCCCTGGATCAACTTCTTATCTCCAGAATCTGGTGCTCATAACCTGTAAGATTATATTTTCAAGAAAGGCACCAAGACCCTTCCTGAACTTGTTCAAAGAATCATCCATCACAACATCCTGTGGCAGAGAGTTCTATAGTCTCACTGCTCTTACAGTAAAGAATCCCCGTCTGTGACGGAGGTGAAACCTTTTCTCCTCTAGACATAGAGGATGCCCCTTGTCCCTGTTACAGGCCGAGGTGTAAAAAAATCAATAAAAAGATCTCTGTACTGTCCAGTTATATATTTGTACATTGTAATTAGATCGTCCCTAAGCCGTCTTATTTCTAAACTGAATAGCCCCAAGTTTGATAACCTTTCTTGGTACTGCAATCCGCCCATTCCCTTAATTGCCTTGGTCGCCCTTCTTTGCACCCGTTCTAGTTCAGCCCTGTCCTTCTTATACATAGGTGCCCAAAATTGTACACAATATTCCATATGTGGTCTGACTAGTGATTTGTATAGATGCAAAACTAGGTTCTTGTCACGAGCATCTATGCCTCTTTTGATTCATCCCATGATTTTATTTGCCTTGGCAGCAGCTGCCTGGTACTGGTTGGTAAAGGTAAATGTACTGTCCACCAACATCCCCAAATCTTTTTCAGTAATAGTTTTACCCAGTGTTTTACCATTTAACGCATAATTGTAAAATCTGTTTCCTCGGCCCAAGTGCATAACCTTACATTACACAATAAACCACAATAAACTTAATTTGCCATTTCTCTGCCCAAACCTCCAGCTTCTCCAAATCCCTCTGTAGTCTTACATTATCCTCCTCTGTGTTGATTACTTTACAGAACTTAGTATCATCTACAAATACTGAAATTATACTTTGTAAACCCTCTACAAGGTCATTTATAACATATTAAAAAGAGGGCCCAATACTGACCCCTGTGGAACCCACTGGTAACAGTGACCCACTCTGAGGATGTACCATTAATAACCACCCTCTCTTTTCTATCACTGAACCAGTTGTTAACCCAATTACACACATTTTCCCCCAGTCCCGGAATTTTCATTTTATATACCAACCTTTTATGTGGCACAAACGCCTTTAAAAAAAAGTCTAGCTATCCCACATCCACAGCCTTACCCAGGTCCAGCCTAGAACTTACCTCCTCATAGAAGATGATAAGATTGGTTTAACAGGACCGATCCCTCATAAGCCCATCCTGATGCTGCGTTAACAGTTTATTTGCATTGAGATACTCGAGAATAGCATCTCTTAGAAAACCCTCAAATACTTTACCCACAATGGAGGTTAAACTTACAGGCCTATAGATTCCGGGCTCACTTTTGGACCCCTTTTTGAATATTGGCACCGCATTTGCTATGCGCCAGTCCTGTGGAACAGACCAAATCATGATAGAATCCTTAAATATCAGAAATAAGAGTCTGTCTATCACGGTACTGAATTCCTGCAGGAGGCGCGGGTGTGTACCATTCAGACCCGGTGATTTGTCTATATTAGTGTTTTTAAGGCGGCGCTGAACTTCTTGCTGGGTTAAGCAGGAGACATTTAATGGAGAATTTACTTTATCCCAAATCATGTCGTCTGACATTGGATACTGTAATGTGTAACTACAGTAGAGAAAAAGGCGTTTAATAGATTGGACTTTTCCTCATCCTCCGCCGTCATACCCAGATTATTTTTGAGAGGGCCAACACTTTCAGTTTTCAGTTTCTTGTTCTTTATGTATTTGAAAAATATTGTTGGGTTATTTCTACCTTCTTTGGTAACGAGTCTCTGTTTCAATCTTTGCTGCCTTTATTTGTCTTTTACACAAGTTATTTTTTTCTTTATAATTATTTAATGCCTCGTCACTACCGGCCTGCTTTAGTAGTTTGAAAGCTTTTGTTTTATCATTTATTGCCCCCTTACTGTTTTATTTAACCTCATCGGTTTCATCCTGTTTTTTTTTTAGCTTAATAAAGTGTTTGTTTTTCACAGGACCTATTTAACCCCTTTAGGACGCAGCTTGTTTTGGCATTCAGGACACAGATGATTTTTGCAAATTGGACATGTGTCATTTTATGTGGGAATAACTTTGGAATGCTTTTACTTATCCAAGTGATCCGGAGCCCGTTTTCTCGTGACATATTGTACTTTGTATTAGTGAAAAAATTTGTTTGGAAAATTCAGTATTTATTTCTGAAAAACTCCAAAATATAGGAGAAAGTTTGCAAAAATTAGCAGGTTTCTAAATGTAAATGTATCTGCTTGTAAAACAGATAGTAATACCACATAAAATAGTTACTATTGATCATTCCCCATATGTCTACTTTATGTTTGCATTGTTTTTTAAATGTCCTTTTATATTTCTAGGACGTTACAAGGCTGAGAACTTTAGCAGCAATTTCTCACACTTTCAAGAAAATTTTGAAAGGCTATTTTTTCAGGGACGAGTTCTGAAGTGGCTTTGAGGGCCTTACATATTAGAAAGTCCCCATAAATCACCCCATTTTGAAAACTGCACCCCTCAAAGTATTCAAAACCGCATTCACAAAGTCTCTTAAAGGAACAGTGTCATTTCTTTTTTACATCAGTTTGGTTTTAGTGTTTTATTAAAAACGTTTATATTTATTTGTGTGTTTGTGTTTTACTATTTTTTATTTTTACACTTTTTCTTCCCTATGGGGGCTGCCATTTTTTTTCCCATTTCTGTATGTGTCGATTAACGACACATACAGACATGGAGTACGGCAGCTACAGTCCCATAGTGAATGTGAACGGGGCCCGTTACATTCACTATGCTGTACGGCGTCTGTGTGGGAACGGCGCATGCGCCGCTCCCACACAGTCCAAGTTGAACTGCGCGCCGTCCGGCGCCATTTTCCTGTAGACTGGAAGTCGCGGCCGGACAGTAAGATTACTACTTCCGGTCGCGGCTTCCGGACTTGTGCACTTGGAGCGGCGGTAGCAGACGGAGCGGACGGACCGGAGGGAGCGGCGGCGACTGGAGCAGGTAAGTTATTTCTATGTATATTCGTGTTTTACTGTGTGTTTACAAGTGTATGTTAACCTACTACACTGTGTGTTAGCTCAAAAAATGGCGACACACAGTGTAGGAGGTTAGACCGTTCAAACCCCTCGTTTCTCCCGGCACTAGCCAGGATAAAGGAGGGGGGGGATGCTGAGAGCTCACTAGAGCGAGTGAGTTTTCCCAAATTTTGCAGCATAAAGCAATGTGGTTGCTTTACCACATGCAATGCTGCAATTTTGGGAATTGCTCCATCTAGTGACCAGCACTGGGAAATATTATAAATTAGAATCTAATTTATAATATTTCCTGACTAGTGAAAAAAAGTAAAAAATTAGAACACTGTTTAATCATTTTTACACTAACTGTTCAATTAAAAAAAAACAAAAAAACTTGCAACACATTCCCTTTAACCCTTTACACAGTTCACAGGAATTAAAGCAAAGTAGGGTAAAATTTTGAAAAAAATATTGTCAAAATTCATTTGTTTTTTTCTACCACAGAAGATTTTAGCAGAAAAATGCAACTTAATATTTATTGCCCAGATTCTGCAGTTTTTAGAAATATCCGACATGTGGCCCTAGTGTGCTAATGGACTGAAATACCGGCCTCAGAAGCAAAGGGACACCTAGTGGATTTTGGGGCCTCCTTTTTGTTAGAATATATTTTAGGCACCATGTCAGGTTTGAAGAGGTCCTGTGGGGTCAAAACAGTGGAAACACCCCCAAAAGTGACCCCATTTTGGAAACTATACTCCTCAAAGTATTTATCTAGGGGTATAGTTAGAATTTTGACCCCACAGGTTTTTTGCTGAATTTATTGGAATTAGTCTGACGATGAAAATCTTTTTTTCTGAAAAAAGATAGAATTTTTTCATTTTTAAAAGGAATACAGGAGAAATAGAACCCCACCATTTGTAAACCAATTTCTCCCGATTACGACAATATCCCATATGTGGTAATAAACTGTTGTTTAGACCCACAGCAGGGCTCAGAAGAGAAGAAGCGCCATTTGGATTTTGGAGCGCAGATATTGCTGGAAATGTTTTTGGGTGCCATGTCGCATTTACAGAGCCACTGAGGTGCCAGTGTAATGGAAACCCCCAAAAAGTTACCCTATTTTGGAAACTACACCCCTTCAGGGAATTTATTTCAGGAAGTAGTTTGATCTCACATTTTGTGGCATTAATGCATAACCGGTGCACAAATGCGTAATTTATAGGACATTTTGTTTCGTATTCAACACATGAAACTAAGGAAACGTACTCCAACATTTAGTGCAGTTTCTCTTGCGTTCAAAAATACCCTCACTTAGGCACCATGCACACGAACGTAAAAACGCCCGTAATTACGGGCCCATAGACTTCTATTGGCCACGGGTATCTTCCCGTATGCTTACGGGAAGGTGCCCGGGCCGTTGAAAAATATGGAACTTGTCCTATTTCAGGCCGTAATTACGGCACGGGCAGGCCCATAGAAGTCTATGGGGCTCCCGTAATTACGGGTGGCTACGTGTGTGCACCCGTAATTATGGGAGAGTTGCTAGGTGACGTCAGGGGACAGTCACTGTCCAGGGTGCTGAAAGAGTTAACTGATCAGCAGTAACTCTTTCAGCACCCGGGACAGTGACTACCGTTAGAGTTAATAGTATTAAAAGTTAACTTACCCAGAACTCCCTGCTTCTTCCTCCAGTCCGGCCTCCCAGGATGACGTTTCATCCCATGTGACCTCTGCAGCCAATCACAGGCCAATCACAGGCTGCAGCGGTCACATGGACTGCCATGTCATCCAGGGAGGTCGGACTGGAAGGACGCGTCACTAAGACAACGGCCGGGGTACGTATGAACTTCTTTTACTTTCAATCGCTGCGGAAACTCTGCCCGAAAGGGCTGCCCCTTCTCTCTATCCAGTACTGATAAAGAGAAGGGGCTGCCGATTAGTGCAGAGAAAACAGGTCCGTAAATACGGGTGGAATACGGGTCGAATACGTGTGACAAAGGACCCGTATTTACGCCAGTATATACGGGAGGAAAAAAATAAGTTTGTGTGTATGGGGCCTTAGGCTGTAATCTGCTGTTTGGCCGCACAATGGGACTCAAAAGCAAAGGAATACCCTCTGGCTTGAATGACTTATAGGCCTCACTCCACACGTAGAGGATTTGAGTTAGCAGAACAATTTAATACCAGAAATGACCCCATTTTGAAAACTACACCCTGAATAGTATTTATTTAGAGGTATAGTGATTAAGTTGACCATATAATTTTTTTTACCTGGAATTACGGGACAGCATAAAACTGAAAGAGCGCCTTGTGGCTTTTTGGGCCTAGTTAGATGAATTCCAGGCACAGTTTATTCGCAGATTTTCTGATGTGATGGAGCAGAAAATACTGTCCTTCAGTATTCATCTAGGGGTATAATGAATTATTTTGTTGTTGTTTTTTTAAGGTATAATTCCAGTTCATAAATGGGCAATAATGTAATGAAAATAGGGGTGAAATTGCCTGCATGTCATAATGGAAAGGCCAAAAAGGGGTAAAAAAAAATGTAGAGAATAAGTCATAAAATTAATAACGTGAAAATAGTCCTTGATACACAACACTGGCTTCTAAGGACAAGTGTCACACTGATAGCCCGTGTCTTTTCGCATTCCGTTTTTATAAACAAACACAACATTTTCTGAAAGCTCGTCTCTTTCTCTCAGTGGGGGGCACTTCCCTTGGGAAGTGATGCCCTGATACAATTCTGCTGGCCTCACTGCTATGGGATGTGGATGCCGCCTCTTCTGCTCGGTCTCTAAAAGGCAAATGTTGAATTACTTTCTCCTGGTATTCATGATGCCGTGCTTGATTCCCTGACTTCCGATAAATAATAAAGGAATTGTACAGCGCTGCTTGTATGAGGTGCACTGCAGCCTTCTTATACCATACGCGGGTATTCCTCATTGCGCCATGTGTTGGTTATATTCCGAGGGCTGTAGCATTACATCCTCTTACTGGAACAGGGGTGCTGCTGTCCCCATGAATGGACGTGATGATAAAAACATATTTTTTATCCCTAAATTTGGTCACCCTCACAGTCCCGTTACACAAGGACTTGCGATCACCGGGTCTCAATTTTTGGTCAACCAGATTGTTTAGGGAGGCCTTTTTGATTCCTCCGTATTGTGCCACAAGCTTTCAAATAGACAGTGGAAAAGTGGGATGCTTGTATATAAGTGGTCTATATAAAAAAAGTATAAACCTGTATCTAGCAGGGGGTATAAAGATCCCATACAATTTTGCCGCCTGTATTGAGGACTGTTGGGCAGATTTGGGAGTCCTTTCCATCATAAATTCAAAATCTGTGAGTGTACCCACTTTCACTCCGACAGAGCTTATACATTTTTATCCTGTATTTTGCTTGGCAAATATTGCCTAAATCTAAGCCTTCCTTTGAACAGCACAAGCGACTCATCTATGGCAATATTTTTATTTGGGGTGTATGCTTCTAAAAATGTTTCACTCAGAAGTGTAATAAGCGGCCTAATTTGAAATAACCTGTCCTCGTTGGGGTCACCAGGCGAAGGGCGCTGGCTGTTATTATTGTAATGGAGGAACCTTAATACTGCCTCAAAGCGTATTCTCAGCATTACAGCGCTATACATTGGGGGAACGTATAAAACGTCGGTCGACCAGTAGGGCCGTATGGTTGGTTTCTTAATAAGCCCCATATAAACCCCTTCCCGCTCAGCTCAGTACTATTAAGTCGGGCTGAGCACATCGTTCGCGCTCAGCTCAGTAATAGTACTGACCTGAGTTAACACGGCGCCATCTTTCCCCGGCAGCAGGCTATCACAGCTCAGTGTGCAGAGACCGATCGCGGAGGTCCCCGCCGATAAACCCCTTAGAGGCCGCGTTCAATAGCGATCGCGGCTTCTTAGGGGGTTAAACCACCATCAAAGGCCCACTACATGATAGCGGGCGGCGATGGTGGCTATGGCAACCGGAGGCCTAACAATGGCGTCTGACTATGCCATCTACGGAAGCTTAGTGGATCCTGACAAAGTCAAGACCCACTATGCTTGCTGTCAGCGAGCAGCTGACTACTCTAATACACTGCCCTATGCATGTAGTGCAGTGTATTCGATTTGAGAACAGGGCCTCCTGCCTTCAAGTCCCCTAGTGGAACAATGTAAAAAAGTTGTGTAAAAATAAGAACATAAAAGTTTTAAAAGTGATAAAAGTAAACATCCCCCTTTTTCCCTCATCAGTCCTTTATTATTAATAAAAATAAACAAACAAATAAACTATACATAATTGGTATCGCCGCGTCCGTAACGGCCTGATCTACAAAATTATGTTGTTATTTATCCCGCGCGGTGAACGCCATAAAATAAAATAATAATAAACCGTACCACAATCACAATTCTTTGGTCACTTCACCTCCCAAAAAATGGAATAAAAAGAGATCAAAAAGTCGCATGTACCGAAAAATGGTCCTGATCGAAACTACAGTTCGTTACGCAAAAAACAAGTCCTCGCACGGCTTTATTGATGGAAAAATAAAAACGTTATGGCTCTTAGAATAAGGTAACACAAAAGTAAATGATTTTTTTACAAAAAGTATTATTTTATTGTGCAAACGCCATAAGACATAAAAAACTATAAACATCTGGTATCGCCGTAATCGTATCGCCCCGCAGAATAAAGTGAATATGTCATTTATAGCGCACGGTGAACGCTGTAAAAAAAATAGAATAAAAAACAATAGTAGAATTGCTGTTTTTTAGTCACCACACCACCTAAAAATAGAATAAAAACTGACCAAAAAGCCGCATGCACCCCATGAAAACTACAATGGATTCCTCAAGGGGTCTAGTTTCCAAAATGGGGTCACTTTTGGGGGGTTTCCACTGTTTTGGCATCACAAGACCTCTTCAAACTGGACATGGTGCCTAATAAAAAGGAGGCCTCATAATCCTCTAGGTGCTCCTTTGCTTCGGAGGCCGGTGCTTCAGTCCTTTACCGCACTAGAACCACATGTGGGATATTTCTCAAAACTGCAGAATCTGGGCAATAAGTATTAAGTTGCGTTTCTCTGGTAAAACCTTCTGTTTTACAAAAAAGATGGAATAAAAAGGATTTTCAGAAAAAAACAACAAATATGTAAATTTCACCGCTACTTTGCTCTAAATTCCTGTGAAACACCTAAAGGGTTAATAAACTTTCTAAATTCTGTTGTGAATACTTTGAGGGGTCTAGTTTCTAAAATGGGGTATTTGATAGGGGTTTCTAATATATGGGCCCCTCAAAGCAACTTCAGAACTGAACTGGAACCTAAAAAAATAAATAAATTAGGCAATACTTCGCTTCTTACATTATACTGATAATGAGCCGTGCCCACCCCGAGATGACGCCAGTCTTGACTGTTTGTATAAACGGAGACCCCTATTAGAGCGTTTCAGTGCCGTTTTCCCAAGCATACACCCCTGAGAATTGTATTTCTATTGATGAGTCCTTGGTACATTTTAAAGGGAGGATTCAATTCCGCCAGTACCTGCCGGGTAAGAGGGCAAGGTATGGCGTGAAGATGTATAAGCTGTGCGACAGGGCATCAGGGTATACCTACAGATTTAGGATATATGAAGGGAAGGACACCAGTATTCAGCCCCCAGAATGCCCCCCCTTAGTGGGACTTAATGCAAAAATTGTGTGGGATTTGGTGCACCCACTGCTGGACCAGGGTTACCCCCTCTACCTGGATTATTTTTATATCAGCATCCCACTCTTCAAGTGCCTCGCTTCCAGAAGTCCTGCGGCATGCGGCACTGCTAGAAGAAATCTGAGAGACCTCCCTAAGACTCTGCTTGGGCAAACAAGAAGCGGTGAGAGTAGGGCACAATCTAGCAGCAACATATTGTGTGTCAAGTACAAGGACAAGAGAGATATCCTTGTATTGACAACAATACATGGCCACACCAGTACCCATGTACCTGTACGAGGTACCAGTACAGAGACCCCCAAACCAGACTGCATCCTGGACTACAATAGGTACATGGGAGGGGTGGACTTGTCAGATCAAGTCCTGAAGCTCTACAGCGCCATGCGGTGTGGTATAAGAAGCTGGCCGGGCACCTCATACAGATGGCATTGTACAATGCGTACGTGCTACGTCGATGTGCAGGCCAGACGGGAACTTTCCTCGAATTTCAAGAGGTGGTTATCAAGAAGACCAAGAAGGGGGGGCACCCAGTACTTCTGGAAGCGGGGCCACATGCATCGTACCAGGGCAACACTTCCAGGAGAAGTTCCCCAAACTGGCAAGAAGGGAAAAAGTCAGAAGAGGTGCAGAGTCTGCTCAAAGAGGGGGGATAAGGAAGGACACAATAAACCAATGTAACACATGTCGCAAAAAAGCAGGGCTCTGTATGAAAGTGTTTTAAAATGTATCATACATCCTTTGATTTTTAATCTACCCAAGTTTTACTTACCCTGATGCACTCCGCACAGCTTATCCCCCCTTGTCTTTCCCTTCTGAGCCCTGCTGTGTGCCCAGGCAGCTGATAACAGCCACATGTAGGGTATTGCCGTACCCGGGAGAACCCACATTACAGTTTATGGGGTGTATGTCTCGGGTCAAAATGCTAAATGAATGCCTTAAAGAGGCTCTGTCACCAGATTATCAAACCCCTATCTCCTATTGCATGTGATCGGCGCTGCAATGTAGATAAATCTAACGTGTGTTTATTTTTTTTAAAACGATCATTTTTGGCCAAGTTATGAGCAATTTTATATTTATGCAAATGAGCCTTTCTAATGGACAACTGGGCGTGCGTTCTCTTATTTCCAACTGGGCGTGTCTTCTCTTATTTCCAACTGGGCGTGTCTTGTGTGTGTAACATCTGGGCGTGTTTACGTGTTTTACTAGCTGGGCCTTGTGAATAGAAGTGTATGATGCTGACAAACACTTCTATTCACAACGCCCAGTTAGTAAAACAAGTAAACACGCCCAGATGTTACACACACAATACACGCCCAGTTGGAAATAAGAGAAAACACTCCCAGTTGTCCATTAGAAAGGCTCATTTGCATAAATATAAAATTGCTCATAACTTGGCCAAAAATGATCGTTTTTAAAAAAAAAATAAATGTTACTGTACTCTACATTGCAGCGCCGATCACATGCTATAGGAGATAGGGATTTGATAATCTGGTGACAGAGCCTCTTTAAGGGGTGTAGTTTTTAAAAGGGGGTCACTTGTCGGGGGTTTCAACTGTACTGGTACCTCAGGGGCTTCTGCATACATGACTTCGAAACAGAAAATTCCCAGTAGGCCAAATGGTGCTCCTTACTTTCTGAGCCCTCCAATGGGCCCAAACTGCAGTTTCTCACCACAAATGGGGTATTGCAGCACTCAGGACAAATTGGAAACAAAATTGGGTATTTTATTTCTTGTGAAAACAAATAATTTTGAGCCAAAACGACATCTTATTGGAAAAAATTATTTATTTTTTTAAAATTCCCAGCCCAATTCAAATAAATTCTGTGAAAAAACTGTGGGGTCTAAATGGTCACAACACCCATACATTAATTCCTTGAGGGGTGTAGTTTCCAAAATGGGGTCACTTCTGGTGGGTTTCCATTGCTTTGATACCTCTGGGGTTCTGCAAATGCGACATGGCACCCGAAAACCAATCTAGCAAAATTTGCACTCCAAAGAACACACAGCGCTCCTTCCCTTCTGAGGCCTCCCATGGGCCCAAACGTCACACCCCCTAGACAGAATCCGGAAGTGTGGAATGTTTCACAAGACAAAAAGCTGCAAAAAAGGTACTTTGAAGTGAAAAAAATTGCTAGGAGTAATGAAGTCACATTGAGGGACATAATAGCAATTTAAATATTATTTTTTTTTGCGAATGTTTAGCTACGCTTTAATGACCAAGCAATTTGTTACGCAATTCTCCTGTGGATTTTCGGGGGAATTGCGGCCGCAAAAGCACGTTCGTGTGCATGGGGCTTTATTATGGGGAAAAAGGCAGTTATTGTTTAATGTGAAACTTTTATTTTGTAACTTTTTTATTAACTTTTTTTTTTCTCCCACTAGGGGACCTGAAGGCATGATGCCCTGATCGCTATTCTAATTCACTGCACTACCTACATAATGCAGTTTATTAGCGCCGTCATCTATTCACTGACAGCAAGCCTATTAGACTTTGCCTCCCGGCGGGGCCTAATCGGCTTCCGTACTAGGAGGCCATTGTTAGGTCTCCGGCTGCCATTAGCAACCTTTGGGTGCGCTCTAACCACCTAGACGTAGCGATCGCTTTTCATCGCTGCATTTAAGGGTTTAATCAACTGGATATTTTGAGATGGGGTGGTGAACAATAAATAGCGATCCTGGCATTGTTTTTTATAAAAAAAAATTGCGGTGTTCACAGTGCCGGAAAAATAACATTATAGTTTGGGTGGTTACGATTGCGATGATACCAAATATGTGTACTTTTTTTTAACATTTAGATTTTTTTCCTATAATAAAATACTTACTATTAATTCCCTAACCTGACTCCTTTCCTTGGCCCCCCCTTTTACATTAGTCATGAGAACTTGACCCCTCATTCAGCAGTATCCCCCACACTCCTTGCACCCTAATGCACTTCATGTCCGTCATACACAGACGCTGGCTGGTGACGGCTCATGCAGCTTTATGTGTATTACCCCATATGTATAAAAGATGGCTGGACCATTGTACTTAATAAGCACTTTTTACATTTTGTGTCTCCCTTATTTCCTCATAGATTGTAAGCTCTTGTGAGCAGGGTCCTCACTCCACTTGTTTGAATTATTAGTTAGTTCTGTCAATATGTAATGTCTGATATTATCTGTACATGTTCCCTCTAAATTGTAAAGTGCTGCGGAATATGTCGGCGCTATATATAAATAAAAAGATTATTATTACCAGTATAGGAAAAAAGGCATTTTTTGTTTTTTCAACTTATGTCTTTTATACATTTTTATTAACTCTTTTTTGTCCCAGTAGGGGACTTGAAGGCCTGCACCTCTGATCTTTATTCTAATACATTGCACTACCCACGTAGTGAAATGCATTAGAGCGGTCAGACATACACTGACAGCAAGCCTATTAGGCTCCGCCTCCGGTTGGGGCCTAATGGGCTTCCATAAGTGGCAGACCAGGAGGCCTATTGTTAGGCCTCTGGTTCTACAAACCACTAAGATGCCGTGATCGCTTTTGATAAGCGGCATCTAGGGGGTTAATGGCAGGGATCGGAGCTAGCTTAATTCCCTGCCGTTACAGCAGGGTGTCAGCTGACACACACGACTGACGGCGCAGGCTCGCCTTCTGAGTCTGCACCCTCTTCTGTTTGCGACCAAAAGCCTTTTAGACAGGTTTGTTAGGTCTCCGGTTGCCAAAGCTGCCATCGGTGCCGATCGGCTAGTAACCCCATAGATGCAGCGCTCTCTTTTGAGCACTGCATCTAAGGGGTTAATCGTCCAGATTGGAGGCTAGCTCCGCTACTGGCCTTGTCATTTTGT
The DNA here is from genome assembly GCF_050947455.1 of Rhinoderma darwinii. Taxonomy (NCBI): domain Eukaryota; kingdom Metazoa; phylum Chordata; class Amphibia; order Anura; family Rhinodermatidae; genus Rhinoderma; species Rhinoderma darwinii. The sequence continues at coordinate 45,330,899 of NC_134699.1, read as the reverse complement.
GCATGTATTTTTCCTGGTGTTTCTTTGAAGTCCTAAAGAGGTTTTTTTTTAAGTCCTATGGAAAAATCTTCAGGGAAAAAGCTGCTTTTTAATAAAAACTCCACTGACCCAGAAAAAAATGCAACAAAAAACAAAAAGCTGTGTATGCAGGCGATCTCATATTTTACTATAGACTAATATCTGGTCATACCGTTTTTAAAATTAGATTTTTGGTGTGAGCTCCAATTCATATATACCTTCTTTTTGGTTCCAATGACACACAGCACAGCGTTTTGGACCTATTTAAATGTATTAAAAAAAAAAAAAAAAAAGTGATGTAGTGTGAACAGAGCCTGACATTTCACCAGACATTATTATTTATATTCTGCTTTGTATATCCCCTTTATGCCTCATGCACACATCTGTGTCTTTTTATACGGCCGCAAAACACAGATCCGCAAAACACGGACCGCATACGGATGGTTTCCGCGTGCGTTGTTTTTTTTTTTAACAGACCATTGAATAGAAAGGGCGAGACTGATCCACAAAAATAGGACCTGCTCTGAGTTTTGCTGATCGGGCACACGGATCGGCAAAAAACCCTCACAAAAAACAGAACGGATGTGTGCATGGCCCCATAGAAATGAATGGGTCAGTGTGCTATGCTTTAAAAAAAAAAAAACAGATAAGGCTTCGTTCACATCTGCGCCAGGGTCCCGTTCCGACAGAACGGGACCCTGACTGACACAAACTGAAACCATAGGTTTCCGTTTCCATCACCATTGATTTCAATGGTGACGGATCTGACGCCAATGGTTTCCGTTTGTCTCCGTTGTGCAAGGGTTCCGGAGTTTTGACTAAATCAACAGCGTAGTAGTATTCAGTCAAAACTACGGAACCCTCGCACAACGGAGACAAACGGAAACCATTGGCACCAGATCCGTCACCATTGAAATCAATGGTGATGGTCAGTCAGTCAGGGCCTTGACGCAGATGTGAACGAAGCCCAATTCACTGAAGAAAATAACTGATGTGTGCATGAGCCCTTACAATGCCCCACTATGATAATTGCACAATACAGACCGCACCCTGACCAACAGCCATTATAACCATTACTAAAGACAAAGGGTAACCACTAAATACTATCATAACACAACTTACCCAATACCGAATCCAAATAACGAGCGCGCTCCACCACATTACAAGCATAGAAAATAATACTAGAAAACATACCGCTAAAGCATCATCATTCTACTGCCCTATACTGCAATGTATACCTCTTACCTGGATAATGTATTAGATATTCTGCATCATTTACAGTAGCAGCAAAGTCAATGAGATTTAGCAAATCAAAGCCACACACTGCGGGGGGAAAAAACGCAGAATAGTCATGCGGAAAGTGTTCTGCGGTGCGACATTCTAATCTGCAGCGTCAATTTATGCTGCGTATTCTGAGCGGAGATGCTGCGTGTTTGGCTCAAAGACTTTAATAGGGGGAATAAATTCCGCACTAAAATACGCGCGGTGCACTTTGTACAGCGGAAACGCAGTGAACTCTCAGGGTCTGTTCACACGCAGTGAGCAAAAACGTCTGAAAACACGGGCGAAAATAGCTCCTGATTTTCAGACGTCTTTGTAGCAATTCGCGTTTTTCGCAGCGTTTTTTACGGCCGTTTTTGGAGCTGTTTTTCAATGGAGTCAATGAAAAACGCCTGCAAAAACGTCTGCGCTTCTTTTGACGGGCCGTCATTTTACGCGCCGTATTTTGACAGCGACGCGTAAAATAAAGGCTCGTGGGAACAGAACATCGTAATTCCCATTGAAAGCAATGGGCAGATGTTTGTAGGCGTATTAGGGGCGTTTTCTCAGGCGTAATTCAAGGCGTAAAACGGCCAAATTACGTCTGAAAATAGGTCGTGTGAACATACCCTAAATCTGAAGATACAAAATGCAAAGCAAAAACACTGCGGATTTCTGTGGCGGAATTACCAGCATTTTTTTTCGATTCCGTTGCAGCATGTCCTGTCTGTGGGAACATACCCTTAGCACACTAAGCAGACAGTCCTGGAGTCCTCTCTAGGTCCCTGACTGCAGAGTCCCTCCAGTCTTCGATCAGGCTACGAGCACACGTTGTGGAATTTGGAGCAGAAAATCCGCATGTAAACGCAGGTAATTCCGAAGGTAAAATCTGCACCTAATAGTGCGGTTTTTAAATGCGATTTTTAGGTGCAGTTTTTACATTTTGAGATGGAAATTGGTTGTGGTTTTATGCTGCGGATTTTGGTGCGTTTTTTTTTTTTTTTTTAAACAAAACAACTAATCAGATACAATTCGCAAGCGGAAACGCAAGATAAATTATCTTGCTGTGGATTTTAAAATATGCACCACAGGTCAAATCCACAACGTGTCGATGGGATTTCTTAAGATCCCAATTACTTTGCTGGTACGGTATTAAGCTGCGGATTTGGCACACGAAAATACGCATGGCAAATCCCCACCTAATATGCATAGTGTGCATTTGGCCTCAAAGGGGGGGGGGGGTTCCATTTGAGCCTGTCGTGGTCACAGACAGGGGCGTTCAAGGGGTTAAATTGCCGGGATCGGAGTTTCCTTCGATCTTGTCCGCAGTCGGGGGGCTTCACTGAGAGGTAATAGGTGGTTGTTGAGGAGTCAAGTGTAATAACTAATAGGGGTGTTACGTGTCAGCGTACATATGGATTTGTTTCGCATTTCCCCTTCAGGTAATTTGTTTCTAACATTTAACATTCTGTACTATAAAGCTTTATTCAGACGAACATATAAATCGCAAGTTTTTTTGTTTTTTAACGGGCGTCACACGTCCCAGGAGGCCGAGCAGAATTAAGAATAGAGGAACGCGTGGCTATGACAACGCCCGGGGGTAAGTATTAACCTTTTTATTAGTTTACAGGGTACGAACACGCACCGCTTATTCAGGGCGGATACAATGCGTCAAGCTGCGCAGCGTATCCGGCCTGAACACCGCAGGGAATGCCGTCCGAAAACCCGCACTGCGTTTTTTCAGGCGTAAATTCTGTTGCGTAAATTATCGCACAAACTTACCCCCTCCCTCCTATGACGTCCGCTCCGGCCTCCTTGGATGACGATGCAGGCCATGCGACCGCTGCAGCCTGTGATTGGCTGCAGTGGTCACATGGCCTGCAATGTCACACAGGGAGGCCGGATTGGAGAAGAAGCAGGGAACTCTGGGTAAGATTAACTTTATTTTTTTCTTACTGTCATTCCGCAGCAAATATCGCAACACACACGACTTTGTTGCTGGTTTAAGCATTGAATTCAATGGGGAAAACCGCAACCGAAGAGCTGCAGTTCCGCAGCATTAATTGTCATGCTGCGGTAGAAGAAACCGCACGGCAGGTCAATTTTTGTGCATTTTTTGGCGGCATTTTTCCGCAGTGTGGGGACGAGGTTTGTTGAAATCTGACCCGCACTGCTGCTACTCTAATGCGCTGCGGATTTTCCACAATTAATCCATTGCGGAAAATCCACAGTGTTTACACTTTGTGTGTTCCGACCCTAAACAAAAAAAAGTTTTGTTGTTTTTTTCTGATTTTTGCAGTGGAATCGGCAATTTTCTCCCGTAAAAATCGCAACATTTGCCTATTTGCTGTGGGTTTTACCTCCCCAGTGAATTAAATGGAGAAAACCTGCAGAAAAAAAAGCACCAAATCTGCAGCATAAATTGACATGCTGCGGACTAAAAAAAAAAACGAACTACAAGTCAAATTATGAACGGTTTTTCGGCAGCTTTTTTTCCGCAATATGTTGATGAGATTTGTTGAAATCTCACCCGCACTGCTGCTACTGTAACACGCTGCAGATATTCCATAACGAAAATCGGCAGTGTTTACGCCGTGTGTATCCACACCCTAATGGAAGGCAAAGTGTTCGGTCAACACCGCCATCAGGGTGGGAAATTGATTTTCTACCCTCAGGACGCTGTCTAAGGGTATGTTCACACGGCTTATTTTCGGTTGTTTTTCGGGCCGTAAAAGTCGGAAGCAGAACGCCTCCAAGCATCTGCCCATTGATTTCAATGTGAAAAACGGCGTTCTGTTCCGACGGCCCGTTTTTTTACGCGGCCGTTTTCAAAAATGGCCGCGAAAAAGAAGTGCACGTCACTTCTTGAGACTTTTTGGAGCCGTCTTCAATTGACTCTACAGGAAAAACAGCGCCAAAAACGGCCGTAAGAAACGCGTAAGAATTGTCTGAAAATCAGGAGCTGTTTTTCCCTTGAAAACAGCTCCGTATCTTTGGACGTTTTTTTGCTAAGCGCGTGCACACACCCTCAGGAGACAGCAGCAATAATCTATTGCACAATACACTACCACGGTCATGTGACAATGATGCTAAAGGGGAATTCCAGTCTTATGTAGATACATCTTAATTACTTTGTTTTTCAATTTCTCAGCATTTTTGGTCATCAGTATATAATCGGTGCGGGTCCGACACCTGGACCCCGCACCAATCAGCTGCTCCGGCTGTCTGCGGGCACCAGATGTCATTGCACAGTATTCAGTGTACGGAGACGGAAGCAGTTGGCTCCATACAAAGCATAGTGGCCGTGCTGCAGAACTGCAGCTTGGCCGCTATTCCGTGACTGGAGCCATCTGCTTCCGGCATGGACGTCCTGTGCCCGGAGGCAGCCAGAGCAGCTGATTGGTGCGGAGACCGGGTGTTGGACCCCCATCGATCACATACTGATGACCTATTCGGTGGATAGGTCATCAGTTGTCAGTTAGTGGACAAGCCCTTTAAATTAAACATAGATATCTTTTTTTTTTTTACATCTAATAAATGAAAGCCTGTCGTCATCATATCCTGATCACAGAGCTTCAGGTTTGTTACAATGTATCAGAGAGAGAACATTGTCTACGTTGATACACTATAACAAACCCTCAGCTTTATAAGCAGGACGGATTTTTAGACTTTCAGTAACAGGAAACAGAGAGAAGTTGAAACAGTTGCAGAACTTTCCATTATATTCGTTTCCCACAACTCTGACGAACCGGGCTTCACCCCCTCAGGATGTCCCTTTTCACCAGCAGTGCCACTTAGACCTGCCCATTCTTGCACGTATCGAAAAATATGTCTAAAACAGTTAATAAATGTGGCGCACAGCATATAAAATTTTAAAGGGTATGTTCACACAGGGAGGATACGCTGCGTAAAAGCCAAATTGTGGTGCGTTTATCGGCCGGAATGTCCGCCGCCGAAAACTGCATATATATATATAAAAAGTATGATACTTACATAGCTATGGCCACGCGTCCCTCTGCCGTCCTCCTGGGATGGTGTTTCATCCCATGTGATCACTGCAGCCAATCACAGGCTTCAGCGGTCACACGGGATGAAACGTCATCCCAGGAGTCCGGCCTGGACGAAGAAACGCAGAATTCTAGGTAAGTATAAGATCTTTTTTTCTGAGCTGCGTTTTTTGCGGCAGAATCAGTGCTTTTCCGCCACAAAAAAAAACTTATTTGTTGCGTGTTTTACCTCCCCATTAAATTCAATTGGGAAAACCTGCAACACAAAAGCCGCTTACAATGGGGCAAAATGCGTCAAAACTAAAACGCAACTTTTTAAACCTCTAAATAAAGGGGTGTGACGAAGGATTCCTGATATACAACAGATATATTGAGAGGTTTTCCGGGAATATTCGCTGATGGCTTTTTTAGAGAATGTGGGCATCTGACCTTCGGATTTGGATTAGTATAATGACTGGAGCGTCGCAGTCCGTCACGCGGCTTGTTTGTGGGGGTCTCAGAAAACCCCTTTAAAATCGTTAGCCATGCAGTGGGGCTAGTAAGTGGGTCTAACATGCCAAATCTATTATGCCACGTGCACCATTTCAATACGTCTTTACCAGACTACATATAGGTTTGTTAGTAATCCGTAGCGCGGCACGTGTAACCCAGAAGCCCGCATGCACAAAACGGTAGGAGGTTATTAAACAATCTATTTACTATTTTAGATGATTTGGAGAAATATAAAATGGTTTCGGAGATGGACATACACTTTAATTCTAGGATGAAACGGTCACGCGGGCAGCAGCTACAATGGATCTCGCCTGTTATTGACGAGCGCCATTTTTGAAGAAGAGCGCTATCAGCAGGTGGGCCAGAAATGGAAGAATTGTTTCCGAAATATATTATTCATTCTTTCAACAGAAGTGCGCCTCCGGTGTTTATGTCAATTATAGCAATGACGTGAATACACAACTATTATTGCAGAATACATGCAGCCAAATGGCATCACAAGCCAAACCCCAGCACAGCCTGGCCAAGTGGCACATTTCACAAGTGATGACTAAGGTATCTGGAAGCAGGCATGCCCCAGCGGCCCCCGGCCCCGCCCCTTTCTCTATCAAGCTCTGACCGGTTCCCGCCGGCCTGGGCGCGGGGCACTGCGCGTGACTCACGCCTCCCGCTGACGTCAGCCGTCTTGAGATGTTTTTTTTTTTTTTTACGTACGTGTAGTGCTGCGGCTTCTCGGGCTGCGCCTGCAGCGTCCCGCCTGCCGCTGCTGCCGGGGAGGTGGACGGGGAATTTGGGACAGCGCCCTTAGACATTCTTGGGCCTTCCTCCTCCGTTCCTTTTATCGCTGGGTCTACGCGGAACGCCGCGGTGGAGGCCGACTGCGCTTGCGCGGACGCCATGAAAGGAAATGAGAAGTGCTTCCGAGGCACTGAGGGAATACTGTGCAGTGAGGACAGTTGATCGCTAGAGGCCGCAGAGCCCAAACTAAGAGAATAAGAGAGCGGGCTGCTTATGCTGCACTGCATTATGGGAGCTGTAGTCTCGGTGACGGCGAAATACCTAGATGTAGGGAAAGTTGTGGGAGGTTTGCTTTCCGTCGGACGTTGTTGTAGTTGCTACAGTGAGCAGGCGAGATGAGGGGAGTGATATATGTGAATCATATCGCTTCCTATATGTCGCGATATACCACCGCCGCTTCTCAGCATTACGTGCATTGTGGTTGTAGTCCGTCCTAAAACGTCTCAGGCTCACGCCAACAATGTGGGCTATGCTGCAATATTCTGAGATCAAGATAATTACACCTTATATCACGGCATGAGACTGGTACGAATTGTATACGCATGCGTCTTTTTTCCATACCCCCTTTTTTCAGTGCTCCCCTAAATGCCAGTAACTGCACCAACCGTAAAGGGAGTCTGTCACCAGAACGTCGGTATTTAGCTAATAACCGGGTATTGTAGAGGAGACTAACCTGTTTCTAATGTTTATTTTCATTTTCTCCCTACTGCCTCCTTTGTGGAGAAATAAGTTTTATTAAGTTTATGCTAATGAGCATTTAGGGGCAACGAGGGCGTTACAGTAGCTCCTAAATGCTACTGTCTGTAACGCGCATGCGCAGTACTGCCGATTAGAACAGAAAGCTCGTACTGCGCATGCGCTGAGTAAGGCCTTATTCACACGAACGTGTCAGTTTTGCGCGCGCAAAGGTCCATGGGGCATCTGTATATGGAGCGTGGCTGCGTGATTTTCGCTCAGCCGGCATCATTATGACACTCCCTTTTTATGTGACGACACAGTAAAGAAGGAGGGGCTTTTATGTTTCCCTTCTTTACCAGGTGTAGCGCGAATCAGGCGCGTTACCCGGAAGTGCCCATGTGCCTGCGCGATTTGCACGCACCCATTGACTTCAATGGGTGTGTGCTGCGCGAAACACGGGCAAGTATAGGACATGTCGTGAGTTTTACGCAGCACACATACGCTGTGTGAAATTCACTGACAGTCTGAACGGCCCCATTCACTAACATAGGTCCGTGCGACGCGCGTGAAAATCATAACACGTTCGTGTGAATAAGGCCTAAAGAGCAAGGACACTCGTGCGTTACAGATAGTACGGGGCCAGGCATAAACGCGCCGATTACAGTGCCTGGCCCTTGTCAATCAATGTAAGAACGGGGTTGAACTGGGTAGCGACGTAGGAGCATTTAAAGGGACAGTGTCATGATTTATTTATTTGTATTAATTTATGTGTTTTTATTTAATAAAATATTATATTGACTTTATTTAATTTTTCACACACAATGTTTTTTTTATTAACACTTTCTTACTGTACCGACGGCTGCCATGTTTTATTTCATCTGTGTATGTGTCTCTTAACGACACATACACAGATGGAATACGGCAGCTACAGTGCACAATGAACGGCTCCCGACCATTGCGTCTGCCTCTGTACGGCGCAGTTCAGAGCGACCCAGCATAGAAGCTGGTTTGTAGGGGGAAAGCCGGCGCCATTATGAAGACCGGCCGCATGGCCTAATAGGCAGTTGCTGAAGTCAGACCTAGGGTTTTATTTAGGCCCCCGACTGCCATGGAAACCCAACGGCGCCCCGCGATTTCTTTGCGGGGGCACCGATGGGGTGACAGAGGGATCTCCCTCTATCAAACACATTAGATGCCGCTGTCGCTATTGACAGCAACATCTAATGGATTAAACTTCCAGAATCGGAGAGCGCTTCGATTCCGGCAGTTGGGGCAGGAGCCTGGCTGTGTATAACATCCGTGCTGCCGCTGATCGCGTGGGTACAGTGGCAGTACCCACGCGATCAGAGGACGGATATATGTCCTTATGTGAGAACTAGCTCCTGCATAGGACGGATATATCCGTCTTTCGTCATAAAGGGGTTAAAACTAGTGGAATAGCCGACATAGCCTTAGGGCCCTTTTACACTCGCCAATTATCGGGCAATAGAACTGAACGGAAAGGTGTCCGCGGCCAATAGAACTGAATGGGTCTGTAATTGCAGTCCGCAATTACGGAGATTTTTTATGGTCATGTGGATGAGGCCTTAAAGTGTATCTCCAGCTTTGCTCCAATGTCTATAAAATAAAAAAATAAAGCAACATTGCAAATAGTCTTGATTATATTATGTGTCATGTACTGTATAAGGGGTTATTTACACGAACGTGCTATACATCCGAGCAACCCGTGTGATTTTCACGCGGGTCGCACGGACCTATGCAAGTCTATGGGGCAGTGCAGACTGTCCGTGAGTTTTGCGCAGCGTGAGTCCGCTGCGTAAAACTCACGACATGTTCTATATTTCGGCGTTTTTCGCGCATCAAGTCAATGGGTGCGTGAAAATCACGCGCACCCCATTGAAGGTTTCCAGCGGATTATCCCCTCAATGGAAAAGAAAAACGAAGCCTTACCTTCCGTTTGCATCACCATTAATCTCAATGGTGACGGAAACGTTGCTAAAGTTTTCCGTTTCAACGGTGATAAACGGAAACCTTTAGCAACGCTTCCGTCACCTCTGAGATCAATGGTGATACAAACGGAAGCTACGGTTGTCGTTTGCCTTCCCGTCGAGGGGTTAACCCGTCAGAAACCTAAGCCGGAACCCCTCAACGTAAAGGCAACACTGATGTGAACAGGCCCTAAGAATGTTGGAAGAGCTGTGAAATATATTGCATAACAATAAACAAAAAGAAAGTGGCAATAATACATTTCTGAGCGGTGCATAACAAAGGTAAAAACAGCAGTAAAGTATTTAGTATGAATGCATTTATTCTCCTGTCCCAGCAGGGGGCACTGCTTTTACCTGCTGCATGTTTTTCCATTGAAGTCACTTTGAAAGAAGACACCACTTGAAAAACAAGGGGTGAGAGGGCATAAGGCAGCATTTCCATGGAGCTCCGGACATCTCTAAACGAACATTGCAAACTGGTAAGGGCGTCCACCCTTGTTCCTAGCGCAATCGCAACAATTCTATAGAGTCTATTTTTATAAACAAAAAGAAGACATCTTACCAACAGGGTTCGGTACCCTATAATGGAGGTGACGTGAGACACATTTACAAACCCCCATTGAAAGCCATTAGGCGGGCTGGAGCCTCCTATAGTTGGGGTCACCCATTTCACATTTTACGAAAATCTGGTCACACATTTGTTGTCATGTCACCTACTGACCTGGCTGAAGCCTTCATCTTCTTGGAAACGGTGCCTGTCCTAGTTCTTGACTGGACCCTACCAACACAGAAAGACGCAGCGGCTCTGCCTTCAAGGCCAGTCTCTCGTCCCAAGGGTTCCGTACCCCCAATCCTTAAACCGGCACACATGGAACTAACCTCATTGTTGGGTCGGCGAAGAATCTCCTTATGTTGACATCCACTGGTCTTACGTATGCCTACATCCAGTTACACGCGAACTAGAGGTGATCTAACCATGTTGCAGGTCCCCACCTGACATGGCTACCCCTACATATTGAAGGCTATCTTTCCATCTACCATTAACTGCCATCTACCAATGACAAGTTGGATTTTTTAATAGCACCATTTTTGGGTACATAGAATTTATTGATTAACTTTTACTAACTTTTTTGAGGGGGGGTCGAAAAAAACCATCAATTTTGCCACACTTTTTTGCATCCTAAATTTACGCCGTTTACCGTGTGGTATAAATAACACAATAACTTTATTCAGCGGGTTGTTACGATTGCAACGATACCAAATTTATATCGATTTTGTATGTTTTACACAGTAAAAACAATTTTTTTGAAAAATTATTTGTTTTTGTGTCTCCATGCTTAAAGAGCCAAAACTTTTTTATTTTTGAACCGATGCGGTTGTGTGAGGGCTTTTTTTTTGCGGTACGACTTGTCGTTTTTAATGGTACCATTTTGAAGTAGATGCGACTTTTTGATCACTTTTTATCAAATTTTTTTGCATTGTTTGTTTATTTTATATTTTTACGGCGTTCACGGTGCGGGTTAAATAATGTAATAACTTTATAGTTGGGGTCGTTACGGACGCGGCGATACCAAATATGTGTTACTTTTTTTAAATAATAATAATAAAGCATTTTGTAAGGGAAAAAGTGGGGTTTTAATTTTTTTTTCACTTATTTCTTTTTTATTACCTTTATTAAACTTTTTTTACTAGTCTCACTAGGGGACTTCACTATGCGATCGTCCGATCGCTTTTATAATACACTGCAATACATTTGTACTGCAGCAGTGTATTACTTGCCTCTCCGTGTAAAACGGACAGGTATCTGCTATGCCATGCCCCTGGCATGGCCTCGCAGGCATAGCTAGTGGCAGACCTGGCTGCCATAGAAACCACCGACACCCTGCGATCTTACGCAGGATGCTGGTTGGGTGACCCTCCCTCTCTCCAAAACCACTCAAATGCGACGCTCACTATTGAGTGCCGCATCCGAGCGAGATCGATACTGTGGCCCCTGAGCCACTGGTTAAGGACCACTGACCTATACACTACACAGTACAGATGATAAGAATACCCTACAAACAGCCAGAGACCCTTACAGGAAAAGTAACTACATACTACATAGTCACTTGGAGGATAGTGAGATAATAATCTGATGTATTCAAATTCTCATTCACAGCCAATGGTGGAAACTTTGACAGAACTTGATATGATCCAGTTTATATTGAGATATAATAAGGGCCATAGTAAAATGTATCATTTTAATGGGTTTTTTTTGGGGGGGGGGGGTGGATATAAATGTACTGCTTACATATGGATCCTTCTGCCCACTGACTTTCATTGTAAAAGAAAAAAGGTACCATCGCATATGCGACAGGGCTTCCGTCGCAGATCTGGCCAAAATACCGAAACAATTTCTGGTAAAACCACGGGCACCCCAACGGAACCAATTAAAGTCAATGAGTTCTGTCAGGCGCCGGTTGTCTCTGTCGCTCAACGAGAATCTGCACTTCCGGTATTTTCTTCTCTTATGGAGCAGAATAACGAAAAGACGAATGCAGATGTGAACAGGGCCTTATAAACCCTGTCTATATGTCTTATTAGGGCATATGGACGTCACAGAATGGAGGGGATGGGGTCCTTGCTTGGGGATGTCACTATGCAGGAGCTGCTTCCGCTCTGGCAGACTTGGTGCTGCCATTTAAATTGGCGTCATGTGGATGCCATGCCACAGGGGCAGCTTTTTTTTCTTCTTCTAGAGAATGTGTTGTTTTGGTGAGACAAAACTGTATTCAAAGGTGTGATTCTCCTGAAGCATTTCTGGTTTCTTCAAACATCTAAATGCAAAACATGGAGGAAAACTTGTCCGTAACACAAAATAAAATGCACTCCCTATAGATATAAATAAGTACACCAGCTGCGTTTACACTACCATGTGAAGGGTGGTTAAACCACTAGGCTTCGTTTCATTGGGTTTTCATTGCTTTTTGAGGATACAGCGATGCTTTTTCCCGAAAAACAACAAACCGTTATATGTAGGGCTCTGTTCACATTTACGTCGGTCTTTTCGGTTGTTGTCCCAGTCTTAAGAACAGAACAATGGAAATGATGGCAATGACGTCTCCGTCACATGACAGACACCAACAGCACTCGTTGACGTTAATGGGTTCGGTCGAGGCTGCGCTATTTTGTCCGGGATTTTTGACGAAATCTGTGACAGGCTTCTAATGTAGACTCTGACGCAGATAATGGACTCCATAAGGATCTGTTTCACAACTGGTCAATTATAGCACAAGCCGTGGTGCTAGTGTCAGACCACCGACCCACCGCTGGCCTATTCTGACCTTATGGGGTATAAACTGGTGAAATATTTCCATCTAGCCATCTCTCCTGTTTCCTTCCTCCTCTCAGTCTTGAATTAGAGGGGTCTGGGTTGTTATGTGACTGGTACTTTGCTTGTTTTATGTGTTTTGTACAGTAAAATGTAAAAAGAAAACAGTTGGTTTTTAATGAATACTAATAAAGCGAGTCTGTCTGATAATTCTGCTCCTACTGTCCTAACACCGGCGTCTGTGTCACACGTCAGCGGCCCTATATTCCAGTGTAGTTCCGTCATCTCCGTGCTAGAGCTTCGAGACAAAAACAGGATAGAAACGTCCTCGATTCAGCCAATCAAAGCACTGGAAAAAGCCTCATTTCTTATTGGTTTATTCTTGTTTTCAACTAGCCAATTATAGTCTTACGCTAAGAACCAATCACTAGCTGCTATTCTAACCAATCGGCACGCAACTACTTTGGGGAGGAGCTTGTGTTGGTGATGTAGCTTTCCAGCTAAAATAACAACCAATCATAAACGCTCTCTGTATTCAAGCTGCCGTGACGATACGCCAAGAAGGTGTGACGTTGACGCACAAGTTCGGCCTGGTATATAATGCGCGTACAATGTCGTGTTACGCATAGACGACTTCTGTTGAAAGGTGGGAAGACGAGGTTGAGCAGCAGCGGCCGGGTTTAACAAGTAAGTGTGTTTATTCGTTAGAAATGCTGTTGAGTGATTTGTTCTGCTCCGTGGGGCGGAGGTGGTTATCTGCTCTAAGCGGTGACTTTAATATGGCGCGACTTGTTCTACCGTACGTCTATGATCAGTGGCCGGGAATTGTGGGAATCTGTGGCCTACGTACTCGTTGTATCAACGTGTCTGCTGCTGTTCGCAGTTATCTGCAGTGTGGGGTTAACTGTTAGTCCTTGTATAAACGTCTCTGCTGCTGTTCGCAGTTATCTGCAGTGTGGGGTTAACTGTTTCTCGGTTAGATGAGGCGGACTAGATGGCGGTGTTTTCCGCTCTGGTGTTGTCCGGCCCACAGTTGTGCTCTGTGCGGTCGCTGATTGGCTGTTCGCTGGCACGTGACTGAGTTTGAATCTGTCTTACCGCCTCTTCTGTTGTGACGCCGTTTAATGTAGCTTGTGTCCTAGTGATTATACGCGGTGACCGGGGGAGGCGGTTGCAATCTCTGTTTATAGCGTAACGACTTTCGATCAACTTATTTTCTCGCCGCGTGTGTGTGTGTGTGTGTGTGTATATATATATATATATATATATATATATATATACAATCATTTTAGGCTTTTTTTTTTGTTTGAAGCGGCTGACACTTTTCGACTACACTTTTTCTTGCTGTGAGGATCTGTACCCGGTGTACGGATCCTGCTGCCTGTGGGCGGCGGCCCTATCACGTCAGATGTGCACGCCCCCGTCCTGACGTCAGGCAGGTCTTTTCCTCAATGTGTTTAGTTCTCCGGGGAGGTGTGCGCTCGGCTGCTGTCTGTGTACAGAAGCGTCTACGTCCCTGCACCCCCTCTGTTCATATGGACCCGGCAGCAGCAGAGAATATGACGTGCTCTGCTACTGCCGGTTCCATAGTGTGAACATAGGCGCTGTAGACTAGTCTCCGCCCGGCATCGCCACGTACCCTATCCTCTATATACCTTATGGAGCGGGGTGGGTACAGGGAGGCGGGACCAGACCTGCGAGAGAGCAGTGTGTGCCAACCTGCAGTCTTGGAGCTATTATAGCTGATAGGCCCAGTTCACACAGGATTTTTTTTATATGCTGATTTTTGATGCAGAAACGTTGTCTGAATCAGCGCCAAAAACTGCCCTGGGTTGATTTGATTTCAATGGGAGGCATATTTATATATATATTTTTTTGTGGCTTTTTGCCATTCACAGGAAAAAAGTGGCTTGTTTCTTGCTGTGGTATCGCCTGTGACCTACCATTGAAACGCAGAGCATGTTTTCTACGGCCATTGGGTGAAAACCACAGCAAAAGAAGTGCAGGCAGATCTCCTGTGTATGAGCAGGTCCATATAATGTGCAGCTCTCACAAACACCCCAGTAGGTCAAAGCAAAAATAGGCAGCACAAGGACCTGGGTTTTTCTGATTAACTGGCTGTTTAGGTGCATGATGGGAACTATGGGCAGATTGAATATTGCATACAGTACTGGCAAACATCACACAGTAAGACACGCCCCTAGCAACTGCCAGAATCAGGAAGTGAAGTTGTGGCCTGTTTCATAAGAAAAAGCTGCAAAAAGGTACTCTGAAGTGACAAAATTGCTAGAAGTAATGTATTCCCATAGAGGGAGACGATAGCAGTTTTATCTCTTGTGACGGTTTAGTTGGGCTTTAAATGTAGTAGTCCATGTTGTCACTAGTGATTAGTGGTGGGATCTCTCTGATCATCTCTTGTGCATTTTTAGTTCTGAGAATCTGCGTTTAAAACCCCCTTTACTACATCTCGAGAGCCCCACTTGAGTTTTCCTGACACTCGGTCAATTGAGTAAAAGTGTCTTGTGGGATTATTGCTGAAATCTCAGCCCCCTTGTTTCATAGTGATTTCTGGATATATGGAAACTTGCATATGCAGTATGTAATAAGGTTTCTCCTATCCTTAGGCTAAGATGGCACGTACAAAACAGACCGCTCGTAAATCAACTGGTGGAAAGGCACCCCGTAAACAACTGGCCACCAAAGCAGCCAGGAAAAGTGCGCCCTCTACAGGAGGTGTGAAGAAACCTCATCGTTACAGGTATATTGCCTTGGATGATGCTTTTACTGGTGAAGTTATAACTTATCTACACTAATGCAGAAGGGCGGGTGAGATCGGGTCATTGCGCATGATCAGAAATGAGAAAGTATCCAGAAAGCATCTAGTGGATTCATCTGCTAGGTGCTGTGTGGATCGAGAACCACGCATTGTGTAAAACACTATTTTTACACAAGGGATCCTTTAAAGAGACTCTGTCACCAGATTATAAGTGCCCTATCTACATCGTCGCTGTAATGTCGATTACAGCAGTTTTTTTATTTTGAAAAACGATCATTTTTGAGCAAGTTATGAGCAATTTTACATTTATGCTAATGAGTTTCTTAAAGACCAACTGAGCGTGTTTTTACTTTTGAGCAAGTGGCTGCTGTAAAGTGTATGAGGCTGACCAATCAGCGTCATACACTTATTGTTCCAGCCCAGCATGATCCACAGCACAGTGAGATTGTGCAGTGAAAGAAGCTTTGACCACTTGGTCAAAAGTAAAAACACGCTCAGTTGGTCTTTAAGAAACTCATTAGCATAAATCTAAAATTGCTCCTAACTTTCTCAAGCGTTTTTCAAAATAAAAACCACTGTTCTCCATTACAGCACCAATCAGATTATGTAGGAGATGGGGCACTTATAATCTGGTGACAGAGCCTCTAAGGATTGTTTTTTTTATTTGAAATAAACTCCTCGACCCTCATTTACACCCACACCACACACTCCCCAACATGCTAAAAAAAAAAGAACATGCGATGCACACACGCCTTACCTGCAGTGTGGCTGGTTTTCACCAAAATGGCTCTAATTTCCATGTGCTGTGCATGGAAGTCACGCACAGCACACTGACCCATCCACACATGCAGGAGTCTTCATCTAGCGAGAGTCCATTGCGTGAAACTCAGTGTCCTATATATTAGTGCAAAAATCTGTCATGCTTAAGATGGCAGGAATGGGAGCCGTTCCTATCTCCTATGCCCTGTAGCTGCCATATTTCATCTGTATGTTGTGAAGAGACACATGGATCACATTTTTTTTATATTTTTTTTTAACTACATTTGTAGGCAATAAGATTAAGTTTTTATCTCCTGATCTATTCCAGGCCTGGAACTGTTGCTCTGCGTGAGATCCGCCGTTATCAGAAGTCAACTGAACTTCTCATTCGTAAACTCCCTTTCCAGAGGCTGGTGAGAGAAATTGCCCAGGACTTCAAGACTGATCTCCGGTTCCAGAGTGCTGCTATTGGTGCATTGCAGGTACCTTCAAGTTTTGAGTAACTGGTGTAAAATATGGCAGAAACAAATCTTTACTGCTATTGTGTACAGCAGGCATCTCCTGCTGGTTCTTTACATGACTCTAGAAGTGGCTTTTGTGCACTGCAATTTTATAAGCAATTCAAAGCATTGGTGGTTTTGTCTGTACATTCTCAGATAGGCTTCAACTGACCGCAGAGGGCTCCTGGGTGTAATAGCACATCCTGGTGCAGGGTGTGATGTATGGAGTGGCTCGTACGCTGCGGGTGTCGGCTGTGTATTACAGCTGACACCCTGGACTAATGGCAGACATCAATCTGCTGTTCCTGGCCATCTAACCCCATAAATGCAGTATCTAAGGCATTAGAAAGGCCCTCAACAGCTTACCACCCCCCCCCCCCCCCATGTGACCGCAGGGTGATTGTAGCCCAGGGGTCTAATGAAGGTCCCCAGGTCTACCTTCTCTCTGCCTTTCAACAGAAGACTGAAAATGACTATATACTGCAGTGGATTAGTATTGCCGTGTATTGTACCAGCAATCTTACAATTGTGGTTCACAATTGTTGGCCTAATAAAATGTAGAGAAACTTTTTTTCATATACTAAAAGCAATATAAAAAAAAATAATTTCATGACCCCTTCCCTTTAAGTGGTGATTAAAGACTCTAGTGCTTGTAGATGCCAAAATTGGAGAAGTGTAGTTTGACTACTGTAAGATTAGGATGAGGGATGTCATTAATGGGCAGGCAGGTCCTTACACAGCAATGACTGATAATTCCTGTAACGTTTTGTCTTGCAGGAGGCCAGTGAAGCATATCTTGTTGGCCTGTTTGAAGACACCAACCTTTGTGCCATTCATGCAAAAAGAGTGACCATCATGCCCAAGGATATCCAGCTTGCTCGTAGGATACGAGGCGAGCGGGCATAGTTGCACTTGTGGAGTTTTTATAGCAAGATTGTGTATAATACTTTGGTTCATTTTTTTATTTTGTAATTTACAATCCATTCCATCTGCCACTCAGGGTGAATGCTTCTGTTTCTAGCTGTCATTTTAGTGTTCCAGTCCTGGATGTAAACTGACATTGGGCAGCGACTGCTTCTGCATGACATTGGCCATGTTCCACTATACTCCGCAGCCAGTGCAATAACTTGTCAGTGATCCAGCCCCTGTGCTCCAATGCTAACATGTCCATGCTGAGGAGTCTCACCCCCATATCTTCTATATGAGACTAGTTAATGGGGTCAGTTCTGTAGGTATTCCTGCCTAAAATAACACCGGGTGCTATCACACGGTGCAGCCGTGCTGCTGTTACCGCATACTGTTTACCACTGATTTTGTGACATGGTTTTTGTGCTCTGCAGCAACTAGTGGTAAATGGCATGGCTGAGATGCCCTGTGTAATCGCACCCTTAGGCCCCATGCATGCGACCACAGATTTTGCCCGTAATTGTGGTCTGCAATTAAAGACCCATTCATTTCTATTGACCACTGACTCCTTCCTGTATAATTGCGGGACGGTGTCTGGGCTGTAGAAAGCCTCTGCAGAAGATAGGACATCTTTTGCTTTTTAGAGTCCGTGCTCCCGTACTTCATATGGGAGGACGGACCAAAAATGCAGGTGGCTGGCCATTAATCGTGGACTGATTACGGGCACGGCTGTGTGCATGAGGCCTCCGTCTGTTCTTTCCCTTTCACTCGTTCTAGCTCTGAATTGGGTGGTCACTAACGCGAGCCCAACATGAGGTGACTTGGTGCTTTATACAGTGCAGACTGATGTGTTCACAAGGCAGCTACAGACTCAACGTGCATTTGAGAGCTATTTTATATATTGTAGTGTCTGTATTTAAAATTAAATGTTTTATCATTCAACTGGATTCTGACTGCTTTTATTTACACGACTCACAGCTTATAAACTTTTTCAGAGATTTCTTTAGTACAAAGTTAAGTAGGAAAAAAAATTGGGAAGGTTACAGGTTGTGCATTCTGGAAAATGCCATTTCAGTCACACAAACCATTCTGTATGCTTGAAGCCTATTGCTGTAAAAAAAAAAAACAAATGAAAAAAAATTGGGTACCTTCAGTTACAAAACATCCATAAATCAATAGTACAAGTAAAGATATTATACTAATCTTCTTAGCAATCATGTTTCTCCACTCACCAGATTTCTTTCTCCCTTGTTTTTTTTTTGTTACTGGGGTGAGTGTCATTACTGCTGTGTAATGGGTATTTTCTATATGCTGTGTATAGGAGACTTGTAACCTGATATCAGTGACTTCACTCAGAATCCCTAGAGTAGACGATGAGATGGGGGGGGGGGGGGGTGGAGACAGGCACTTTTCTTTAGAGAACCTCTCTCGTGCAGCTGATGTCACAGGTACTGCTGCACAAGCCTTGTGTCACTTTAATAATTCTTTCCTCCGTTAATTAGATATCAGTGCTGTTATATTTCGAGCCTGATATGTAAATAACCACTAACTGTCAATGGGGCGTGTAAAAGGTATGTGGGCGTTGTCTGTCCAATCCGCTACAGACGGTATCACAGCAGCTTCAATGTCTGACTAGCTTGAGGGAGAGCATGCGTGCACACAGCTCCGCCACGGAACAGAAGAGACATGTGAATTCTTCTGTAATGTATCTTCAAGAGATCATCTGGTCTGCTAAGAGCTGAAGAGAGCGTGTGCACAGCTAAGGTGCCGCTGCAGACGATACGCCTGCCGCCGAGGAACAGAATTCACACTTCTCTAGCTCGTCAGGCGGTAAAGGAAGCTGTTCTGACTGTATGTAGCTAATTGGACAGGGTTAGGGATAAGGAACACCCCTGTGCAACTTACACCCCCTCTGACCGCTCATGGGGTTATTTACTTAACCCCTTCCCGACATTTGACGTATCCATATGCCAAAGACGGGTAGGGGGAAGTATTGAGTAGGCGCATGCAGTGAGCTCGCTCCATACGGTGCCTGTCATAATCACAATATACTGCAATACATTAGTATACATTACAATATACCATTATTTAATCCGCACGGTTAACGCGGTAAAAAATATAAATTGTAAACGCCAGAATGTTTTGTTTTTTTTGGTCACCATCTCCCATAAGTAATCAAACTGTCGCATGTACACCAAAATTTTAAAATCTACAGCTTATCCCGCAAAAAATAAGCCCTCATTCCACTTAATCGATGGGAAAAACGTATGGCTCTCGGAATTTGGCGATGCAAAATAAATGTTATTTTTTACTTGTAAAATATAGAATGATATTTGGTATCGCCATAATCGTATTGACCCACAGAATAAAGTTTACAATTTGTTTTAATTGCACAGTGAATTCTGTAAACGGTGCACAAAAAACCATGGAGGAATCGCTGCTTTTCATTTTCTACCCTACTTTTTTTTTTCCCCCGTTTCCTAGTACATTATACAGCAAAATAAATGGTGCTACGAAAAACTACAACTCGTCCCGCAAAAATCAAGCCCTCATAGGACTAGATCGACGGAAAAATAAAGGTTATGGCTTCTGGAATGTGAAGAGGAAAAAAACTAAAATGAAGTTGTTTAGGATGGGAAGGAGTTAGAGGCTCTGTCACCAGATTATCAAATCCCTATTGAATGTGATCGGCGCTGCAATGTAGATAACAGCAGTGTTTTGTTTTTTTAACGATCATTTTTGCCCAAGTTGAGCAATTTTATATTTATGCAAATGAGCTTTTCAATGGACAACTGGGCGTGTTTTCTCGTTTTACCAACTGGGCGTGTATTGTGTTTTTACCAACTGGGCGTGTGTTGTGTTTTTACCAACTTGGTGTTGTGAATAGAAGTGTATGATGCTGACAAATCGGCATCAAACTTCTCATCGTTCCCACCCAGCTTCTTTCACTGCAGACACACAGCGTGACGTCACCCTCAGGTCCTTCAACCTTGGCGTCGGTCAGAGAAGACAGTTGAATTTGCAGCAGCATCACCGTGTGCAGGTAAGCATAGCAAACTCCCTAGACGAGCATATTAACCTTTTGGATGCCTGGAGCCGATGTATCGTCTTTGTCTGATGACAAGGTTGAAGGACCTGTGGATGTCGTCACGCTGTATTTCTGCAGTGAAAGAAGCCGGGTGGGAACGATAAGTGCATGACGCTGATTTGTCAGCGTCATACACTTCTATTCACAATGCCCAGTTGGTAAAAACACAATACACGCCCAGTTGGAAAGACGAGAACACACGCCCAGTTGGAAAGACGAGAACACACGCCCAGTTGGAAAGACGAGAACACACGCCCAGTTGGAAAGATGAGAACACACGCCCAGTTGGAAACACGAACACACGCCCAGTTGGAAACACGAGAACACACGCCCAGTTGGAAACACGAGAACACACGCCCAGTTGGAAACACGAGAACACACGCCCAGTTGTCCATTGAAAAGCTCATTTGCATAAAAATAAAATTGCTCATAACTTGGGCAAAAATGATCATTTAAAAAAAAAAAAAAAAAACTTTGTTATCTACATTGCAGCACCGATGACATGCAATAGGAGATGGGGGTTTGATAATCTGGTGACGGCCTCTTTAAAGAACGGAGGAGGATAAAAAAAAAAAAAAAGTGCTTACTTACCGGTAATCAGTTTTTCATAAGCCTATGGCGGCACACCTGGAGAGACATCCCATTTGCTAGACTGATATAATAAAGAACATGCCTCTCCACACCCAGCCTTTAGAAAGAACTCTGGATGAGTATTAGTTATCTTATTTATATCAGGGGTCTACAACTTGGCTGGGTAAATGGGACCCCACATACAAAAAATTTCAAGTTGATGGTTCAAATTCAATAAAATACAATGATAGTTAATCAGTTAGTTATTTTAACTATAACAATGCTGCGATACTCTGGTCAGGGGTGAGTTTCCTATGTCATTGGAGTGAACTGTCAATACGATGAGGAATAGGCAAAAATGCAGCAGTTAAGGGGTTAAAGAACTGTTTTTCAATTCAATCTTTAACCCCTTCACGACTGCAATACGGCTACATACGTTCTAACTGCTGATGCCCCGTGCATCTTAGTGGTTTTTAACCGATCGGCACTGATATGCAGCGTTGCTATGGCAACCGGAGGCCTAAGAATGGTATCCTGGTCTGCCATGTATGGAAGCCAATTAGGCTCCCCCTGAAGGCTGGGCCTAATAGGCTTGCTGTCAGTGAATAACTGACAACTCTAATGAATTGCACTATGTGGGTAGTGCAATGTATTTAGAGTAAAGATCAGAAGTGCAGCCCTTCAAGTCTCCTAGTCGGACAAAAATAAAAAGTTAATAACGTTGAATAAAAGTGTAAAAATAAGTTTCAAGTTAAAAAAAACAAACTGCCTTTTTTTCATAAGTCTTTTGCTATAGGAAAAAAACACATTTTGTGCTCCAAGTCACGGCCGTGTCTTCCATCGCTCGCGCTCTCGCCTTCTCACAGTGAGTAGTGCATATGAGGAGGAGGAGGAGGAGGGTATTTTTTTTTGCTCCCGGTAGGAGCGGAATCCCCAGCCACAGCTTCGGCAATGCTGTGGTCGGGGATTCCTCTCCAGGAGAAGTCCCTGCCTTCACTGTCCATATATGGACACAGAGACTTCTGAAGCGGAATCCCCACCGTTGTGGCCAGAGATTCTGATCCAGGAGAAGTCCCTCACTTCACTGTCCATATATGGACATTGAAGTGAGGGACTTCTCCTGGAGCTGTCCCCTACAGGAAAGTAAGGGTGGGGTGCCATCCGTTTTTATCGGCCGACACTCGGACCCGGTCGTGTAAATAAGGCCTTTCATAGTTAGTACGGTTGAAAAAAAGACACATGTCCATCACGTTCAACCAAGGGATGGGAAAAGGGAAGGAAAAATTTCTACTCATAGGAGCGAATATTTTTTTGTTCTAGGAAATTATCTAAGCCTTTTTTAAAGCCATTTACTGTCCCTGCTGTGACGGCTCCTGCGGTGACTATTCCATAGATTCACAGTTCTCACAGTAAGGGTATGTTCACACGCTGAGCCAAAAACGTCTGAAAATACGGAGCTGTTTTCAAGGGAAAACAGCACCTGATTTTCAGACGTTTTTTGAGCAACTCACGTTTTTCGGGCCGTTTTCGCGCCTTTTTTCGGCCGTTTTTGGAGCGGTTTTCAATAGAGTCTATGAGAAAACGTCCCAAGAAGCGTCCTGCACTTCTTTTGACAAGGCTGTAATTTTACGCGTCGTCTTTTGACAGCTGTCAAACGATGACGCGTAAATGACAGGTCGTCTGCACAGTACGTCGGCAAACCCATTCAAATGAATGGGCAGATGTTTGCCGACGTATTGGAGCCGTATTTTCAGGCGTAAATGGAGGCATAATACGCCTCGTTTACGCCTGAAAATAGGTCGTGTGAACCCATCCTAAAGAAGACTTGTCGTCTCTGCAGGTTGAACCTTTTTTTCTCCAGACGGAGGGAGCGCCCCCTTGTTTTTTTTAGTTGGTTTTACATGGAACAGGATTTCACCATATTTTTTGTATGTGCCATTCATATATTAATTCATAAGTTAATCATGTCCCTCCTTAGTCGTCTTTTTTCAAGGCTAAATAGATTTAGTTCTTTTAAAGAGGCTCTGTCACCAGATTTTGCAACCCCTATCTGCTATTGCAGCAGATCGGCGCTGCAATGTAGATTACAGTAACGTTTTTATTTTTAAAAAACGAGCATTTTTGGCCAAGTTATGACCATTTTTGTATTTATGCAAATGAGGCTTGCAAAAGTACAACTGGGCGTGTTGAAAAGTAAAAGTACAACTGGGCGTGTATTATGTGCGTACATCGGGGCGTTTTTACTTCTTTTACTAGCTGGGCGTTCTGACGAGAAGTATCATCCACTTCTCTTCAGAACGCCCAGCTTCTGGCAGTGCAGACACAGCGTGTTCTCGAGAGATCACGCTGTGACGTCACTCACTTCCTGCCCCAGGACCTGCATCGTGTCGGCCACATCGGCACCAGAGGCTACAGTTGACACGATGCAGGACCTGGGGCAGGAAGTGAGTGACGTCACAGCGTGATCTCTCGAGAACACGCTGTGTCTGCACTGCCAGAAGCTGGGCGTTCTGAAGAGAAGTGGATGATACTTCTCGTCAGAACGCCCAGCTAGTAAAAGAAGTAAAAACGCCCCGATGTACGCACATAATACAAGCCCAGATGGACTTTTACTTTAAACACGCCCAATTGGACTTTAGCAAGCCTCATTTGCATAAATACAAAAATGGTCATAACTTGGCCAAAAATGCTTGTTTTTTAAAAATAAAAACGTTACTGTAATCTACATTGCAGCGCCGATCTGCTGCAATAGCAGATAGGGGTTGCAAAATCTGGTGACAGAGCCTCTTTAATCTTTCCTCATAACTTAGATTCTCCATGCCCCTTATTAGCTTCATTGCTCTTCTTTGTATTTTTTCCAACTCCAGGGCATCCTTTCTATGAACTGGAGACCAGAACTGAACTGCATATTCTAGATGAGGCCTCACTAATGCTTTGTAAAGTGGTAATATTACATCCCTGTCCCGCGAGTCCATGCCTCTTAATACATAACAATATTTTGCTGGCCTTTGAAGCAGCTGATTGACATTGCATGCTGTTAATTACGGTAGTTTGATTTACAAGTACACCCAGCTCCTTCTCAACAAGTGACTCCCCCAGCGTAGCTCCCCCTAGGACATATGATGCATGCAGGTTGTTGGTACCCAGGTGCATAACTTTACATTTATCTACATTAAACTTCATTTGCCAAGTGGATGCCCAAACAGTGCGTCCAAATCAGCTTGTAATGAACATCTTCCATAGACTGAACATTACTACATAGCTTGGTCTCATCTGCAAATATAGAAATAGTGCTATTAATCCCATCCTCTATATCATTAATAAATAAGTTGAATAATAGTGGTCCCAGCACTGAACCCTGGGGTACACCACTTCTAACCGGGGACCATTCAGAGAAGGAATCATTGACCACAACTCTCCTGATAACGATCCTTGAGCCAATTCTCAATCCAATTACAAACTATATTTTCTAAACCTATAGTCCTTAATTTACCCATTAGACTATGGGGGACAGTGTCAAATGCCTTTGCAAAGTCCAAAACACGATATCCACAGCGGCCCCTCTGTCTAGGCTTCTGCTCACCTCTTCATAAAAACAAATCAGGTTAGTTTGACAACTTCTGTCCTTAGTAATTCTGTGCTGGCTGTCACTTGTAATACTATTTTTTTTGTCACATAATAGCCCTTCAAACATTTTCCCCACAATGGATACCCCTCAATAAATTCCTTCATGGTAGTAGTTTCCCAAATGGGGTCACTTTTGGGGTGTTTCCACTGATTTGGTCCCACAGGGGCTTTGCAAATGTGACATGGCACCGCAAACCATTTGAGCTCCAAAAGCAAAATAATGTTCATTCCATTCTAAGCCCTGCCCTTGGTAGGAAAAGCAATTTATGTCCACATATGGGGTATTGCTGTGCTTAGGAGAAATTGCTTTACAAATATTGTGGTGCTTTTTCTCCTTTAGTCCTTATAAAAATGAAAAAAATTAAGCTAAAACTACATTTTATGGGGGAAAAAAACATTGATTTTAATTTTCACAGCCCACTTCCGCAAAAATTCTGTGGGGTCACTATGCTCCTAAATGCCATAAAGGGTGTAGTTTCCAAAATGGGGTTACTTTTTTTTTACTGTTTTTGTCCCTCAGGGGCTCTGGAAATGCAACATTGTACCGAAAACCATTATAGCACAATTTGCGCTCCAAAAGCCAAATGACGCTCCTTCCCTTCTGAGGGCTGCCGTGTGTTCAAACATAAGTTTATGACCACATATGGGGTATTTCCATAATCGGGAGAACTGCTTTACAAATGTTGGGGTGCTTTTTCTTTTTCATTCCTTGTAAAAATTAAAACATTGTATGTTTTATTTGAAAATTTTTTCCAGGAGGCCTGAAAATTCACTAGGTGCTCCTTTGCTTCTGAGGCCTTGTGTTTCAGTCTATTAGTACACTTGGGCCACATGTACGATATGTCTAAAAACTTCAGAAAATGGGCAATAAGTATTGAGTTGCGTTTCTCTGGTAAAACCTGTGTTACAGGGAAAAAATTTTTACAAATGAATTTCGGCAAAAAAATTTAATTTGTACGTTTTCAATACTTTGAGGGGTGCAGTTTTTAAAATGGGGTGATTCATGGGGACTTTCTGAGGGTATGTGCACACGTGACCAAAAACGTCTGAAAATACAGAGCTGTTTTCAAGGGAAAACCCCCTGATTTTCAGACGTTTTATGAGCAACTCGCGTTTTTTGCAGCGTTTTTTACGTCCGTTTTTGGAGCTGTTTTCATTGGAGTCTATGAGAAAACAGCTCCAAAAATGTCCAAAGAAGTGTCCTGCACTTCTTTTGACAAGGCTGTATTTTTACGCGTCGTCGTTTGACAGCTGTCAAACGGCGACACGTAAATGACAGGTCGTCTGCACAGTACGTCGGCAAACCCATTCTTATGAATGGGCAGATGTTTGCCGACGTATTGGAGCCCTATTTTCAGACGTAAAACGAGGCATAATACGCCTCGTTTACGTCTGAAAATAGGTCGTGTGAACCCAGCCTAATATGTAAGGCCCTCAAAGCCACTTTAGAACTGAACTGGTCCCTGCAAAAAAAAGCCTTTTGAAATTTTCTAGAAAATGTGAGAAAGTTCTAAGCCTTGTAACATCCTAGAAAAATAAAAGGACGTTCAAAAAATGATGCAAACATACAGTAACATAGGGGAAATGTTAACTAGTGACTATTTTGTGTGGTATTACTATCTGTCTTACAAGCACATACATTTAAATTGAGAAAAATAAAAAAAAAATTCACATTTTCTTTGTTAAATGTTGTTTTCCACAAATAAATATAGAATTTATCGATCAAATTTTTTCACTAACAAAGTACAATATATCAGGAGAAAACAATCTCAGAATCGCTTGGATAAGTAAAAGCATTCCAAAGTTATTACCACATAAATTGAAACGTGAGGTTTGAAAAAAAATAGGCTGTGTCCACCAGGCCAAAACTGGCTGTGTCGCCAAGGAGTTAAAGGCCCCTGCAGTGGCTTCCCAGGTCCCCTTTAAGTAATAGTCTGCCTTCCTATCCATAGGATCGGGGAGGGAATCCAGATCTTCAAAAAGGTAAGGCATTCTTCTAGGATATTTTAGCCACTGGGGCATTTAGTCTGGGAAAACTATCCCAGTCCTTGCTTAACTCATCCATCCTTAACTCATACTTTCTTTTCAAAATTTCAGGAATGCCTAACTTTCTATCAGGGTTCTTCCATTCTCTTCTAATGAGGCTGGCCACAATTTTGTGAATAGGAAAAGTCCTCTATTAAACAATAATGTCCTGGATGGCCCGGGGTTCCTTGGGGTCATCAATATTCATAGTGGCCCGGACTGCTGTAAGAAGTTGGTCCACATCCTCAGCTGGAATTAAAAAAAATTTCCCCTCCATCTTCATCTGGGGAATATTTAGAGGAGAATAGCTCCCCTTCTTCCTCAAATATCTCCTCTTCACTGGAAGAATTAGAAACCCCTAGGCCCTGTTTTGTCTTACCAGAAGAGGTGCATGTTTCGATCTAAGGGATCTAAGGGAATTCTTAACCTCTGTTCGTACCATATCTTTGATGCTAGTGGCAAGTCTGGTGGATTCTTCTGCCAGGATCTTATCTAAACATAAACGTTTAAACTGGCATAAACGTTTCTGATAAGAGGCTGCTAGCTTCCTACAACACATTCTCTGTTGCAAATCTTGTACAACTTTTTCCTGCGACCCTCTCTGACCTAGGAAACATGTAATATACAAGGAAGGACAAAATGAATAAATGAAAAAAGGTTTGTTTGTCCTACCATGCTTCCTAGAAGATCCCATGTCGTTCAAAGTACCGGACTGGAGGACCTTGCTGGGTCTGATCGCTCAGCGTGTCCTGCTGCTTCTCCTGGAGCTTCCATACTGTTGCTTGGTTGGAGAAGGAGCCATCTTGGTTCAGGCCTAAAATAGGCCTAGGATTGGCTGGGGAGGCTCCAAGGCTATGATGCGCTGTAGCCTATCCTCCCAAACTGGGCTGTCGGAACACCGCTTCCTGGAACGTTCGTGCGTCACCTCTGCCGGAAGTGATGTGGGCTGCGACCGGAAGTGGTCACTGCAGTGAGCCGGAAGTGGCCGAACGCTGGGCCATGAGTCCTGGCTCCATTCTCTGGAGCCAGACCTGACCCCAGGAGGAGCCTCGTTTTCCAGAGGAGACCCCACCCATGGCGGGAGCTTACCACCTCCTTAGAGGGAAGCGGTGACCGGGAGAGGAGGGGGATACCAGCCCCAGACTTAATGTTGCTCTTTAAGAGTCTTAAAGGGAATGTGTTGCCAGAAAAACATGTTTGTTTTTTTTTAGTTAAACAATTAGTGTGTAGGTGATTAAACATTGTTCTAATTTTTTTTATTTTTTCCACGAGTCAGGAAATATTATAAATTGGATTCAATTTATAATATTTCCCAGCACTGGTCACTAGATGGAGCAATTCCCAAAATTGCAGCATTGCATGTGGTAAAGCAACCACATTGCTTTATGCTGCAAAATTGGGAAAAAATCCCTCGCTCTAGTGAGCTCTCAGAATCCCCCCCTCCTTTATCCTGGCTAGTGCCGGGAGAAACGAGGGGTTTGAACGGTCTAACCTCCTACACTGTGTGTCGCCATTTTTTGAGCTAACACACAGTGTAGAAGGTTTACATACACTAGTAAAACACACTGAAACACGCACATACATAGAAATCACTTACCTGCTCCAGTCGCCGCCGCTCCCTCCGCTCCGTCTGCTGCCGCTGCTCCATGTGCACAAGTCCGGAAGCCGCGACCGGAAGTAGTAATCTTACTGCCTGGCCGCGACTTCCGGTCCACAGGAAAATAGCGCCGGACGGCGCGCATTTCAAATCGGACTGTGTGGGAGCGGCGCATGCGCCGTTCCCACACACACGGCGTACACCAAAGTGGATGGAACGGGCCCCGTTTGCAGTCCCTATGGGACTGGAGCTGCCGTATTCCATGTCTGTATGTGTCGTTAATCGACACATACAGAAATGGGAAAAAAAATGGCAGCCCCCATAGGGAAGAAAAAGTGTAAAAATAGAAAAAAGTAACACACAAACACACAAATAAATACAAACGTTTTTAATAAAACCCTAACATAAAACTGATATTAATTTTTTTTTTGGGGTGACACTGTTCCTTTAAAGTTCCTGCTGGAGGGTCTGCAGAGAGAGTGCCTGGATCCACAGGACAATCCCATCCGGAGGACAGGAAACCTGACTGTGTGTGGAGAGGTGTGTCCTTTTTTTATATCATCAGGCTTCCTGTCCAGCGAGTCGGATGTTCCTCCACGGGTGGTGTCATGGGTGAAAGGGTAAAAAAAAAAATTAAAGTGATACAAGGTTTGTGCAGCAGTGCCTATTACATGCTGCACATGTATGGGCAGGTGAAAGGTTCACTTTAAGATAGCTTAGTGTCCTACCTTCGCTTATAATATTGATTTTATGGAAAGTTGTTTTACAATGAAGTATGCTTTTAACATTTCCCATAGTAAATATTCTGCTATGGAACAGATTACACCGGTATACAAGCATGTGGCATACATACAGTTAGGTGCAGAATTATTTGGACAGTGACACAAGTTTTGGCATTTTAGCGGTTTACCAAAACATACTGAATATAGTGTTATATAAATCAATATGGGCTTAAAGCCTCAGCTTTAATTTGAGGGTATTCACATCCTAATTTGAGGAAGGGTTTAGGAATTACAGCTCTTTAATATGTAGCTGCCTCTTTTTCAAGGGACCAAAAAGGTAATTGGACAATTATCTCAAAGGCTATTGAATGGGCTGCATGGGCTATTCCCTCATTAATCCATCATCAATTAAGCAGGTAAAAGGTCTGGATTTGATTCCAGGTGTGGCATTTGAATTTGGAAGCTGTTGCTGTGAACCCACAACATGAGGTCAAAGAAGCGCTCAATGCAAGTGAAAAAGACCATCAATAGGTTGAAAAGAAATGAAGAAATCCATCAGAGAGATAGCACAAACATTAGAAGTGGCCATATCAACAGTTTGGTACAATCTTGAAAAAAAAGACACTGGTGATCTTGTGAACTCCAAAAGGCCTGGACTTCGACTGAAGAAAACAGTGGTGGATGATCGCAGAATCCTTTCCATGGTGAAGAAAAACCCCTTCACAACATCTACCCAAGTGAAGAATACTCTTCTGGATGTAGGTGTATCAGTATCTAAGTTTACCACAAAAGAGAAGACTTCATGACAGCAAATACAGAGGGTTCCCCACAAGGTGCAAATCATTAATCAGCCTCAAAATCAGAAATGCCAGAGTAGACATTGCCCAACAACATCTAAAGAAGCCGCCCAGTTCTGGAACAGCATTCTATGGACAGATGAAACTAAGATCAACCTGTACCGGAATGATGGGAGGAAGAAAGTATGGAGAAGGCTTGGAACAGCTCATGATCCAAAGCACAGCACATCCTCTGTAAAACATGGTGGAGGCAGTGTGATGGCATGGGCATGCATGGCTGCCAAAGGCACTGGGTCACTAGTGTTTATTGATGATGTGACTGGAGACTGAAGCAGCCGGATGAATTCTGAAGTGTTCAGGGATTTACTTTCTGCTCTTATTCAACCAAATGCAGCAAGGTTGATTAGACGTAGCTTCACAGGACAGATGGACAATGACTCAAAACATACTGCGAACGCAGCCCAGGAATTTTTTACGGCAAAGAAGTGGAATATTCTGCAATGGCCGAGTCAATCACCAGATCTCAACCCGATCGAGCTACATTTCACTTGCTTAAGACAAAACTTAAGGCAGAAAGACGCACAAACAAGCAACAACTGAAGACGCTGCAGTAAAGGCCGGGCAAAGCATCACAAAGGAGGAAACCCAGTGTTTGGTGATGTCCATGGGTTCCAGTCTTCAGGCAGTCATTGCCTGCAAAGGATTGAATTTTTTTTTTATTTATGGTAATGTTAATTTGTCAAATTTCTTTTGAGCCCCTGAAATGAGGCGGCTGTGTAGAAAAATGGTTGCAATTCCTAAACGTTTCACAAGATATTTGTGTTCAACCCCTTTAACCCCTTCCCGCCGCAGCCCTTTTTCAGATTTTCATTTTAGTTTTTCCCTCCCCACATTCCAGAAGCCATAGCGTCTTTATTTTTTCGTCGATATAGTGCTATGAGGGCTTGATTTTTGCGGGACGAGTTGTAGTTTTTCGGAGCACCATTTATTTTGCCGTATAATATACTAGGAAACAGGAAAAAAATTATTTGTGGGGTATAAAATGAAAAAAAACAGAGATTCCTCCATGGTTTTTACGGAATTCACTGTTCAATTAAAACAACATGTTAACTTTATTCTCTGGGTCAATACGATTACGGCGATACCAAATATATATAGTTTTTTCTATATTTTACTACTTTTACAAGTAAAAACCTAAGTGTAAAAAACAAAATTTATTTTGTGTCACCAAATTCCGAGAGCCACAACTACTTTATTTTTCTGTCGATTAAGCGGTATGAGGGCTTATTTTTTGCGGGATTAGCTGTAGTTTTTAATAATACCATTTTTATGTAAATGCGATGGTTTGATCGCTTTTTATTTCATTTTTTGCGGGAGATTAGGTGACCACAAAATAGACATTCTGGCGTTTACAATTTTATTTTTTTTACGGCGTTCACCGTGCGGCTTAAATAATGATGTATTGTAATAGTTCAGACTTTTACGGACGCGGCGATGCAAATTATGTTTATTTATTTTTTTAATATGCTCTAGAGGGAAAATGGCAAAAGGGGGGGTTTTTGAACTTTTTTTTTTTTTTTACACAAAAAAAAAAACTTTATTTAACTTATTTTTACTTTTTTTTTTATTAGTCCCCCTAGGGGACTTCAACCAGCGATCGTTAGATCGCTTGCACTATATACTGCAATACTAATGTATTGCAGTATATCGTAATTCTGACAGTCATCTATTAAGCCCTGCCAGAGGCAGGGCTTAATAGGTGTACAAAGGTGGCGGACCTGGGGGCTTTCATTAAGCCCCCAGGCAGCCATAGCAACCATCGCCCCCCGCGATTGCGTTGCGGGGGGCGCGATGAGCTGTTAGAGTGGGTCGCCCCCCTCTTTCTGAGAATTTAAATGCTGCGGTCGGTATTGACCGCGGCATTTAACTAGTTAAACTAGCGGGATCGCGCTCGAGCGCGATGCCGCTAGTTACTCTGAAGTGTCGGCTGTAACATACAGCCGACACCGGCATCGTATGGAACGAGCTCACTGCGTGAGCCCGCTCCATACTTCCCCTACCCGACTTTGGCGTATGGATACGTCAAATGTCGGGAAGGGGTTAATTAAACCTGAAAGTCTACACTTCAATTGCATCTCAGTTGTTTCATTTCAAATCCAACGTTGTGGCGTTCGGAGCCCAAATCATGAAGATTGTGTCACTGTCCAAATAATTGTGGCCCTAACTGTATACTGCAGCTTCAATGGGTGTTAAATTCACCTTGTAGTGACTGACATGAACTCTGCTCCTGTAAAGTTGGCCTGATGTGTAATGGGTGTTGATATTAGAACTGGTAGACTTGTAAAAAAAAAAAAAAAGTGTAGTTGACAGAAAACCACAATAATGCATCCATAGATTAATCATGTGACCCTGCCCCTCCCCAAGCATTCAGTTAGCAACTGGGTTACATGACATACATGTGCTGGAGCGACAGAAGACGCATACATTGGCTATGTCAATACGATTAATGGATAATCAACTTAACTTTATAAGTGTCACTTAGAGACAGGCAGCCATGTAATACAGTGAGCTGGCATAGTTATGTGCCATAACTAATCTGCTGTGAAATTTGCATGTTTTACAGGTGGATTTGCCACATTCTACCCTTTGCGTTGCAGGTACCAATTCTATGCTCCCACAATGCAGTTTTTGTTTTTTTTAACCAAAACTACAATTGGATCTAGGAGAGCATGCCTTTCTTTATTTTTTTTCCAAGGTTACAGTCTGACTTTTGGCTTAAACAATACATGCAAGATGTGCACTGTGTAAACGAGACCTAACAGTGGAGATCAGAGAAGCTTCTACTTGACACTATTTAACTCCCGTCTGTGCTGCAGTCAATGCTGACCATACCATAGGGGTCTCAAACTCGGCCGGGTAAATGGAGTTGACGGGCTGCATTACTTTCAAATTTGATACAGTACCATTACTCCACATACTTATTTTAAAGGGTTGTCCACTACTGGACAACTGATGACCTATCATCAGTATATCATTGGTGCAGTTCCGACACGTAGACCTCACACCGTTAAGCCGCTCCAGCTGCCTCCGGGTACAAGATGTACAATGAATAGGAGCAGTGCTGCAGATCGGCCGCTATTCAGTGGCCGGAGCCAACTGCTTTCGGCATGTATGTCTGGTGCCCGGAGGCAGCCGGAGCGCCTTAACTGTGTGGGGTCCGCGTGTCGTACACGCACCGATGACCTATCTGGTGGATAGGTCATCAGTTGTCCAGTAGTGGACAAGCCCTTTAACAATTCAGTTTCAGTGTCACTAAATGCAGTCTGGCTGCTCAGTTGGCGGCGTTTGACAGACACAAGAATGTCAAGATTGGGCAACCCCTTTCTTTACATAGAGCCACACGCGCCATCTGTAGATATGGCTCCATTAAGGCTCCCTCTAGGAGTGGATTCACCGGCCAGAGCGTACGCTCGGGTTGGTGACTCCTCTGCTGATGGAGCCTTTAAGTCACTGTCCATATATGGACAGTGACATCAGGGGATCCTCTTGGACCGGATTCCGCTCGGGCCGGGGATTCCTCCGCTGGAGGAGCCCTTGAAGTCACTGCCCATATATGTCCGGCCTGAGCATTGGCAACGCTCTGGTTGGGGATTCCACTCCTAGAGGGAGCCCCAATGGAGCTATCTACAGGGAGGAGAGTGTAGCGCTGTCAACAGTGTGGTGTGTGTGGGGCACCATCTACAGGGGGCTGTATGGCCATTGATCACCTACCACTAACGTTCCAGCAGCGCTGGAAAGGGACTGCACTCCGTCATAGAGGAGTGCCGACGTGCTCCTCCTTCGGCCTGCTCTCTCCCAAGGGAGCTTAGGGGGCCGCACATGACAGCCTCAAAATCTGAATGCGGCCCGCGTGTTTGAGACCCCTGTCATAGAGGATGTAAGGCACCCTGCACACAGGACAGAAATCCTGCGGTTTACAGCACTAGCCATGTGGGTGGAATCTCATTCACATTTTCTGCACAGAAATCAAAGCATTCTGTAGTGGCTGTTAACAGTGAATTTCCCCCCATTTAATGTGGATGGGGTGAAATCTGCATGTAATATGTGGACTTAGCTGTGGTAACATCTGCATAATGTGGGTATCCTAACAATCACACAGAATTCTTTGTGATACAATCTCCTGTAAAGGGTCCAGTTATGTGACGATTTTTTTTATTTGGAGTGTTGTTTACTAATTTAAGGATAAGGAGTACAAAATATTGATGAGGTGGTTTAACCCCTTCCCTCTTTAGCCACTTTTGACCTTCCTGACCGAGCCTCATTTTTCAAATCTGACGTGTCACTTTATGTGGTAATAACTCCGGAATGCTTTCACCTATCCAAGCGATTCTGAGATTGTTTTCTCGTGACACATTGGACTTTAAGTTACTGGCAAAATTTGCTCGATATGTTCAGTATTTAATTGTGAAAAACACCAAAATTTCGCGAAAAATTGCAAAAATTAGCATTTTTCTCAATTTAAATGTATCTGCTTGTAAGACAGGCAGTTATAACACACAAAATTGTTGCTAACTAACATCCCCCATATGTCTACTTTAGATTGGCATCGTTTTTTGAACATCCTTTTATTTTTCTATGACATCACAAGGCTTAGAACTTTAGCAGCAATTTCTCACATTTTCAAGAAAATTTCAAAAGGCCATTTTTACAGGGGCCAGTTCAGTTGTGAAGTGGCTTTGAGGGCCTTATATATTAGAAACCCCCAAAAAGTCACCCCATTTTAAAAACTTCACCCCTCAACGTATTCAAAACAGCATTTAGAAAATGTCTTAACCCTTTACACATGTCACAGGAATTAAAGCAAAGTAGAGGTGAAATTTACAAATTTCATATTTTTTTGCAGAAATAAATTTTTAGTACAATTTTTTTTATAACACAGAAGGTTTTACCAGAGAAATGCAACTCAATATTTGTTGCCCAGTTTCTGCAGTTTTAGGAAATATCCCACATGTGGCCGTAGCGTGCTACTGGAATGAAGCACCGGCCTCAGAAGCAAAGGAACACCTAGGGGATTTTGGGGCCTTATTTTTGTTAGAATAAATTTTAGGCACCATGTCAGGTTTGAAGGGCTCTTGCGGTGCCAAAACAGTCAAAATCCCCCAAAAGTGACCCCATCTGGGAAACTACACACCTCAAGGAAATTATCTAGGGGTACAGTGAGCATTTTGACCGCACAGGTTTTTTACAGAAATTATTGGAAGTAGGACGTGAAAATTAAAATCAACATTTTTTCAAAGAAAATGTAAGTTTAGCGTTTTTTTTTCTCATTTCCACAAGGACTAAAGGAGAAAAAGCACCGAAAAATTTGTAAAGCAATTTCTCCCGAGTAAAACAATACCCAACATGTGGTAATAAACGGTTGTTTGGAGACACGGCAAGGCTGAGAAGGGAAAGAGCGCTATTTGGCTTTTGGAGCTCAAGTTTAGCAGGAATGGTTTGCGGAGGCCATGTCACATTTACAAAGCCCCTGAGGGGACAAAACAGTGGAAACCCCCCACAAGTAACCCCATTTTGGAGACTACACCCATTGAGGAAATTATCTAGGGGTATAGTGAGCGATTTGACCCCACAGTTTTTTTGCAGAAATTATTGGAAATAGGCCCTGAAAATAAAAATCAACATTTTTTCAAAGAAAATGTAGGTTTAGCTTATTTTTACTCATTTCCACAAGGACTGAAGGAGAAAAAGCACCACAAAATTTGTAAAGCAATTTCTCCCGAGTAAAACAATGCCCCACATGTGGTAATAAACGGCTGTTTGGAGACACGGCTTGGCTTAGAAGGGAAAGAGCGCTATTTGGCTTTTGGAGATCACATTGAGCAGGAATGGTTTGCGGCGGCCATGTCACATTTGCAAAGCCCCTGAGGGGAAAAAACAATGAAAACTCTCAAAAAGTGACACCATTTAGGAAACTACACCTCTTGAGGAATTCATCTAGGGGCGTAGTGAGCATTTTGACCCCACAGGTGTTTCATAGAATTTATTAGAATTGGGCAGTGAAAATAAAAACAATCCTTTTTCTTCAATAAGACGTAGCTTTAGCGCAAATTTTTTCATTTTCGCAACAAATAAAGGAAAAAAAAGAACCCAACATTTGGAAAGCAATTTCTCCCGAGTACGGCAATACACCATATGTGGTCATAAACTGCTGTTTGGGCACACGGCAGGGCTCAGAAGGGAAGGACCGCCATTTGGAGTGCAGATGTTGCTGGATTGGTTTCTGGGCGCCTGTGGGCCCAAAACAGTGGAAACCCCCCAGAAGTGACCCAATTTTGGAAACTACACCCCTCAATGCATTTACCTAGGGGTGTAGTGAGCATGTTAACCCTGCAGGTGTTTTGTAGAAATTAGTGTGAACTCGATGTTGCAGAGTGAAAATGGGATTTTTTCCACAGATATGTGGACAATATGTGGTGCCCGGCTTGTGCCACCATAACAAGACAGCTCTCTAATTATTATGCTGGGTTTCCTGGTTTTAGAAACACCCTACATGTGGCCCTAATCTCTTGCCTGGACAGTCGACCAGGCTCAGGAGTGAAAGCGTACCATGTAAAATTGAGGCCTAATTTGGCGATTTACAAAGTATTGGTTCACAACTGCAGAGGCTCAGATGTGAAATAATAAAAATAAACCCCTGGGAAGTGACCCCATTATGGAAACTGCACCCCTCAAGGCATTTATTAAGGGGTGTAGTGAGCATTTTCACCCCACAGGTCTTTTCCATAAATGAATGCGCTGTGGATGGTGCAAATTAAAAATTTATATTTTTCCCTAGATATGCCATTCAGTGGCAAATATGTTGTGCCCAGCTTATGCCACTGGAGACACACACCCCAAAAATTGCTAAAAGGGTTCTCCCGGGTATGACGGTGCCATATATGTGGAAGGAAACTGCTGTTTGGGGACGCTGTAGGGTTCAGATGGGAGGAAACGCCATTTGGCTTTTGGAGCGTGGATTTTGCTTGGTAGTAGTTTTGTTTGGAGTCTTACTGGTGTTTCCGTTTATAATGTAGGGCATATGTAAGCCGGGCGGAGTATATAAGGGGCATAGTCAGGTGGTATAATAATGGGGTAAAAAAAAACAATAAAATGATCCATAGATGTGTGTTACGCTGTGACACAATCATTTCTGCACAGGCCGGTGTCGCACTGATATATGGTGTCATTTCTTATCCCCCTTTTGGTCCACACTCCGCGCCTTTGTAGTTTGGGGAATTTTGCTAGGAAGTGTT
This sequence comes from Rhinoderma darwinii, assembly GCF_050947455.1. Lineage (NCBI taxonomy): Eukaryota > Metazoa > Chordata > Amphibia > Anura > Rhinodermatidae > Rhinoderma > Rhinoderma darwinii. The sequence goes on along the minus strand of NC_134699.1, from coordinate 45,293,689 downwards.
GTCCTGGTATAATACGGGCACCGTCGCTTCCAGCGGATATGTTTGGGCCCTCCCTTTCCTGGTTCCCTAATTTTAGGT